>NC_084835.1:103006947-103645697 GCF_033115175.1 Lepus europaeus | reverse complement strand
TGATCTGACACTAACAATAAACTTAGCTACACCTGCTGAGCCCCTATCATGTGCCAGACAGTGTCTTAATGGCTTTATGTGTATCAGCTAATTTAATCTTCCTAGGCATTCCAGGAGGCAATCACAATTGCCATCCCTCACATTCTACAAAATCCAGCAGGATACCCTCCTTTGTCAACACACTTATTCTATCACTCCTCATTTATATTTGTGCATTCCTAATTTCTTTGTGACACACTGTAACACAAAGCATTAATAAAACACATGCATTTGGTTTCCCAACATTTGGGGAAACTGAACTTAACCCTATCTAGATTGAGTTTCCTCCTTTCAGAGTGACCCTTTCTGTAGCCCCCTTGTGGCAAATAGAGCAGGACAAAATTATCCTCAATTTCCAGAGCTTCTTTTAGTGGATTTAAATAGGTCAAAATGTCAAACTCATTTATAAGCCATCATCATTCATTTAAAAACTCTTTATGATTTTCTACCACATTTGTATTTGCTCCTGAAGAAAAATATAACCTTTTATTATTTCAAAAACCACCAAGAAGAAACAAAGTTAACAAGAAATTAGTGATCAGGAGAACTATTTCAGTAAAATTCTGAACCAAATTGAGCCCTAGGGTTTTCAAATGTTCAATCAAACACCACCAAAGTGATGTGGGAGTTTATTTTTCTCTTGGCATCATGCAACTTCCTGTTTCTAAGAAAAAAGGATTAAAGTGTCCCATAAAAAAAAAAAGCTTGCAAAGCTTCTTGGACATCAAAGAGACCTTACACAACAACATTTTGATGAGTTAAGTGTAAAGGAATCAAAAACACATGGATTAAATTTCCCATAAAACCCACATGTGTTTAAAAATCAAGGGAAAACGTGCTTGGCCAAATGCATTTGGGGTTTTTGTCAAACCCCAAACATTTGAGGAATAGTGTGAGATGGTTAAGGAACCCCAAACACAGCTGGATCAGCCTCTATAATTTCAGAAGCATGTGCTGGCCAGGGATGATAAGGGAGATACACCCCCAAAAAACAATAGAGTTTTCACTCAAAACCACAACCCCGGTTTTTGATAGGAAAGTTTCAGTTTTCAAATATATGTTATTAATCACCTCTAAATGTAGAAAATTACAATTCCTCTAACCTGTTAGAAATCATTTATTAAAGAGATATTCTTTTTTTTTTTTTTTCAAAGGAAAAGAGAATCATTGCTCCCAGTCTTTAGATTTTCCAAGTTCCTAGATGGGTCTTTTCCACAGCACTCAGACCTTCATCCAGTCACTTGATGTTTTCCGTTGTACTTGATTTAGCTCTGCTAGACTAAGCACATTATTAATTGGTTCTCCTTTTATTCACACTACTATTGCTTGAAATATATACTAGAGTATATAATTGAATTTGGGGTTTACTGTAATTAAAGAAAAGTCAAAAGAGCAATAAACATAAGTGTTAGTAAATAATTGCCTCTGAGAACCAGTACAAATCATCAAGATTAAATGATTTCACATCATATTTAAACTCCTTAATTTTAATTTATGATTGCAAATCTATTTTCAGTCATTGTCAACTACAGTTCCTTGTCGTTGCTTTATATCTTTTGATGGGATGGAAAGAGACTTCTGAATATTCCCTTTTTATGGGGCCTACATCAGTAGACAGAAATATTTGATTCATGTCTTTTCTTTCTTACTGCTTTCCTGTTACATTCCAGTTTTTTTTTTAATTGCTAAGCAGAGAGGAGGGCAATTTGATCATGGATTTCAGGACTTTTCAAGTTCACCTAATAATTTAATTAGACTTGGATCCTTAGGGAAGATCTAGTTTATAGGTGTATATAAGTAAATGGATGCTTCCTTTAGCCTAACAATACTGATACTGCACATCACGTTTTGGGTACTAGCACTGTAAGATTTCCAGGGAGTACAAAGCTTAATGAAACCATCATTAAGGCCTCTTAACTTCTTAAATAACTCAACAGCAATATTGGAGATTCCTCCTTCCTCTTCCTAATATGAACAATATATTCTACAAAATATGCCATAGTGATAATTTAAATAAACAGAAAGTATTTTGCATAATGAGAGCAGCACTGGTAGGAAAACTATATATATGGTTTTTTTTCATTCCTAGCCTCAAACACTGCAAAATGAATTAACTGTTTCTGCACACTTAAATCCAAGCTCTGTTTCCCAAATGGTAATTTCCGACACACAGCGAGGTCAGAGCTCAAGATCTAACCCTGTACACTAATAAAAACAGCAATAGCAGCCAGGATTCCATTGATTGGAGCCTGCCATATGCAAAGATCTGAGCCAGACATCATAGACATGACCTCTCATGCTCACAACCACCTGGACAAGTCGATTTCTGTTCTTTCCATTTGACGGTTGAGGATGTTGAGTCTTGAAGAGAGAAGTCATTTGCCCTTGCCTGCCTCCACCCCAATGCCTCTGATACAATTAAAGTGAATAAAAGAAAACGGTGAGCATCTCTTAGGAGACTGAAGAAGAGCAAAAGTAAAAAAGTAAAAGGTGAGCAGGTTCTCATCTCGATCTAGTTTACAGTTGTTGAAATTGCAGACCCTGTCCTGTCGCCACCCCCAAAGGCTATTCTCTGTTCCACTGTGTTACATCTTTAACTCTGTACATGACTTGGATCCATTTGCTGCATTTATACTCCTTTAAATTTCCCTTGCACATGCTCAGGGTATCATGTTGAAGAGCCCTCAATTGCACAGGGAACTGATTCCATGATGCTTTCAAGGCTGTCACCTGTTTCTCATTATCTCTTTCCTGAACTTCGCTAACAGACATGAATGTTATACCTTGGGAATGGAAAGTCTGTGGCCAAGAAAACAACGCTGTGCTCTTCCTATTATATTCTTGTTCCAAGCAGTCAGTGTGATGTGTCATGGGATAAAAGGGAAATCCACGAAAGAACAAGATTTTTTTGGTCACCACAGTCTTCAGGCCTTTCCATTAATGCCTGGATTTAGTAACTAGGCTGACAGGTCACTCTAATTTGGCAGTACCCGGTAAAAGAATTAGAAGGTGATCCTAGATTGGAGCAGACATTGTCCTGTGGATGAGGACTAGAAAATCAAAGTTTCTGAAAAACAGTGCCAAAAGCCAAAATCACCACGTGAGAACAAATCAGTGAAGTGAAATCATCAAAGAGGCACAGCTCCACAAAAAGGAAACCTGTGCCCTCCTGACAATCAGAGTGAGAATTATAATAGCTAAGTGAAAAGTAGCAGAAATGCTAGTAGAAAAGATAGAAAAAACAGACACATTCAAGTTATACAAAACAGCATATGCATTTTAAGAGGCTTAAAAATTATAAATATCTTTAAATGTCTAATTTGAGCTCTCATACAAATTCAGAGAGGACATAATTTACAAAGGAAAAGAAATAAAAACATTTTGGGGCCAGCGCTGTGGAGCAGTAGGTTAATCCTCTGCCTGTGGCTCCGGCATCCCATATGGGTGCCAGTTCTAATCCTGGTGGCTCCTCCTCCAATCCAGCTCTCTGCTATGGCTTGGGAAAGCAGTGGAACATGGCCCAAGTCCTTGAACCCCTGTACCCTCATGGGAGACCTGGAAGAAGCTCCTGGCTTTTGGCTTCATATTGGCCCAGCTTCATCCATTGAGGCCATTTGGGGAGTGAACCAGTGAATGGAAGACCTTTCTCTCTGTCCCTCCCTGTCACTGTCTATAACTCTACCTCTCAAATAAATAAATAAAATCTTTTAAAATTTTTTAAAAGAAACTAAAAAGAAAAGAACGACATTTCTCCTCACTAAGAAAAAAAGAAATCTAAATTTTTAATGATATATTGCTTTGATTTATTAAATTTCTATTTTTAAAAGTGTATAATATCCATGGTAAAGATCAGAAGAAATTAATATTTTCAAAAATCCCTTATGGCACTCTGAATTGGTACAAACATTTTACAAATAAATTTGGCAATACATATAAAAATTGCTAGATATTTATGCATTTTAGTTGTTCATCACACCACTATGTATAATCACAAAATGTAAAAATAATCACTAAATGTCATAAAATGGTAATGATACAGCCATTTGATGAAATAATTCAAAAATTGATGATTAAAAAAGCACAGAAATTCTTTTTCTAAAATATTGGCTAAAAAAGAACAAGGCAGAACTTCTAACTCTAAACAAAATTTTGTACTTGTAAAAGGACTGGAAAAATAGATCAAAAATAATAGCAAAGATTCTACTGGTGTGGTAGGACTTGTCATGATTTTATTTTATTTTTTCCCCATTTGCCATACCTACCAAAATGTGTTTTTATTACTTTTATAGGTTTTTTTAAAAAAAGTAATGCAAGTAATATTTTGAAATAATGTCTTTTTAAATAACACACTGTTATTTAATATGAACAATGAAGTAAACATGTCCAAGTTCAAGGGAATTGCTCCAAAAGTTCTTAGCAATGTCATGCATGGATTTCAAACTTTCTGCCAACAAAATAAAGGTAACTTCTAACTTCAGTCTTCCACAAACTGAAATACTCTCATCTATAGAAAACTCCTTTTTGACAGAGGGTGATGAACTTTTCTTTTTTTGACAACAATGCATTGAGGCGCACACATAAAAAAAATCTTGGTAAAGAGAAACTAATGCCAAAGGAAATAAATTTCCTCCTAAAACAGGTTGAAATGTACATGGTTAAGGGGGAAAGAGCAGCCATCTTTGAGACAGAGTAGATCTTGCCATGTTAGCCACATGGAGCCCCCTCAACACCCCTGTGTTCCACATGGAGTCAGAGTGCTTTACTTGTACTCTTCTGATACCATCATTCTATGAGATGTAGTAAATGATAAATAAACAATAAACTAAGCAAGCAAGCTGCCATGATGTGTGGTTCCATTTCATGAATTTATTGAGGCACAATTGCTTATTAAAGGAAAATTTATTTTTTCAAAGCTCCCCTTGATATACTGTTATCAACTCTCAATGATATCATCTTTTCACAGATTATTCACTGCCTGATCAATCAAGCAATGGGAAAGAAGACTGACTTTTTATTTACTAGCAAATTTAAAAATAATCTCATTGGTAACTATAATCATTTCTACCCAGATAGAGAGAGAGAGACAGAGACAGAGACAGAGAGACAGAGCATGGCTTAAGTGGCCAGAGGAGGCAAGAAAATCCAGTCTAACAAACTAGACTAGAACTGGTGCTCATATGGGATGCCAGCGCCACAGGCAGAGGATTAACCTAGTGCGCCATGGCGCCGGCCCCTATATGAATATACTTTAAAAAGACGTAGTGTAGTGTTTTCTTTGTTTATAACTCATATCTTAAAGACAACATAGCATTTTTCATGGAACAAAAACTACAGTTTTTTGTGTACCACCATGTTTCATGTCCTACTTTATATATCTGGCTTTTATGCATTTGTCAATTGTGTCTTATGGGGTAGTTGGTATTAGAAGCTGGTGGGGGAACAGGCAGGAACATCTTACTCTACCACTCTCAGAAATACTTTCCTCCTGTATCTGTACAGACCCACATCAGGACAATATTCCGTCTGACTCCAGAAATGACGGGTGAAACACAGAAATTCCCAAAGTAGGTGGAGAAGACAAATGGCAGAACCAGTTTTATAGAGGGCTCGCGCTTTGCAGATGTATGACTTTGCCATCAATCAAGGTCAATAAGGCTTAGAGTTTGGCTGTTGTCTTTTGAGGAGTTAATGACATATTTGACATATTTGATAGACAAGTTTCCAGGATAAATGAAGAGAAGGTAAATTTCTAAAGAAAGAGAAAGAGAAGGAGAAGAAGGAGTAAGAGGAAAAGGAGGAGGAGGAGGAGTTTGCGGAGGAGGAGGAAGAGGAGGAAGAGGAAGAAGAGAAGAGGAAGAAGAGGAAGAGGAGGAAAAGAAAGAAACATAAAACATAATATATTAAAGCTCTTAGTTGGTGCAAAACTAATCTGTCCCTGACATCTAAAGTCTATAATTTTTGTAGAGGCAAACATTATAAACTATACTGAGAACCGCAGGAAGTGAGGACAGGAAGTAACTAAAGTCTCTTTGCTGGAGTTCTGAAATACATACCAGAAAATTAGACACTCTTTTTAAAGTATATTCATGTAGGGGCCGGTGCCATGGCGCACTAGGTTAATCCTCTGCCTGCGGTGCCGGCATCCCATATGAGCACTGGTTCTAGTCCCGGTTGCTCCTCTTCCAGTCCAGCTCTCTGCTGTGGACTGGGAGGGCAGTGGAGGATGGCCCAAGTGCTTAGGGCCCTGCATCCACATGGGAGATCAAGAAGAAGCACCTGGCTCCTGGCTTCAGATTGGCACAGCACTGGCTGTGGCGGCCATTTGGGGAGTGAACCAACAGAAGGAAGACCTTTCTCTCTGTCTCTCTCTCTCTCACTGTCTAACTCTGTCAAAAAAAAAAAGTATATTCATATAAAACCTCATGGCTTGTTACTTTTATATCACTGGTGGTACTTTCTCATTTACATTCATAAACTTTCATATATATTTAAACAGTTATGTTTTATAGAAATGACCTCAATACTAATGTTAATAATTTCTAATTGAACAATTAATTATGGACCATGTCAGGGGATAACAGAAGCCCTGAAATTCAGTGTATGAAGTGCTAGGCACTTAACAAATTCCCAAGGAGACTCATGAAACTTTGTTGTTCAATTTTGACTGAATCCCATATAATTTAAATGGTTGAGTTGGAGAGATGCAATACAAAGATGGAAGAAGAAATGTTGACTTGCAGGATATTTCTTTATGTATTTGCCTGGTTGCCTTTTGCTCTTAAATTGCAAAATTCTGAACTGGATATGCTTAACTGTGGGCTACCTGAAGGGAAGCCAGGCTGCAATGAAAACAATCAAACCCAGATTCGGTCCAAAGAATGCCTGCCTGTGCTGGCATCGCAAGTATGTTGTCTTAGGAGAGTACACCCAACTCCCTCTTAAAATTCATGTGCTTTGTTAAGATGGTAAATAGGCCACCTTTTCATGTGGGTCTGCTGTTCATTTGTTTGGTACAATAACAGAGAAGACAAGAGTCTACTTTCATCTCAAGGACGAAGCTTCAAATTGATGAGACTTCACAAATGAGAGTTCATGACAGTCTTTTAGAAATACGGTTATTGTCCTTGGAAATAGGAGTAGGCATCTCCTCTTCACCCAGCAACACAAAGCATCAATTGTCGCCAAATGACTCTCCTGGTCTGGAATTTACACATTTTGAAGCTAATGATTTACTGTGCCACAGTTTGTGTAAGGTGAAAGTAATAATTTTAACCAAATAGTAATGTGCTTCAAACATTCACTGTGCCTCCTTATATGAAAAGATCTTTCTCAGTCAAGAGAATTTAGTAGAACTGTGTTTATTGATTAAATATATACTAGAATTATATATATATATATATATATATATATATATATATATATATAAACTGGTTCGTTACTTTTCTACCAGTACTGCACTAATTCAAAAATATCATGAACATTCATGAAACATTTGTTAGGGTAGGTCCTTCATTTACTCTGTATCAACAATTATTTCCTGAATCCAAGTGACAGGAACCAGCATTTATTAAGAACTCATTCTGTGCCAGAGAGTATGCTAAGTAATTTGGTTCTGTCATCCCAACTGATCTTCATGACTTACCTCTGAAATGAATGTCATATCTCTATTGTACAGATGAGGAAGCTGTAGCAAAGGAAATTTAAGCAAACTTCCTAAAGCCATTCAACTGGTAAGTATAGAATCCAAATGGAACCTCAAATTTATATGCTATTTACTATCTTTTTCTGCTAGACAATCTTTATGTAATTGCTGATAGCTTATAAAATTCAATAACTTTCCGTGCAGTTGCTCACTAGGCTAATCCTCCGCCTGTGGCGCTGGCACTCTGGGTTCTAGTCCCGGTTGGGGCACCGGTTCTGTCCCGGGTGCTCCTCTTCTAGTCCAGCTCTCTGCTGTGGCCTGTGAAGGCAGTGGAGGATGGCCCAAGTCCTTGAGTCCTATACCCGCATGGGAGACCAGGAGGAAGCACCTGGCTCCCGGCTTCGGATCAGTGCAGCGCACCGGCAGTGGCAGCCATTTGGGGAGTGAACCAACGGAAGGAAGACCTTTCTCTCTGTCTCTCTCTTTCACTGTCTAACTCTGCCTGTCAAAAAAAAAAATTCCATAACTCATTTCACCTTATATGCATCTATAGTCACAATATTGAGTTTTTAAGAAATATAATATGCATCTACCAAAGTAAGATAGAAGGAAAAATCTAAACCATTGCAAAAAAAAAATTCTCAACACATGAGAAGAACTTATTAAGTTAATGGAGACATATATGTTTATAAGAAAAGTGACAGTGGAAAGGAGCTGTTGGGAGACACTGGGAAGATAAGGGTTAGCTACACAGCAAGCTCTTAGAGGAGGAAGCAGAATCCAGGGAAACAAATACAGATTAGCCTTAGAAAGGAGATATGTCCTACCCTTGTGCAGGAAGGATAGGGAGAGAGCTGAAGCCTGGGTGTAGAGAGGAAAGAAGGGATGGGTTCTTGGCAGGGAGGTTTGTAATTGTTTAGCAAAATCAAAGATGCATCCACTGTCCAGAAGGAAATATAGACTTTGTGGTTTAATGATGGAAAACTGTTTAGCTCAATAGCTTCTAGGGCTGGACTCTACAAGGTAAAAGGAAAGGTTGAGGAAGAGCAGTCAGGACCCAGGTCAGCAGAGCCATTTAGCTCTACAACAAAGCTTTTCTATCAGGCAGAGAGACTAGCCCCCATCACAGTGTATTCCATACAACATCTGAGCATGTCACCATCATGACCACTTAATGTGGTCTCTGTATCTGTGTTTTTTTTTTTAATCTAGGAGCAACGATTTATTTATTTATTTGTTTGTTTGTTTAACAGATAGAATTAGTAAAGAGAGACAGAGAGAAAGGTCTTCCTTCCATTGGTTCGCCCCGCAAATGGCCGCTAAGGCCGGCGCTGCGCCAATCCTAAGCCAGGAGCCAAGTGCTTCCTCCTGGTCTCCCATGCAGGTGCAGGGCCCCAAGCACTTGGGCCATCCTCCACTGCCTTCCTGGGCCACAGTAGAGAGCTGGACTGGAAGAGGAGCAACTGGGACTATGACCTGGTGCCCATACGGGATGCCGGCGCCGCAGGTGGAGGATTAGCCTAGTGAGTCACAGCGCTGGCCCCTCTGTACCTGTCTTTATCTAATTCTCTTTGATGCTGGATACCAGAAGTTATTCCATGCTATGTCCATGGCTTCCAGCATGCAGTTGAACTCAGTTGAACATTCAGCAAATGAATGACATGGTGGAAGATCAGGAGGGAAGAAGTTCTCAAATGCAATGGTTGTATCATTGTGAGATCGGGGATAACTTGCTTCAGTTTCCTAGCCTATACTTTCAGCATGGACGGGGAGGAGGTTCGCAGTATTACAAGACTGATATTTTTGTGGATTAGAACCAAAGGTTGGGATTTGCTGATATGGGTGTTCTCCAGATGTGAATGAGAAGTACAGGTAAGGTAGAACAAATATATAGTTACTACCAGGTTAAAGATTAAGGTGAGGGGCTGAAGTTGTGGCATAGTGGGTAAAGCTGCTGCCTGTGACACCAGCATCCCATAAGGGTGCCAGTTTGTGATCTAACTGCTCCACTTTCAATCCAACTTCCAGCTAATAGCCTGGAAAAAGCAGTAGAAGATGGCCCAAGTGCTTGGGCCCCTGCCACCCATGTAGGAGACCTATAAGGAGCTCCTGGCTCCCTACTGCAGCCTGGATCTGGCCTGGCCATTGCGGCTACCTTGTGAGTGAACCAGAAGATGGAAGGTCTCTCTTTATCTCTCCCTCTGTCTGTAACTCTGACTTTCAAATAAATAAATAAATAAATAAATAAATCTTTAAAAAAGAATAAAGCCAATGGATAAAGAAACAGAAGCAATAAATTCTTAAAGAGCCAAAGGACAGATTTAGTAGGTATTGGAAAAGGAATAGATGCAATTAAGACACATCCATGATAAGCACTGAACATTGCATTTTATGAATGTTTAAGGAAATTATTTGTCTAGGTAAAGATCTTCAGAAGAAAATTACTCATATAAGACAATTTGTCCTGGAATTCCATTTTGTCTTGTTTTATGTTTAAATTATATAAAAATTGCATTGTAATGGGGTTTTTTGGAACAGACTTTGATGACTGCTATATAATGAAAACACCCTACTGTCTAGAATGGTCCCTTTCAAGGAACAGAGAGCATGCTCCTTGCTGATTTTAATAAAGCCTGTTATATGATCTTCCAAGCAAAGGGAGACATTGCTTCAACTTTGGGGTGTGGTAACAGAAAAGTGAGAATCTGAAAGACTTGAGGATGAGTTCTTGCAGGTCCTTATGTAGAAGTATGAGTTGTTTTATTTCATGCTTGAAGAAGATCTTGTCCTCCAGGTCAAATGTGTCTTCTTTCTCTTGTATTTTGTTGGCTTCTACTGTCCTGAGTCCTGATCTTGGCTGCATGTCAAGACATCACCCCACGGATGAGTCCTCGATTCTGTGCCAACATTCCTCATGTTTCCCTGAGTTTTCTGGTTGGGATTGTGATCCAGACCTAACAAAATGGACAACAAACACCAAAGAGCAGCACAGTCCAAAGATATTTTATGATGGGACTCTGCCTTACTGGGTACCCAATTCTCAGCAAGGTGAGACTGGGATATGGGTCAAAACGAGGAAGCAATGCTTCTGTTCCCTTTCTAAATCAACTTCCAGAGCTTTTTGTTGTTGTTGTTTTATTTCGTCCTTTTCTTTTCATTGCCATGCTAGCTTAAAAACAAGAAAGAATTCCAGATATTTTCACTTGCATCTTCTTACCAAAGGACTGTCATCATCAATACATTCAATGACAGATTCCTTTTTTGTAATGATAACTTTGTCCCTTTCTCTAAATCACAGAATCACAGATAATCACGAGTAGAGTTTTTTTTTTTTTTCAAATGGTTGCAAATCTCCAACCCATGTGAGAAAAGATGCTGACATTAATATTCTGGTGTGCAAGCTAATTCCTTCAGCCCAGCTGTGAAGCAGAGGCTCTGTGACCGAGGTGAGACGGCGCAATGTGCAGCGTGTGCAGGGTCCTCCGAAAGGCTGATCTGTTACTTGCACCTTGTGCAAATTGTGGCAGCTTGACTGTTTCCATGGGTGAGCAGAAGTGGCTCTGTTTTCTCGCTGCTGCATTCAATTTACTGGCTGTCTTGAAAGGTTCAGAAAGGGCTCGGGGTTTGACTGTTAACTATTTATGTCCTATCAGTTTCCAGACTTCATCCATTCTTGAACCCTCTGGCATCAGCATGTGATTACTTCCTTATATAGGAGAGAGGGGTAAACATAATGCCATTTAGCTCCTGTGTCTGTAGTACGTGTATGTTCATTAAGCAAATCTCCATGTTGCTTCAGGCCCCGTCCAGTAACCCAGTATTTTAAATAGGGACATTTATGAAGGACTTCTGAAAGAGAAAAAATCTCCCTGTTCAGACATAGAAGAAATTAACCCTTTACAGTCATCCCTTGGTATCCACAGAGGATTGGTTCCAGGATTCCCTGTAGATACCAAGTACCATGGATGCACAAGTCCCTTTTATAAAATGACACAGTATTCACATAGAGCCTACACACGTGCTCCCATATGCTTTAAATCATCTCTAAACTACTTTTGATACCTAATACAATGTATGTGCTATGGAAATAATTATATTATTGGATTGTTTAAGGAATAATGACAAGAAAAAATCTGCACATGTTCAGTATAAATACATTGTTTTCCAAATATTTTTGATTTGTGGTTGGTTGAATCCATGCTGATGGAATCCCTAGATAAGTAAAACTGATTGAACTTTGTTATATCATTGTCTAGGTATTTCCCATATATTCTTGTCTGCCATTATAGATTTTTCAGGTGCTTAAGTTTAAAGAGTCATGCTGTCTTCTTTCTATCCTCTCCAGCTTTGTATGTTCAAACACAACCTTTACTGCATGTGAAGAGCTAAGCAGAGTGTCCAATATACAGTGAATGTCGCATAATGTTGTTCTTGAAATGAAGGAGAGAAAGAAGCAATGAGTTTTGATTTGATGAAAGAGTTTCTATCTATGGGATTAAGAGTCAAAGGGATCACATAAACAAGACTAGTGTCTGAAAATATTAACTGATAGAATTAAAAAGGAGAGAACGATCCAACATGGGAAGCAGAATACACAGCAGACTCATAGAAAGGCAGATGTCTTAAACAGCACTCTGGCCTCAGAACCAGCCCTTAAGGCATTCAGATCTGGCTGAAGAGCCCATCAGAGTGTTTTAGGCAGGGAAAGCCAAGACACTCTGGCAAAAAAAAAACCTAAATGAAAGATCTCTGTGAGTGAGATCCCAGTGGAAAGAACGGGGCCATCAAAGAAGGAGGTACCTTTCTCTGAAGGGAGGAGAGAACTTCCACTTTGAATATGACCTTGTCTAAATATGATCAGAGTCAGTGAACTCAAAAGGCTTCCATAGCCCTGGCAACTCATGACAAGAGCCTAGGGAGATTACTGATGCCATAAACAAGAGTGTCAATTTATTAAGTCAACAACAGGAGTCACTGTGCACTTACTCCTCATGTAGGATCTCTGTCCTTAATGTGTTGTCCAATGTGAAGTAATGCTATAACTAGTACTCAAACAGTACTTTACAATTTGTGTTTCTGTGTGGGTGCAAACTGTTGAAATCTACTTAATATATACTAAATTGATCTTCTGTATATAAAGAGAATTGAAAATAAATCCTGATGTGAATGGAATGGGAGAGGGAGTGGGAGATGGGAGGGTTGTGGGTGTGAGGGAAGTTATGGGGTGGAAAAGCTACTGTAATCCAAAAGCTGTACTTTGGAAATTTATATTTATTAAATAAAAGTTTAAAAAAAGAGTATCTATCTAGATCATTTGATCAGAGCCTTCTTCCTGCTACTTGCTCCATCCCCATTCTGGTTACACCCTAAACAATCTCCTTCACAATAGCAGTGCCCACAAATTCTTCCATCTTTCTGATCTTCACACCCCCAAAAACACCTACACTGCAGCTGAAATGGACACCACAATCCTGGCTGCTGAGTGTGCAGCAGCCAGTTTCCCATATATACGCTCTATCTGGAACATCCTCTCAGGTATAGCCAGGTGAATAACTCACTTCAGTTGGCTGAAGACTTTGCTGACCTATTGCATGAACCTGAGCATGCCTTTTGTGCCTCCAGGCCGATCTGTATACTCTTCATTGCATTTTTATCTTATTTGTTTAGCTGCAGCTCTCCTGGATGCCAGATGTAAACCCTCTGAAAACAGGATTATGCCTTATTTGTCTTTGGAGCTCAGTGCTTGACCTTTAAGGTGTGGTGAATAAATATTTTAGAACAAAAGCATGACTCTGTGTCCCCATGTGCCCATTTCTACTTGTGCTTCTCCCACTGCCACTCAAACACATCATCCTAAGCAGCACATTTACTGCAGCGTCTATGCAGCCCTATATGTCTACCTGGTCACTGAGCCCTACACTCTCCTGAATAATACTTTTCTGACCATTCTTACTCTGGGGTTCTGTTTCTTGTGAGGGTGGGTTAATTTTTGTTTAATTTTTGGACCGTCATCCACTAGCTCTTTATGGAGATCTATTCATTTGATATTGTTCTTACTCAAATTCTCTCTTATTCTTTCTTCCTTTAAGAGGGAGATGTGCTTCCATTAAGTACAAGGGAAGAAAGAAAAGAATGATATCTTGATATAATTTAGGTCAACCCGGGGCCAGTGCTGTGGCATAGTGGGTAAAGCCACCATCTGTGGTGCCAACATCCCCTATGGGCACAAGTTTGAGTCCCAGCTGCTCCACTTCCAATCCAGCTCTCTGCTATGGCCTAGGAAAGCAGTAGAAGATGGCCCAAGTCCTTGGGCCCCTGCACCCATGTAGGAGACCCAGAGGAAGCTCCTGGCTCCTGGCTTCAGATTGGCACAGCTCCAGCCATTGTGGCCATCTGGAGAGTGAACTAGCTGATGGAAGACCTCTCTCTCTCTCTCTCTCTCTCTGCCTCTGCCTCTCTGTAACTCTGATTTTTTTTCCCACCCATAACCCTCCCCTCTTCCTTCCCCTCTCTCCTTCCATTCACATCAAGATTCATTTTCAATTCTCTTTATATACAGAAGATCAATTTAGTATATGTTAAGTAAAGATTTCAACAGTTTGCACCCACACAGAAATACAAAGTGAAAAATACTGTTTGAGTACTAGTTATAGCATTAAATCACAATGTACAGCACATTAAGGACAGAGATCCTACATGAGGAGTAAGTGCACAGTGACTCCTGTTGTTGACTTAATAAATTGACACTCTTGTTTATGGCATCAGTAATCTCCCTAGGCTCTTGTCATGAGTTGCCAGGGCTATGGAAGCCTTTTGAGTTCACTGACTCTGATCATATTTAGACAAGGTCATATTCAAAGTGGAAGTTCTCTCCTCCCTTCAGAGAAAGGTACCTCCTTCTTTGATGACCTATTCTTTCCACTGGGATCTCACTCACAGAGATCTTTCATTTAGGTTTTTTTTGCCAGAGTGTCTTGGCTTTCCCTGCCTAAAACACTCTGATGGGCTCTTCAGCCAGATCCGAATGCCTTAAGGGCTGGTTCTGAGGCCAGAGTGCTGTTTAAGACATCTGCCTTTCTATGAGTCTGCTGTGTATTCTGCTTCCCATGTTGGATCATTCTCTCCTTTTTAATTCTATCAGTTAATATTTTCAGACACTAGTCTTGTTTATGTGATCCCTTTGACTCTTAGACCTATCAGTGTGATCAATTGTGAACTGAAATTGATCACTTGGACTAGTGAGATGGCATTGGTACATGCCGCCTTAATGGGATTGTATTGGAATTCCCTGGCACGTTTCTAACTCCACCATTTGGGGCAAGTCCTATTGAGCATGTCCCAAATTGTACATCTCTTCCCTCTCTTATTCCCACTCTTATATTTAACAGGGATCACTTTTCAGTTAAGTTTCAATGTAACTCTAATTTTTAAGGGAATAAATAAAACCTTTAAAAATAATAATAATAATTTAGTTCAACCCAGCAAGTCAACACTGATTGCAAGATCTCACAAGAGGCATTTCTGCCTGAAGTAGCTGAGAGTCATACTAGACAGAGGGAATCTGTGAGGATAAAGAGGCTGAATACATAAAGACACGACTTTTCAAAAGAGTGACAGAAAAATGTAAAGCAAAAGGAGTCCTATGAACTGAAGAAGAGAGGGGAAACAAGGCAGCCATCTGGTCTGCTAGCTCAGAGACAGTCACAAAGCTTGTAGGTGGTCCAGCTTTCACCAGAAAACAAGGTCCTGTATCACCCTCAACAGCCTTGTCCTCTAAGCATCAAGTAAGAATGAGAACATCCTGTGCTGACAAGCATGACCAGTCTTTGGGGAATAGACGTGACTGCCGTGTTTATCCTTGATGACCTAGACTTAGCAGTGCTTCCTGTGGGTGGAAAGCACGGATGACAGAGACCTTTGTTGTTGCTTTGTTTCCATGGACCAGGGAAATAGGGTGAGGGAGAAGGAAAGTCTGGAGCCACACAGCCTGGGTTTAGGTCCTGGCTCAGCTCCCTTTTAACTGAATGAAGTTGGCTACTTAACCAAATAGCAGTTTCCCCATTTGAAACATGTGAATGATAATGATCTACCTCCCAGACTTGTGCAGAGAATTACATGAGATGCCTATGATGCTTGTAGTGCAATAGCTAGCATGTAGTAATTGCTCAGTAAATAGAATGCATTAATAATTATAATATTTTACTTGATTTTTACATTCAAATAGCTCTATGAGGTTTGCTAATGTCTCCACTGGATATTTGAGATCATTGTGACTTACAAGGTACTGTAAAAATATTCTAATGTATCATATTTACTCACCTCTTTACATCTATGTGTACCCTACTTTCAACACAGATATTTTGCCATACAGATAGAGCATAGTTAAACATCTGAGAGTGATGAAGGATAACTATTTCTCTAATAGCCACAGATGAAGTAAGACAAAGGGAAAGGTTTCAGAAGCAGATAAAAGATGCTAATTCTGTGGAAATACAGACAAGGTGGAATGATTCAAAAGGGTTAACCACAGACCTAATCTGCCCCTGTCACTGCTCTGTTCATCTGGGATCTGTCTGCTGTCCGGGAACTCCTGGAGTTCCTATCCTTCCAGGATAACATGATCTCTGCTCTTCGGCCATTGCTCCTCAGGAGTGAAGATTTTTGAGTCATCTTTTCATTGCTCAGAGTTGTACAGCAGATCCATGAGTAGAATAGCTATGTAATTCATGCTTGTCTTAAAGGACTTATGGATGGGTGGATGGAAGGAAGGAAGGCAGCAAGGAGAAATGCATGTAAAAAAAAGTGTCCAAAGACACTAGGAAGAAGTATCTGCAGTGTTACTTCCCCAAAAGGTGCTAAGAACAGAAATTCATCTTAGCTGTGTAGAAGTGGACTCCGGGCAGACACTACATAAACGCAATATCAACAACAAGGAGAGTCTTTAAAACTAGAAAAGAAACAAACAAAAACTACCTAGCCTCCAACACTTTAAAAATCAGGATGGGGCCAAATATAGGAAATTTTCTCAAAACAAAGATTTCCTATTTCTCATTTCTTTTAGTCACCACAAACTAACCATAATGAGACAAATTTTAGCATAAAGTTCATCTTCACATTATGCCCTCATTTTTTAAAAATCTGAGGTCCTAACAGTATGGAATAGTAGATTTATGGTATATTTTTCTGTACTTTGATAACATCTTGAATTAAATGAACTTTTGGTTCAGTAGCCCAGTCTGGAAAAAATTATAAAGAAATGTAGAATCAAGAAGGGTAGAGCTGAAGAGAACTTAAGGATCTTCAACACATGTATCTAAAAGTAATATGGCCTGTTCAAGATCACAAAGCTTAATGATGGCCAATGGTCTTGACTGTTTCCTGCTCTAACTCCAGAAAGTTGAGTTAGAATTAGAGTTGAAGAAACAGACAACAATGGAAAATAAATAATTCTTGGGGGAGTAAATGGCTCATAAGATTGTGAAATCAGAACATTATTTAAATAACTAGACACCATGGGGTGACCACTAGCCAGGCTGGAAGCATGCAGCCATTCCTAAGGAGCCAGATGGATGACCACAGGTAGGTCCAACATAAGATCCAGACCAAATTGTATCCCTCATCTAGCTCAGCCTGGGGGTGCTTCATATGGCGGGCTCCTCAGTGGTCATCATCCTGGTCCTGTCTAGATGTTCCATGATTTCAGGCTGCACAGCCCCTCCATCTGGGAGAGCAAACCTATCAGCTTCCTCAGGATGGAACAGAAAACTCTCCTGGAAGGGATTCTGCCTTATAGGCTCACCCTACTGGATGACTCAGTGCAGATTTTCATTGAAGAGGGATCATTCCAACTTCCAAAACCTGCAGAAAGACTCAGCACACAGTTTATAAAAGATCTGGCAGGGTTCCAGCTCAAATTAAATGAGGAATTTCAACAATATGTTGAACTGGTTATCAGAAGACTCAATATTTTCTTGTTGCAACAGTGACAGTATAGGGCAGGAGACATGAAAAAGCAAAGAGGCTTGAGGCGTGTGTGTGTATGTGTGTGTGTGTGTGTGTGTAGAATTTGGATGGTTCGTTTAGTGCTATTACATTTCCAGTTTCTTGTGCACACAATGAAGATAATCCCACCTACTTTGTAGGACTGTCATGGAAAATGATGTACCAAAAAGTGTAGATTCCATGAACATTAATTCCCTTCTCCTACCCTCATTCTGATTTTCTTGCTATTTTAGGACAATGAGTGAAGAGATAATCCAACTGTTAACAGATTAATTTAAAAAAAACTTTCTAAAGATGATCTGAAAAGCATATACTGTGGTCACACTATAATGTTCCTGGAGAAGGACAAACTGAGAAATTTAATAATATTTCTGTAATAAATAAACTTTATCAGAGTTTGAGTTGCTTTCAGTTGCATTCCACCCTTTAAAGAAGTTTAAATGTAACTCTCGTCCCATCTGAGAAATAATGCTACATCAGGCAGTAGCAGAAATGACATTATCAAGTTTGATGAGTTTGACCCAATATGAGATTAATAGCAATGACAAGATACCAAGTCAACTCACCCAGTTTCACAGAATCCCATACAATGTTTTATCACTGACTCAACCAAATGTACTTGACAGCCTACTATATCCTCAGGCCACAGGGTACAAAAAGGCATGGAAATTTCTCAGAGGACACATGATCTTGTTAGAAAGAAACATATACAGATTACAGGACAGCTAATAATGCTGTCCTATATATGATACATTCCAAATTAGTGATGAAGACTATATGTGCTGTAGGAACTCCAAGGAGGGTGCAGTAGCACTCTGTGGCACTGCAGGCCTGGTGGCACTGAGTGGGAGCTGTACCTTCAGTGAGAACTCGGACAAGATGGGGAGGGTGAAAGGACATTACTGGAAAGGCACATGGCTTCAGAGGCATTTGCTTGGGGACGTGCAAGCCTTCACATAGAGACAGTGAGAATGCATGTCTGCCAGGGTCAGCATTGTTCAGGCATCATGGGAGAGAGTGGGACCAGGCCACGAGTCCTTGAACATGGAAAGCCTTGGAGAGGAAAGATGTTGTCATCAGGAGAAGGACAAACACCAAATGTTCTGGGTGAGTCTGGATTTATTGCTCTTCATCCTTCCCATTTCTGTTCACCGAAATTGTAGTTTAACGACAATTGCTGCTCCGAGCAGATCACAGAGCCCCTATCCTCAAACCTTGCGCATTGGTGATCTGCAATTTCCTGTTGAGCTCAATGGAAAAGTGATGTGACTCCAACAGCATTCTGTAACTCGCCTTGCTGAGCCCTATCAGAGATGTTTCCAACAGCTGTTATCACCTTCGTCTCCTACCCAGACATGTGATTTCTTATCCCCTTCGCCAAACATGGAAACCAAAGAGTGGCCTGAACTCATGAGTGGAAAGGACTCCAAAAACTAATGTTGGTGAATGAAATATTAATAGACACACTTTGCCTCGCTCATTAAGTGTAGCAGAATGTGCAAAGAACACCTGGAAATGGTGAGGGCCTGTGAGTACATTCACGTTCTGGATGGGGCCAGAGGCAGTGAGAAATCCCTCTTGCTGATAGTCTGTCACAGATCTATAACCTACGGTCAGAGCTGTGGACTCCTGTGCACAGAATCTTTCTCCACCCAAGCAGACAAATTGACTAAATGTTTACTCTTGAACTTCTTTGAACACTAACTTCTGCTTTTCAGTTTGTCGTGTCAATTTGTCTGAGCGCTGAAATGGAAAACGGAATAGCTATTTCAAAAGTACAGATGGAGCCCCTTGTTTATAGTATAATTCTTTACACCAAATGGAACTGCAGGAGGTTCAAAATTTGTAAAGGTCTTCCAAAAATCCAAACACATTATTCATTTCAACAAATCTGACAATTTTTGAACTACATAAATTTTTGAACAATTTTTTTAGTCCATTCGTGTTAACTGAGGTTAATTTGAAGATATTGCTACTTTTCAAAAGAAGTAGTTGAATTCCAGAAGGCAATTCATGCCAGAACATAATTCAGTTGGACTCCTCTATCTCGAGTGAACAAAGAAATTACCTGTAAGTAAGGACATTAAAATTAAAAAAAAATCTAGTCCAATTCATTTTATAGTTACCAGATAAATGCTTTTAACAAAGTGGTAATGTGTTTCAATCCACATGCATGAAAGATAAAATACAGACATTAGCTTTTCCCATCTCTCATTAATTCTTACACCATTGTAATTATATTTGTTATATGCATTTGGTTTTGCACTTTAAAAAACAGATTTTTTTGTAATGTGGGGATAGTGCAATTTAATGGGAAAATAGGGCGCTTTTAATTTACTTCAGCAAATTATGTTGGCCAGAGAGATTAGGCTATAATCTCTGGTATGTTGATAATTCCCATAACTGGGTGTTTCCTCTATAGGTGATTTTCAAAGCGCCCTTTCAGAGTAAGAACTGTAACATGCGTTCTTCCCATATATTTTAAAATTTTGAATGCTAATATTGCCACCTATAAAGGAAGATGGACAGAAAACAGTGAAAGATGGAAGTCTGGCCATTTGCCAGGTTTCAGACTTTTACTCTTTTTTTCAACAGAGAAATACACATTGATGTTTGAAATAGAATTAGTTTCTGTCTTTGGACATCCTCAATGAGATGTTAGTTTTCAATTTGATTTAGATGAGGGAGAAATCCAAACCTTATTTTTCTAATCACCTTTCATTTTACTGGTGATTGACACAATCAAATAAGAGACCTACTTTCCCAGAGAGCAGGTTCCTGAAGAAGAAGTAAGTGATTGCAAAGTGACTTGCATAATTAGGTGAACTGGCCACCTAGGGGTGCCTTTCAGATACCATTAGAGATAACTGCTAAGGACAAAATCTAACCCTCTTTCCCTTTAAAAACAAATTTCTTTCAAAACAACAAAAGAAAAATTTGGAATTTCATGAGGATTACTCAGAGTCCTCCCAAATGGCCTTAGCTTTGTCAAATCTGGATTTCAATGTCCATAATTTAAGGTTAGCTTTATGAATACAATGTCTATCTCCTGCAGCTGGGCCATATTATTTCAGTGACTTTTTTTATGCTGAAGTTGGCTATAAGTTCTATGCTTGATTTATGAAGCAAAACACTCTATTTACTGTACAATGCTATAGTGCTGACATGCGGGGTCACTCAGAAATGCATTTGGAGTGGAGCGTGGGAACAGGGTTAAATGAGCAACATGCGATGGTTTCTGAATGCAAAATGTAGCTTTTACAAAAAAGAAAGCAAGATTCTAAGGGTCCAAATGAAAATTGTGACAAACAGTAGCAAGCTGTTTAAATTTATTTGTAAGCACAAAGATTACATTTGACTAGGCAACTTTGGATTGCACTGTGAAGTGCAAAGTATATAAAAAAAAATAAAATAACAATGAAAGTACAGACTTCCCTACCCCTCTCAGGGTGGTAAGATTCCAAATGCTTGGGAACTTCTGCTTGCATGCATTCTTATAACATTTGCTCCTTTTGCAGGGACTCAGTAATAGAGGAAATAAATAGTGAAATGATCAATGTAAATATTTTGCAATCAATCACTATTGTCAGATCTGAAGGATCTCTAACATGAAAAACCTCAGAGGAGTGCATTATGTCAGAATGGGGTCGTCTTCTGAACCTGAATTCCAACATGAAAGCCAAGCATTGATGTAGCTTCTTTCTTCCAGAATCAACAAAAGAAGAAATGCCTGGATGAATGTGAGAGGAGGGTACTGATCTCCCTCTTTTGGCATTTTTTTTTTTTTAGGAAAAGAGAAGGGGAGCAATTTTCCAAATTTTATTAAATGGCCATTAAAACCATGTGGAGGCTGTGAGATGGAGAACATAAAGTTGGAAGCAGTCAGTCAAGATGTCGCTCGTTCCTCAGTCATTTTTTTACCCTACTTAATTCTAAAATCTCTTCCTTGACTAAAGAGAGAAGACAGAATTTTAGAATGAAATATTCCAATTCTGTACAGGTAGAAATTGTAGAATGTTTTTGTGAAAGCATTGAAATTCCAGAGTGGACCCAAGGAGTGCTTGTAGGATCATGATAGGAGTCCCAGAGACTCAACCACATGAAAAGAAGAACACGCCAAACCTTGCCAGACCTGAGGAACAGCTGGAAGGCACAGGCGAAAGCAAAGAAGAAGTGAGGGAGAAAAGCAATCAGTATGGAGGCTGCTTCATCTGTTGCCTCCATGTAAATTTAGGCTGCCACTACTAGTGAACACCTGTCGGAGCTGGATATTATTTTGCAGTTAAAACAATACCCACGTGAAAAAATAAAAGTGACTGGTTTTGAGAAAACACAGACATTTTTTTCCAGATTCTCCTCTGACAGTCCTGAAGTCTTTGCGGGGATCATCACGTGACTCACAATAAGGTCGAGCCTGAACCCAGGAACAGCTGCGTCAAATATTAAAGCCGCCTTAAACATGTTCACTCTATGAAAAAAAAGTAATCTGAAGGCAAAGCCCCAAAGCAACTGAATACTGTAAACTTATCTTACAAGGAGATCATTCTTAGATACTGAGGGTGTGACCCAAATGCTTCAGTGAAACTTAATTTCCTGCTAGCTAGGGAAAGAATGACAAACACTTTCTAATTTGATTAAGTCAGGATGAGAGCCGGTGGGTCTCCTGCCACCGTGGGTACTGATAAGATTTCAGCTTCATAGTCAGGGAATAGCCCTGGCCTTTATTTGGGACAACACTTCTGCTATCAAACTGATGGAATATTTTCAGCCTAGGAGAGGGAGGGAAATAAAATTATTTGTGTTCCCAAGACTCTTGGAACTAGAGGATTTGATTGGGCAGAATCTGCAGCATCCATAGCTCAGTAGATAGCCCAGTTCCAGTGAGGCTGATGCTAACCCAGTCCAAAGCACCATATGATAAGGGTTCTTTCTGTTGAAACAAAGTAGTGAGTATCATGCCCATTTTGGTCACATTAAAATCTGTGATTGCTGCCCTTCCCCTTGACCACCCTGTCAGCATTCTGAAAGCTATTTGATATTTGTCTTGGAGTAAAGCAAGGATTGAGTGAACCCAGCAATTAGTTCAGTCCTGCAGAACGGGAATCTTGACTCTGCTTAGTGTGTATTCCTGAGGATCGCTGCTGTTTGGAGTGGTAAGAGAAGGAGTCACAACAGAATCTTACCTTCGAGGGGGCAAAGAGGCTGTCAAGAGTTGTTAATAATGAAAAGAAAACAAAACCTTTGAAGAATTGCAGATGAACTAACATTAGATAGAAAAACATGGGAAGGAAAGTATCGACACCAGGTAACACAGCAGAAATAACTTTGGAGAGGATCCTACTATTCATCTCTCTCGCCCAGCCATGTCTCCCTCCAGCACCAACTTCCTCCCTCTCCTGCAAGTTCAAGCTCACAGTCACCTTCGACTTCTTGTTACTCATGCCCTCCAAATCATGCAGAATGTTATCACACAGCCAGTAAACTGCATTCTCTCCTTTTTGTTCTTCTGCAGTGGAGGTTCTTATCACTTCTCATCTTGTCTCTGGATCGCCCATCTCTTTTCTATTTTCATTTTAATACACACTACATGCTAGCGCCAGGGTAATGTCAAAATGCAGTTCTCAGTGTAGCATTCCTGTGCTCTGAAACCTGTGGTTACTCCCTCGTGGACTGAAGAATTAAATTACTAATTCATCATTATTGCTTTTCTGAGTCTGATCAAAATAGTTTCAAATTATTTTTTAGTATCTCTGTACTTGAGACACTATAGTCCAGCGATACTTATCATACAGTGCCCAAAACCTCAAGTTTAGGTTCCAGTTGTTTAAATGCTGCTTATTAAGACCCACCTCAAATATTATTTCCCTCTTTAAAATTATTCCTATCGATTAGTTCAATGACTGTTCCTTCCTACAACAATTATTCTACATTGCCGGTTCCTACAGCTGTTGGGGTATTTTTTGCACCTGAGCTTGGACTGCTTGAGGTCAGGGAATCTCAAAATCATTCCCTATAGCACTCTGAGTACTTTCAACATAGTAGCTACTCTATATATGTATGGTTATTTGAATAAAATGCTACAAAGGAAAAATAAAATTTTATGTAGGGTCAGTATAAAAGGAGAAGATCTTGAAAAACAGCATGTTCATAAAATTCATAAAATGTGAACTCCAAGAGAAATAAAGAGAAAATTCATTTTCAGGGAGAATCTTAACAAATGTCCCTCCTGCACATTCTAAAATGAGCTACTTACCTTCAAAACTGTGCACCATTGACATTATTCCAAAACATGAAACTATAGAAATTAAAAGGGGAAAGGAACTATTGAATAATCTTGGTTTTTTGTTCTGTCAATTCAAGATCTCTACTTTCTTCTATTCTTCATCATAACTGGAAGTAGAAGTCAATTTTCATCTATTCATCTGCCTTTTGACAAGGGAGTTTCAAATGAATTAAATGATTTTTCTGTAGGAGGCTGGTTTCTTTAAGTTATAGTTCATTTTCTTTGTGAATGAAATCTGCCCCACTGTTGAGAGGTCACTAATTGTACAATTGAGGTTACCACATTGATTCCATTTCTCTTGAATAAGTTGGTGTGTTTTTCAATTCCTATCCTTTTTCCTCAAAAATCTATAAAATAAGGAATATTCAAAGGCCCTTTTATGTTTATCTGCAAAGTGATGAGTTTTACTTACTTAAGATATTATCTGTAGAAAATTTTGAAAACTTAAATTGCTTCATGTCCACTAGATTTCAACATTAGTGGCAATTGCTAGGGTTGGAACTAGGTCACAGGAACTGAGTGCATTGGGAAACCTGGTAGAGCAACTAACTTGTCCTGGTTTATTTGAGATTTTCCCAGTTTTAGCACTAAAGGTTCCGTGTCCCAGAAAACATTTCAGTTCAGGACAAACTCAGTGTTCAGTGATCCTATTGTTAACAATGGTGTCAGGGAACAGATGTTTTCATTGTGTCTCCTTTTATAATTCTGGATATGGTATTGAATATGCAGTACCTATTCTAAAAATGTATTTAAAAATACAAAATTTTTACCAAGATCTCTAACAATCTATTCAGGAAAAACAAAAACCGGAAACATGCCAAATAATGATAATAATAAACCCACATTGGTTGAATTTATCTTAATCTCCAAAGAAAAGACGTCCCTAGGTCAGCAGTGTGAATTTGGGGATTCTAAACCCGTCTTCAACTGCGGAATTACCACAAGGAGCCTGCAGATCCATATGTGCATCAAATCATATTGGTGCACAGAATGATATGGCTCAAGTATACATGTATCTTTATTCTTCAGATATTTGTAGGAATTCATTTCATAAACAAACTAAAATATATTTATAATTTTTAAAAACACAGTGCATGAATCTTAGAATTGCAGACTTTCAGACCCGAGTGGGACCTTAGAAATTGATTCAGCCAATGCCATTCTTTTACAAATGTGAAAGCAGAGTTGCACAACTACTTAATGGAATGTGTGCTCCATGAATGAATCTACCTCATGGCGCTAAGCTAATTACAGTAGGGTTTATATAGCTCTTATAGAATTGTGATTAAGTCCTGTGGGGTTTTGTGATCATCAGTTTGCTATCTATCGTCAGTGGTACTGAACAGTGCCTTTCCCCACTCTCCTTGATTTACCATAAAGTGACAGTCTGGAGTCCAGGAGACAAATACCTCCATGCTAGGCCTGGTTTTGCCACCAACCAGTAGAGTAATCTTGGGATGTCACTGACCATCTCTAGGCATCCGTGTTCTCTTCCAGGAAAACCAAAGGACTGGTCAAGATGATCCCTAGGGTCCTTTTCCTTGATAACATTTCATGACCTGCATACTATCAAAAGAACTTCCTTGGTCAAAACCTATACAAATTGGCTCCTGGAGCTTTAATGGAAGCCAGAATTCCACAGTTACTCAATGGCAGAGTTACAATTAGAATTTAATTCTCTGGACTCCCTGCCTTTTTATCTACTTTGGCCCCCCCACAGTATACATAATTAAGCTTTCAATGACTTCCATCTGCCCCTAGGAACTGTGGAATCACAGATCAACACAACCATGGAAAAGAGAAAAACAAGATAATTCTGAAGTCCAACCTTGGGGATTTGGGATTCTCTTTTTTGTGGATTATGTGCAAGCAATGATCATTATTGACATTAATAACATATTTGAGGGATGCCTTAGACTTTATGACTCACATTACATATAGAATCTCACTTAAGACCATACATGTACTCTGAAATATTTAAAGAAACTGCATTTACTGCCAATTTCTGAGTATGGTGATTATTCTCCAAAATTACATTTTCCAGGAAGCTATTAGCCTCATGTGGCTGTTTAAATTTAAATTAATTAATAAATTTATAATCATGTTTCTTGGTCACACTGGCTACATTTTAAGTACTTAGCAGTCATGTCTAGTGGCTGTCATATTAGCATATATATTTAATTTCTATTGTTGTCAAAAGTTCCAATGGAAGCATCACTCTAAGAGGTTGTGACTTACCCACAATCACATAGTGAGCAAGTGATGGAGGTAGGATGGTAGAATTTTTACCCAAAGGCTAGTGGCCTCATTCCAGAGTAACTTCTCATCATCTAGCCTACATATGTTTTTCTTCCTATTTAATTAGTAGTTTCCACAAAAGAAAAGAAAACTAAAATTAATATCAATTAAGGAACTCAGAAGAGGGTGGCACCATCCTAATGTACAGAAAGCATAGGACTACGGATGACAGAGTAGACAGCAAAGTCTGAGCAGAGAACTAAACCCCAGCGTGTTCACAAGCAACCTCAAAAGTAAACAACAAAGAATTCTCAGAGGGAGAATTCCAAGAAGGAAAAATAGGGAGGGAGCTTCCTGCTCTAGTCTACAGGAAGATAGTTTAAAAAAAGTGGAGAGGGGCCTGCCACTGTGACTTGGTGGGCTAGGCCTCTGCTTGCAGTGCTGGCATCCCATATGGGTGTTGGTTCATGTCCTGGCTGCTGCATTTGTGATCCAGCTCCCTGCTAAGGGCCTGGGAAAGCTATGCAAGATGGCCCAAGGGCTTGGGCCCCTGTATCCTTATGGGAGACAAGGAGAAGGCTCCTGGCTCCTGGCTCCTGGCTCCTGGCTTCGGATCAGGGAGTGAACCAGTGAATGTCTCCCTTCTTCTTGTCTGTGACTCTGCCTTTCAAATAAAAAAAACTTTCTTAAAAAATGTGGAGAGAGTGCAATCTCATGGAAGAGTTAGGGAAAAAACTGTAGAGGAAATTCCACTCAAATTAGAGGGACACTGTGGATCGATGTGGAGGGAATGGATGCGCACAACTCAGGACCCCTGCAGCAATTAGCCTCTGCACCAGCTTCAGAGAATGAGGTGAGACCAGACTGCAGCAGCCTAAGCCACTGGTGATAAAGCAGCAGGAAGAGCCTGGTGTGAGTCCAGGGTGGAGCCTAGTGGGGGACAGAAACCAAGTGAAGAAGATGCCTGAATCTGGCTGTAAGAATTTACAAGGGGTTGGGCATTTGTGACTATGGGAGACCTGTGTGCTGGGATGGACTGTGAAAATGCTGTGGCTGCATGGGAGGACTCTCAAGATGTGGCTGCATCTCTGACAAGCCACTGTGGGTGGTTCCACATGCTCAGGGCTCCCTGATCACCTGGTGAGAGTCATTGCTGCCAGATCCATGCTGACACTGAGGACTGCATGGATCCTTTGTGTGGATCCTGTGACAGTGTGGATGAATATTGTACCCACTGGGGCTAGCACCCAGGGAATTGGTCCCTTTGGAGGAGAAGAGGTGAGTGTAAGACTACGCCAATAGAGTTGATCAAACCCTCCCCTCTGATAAAAAAAAGGAGATTTACCACACCAAACTTCAGTGTCACCTTGGACACCCCCCTCACACTGGAGCACTGAACAGAGCTCCCAGGCCACAGCCAGCGCTTGCCTCTGGGTATTTATTGAAAGGGTAGACATTCCACTAACCCACAGATGCATAGTCCAAAGATAAAACTCATCACAGTGGGAGAAGGGGGAAGTATCTCCACAA
This sequence comes from Lepus europaeus, assembly GCF_033115175.1. Classification (NCBI taxonomy): domain Eukaryota; kingdom Metazoa; phylum Chordata; class Mammalia; order Lagomorpha; family Leporidae; genus Lepus; species Lepus europaeus. The sequence goes on along the minus strand of NC_084835.1, from coordinate 103,617,963 downwards.
ATGTCAAAAAGTAAGCACAGAAGTTAAGGAAACAAGTAAAAGGACAAGAACATCATGCCCCCAAAGGGACACAGCAACACTTCAATGCTAGAATGTGAAGATGAATGGATTGAAGAAATGCCAGAAATAGAATTCAAATATTAATTATAGGATTACTTAGAAGTAATCAGAAGCAAATCCATGAATTAAAGAAATCCATACATGACATGAATGAAAATTTTTCCCAAGAAATAGACTAAATTTAAAGAGAGATCAAAATGAAATATTGGAAATGAAGAATACGGTAGGTCAAATAAAAAAATGAAGTAGAAAGCCTTCACAACAGAATTGGTGAATAAGACAGACTATCCAAGAAGAAAACAAATATTTGCAAATAGACCAAAAAAATTTTTCAAGAAATTAGAAAAATTGAAAACAATATTGGAGATTTATGAGATACTATCAACTGACCCAAAATATAGGTCATATGAGTTCCTGAAGGCGTGGAAAGAGAAAATGGATTAGAAGGACTTTTTTGTGAAATAATTATAGAAAACTTCCCTAATTTGGAGAAAGAAAGGGACATTCAAGTGCAGGAAGCACATAGAACTCCTAATAGACAGCAGCAGAAAAGATCTTCATCACAGCACATTATAGTCAAAGTCTCCCCAGTAAAACATAAAGAAAAGATTCTAAAATGTGCATGAGAGAATGCAAGATTACTTTCAGAAGATCTCCAATTAGACTCACAGCAGACTTCTCTTCAGAAACCCTATAGGCTTGGAGAGAGTGGTGAGATATATTTCAAGTCTTAAGAGAAAAAACTCTTGACCCAGAATAGTGAACCCTGCAAAGCTCTCATTTATTAATGAAGGTGAATTAAAGATCTTTCATAACAGAAAGTTGAAATTTGTCACCACTTGTCCAGCCTTACAAAAGATGAGCTACACAGAGAAACACAGAAACATGGTCATCACTATGAAAGAAGGGGAAGGTAGAAAATCTCCCAGTAAAAGTACAAAGAGGTCATGGCTCAATAGGCTAATCCTCTGCCTGTGGCACCGGAACCCTGGGTTCTAGTCCCAGTCGGGGCGCCGGATTCTGTCCTGGTTGCCCCTCTTCCAGGCCAGCTCTCTGCTATGGCCCGGGAGTGCAGTGGAGGATGGCCCAAGTGCTTGGGCCCTGCACCCCATGGGAGACCAGGAGAAGCACCTGGCTCCTGGCTTCGGATTAGCACGGTGCACTGGCCGCAGCAGCCATTGGGAGGTGAACCAAAGGAAAAGGAAGACCTTTCTCTCTGTCTCTCTCTCTCACTGTCCACTCTGCCTGTCAAAAAAATAAATAAATAAATAAAGAGAGAGAGAGAGAGAGATTAAAAAAAAAGTACAAAGAAAATCCAAAGTAAAAAAAATAGGAATATTTATGGAAAAAAGGCAGGGCCAAGTCAATACTTATCAATAGTCACCTTGAATGTAAATGGCCTCATCTCTCCAGTTAAAAGATACAGAATGGGTGAATGAAAAAAAAATTCTATTTACTGCCTACAAGAAATACATTTCACCAACAAAGTGCTATCAAACTGAGAATGAAAGGACAGAAAAAGATATTCCATGCTAACAGAAACCAAAAAAGAGCTGGTTTAGCCACTCTAACATCAGACAAAATAGACTTTAACACAAAACCTGTTTAAAGAAACAAATAAGGGCATTATGTAATGATTAAGGGATCAGTTCAACAGGAAGATGTGACTATAATAAATGTATAAGTACCTAATTACAGGGCATTGACTATTTAAAAGAAATGTTAAGAGATCTAAAGGGAGACATAGACTCCAATACAATAGTAATGGGAGATTACAATACTCCACTTTCAGCAATGGACAGATTAACCAGACAGAAAATCAGCAAGGAAACAACAGAGTTAATTAACACTATAGACCAATAGACCTAACAGATATCTACAGAAGTTTTCATCCTATAGTTGCAGAATACACATTCTTCTCACCAGTGCATGGAACTTTCTCTAGAATGTAGCACTTGCAAGGTGATGAAGCAAGTCTCAGCAAATTAAAAAAAAAAATCAAAGTCATACCATGCATCTTCTCTGACCAAAATGGAATGAAGCTGGAAATCAACAACTCAGGAATTCTAGAACATACTCAAAGAGACGGAGACTAAATGATGTGTACATCAGAAATTGGAAAGGCATCAAATAAATGAGTTATCAATACATCTCAAGGACCTAGGAAAACAACAGCAAACCAAACCCAAAAGTAGTAGGAGAAAAGAAATAATTAAAATCAGAGAAGAAATAATAAAATAAAAAATAAAAAAAGATCAGTGAAATGAAGAGCTGGTTTTCTGAAAAACTAAACTAAACAAAATTGACACACCATTGGCCCAGTGAACAACAACAACAAAAAAAAAAAAAAAAAAAAAACAGGGAGAAGACCCAAATCAATAAAATTAGAGATGAAAAATGAAAGGTAACAACAGATACCACAGGGAAAAATATGATCAGAAATTACTATAAAGAACTGTATGCCAACAAATCAGGAAACCTGGAAGAAATGTATAGATTCTTGGACACATATAACATACCTAATTTGAGCCAAGGAGACATAGAAAACCTAAACAGACCAATAACCAAGAAAAAAAATTTAATCAGTATAAAGATCATCCCAACAAAGAAAAGCCCAGGACTGGATGGCCTCACTGCTGAATTTTTCACTGTTGAACTCCAATTTTTCTCAAGCTATTCAAAACAATTGAAAAGGAGGGAATCATCTCAAACTTCCCCCATGAAAGCCAGCATTACCTTAATTCCTATACCTGAAAAAGATACAGTAGAAAAAAAAGAACTACAGATCAGTTTCCCTAATGAACATAGATGCGGAAATGCTCAATAAAATACTAACCAATCAAATCCAACCACACATCAGAAACATCATTCACCAGGACCAAGTAGGATTTCTCCCTTGCAAGAAGGGATGGCTCAACATTCATAAATCAATCAATGTGATACATCACATTACAAATTAGAGAAAAAAAAAACATGATTAACTCAATAAATGCAGAGAAAGCATTTGATAAAAGACAACATACTTTCATGATGAAAACTTTAAGAAAATGGGGCATAGAAGGAACATTGCTCAACACAATCAAGGCAATTTATGACAAACCCACGGCCACTGCCCTACTCTCATCACTGCTATTCAATATAGTCCTGGAAGTTTTATCCAGAGCCATTAGGCAAGAAAAAGAAATCAAAGGGATACAAATTGGGAAGGAGGAAGCCAAACTATCCATATTTGCAGATGACATGATTGCACATATAAGGGATCCAAAAGACTCCACTAAGTGGCTATTGTTTGTTAAGGTGGCAGGATATAAATTGACACACAAAAAGCAATAGCTTTTTTGTACACAGAAAATGCCATTGCCACAAAAGAACTTCTAAGATCAATCTCATTCATAATAGATATAGAAAAAATTAAATATCTTAGAATAAATTGATTAATGACATCAAAAATCTCTACAATGAGAATCACAACACATTAAAGAAATAAATAGAAGAAGACACAAAAATGGAAAAATCTTCCATGTTAATGGGTTGGAATAATCAATATCATCAAAATGTCCATACTACCAAAAATAATTTACAGATTCAATGGAATACCAATCAAAATACCAGACATTCTTCTCTGATGTAGAAAAAAAAAATGATGCTGAAATTCATATGGGAACATAAGAGACCCCGAATAGCTAACACAATCTTATACAACAAAAACACAGCTGGAGGCATCACAATATCAGATTTCAAGACATACTACAGGGCAGTTATAATCGAAACAACCTGGTAGTGGCAGAAAAACAGATGGATAGATCAATGCAACAGAATAGAAACTCCAGAAACCAACCTACTCATCTACAACCAACTTATCTTTGACAAAGGAGCTGAACTCAATCTCTGGAACAAAGACTGTCTATTCAAGAAATGGTGCTGAGAAAAATGGATCTTCACATGCAGAAGTATGAAGTTCCACCCCTTTATAAAGTTCCACACTTTATACAAAAATTCATTCAACATGGATCAAACACCTAAATCTACAACCTGATATCATCAAATCATTAGGAATATTGGGAAAACCCTGTAAGACAGTGGCATAGACAAACAGTTCTTGGAGAAGATCCCAGAGGCACAGGCAATTAAAGCCAAAATTGACAAATAGGATTACATCAAAGTGAGAAGCTTCTGCACTACAAAAGAAACACACAGCAAAGTGAAGAGACAACTGACAGAATGGGAGAAATTATTTGCAAACTATGTAACTGATAAAGGATTAATATCTAAAATATACAAAGAGATCAAGACACTGAACAATGAAACAAACAACCCAGTTAAGAATTGGGAAAAGAATTTAAAAGACATTTTTCAAAAGAGGAAATCTAAATGGCCAACAGACACATGAAAAAATGCTCAGGATCCCTAGCCATCAGGGGAATGCAAACAACAACCACAATGAGGTTTCACCTCACCCTCGTTAGAATGGCTCACATACAGAAATCGATAAACAAGTGCTTGCGAGGATGTGAGGGAAAAGGTACCCTAATCTGCTGTTGGAGGGAATATAAACTTGTAAAGCCACTATGGAAGACAGTATGGAGATACCTCAGAAATCTGAATATAGACTTATCCTGCCATTCCACTCCTGGGAATTTACCCAATGCAGATTAAATCAGTATATGAAAGAGTTATCTGTACACCCATGTTTATTGCAGCTCAATTCACAATAGCTAATATGGAATCAACCTAAATGCCCATCAACTGAAGACTGGATAAAGGAATTATGGGATATGTACACCATGGAATACTATAGAGCAGTAAAAAATATGAAATCGGGTCATTTGCAACAAAATAGATGGAACAGGAAACTGGAAAACATCATAGTGAAGTAAGCCAGTCCCCAAAGCACAAATACAGTATGTTCTCCCTGATCTGTGGTAATTAATACAGCACCTAAAAGGTAATCTATAGAAGTGAAGTTGACACTTTGAGGGGCAATAACTCTGTACAGCCCTTCTCTCAACTGTTAAGCAACAGGTTTCTTTTTCCATACAATTTGTTGAACTTTTACTTAGTTTATATTTAATCTTATATGTATAAAATTAATTGAAAATAGATATTAGTAGAAAATAAGAATGAGAATAGGAAAGGGATGAGGAAGAAAACTGGAAGTGCAGGTGGGAACGTGGGTTTGTGGGAAGAATCACCATGTTCCTAAAGCTGTATTTATGAAATGCATGATGTTTGTATTCCTTAAATAAAAGGTTTATGGGAGAAAATTTTCAAATGTTATTAGTGTCAGTCTTCCACTTTTCAAAGATTATCTACAACCAATTCTAAAGGGATTCAGCTAGAAAGAGACACAAAGAAAGAACACTAGAATTTTTAAAAATAGGACTATTAAATGAGAAATCTGAACATTATCTTGTTTTTTGCATACACTGATTTTCATGCAGTTGTTACAGAAAATACAAAGACTAGTCATAGTCTAGAACCACATCTACATGTAATTCAAAAGTGGGAGAACACACAGAAATACTATGACAAGGGCGATGATGACTGTGAAATCTTTCTTCAGCCCACTTTTGAAGAGATCAAAGGTATACAGTACATGTATTTCCAATGGGAAACAGCATGGTGTCTGATAAGTCTAAACTCTCAAACAACTAAGTATTGCTTAGAATCTTTCTGGATTTTTCCCTAGTTTTGTGACCTCTAGGAAACCCTGTAAACTCTCTGAATAAAATTAATACTTCAAAGACACAGCTGAACTCCCACATTATTGCCAAACTATTTATAATAGCCAAGAAATGGAAAGAACCCATGTGTCCACCCACTGATCAATGGGTAGAGCAAATATGTTCCATGCACATGAATACTATTCAGTCATAAAAAAGATGAAATCCTGTGATTTGTTACAGCATGGATAGAACTAGAGATCATTATGTTAAGTAAAATCAGAAAGCACAGATCGACAAGTATCTTGTGATCTCACTCATGTGGAATCTGAAAAAGTTGATCTCATAGGAGTTGAGAGTAGAATGATGCTAAAGGCTAGGGAGGGGTTGGGAAAGGATGGGGGTCTCGGGGAAGCTGGTTAGCAGGTTATGAGTTATAATTAGGTAGGAGAAAGAAGTTCTGGTGTTCTACTGCACAGGAGGATAACAATAATGTCCTGTGATTTTTTTAAAAGCTAAAAGAGAAAATTGTGAATGTTTTCACCATAAAGAAATGATAAACATTTAAAAAGATTGATATGTTAGCCTTGATTGGAACACTACACAATGTATGCATGGGTTGAATGATCACACGGTACTCCATAAAGATGTATAATTTTTTTATGTAATGGTCAAATTTTTAAACTTTTCTAAACTAAAAATTTTTTAAAAAAACTTTTAATTTGTTCATCTGGAAAACAGAATTTAACTACTTTCCACCATTTCCTTGAGAACTTGATTATAACCATGTATGGCATCCAGATTTTCTGGGTCTCATGCATTATTATCAACCACATGAGGTTCACTACAAAGTAATATGGCTTTGGTGAGATGGGATAAAATGTGGCATTTAGGTGACAATTTGGACTGGTCATCTAGAATTCTGTTGGGCGAAGATTTCCACTTACTACTGGCTTGCTTTGTTTCAACTGAAGAAATGGTGAAAGTGGCCAAAAAGCACTTGGTGAGAGGTAGGTTCATAATAAATAGGAGATTTTATTATTAATTTTCCTCAAGAGCATGCCATGTAATTTAGCTATGTCCATCACTTATTCAGATGTAAAAATTCAAATTTTTCATAGGTGGCTATTTTCACCTAAGAGAATTCTAGATGATGGATCCAAACTGTCACTTAATTGCCATCCTTTATCCCATATCACCCTAACTGTGTTTATTTACAGAAAACCTCTTACTGAGCAGATAGCAATACACTGGGTCCTGAAAAGCTTGCTTCTAGATATCAATTGCATATGTGTATGTTTATAGATTTCACCCTGGGGAGAAAATACAAATACTCATCTTGTACCTATGTTTTACAAGAACAAGTTCTATGGTAACTTCTACATTCATTATTAGCAAAGGTTGTATTTAAGATTCCTGTGTCTACTGCTTAATAACACCCAAATTAGTCTCGATAGAATTAGCTGTAATTAAGGACATTGTGAAATATGGTGGGGCAAACAGAATTACACTGTATTACTTTATTAATAATATTCTTTAACTACACTGTAAATTGCTATTAGGCCTGCATATTACTGCCTGGATATGGAAATAGTCTTTTGCTATGCTAATCTAACACAATTTTCTTTTAAATGTAAACAAATTATACTCTATTAATATGCTGTTCTACTTGCATAGTTAATTATTGTAACAGTAAGGAATAAAATTGTTCTGCTTTCTCTGTTTCTGATGGAAAAAGGGCTACATAAATAGTTTAATAGGGAACTAATTATGCAAAAAATTTAGATGCCTAAAATGTGTTTGTAATTACATTAAAATGGTCTTCTGTTCAAATATTGGAAAGCCTGCTAATTGGAGGCTAGCTGAAAATTTAAATATTGTGAATCAATGATTTTAATACAGTACATGTTTAGCTGTGTTTCTGTTCATATTTGTCTTGACAATGAAGAGAATATTTAACAGTGTTTAATAAGAGTGGCTCTGAGTTTCATACCAATGAAGTTAGTCTATGACAGACTAGAATTTTAAGCATGTATTTTATAGCATTAACTTTAATTTGCTCAAGAGAAACGGGCAACTTCGGACGTAGTAACAAGAAAAATAAAAGTATACTGCAAGAAGAATAGTTGATGTGAAAAGAAATTCTGATGTAGACCAAATCAATGAATCCTGGAAAATACCCCATGACAGGCAAACTGGACTTGATACGGTTGTAAATTGCTAAATTGTTTTAGATAAATAAACACATGTAGCAGATCACCTGCCTATTCTCCAAGGATTTCCAAGTGCATCACCTTATCCAGACATAATTAAGGGGTATTAAAAACATAATGCCTTGCTCTGAATGATTCTTTGTGGCATTCAAGCTTTTATTTTGATGTGGAAGTGAGGTTCTTAACTGGAGAAAAATGCACTGCTAAAATAATCCCACTCTTTTGGAGAGAATTTCAACAACCTGTCCTGAATTTTAAAGTATTTTGGGAAAAAAAAAAAGGGCAAACTGTTCATTATAATTTTTACAACAATACAAATGAAAGTGCTGCATATGTAACCAGGATTAATCGTACAGATAATTGGGAGCCCAGAAATAACTTTATAATTTAAAATTCTTGCTTCTTAACAGAGTTGTTGTGAGGATCAAGAGATAGAACACACTTGAAAGTGTGTTGAAGGCTATGATACGCACAAGGAAAGTAGCAAAATAATCACCATGGTTATTTACAATAATAAGATGAGACATTAATTTGTCCTACAATGTTATCCTTGCTGAAGAGTCCTTTCAACCAGACTTCCACAGCTCTCATACCTTGAGGATGCAAGGCAGTGTTTAGGTTTGAGCTCTGGAACTTAACAACCAGAGTATAAATCCTAACTCTACCTCTTAGGGCCTGACATTCTCACGGATGCTACTCTGGGGATCTGTTTCATGGGCATTGTCTACCTTAGAAAAACTACTACAGAACATGCCTGTGACTATAGACTTGTAGTTCAGGCCACCGAAGATTAGAGATGGGACACGGGCACTCCCTTGACTTGCATCCTCTGGTCTGCTTTAACACAAACCAGGAGGAAAAGAAAGCTAGGCATCAGAAGCAATGGGTGGCAGGCCTATTAATGGCTGATCTATACAGTGATCTGCCCTCAAGGAGACCCAACAGGCCAGTCCACTGCAGTGGCTTTCAATGAGGTAAGCCTGGGCTTCAGCAGAAGTCAGCTTGTGAAGAGCCCTGGCAGCTCTGCCAAGAGTTGGATCACTGGAAATGGACCTGCCCTGGAGTCGAAGGATGCCCAGGTCAGAGCCACAGATCTTATTGGCTCTAAGCTGAAAAGCCCTTCACTCAGCCCAACTTCCAAAGTGACCACTGCAGCTGAGGGGATGGTCAAGTAGGGTCAGCAACATTGCAGGCAGAACTGTCAATTTCTTGTTAGAGTTGCCACCTGCCTTTACCTGGCCAGCTCTCCTCCCAGGCCAGCCAAGTAATGAAAGTCAACAGAGTGCCTTCCCCTAGGAGGTTCACACCTCCCTTAGGATATACCCCATGTGAAGAGATAGATAGGTCTGGGCCTCTTAACTTACAAGGCCTAAAGCCCACCAGATTATTATCAAGCCCCTTCTATCAGGTTCTATTTGCCTCTCAATCAGAAAACTTAATTGTAGCTTAGACAGCACCTTTCTTAGCTCCTCTAATAATGACTCTGTCCTTTGTTCTAGACCCTGTCTAGCGTACTTGGGCCTCATTCCTTTGTAATCATAACCTCTACTCTACCACCAATGGCTCTACTCAAACATGTGTGTACTGATGGTCCTCTTCCCCACTTAATGCTGTATAATTGTTCAGACCTGGTTAATGCCACTCTTAGGATCATTGGTTACTATTCTCACTCTGTCTTTTATGACCTTGTCTAAATATGATCAGAGTCGGCAAGCTTGGAAGGCTTCCATAGCCTTGGTGACTCATGACGACAGCCTAGGGTGGTTACTGGTGCCATAAACTAGAGTGTCAATTTGTTGGGTCAACAACAGGAGCCACTGTGCACTTGCTCCTCATGTGGGATCTCTGTCCTTAATGTGCTGTACATTTTGATTTGATGCTATAACTAGTACTCAAACAGTATGTTTCACTTTGTGTGTCTATGTGGGTGCAAACTGTTGAAACCTTTATACTAAATTGATCTTCTGTATATAAAGAGAATTGAAAATGAATCTTGATGCAAATGGAAGGGGAGAGGGAGCGGGAGAGGGGAGGGTTGCGGGTGGGAGGGAAGTTATGGGAGGGGAAAGCCACTGTAATCCATAAGCTGTACACTGGAAATTTATATTCATTAAATAAAAGTTAAAAAAAAATAATAAAAATAAAAAAAAAAGAGAAAAAAAAAAAGATTTAGAGCAGGCAATGGACACAACCCATCTATTGACTTACTTCACACAAAGCATTGCCAATTCTTTCACTTAAGGTATATCTTTTTGTTAATTTTTAAAGAGAAAAAAACACTGCAATAATTCACTCCCAACTGCTTTCAAGAACACTCACTGTGTGTGGAGCAAACTCCAACGTCTAAGTCTGGTGTTGAAGAGCGTCCGTCCTCTTCGCACTCCCTATCTCACCTCTATGTGAGCTCTGTGCTCTACACAGAGGAAAGGATTCCATCTTTCCCCCAAATGTCGTTCCTCTTCCCACATATGGGTCATTGTCCTCACCGGTAATGCCTCCTCCTCTCTCTGTTGGAGTTCCTTACAACACTCTCTCAAATCCTCTTCCTCTAAGGCCTTCATGAAACACTCTAGTACTCAGAGACTTCTCCCTCACTTTGAATTCACTGACACACAATGTCTGTACCTTTCCCTTGACACTTGGCATGTCATCTTGCTTGCTTTCTGCTTTCTTAGTGTTGGGTACACTTTACTCTAACTCAGTAATAGGTTCCTCCAGGATTTTACACATAACTGTGTTTCTAGCATGCACTAAAACCTCTCAAATATAGGTTTTATATAGATTCTTGCTGTTCCATGAGGGCGCAAGCATGTGGTGTTCAAAGACTTTGTGGGGCTGTTTCTAAGTCAAGTTAGCCAGCTTACCCTAAATAACCCATTTAAGAGAAACAGAGGGTCTGAGCCTTCGGATCCTTTCTGTTCTGTTACCAGTACGGTGGGCAGTTCTGTTTCTCTGAGGAAGCATCTTGGATTATGGTAGAATTTAACAGTTCATAGCAAATGTTTTGATGAAATGGTACTTTGCCTAATTCTTTCCTGCTGTTACATGACAACCACCAACCCATCAACTTCTGTGTATGCAGAGAAAACACTTTGTATATACACTGGAGCTGGACATAAGACACATATCTGAAAACTCCCAATCTTGTTTGTTCTCTATACCATTTCTCATATCTCTTTCCCAAGTTGAAATTTTAAAATGTATGACTGCTACTTACTGTAAAGTTTTAACTTATTTATTTATTTGAAAGGCAGCAAGACAGAGATCTTTCACTGGTTCATAGCCCATGTGCCCACAAGAGCTGGGGATGAACCAGGCTAAAGCCACGAGCCTGGAACTTAAGCTTGGTCTACCAAGTGCATGACAGGAACCCACCTATTTGAGCCATTATCTGCTGCTTAGCAGGACTCACACAAGCAAGAAAAAGGAATCAAAAGCAGAGCCAGGAGTCAAACCTGGGCACACCAATAAAGAATGTGAGCATTCCAAGTGGCACCTTAACTGCTGCGCCAAATGTCTGTCCCTGTAACTGTTTGTTTGGGTATTTATTGTGTCTCATGAAAATTAAATGATTATCTCATTGTTGATGATGAAGAAAAATCATACACTGACTCGCTACCTCCCAGTGGGATTTTAGTGATCACATCTACCTTTTCCAAAATGTCACCAGGAACTCGATACCAGTGTAAAGTCATATATTGGCTGATGCAATCATCCATTAATGTATTGCCTTTTATCTTTTCACAACTATTAATGAGCAGTGAAATGCCAACCTGGTGGAAACAGAGGGAGAAGAAAGAGCTGCAAAGACACCGCTCATTCAAAACTGAAGAAGCAGCTCATGAATAATGCAGAGCTATAGGCATACAAATTGCCAGGAGAAGTCATTTCTATTTTTCTTTGATATTTCCATTAGTTCTCTCTATACCATTCAGAAGGCTTCTATTTCCTAGGCCAAGAGTGTACAGTGTGTATCTATATGACCACTCATGTGTATGAAGAATAGCTAAATTCTCTTCATTAAGTGGTGTAACAAATATAGCAGGATACTTTCCCTAAACTAAAATTCTCATAACAGAGATGGGGCATATTGTTGTCCACCCACAGCCTTTCTTCTTTGACATCTGCTTTGTTCCCCACTGCAGAAACCTGGAAGAACCTTGTTCAATGTGTTGTCACAGAGAGAACCCAAGGGCACACGCAATGGAAAGTAGGTCACAGGAAGAAGCAAATCTCACTAATTTCTTCTTTCCTTTTTCAATTGACATATATATGCATATATATATATATATATATATATATATATATGGTGCTTTCTTGGTTTTTTCCACTGATTTCATTATATCTATCTATCTGATCATATGCATATATGTGTATCTACATGATTCATAGAGACAGATAGATAATGACCATTTAAAAAAATCACATACTGTGTGCCAGACCAGTCCATTTTCACTACTCCTGATCTCCTAGCATAACTCAGACAGAATATTCAAATCTAAGAAGGGTTTAGCTCAAGGCACATCTTGTTACTGGTAACTCACAGTAGTAAGGTAACCCTATATATTGACAACTGCCATATGTTACATGCATAGATACATGTGCAGACAGTGAGAATGTTTTTAGAAAACTCATTCCTTTCAATAAAAAAAGCTTTAAGCTATTGATTACTCTCTAACTTTCTGAGCTTTATTTCTGGCTTTACAGGGAAACCAACCTGTAAAAGTTCTCAGGAAACAAAGAAAGTCCCAGTGAAATGAGATCTATCAGTAGAAGCCCAAAGGTGAGCCACTTGAAGATCTACATTTCAGAGTTAAAAAATGTATATTTTGTGTTCATTTTTGACAAAATATCCCTTGTTGCCAACTGTTAATACAGAAACACCACTAGTAAAACAAAACAAAAAAGTAATAATTTATATGTATAAGGCTCTTCAAAAAGTTCATGAAAATGTATATGATGAAAGCATTATGCATGGATTCAGATATTTTTTGAAACCCAAACACATTTTAATTTCGTTTTTCCCACAAACATTGGAAGTCCCCGTGTGTGTGTGTGTGTGTGTGCACGCGTGCGCGCGTGCGCAGAGAGAGAAGGTTAAGGTTCATTAATAGGCTGTGATTTTTTTTCTTCACATCCTCTTCAAAAGCTAAGACCTTAGGTTATATAAGCTCTGTCAGAAGATGGAGCGGATTCCCATTTCTCAGCTCAGTAAGACAATGCCAAACCCTATCAGCGGTTCCACTTACGCTGTCTGAGGAATGATTAACAGTTTTTGGAAAGAGGACAGCACTTTCTCACAAGACCTGGAAGGCCATTTAACACCTTCTTTGTTTGCCCCAGGGCTGGAAAGAGAACACACTGAAACTCTGGGAAAATTTCATGGAGGAGAATTGTTGTTTGGCTTTTTGAAAAAGCACAACCTTAGTGAGTGTCTCCGGAAAGATGACAGTGAGCAGTGTAAATGAAGACTTGAAAGGCTCCAATCGGAAATTCCAACCTTTTCAGGAATTCTCTGTCTGAAAGGCCCATTACTGTAATGAAGGTGGAAGACTGTGTTGATTTCCTCAATGAAACCGAGACAACACAGAGCCTGAGCAAAGGAGGTTAAGACGAGGAGGCTTTGCTTGACCTCGATTCCAAAGGACAAAGTACGAAGACACAACCAGTGTATGCTGTGCTGTCCATGAGAGAATTGGTTTCTTTGAGACCAAGGTGCTTTCTCCTACACATTCTTGAATACAAATGTTTTTCCAAAAGTCCATGGAAAAACATGTATTATGAAGAAAACTGTATGGATCTTGAGATATTGTGTATGGAAATGAACTTATCTTTTAACTCCATTTTTTCAGGGACTTTGTGAGGTACCCCAGTATTCGTAAGAATATGAGTACTTTTATAGTAGTCTAAACTCCACTGTGGTTTCTTGGTCAGTGTACTTTATGTTGATAGCCAGAATAAAGGGTGATGTTAAGGATGACAACAGCTGTGTCTCGCTGAAGTGGTCTCTTCCATTCTTTGTCACAAAGGAAGTGATTCCTTTCCTTCCTCACGCCATCCCATCTTATCTGCAGGCTTCTTCTCCCTTTTTGAGTCCCAGAAAACTCCCTCTATCAGGATCACCCCTCCAGACCCATGGGCCCTGATCTAAACTCCTTCACCGTCTTCACACAGTCCCCTCTGCTTTCTCTCTCCTTTCTCACATTAACACACTTTTGAGTCATGGGGGCCCAAAGGAATTGTAGTTACCAAGCCTATGATGTCCTGAAAATTCTTGGCCAATCCCTACACATACATTACACAACAGCAGCAGAAGCAGGGAAGGCGTGTCCTAAGCCAAGAATGACCAAAAAGTCAGTTTATGTTAGCTGTGATAATTCATAAAGCAAAGTGCTTTGTAGTACTTTGCTTCTTTCAAATACCTCCCATCTCCTATTACAAATAAACAGACACTGATTCTATTAGCCTATATTTTTACTTCAGATTATGGCAAGGCAATATCTATTGTCAAGAAGTAAATAAAATCTTAATCACAGAAAAACTACAAAGAAAAATAAAACAGATTACATTCTCCTCTGTTTAAAGTTTTCTCTGGGTCTGCACACAGAAGTGTATTCCTGGATTATCACATACAACTTCTTTTTAACTTAACTCTCATGTTTTTGGTAAGTGCACGAAATAAACATTTCCATACTCTGAGAAGCCTAAAAATTTGTAGACTATTAAACTTAACAAAAAAAAAAAATAACCACTGAGCATTGTTCTTTACTCCTTCTTCTGTCATAATGTCATCTCATTTGCTATTGAGCCTTAAAAGCTCTCTTGCTTGAAGTCTGCTACTTTCAAAAAAAAAAAAAAAAAAAGCAGGAAGTTCTTCAGGGAAGAGAATTTACTTGACATTTCAGAGGAATGAAGGTAAACCCAGGTCACTGTGGAGAACCAGCTGTTGAATAAAGCATAGATTTGTCACAGATGCAGAGAAAATTGTAGAGATATATCTTGGGGACAGATACTGCACATCAATTTAAGACGAAGTTGGTTTATGAACTAGAGAAATTATAAAGAAATTAATTATGACATGCTTTTACAAAATAGTGCTGGAGTAGGCATTTGGAGGAGTGGTTAAGATGCCCATATCAGAATAACTGAGCTTCATTCCTGGCTCCGACTCCTGACTCCAGCTTCTTACTAATGCAGACTGAGAGGCAGAAGTGATGGCTAAGTAGTTGGTTTCCTGTGACTCACAAGGGAGACCTGAATTGAATTCCTGGCTCCCATCTTATAGCTCATTAGGCATCAAGGACACCTCTCTCTTTCTTTCTCTCTCTCTCTCTCAAATTTTTAAAACTTTTAAAGTAAATATGCAAAGGACCAAAAACTACAAATAATCTATAGCAATAATCTCTTTATATGATTTATGTAATTTTATATTTCTATTTAACTCCTAGCTAAGGAACCAGCCCTAGAGTACTGTATTGGTCAGCTTTCATTATTTTAACTAAAATGTCTGGGAGAAGAAAAGTTACAAAGGAAAAGTTTCACTTTCCCTTACAGATGTGGAGGCTTACAGTCTAACATCCTGTAGTCTCATTAGTCTGACATCTGGGGGAAGCTTTATAAGGCAAGGATCACATGGTGATCTAAGAAGAAAGAAGGGAGAGGGAGAGGGGGAGAGAGAGAGAGAGAGAGAGAGCGAGCACAAAAGAGAGAGAGAGAGAGAAGCACAGCCAGGGCATACTCAGCTTTTGTAACCACCCCCATCAAGAGAACTACCTGTAAGGATTCAGGATTTAGGACTAAAGACCTCCCACTGGGTTCACCTCTTAGATGCCATAACTAGGTCACGTCTCCACCCTTAATTCATTAACCACTAACATAAGACTTTGGAAAACAAGCTCCAAATACATGGAATTTTGGTGGATACCCAAACTATCATCCAAACTATAATGAGCATTGGGAAAATAAATTCATGTAAACATCTTTTAAAATTTTTCTTTTTGGTAAAAATCCCAGAATAATCTTAAGGATTTGTCTTAGTGTTTCTTTCTTCTGGAAAATTTAATAGAACCTTGACGATCGTGAGGACAAGGCAGTAATAAGAAAAAACAGTGCCTGCATGAGAGATTAGGTGGGAGAGGTACATTGAGTGAGGTGCAACTGTGGCCAACCTTGAATGAGTTCTTATAAAAAACCATCAGTGTAGGCCGGCGCCGCGGCTCATTTGGCTAATCCTCCGCCTGCAGCACCGGCACCCCAGGTTCTAGTCCCGGCTGGGGCGCCGGATTCTGTCCTGGTTGCTCCTCTTCCAGTCTAGCTCTCTGCTGTGGCCCAGGAAGGCAGTGAAGAATGGCCCAAGTGCTTGGGCCCTGCACCTACATGGGAGACCGGGAGGAAGCACCTGGCTCCTAGCTTTGGTTCCATGCAGCGTGCCAACCGTAGCGGCCATTTGGGGGGTGAACCAATGGAAAAGGAAGACCTTTCTCTCTGTCTCTCTCTCTCAGTATAACTCTGCCTGTCCAAAAAAAAAAACATCAGTGTATATGTGTGTATGTATGTGTGTGCATATATATTTGAGGAGATGGTTAACTCTGGATACAAATTTTTAATCATATTCATGTAGAATGTTTATATTACAGAATCCTACATTTCATTTCTGTGAATGTTAAAAATATAGTAAGTGATGTACATTTTAACAAGAACACACTGAAAAATGAGCAAACTGAGACTTTTCCTCAAAGTATCATCCTTTCACACTTTATCAGTTCTTTCTTCATTATGTTTTCTAACCATCCATGTCACCTTTACCAGGACAATTGCTATTTATCACCATATTCCTTTTAATTAAGTAGGTCTTCCCTGAATTCCCACTCTAAAATAGGTAGCCAAGTTATTTGTTCCCACCTTGCTCTGGAATTCCTTCCCCAACATTCATCCCAGATCACATTATTTGTTTAAGTGTCTTTCCCCATAGTCTAAGTTCCAAGGGCAAAAACATATCTGTCTCGTGAACTGTGGCATCTCCAGAAATCTCCATAATATTTTCAATTACTCAAATATTTATGTTACAGAAAAATTTATCAGACCATTTAAGAGAAGTACATTCTCAATAACTTGATGATTAAAAGCATAATGGAAACCATATTTTCAAATTTCCCAGAAATGCCATGTAGGTGAATGCAACAAATTTGAACTCTTGATTTATTCAACATCTTTGTTTGCTTTCACTATCAATTTTTGTTTTATGTTCCAGTCTTATCTTTCTTTTCTTCCTTCTGGAACTCCATTTCCATAGCAGTCAGTGTCCTCTTACCACAAGGCCACAACAACCATGAAGGGAAACTGGATGTTCACAGTCACAACAACAATTATTGCTCAATAACTGTGTTTCTTCTTGAAGAGGTCACAACTATTCCCTGTCCAGGCCAGGTACAACATCCCCAACATTGTTTATCTGAAACAAGATCACGTCATGCCTACCAGTTCCAAAGCAAACATCCAAGTACATTACTGCTACATTTCAGAAGTCACTAGAGCATCATTTTAACCACTTACTATTCCTGGAATTTTGGGGTTCCCAAATGATCCAATGTTAGTGTGCTATTGTTGTTGTCACCTTAACTGGGTTAATAATTCTCCAAAGTCTTGAATGTTAAAAGAAAAAGTTGCTCGATTTCTGAGCAATGATTTTCAAGAATTTTTTTAACAAAAGACTGAGAAAAATATTCTGAAAGCATGATTTCTGAAGTGCCTCAAAGAGGTGGGAATTGTGGTACAGTGAGTTAATCTGCTGCTTGCAACGACTGCATTCCATATTAAGGTACTGGTTTCAGTCCTGGCTCCTTCAGTTCCAACCCAGCTCCCTGCTAATGCACCTAGGAAAGCAAAAGATGATGGACCAACTGCTTGGGTCCTTGTCACCCACATGGGATACTTGGATGGGGTTCCTGGCTTCTGTCTTCAGCTTGGTCCAGCCATAGCATTTGTAAGCATTTGGGGAGTGAAATAGTGGACAAAGACTCTCTCTCTCTCTCTCTTTCTCTTTCTCTCTCTCTCTCTCCCTCTGCCTCTCACATAAAGAAAAAAAAATAATATGAAAGCAATGAAGAGCCCCCAGTGCAAGCTGAAATAACCCTGTCATGATAAAGCCTGAGTGATTCATTAACGATTCAAACGATCAGCCAACCAAAAACAGAGACAAAAGACATCCATGATAATTGTTTTCTTGAATCAAGATCATCTAGAGAGAAAAAAAAAAAACTGATGTAAAAAATGTAGGATACACTTTATAATTAGACTTTAGGGGGTACAAAACCTACAGAAGTAACTTGTACCAAAAATTATCACTGTTGATCTTACTTGCTATGTATTTTACTAGGTAATGGAAAAATATATATACACATTTATGGATTCCCTAGTAGGCTGGCTATTTGACAGTTTTTAAGTTGTATTTATTTTTGAAAATTGGAGAGTATTATATTAAAAACATTAAAAGGCAAATCACAACCAATGTGAATATCATATATATACACACGTATATATGGCAAAGAATATCATATGTATGAGTTTTATCTAGAATATGTAATATATATTTATGTACAAATATATCAATAATTCCTAAAATTTCATGCTAAAATAGAGTTGATACTAAAAAATTTTTTAAATAAATTTTAGAAATGAAGAAAATATTCAAACAGGCACTTTACCAAAGAAGATATTTGAATGGCTCACAAACATCTGAAAGGGCATTTCAAATCAAGAATTGCAAACTAAAACCACAAAGAAGTTTCTGCACAGCAAATGAAGCACTCAACCAAGTGAAGAGGCAACCGACAAAATGGGAAAAAATATTTTTAAATTATACACCTGATAAAAGATTAAGATGAAGAACATATGAGGAGCTCAAGAAACTCAACAACAAAGCAAACAATCCTGTTAAGACATGGGCTAAAGAAATGAGCAGAAGTTTTCAAAGGATGAAATACAAATGGCCAATGGACACATGAAAGATGCTCAGGATCACTAGTCATCAGGGAAATGCAAATCAAAACCACAAAGAGGTTTTACCTCACCCCAGTTAGAATAGCTCTTCTACAGAAATACAAAGTAACAAATGCTGGTGAGTATGTGGAGGAAAAGGGACCTGAATACACTGTTGGTAGCAATGTAAACTAGTACAACCATTATGGAAGACAATATGGAGATTCTTCAGAAATCTGAAAATAGATCTACTGTATGACCAAGTCATTCCACTCCTGAGAATTTACCAAAGAAAATGAAATTAGCACATGAGAGAATTATCTGTGCCCCCATGTTTATAGCAGCTTAATTTACAATAGCTAAGATATGGAATCAACCCAGATGCCTAGATTAAAAAATGCAATGAAATACTACTTAGCCATAAAAAAGAATGAAATCCTGTCTTTCACAACAAAATGGATACAACTGGAACCCATAATGCTTAGTGAATATGCCAGTCCCCAAAAGACAAATACAATTTGTTCTCCCTTATTTATGGTAACTAATATAAAGAGTATAAAAATGTAATGTATATGAGTGAAACTAACATCTTGAAATTTGATTATTGTTTATAGCCATTATGTATACTCCTGAGGAATACTGTCTTTCTATTTACTACTTGTTGAATTCTTTATTTTTTGGAGGATTAAGCTTGTGATTATAAATAAATTGAAAGTAAAAAAATAAAAAAGTAGTAGAGAAAGTGGGAGGATGGGAGGGCAAGGAGTATCATTATGTTCTTAAAACTGTATATATGAAATACAGGAAATCTATTCCACTTATATAAAATAAAAAATCCACAATGAGGCATTACCACACACATAGTGGAATGCTAAGTTGTAAACATGAACAGAACCAAGTGCTGGTATGCATGAGAAACTCTCGTATGCTCTCAGTAACAGTGTAAAATGGTACAACCACTTAGGAAAATTGCTTGGTAGTTTCTAATAAAGTTAAATTTAAGTACACATTCCATTCTAGGTATGTCAGCAAAAATAAATAAATATATATGTCCTAAAAAGACTTGAACAAGAATGTTCTGAGAGGAATTATTCATAACAGCCTAAAACTGCAGCATCAATAAACTTCTGTCAATAGGAGAGCGGACTTGAATGATATCCACACTGTTGTGTATCTCAGAAGCTCAAACCAACTTGTTGGTAGTATCACTAGCTCATTCTTTTTTGTTCCTGCATAGTAATATATTGCACAATTATAATAAAAATGCTACTGACATACTTCTCAAACTCCAAATAGCTACCAAACCCTGTATTAATATCCTAGGTTTGCTACTATAATTTGTAACTTTCTTTAGTAATTGAAAAATGGCATTGATAATAGCACTAATATCTTTCCTATGTGATACCAAAGGTCCTTAGGATCTACATGGAAGACCTGTATGTCTTTTTCATTAGTTGCATTACTATGATGAGTCAACAGAATTATGATATATTTTAATACCCAAAATTCCAGTTGTTTCTGACCTGGGTAAGACATAGCAGAACTCACAAAACTAAAAATCGTGAGTTAAGGTGATCATTTTTAATGATCATTAAATTGAGAATTAGAGTGATCATCTCTTAGTAATCATTTTTAATCATCAATAACCCATAAAATCAACAAATATTGCCAACAGGTTAACCACCCTTAAAGATTTCTTGAAAATTATAATGGAACCGTTTAAATGTCCCTGCAAAGTCCTCTCCATTTCTCTGATAGGCGTCCACATTCTACTAATGACCATATTTATAGTCTGAAGATAAATAAGACTGTAGTCCCCTTCAATACCTTTATTTAATTCTATTTACCTAATGACTGATAAAAATAAATACTAAGAAACATTTTATTTTTGCCTTCTAGGTAGCAAGCTTGATGCCACTCAGTCAATGACACAACACCGCTTTTCCACACCCCAAACCAGCCACGTGCAGTTCAGTCACTCACACGTTGCACTTGGGCCATTTTGTGGCTGTTAATTTTGAATATACTTCACCTATTTCCTATGCCATTTCTGTATTTGTCATCTGTGTTGTTTCAATTGAATTACACAATTCATGAGTGCTAGGTGACATGTTCTTTGTTTTGTTGGAAAGAAAATAACCCATCACATATGGAATAGGAGCTCAATATTAATTGATAACAGTGATTATCTTAATTATAACTTCTACACCATGAAAACTGATTTAGGTGATCAATATTATATTCGTTAATCAGGGCTGTTCTAGCCTATGGAACCGATAAAGTAGTCACTCAGTGGGAAAGAAGTGTTAAGACCTTTTTGTTAGCAGTTTGGAAAATAATCAAGGATGTAAATATAAATTCCAAAATAGCTAATAAACAAAGCCTTGTTGTATAGCTAGTATTTAGTATCCAAAATAGAGTTAGAAGTATTTCACCAAAACATTCTCTATTGAAATGACCCATGGGAGAGTGAACCCCATAAACTAACCTTTAAGCAAATCCTTATGTTAACCCCTTAAGTTAACTTCGTATCTGACATTCACAGGTTAGTGTGAATCACCTCAATTGAAGAATGTTCCTCTATGGATGAGTGCTTACCAGCTGTGATGCCATTTAGATACCCAAGGTCCCACCGCTCCACACTGGAGTACCTGAGTTCAATTCCTGCCAACAGCTTCCTTCTACCACAGGTCTTGGGAGGTAGCAATGATGGCTCAGATAGCCGAGTCCCTGCCACCTACATGGAAAACCTGGATCAAGTTCCCAGCCATCAAACTGTGGGTGGTTGTTGGCATTTGGGAATGAACCAGTAAATGGGAGTTCCCTCTTTTTCTCTCTCTGTCATCTCTCTTGTTCCCTATGCCTCTAAAATAAACAAAGTTTGGGACCAGTGTTGCGGCATAGCAGGTTCAGCTGCTGCAGGTGATGCCAGCATCCCACATGAACACATTTGAGTACACACTGCTCTGCTTCCTATCCAGTTCCCTGCTAATGTGCCTGGGAAAGCAAAGGAAGGCAGCTCAAGTGCTTGGGCCCAACCACTCATATGGAAGACCCAGATGAAGTTTCAGGCTCCTGGCTTTGGCTTTGCTCAGCTCTGGCCATTGTATCATTTGGGGAGTGAACCAACTGATGGAGGATCTCATTCTTTGTGTGTGTATGTGTGTGTGTGTCCTCTCTCTCTCCCTCTCCCTCTCTCTCTCTCTGTAACTCTGCCTTTCAAACAAGTAAATTAATCTTTTTAATAAATGTTCCCTAAATATTACATGAGAAAAATCTTTGTCATGGGAATTCTAGCTTGGACACAGAAGAGGGGAAAGAGGAACCAGGGCCAACAAGTGACTTTTGAGTGAAGTGGGTCTGGGTGCACAGGTTTGTGGAAATCTCACAGCAACAAGGAACCAGCATGGGGGCTCATTTCCTGAGGGAGGAGCTGACACCAAGAGGGAGGTGGGGAGGAGTCCCAGGACACAAGGATATCTTGGGATATATTTTAAGTTGAAAGACCAGAACAAAGGATAGTGCCTGTGGTGCTAATTATTTTTTTTTTCATGTTTTCATACACAGAGAATTCTTAGAAATAGAAATGTAAATACTTGGTCTTATTGGAGAACAAAAAGACAAAAATGTTTCTGAAGTTAATTGGGCACTGTGAATGAAAAAACTGGAAATGTACATTTATTTTGATGTAGATATGCAAATGTTAGGATTTTCTCCTGAGAAAATAACCAAGCAAATATATCAAATTTTTATATATTCACAAAAAATAATGCTTCAGTGTTATTCATGATATCAAAAAGATTAAATGTCCTGAATATTTATCAGTAGAGAATTGGTTGAATAAATATCAAATATCCAAATAGCCATACCCACTAAATAATCAAATATCCAAATACTCATACCCACTAAAAAGGATGGTGTAGTTCTGTATTTATTGACATGGAAATAAATGTTCCTGATATTTTCAGTGAAGAGAATATATTTACAAAGTAGCATGTAGAGTGGGATCCAGAAATTTACATATGTATAGACAACAAAAGGCTTGAAAAATATCCACTCCTGAGTGATTATAACTGAAATGGTATTGGCTATTTTTTGTTTTTGTTTTTGGATGTTTTTCATCCTTTCCTTCATAATAGGAAAAATAGACACCAAAATAAATATTAATTGTTGCAATTAAAAACATAAAAATCAGAATATTTTAACTCCATACTCCGAATGTGGTAGGAACTGAAT
The DNA here is from genome assembly GCF_033115175.1 of Lepus europaeus. Classification (NCBI taxonomy): domain Eukaryota; kingdom Metazoa; phylum Chordata; class Mammalia; order Lagomorpha; family Leporidae; genus Lepus; species Lepus europaeus. Next base: position 103,594,814 of record NC_084835.1, on the reverse strand, counting down.
TATCTACGGGTTAGTTGTTTGGCTTTTTTTTTTAAGATTTATTTATTTATTTGAAAGCAGAGTTACAGAGAGAGAGGGAGACACACACACACCACAGAGAGAGAGAGAGAGAGAGAGAGAGAGAGAGAGAGAGAGAGAGACTGGGAGAGATCTTCCATCTGATGGTTCATTCCCCAAATGGTCCATCCAGGTCTGGGCCAGGTTGAAGCCAGAAGCCAAATGCTTCATCCAAGTCTCCCACCTGACTGGCTGGAGCTATTCTCTGCTGTTTTCTCAGGTGCATTAACAGGGAGCTGGATCAGAAGTGGAGCAGCTGGGACTTGAGACAGCACCCACATGGAATGCCAACATCACAGGTGGTGGCTTAACATACAGCACCACACTGCTGGCCCCAGTTTGTTTTCTTGCAAAGGTGGTGCTAAATGGATGCAGGCATGAAGTTGAAGGAGTTACAGAGAGTGATGCAGTTAAATCCTAAAGCTGATTCTCTTTTGATGGTGGCAGCAAAAGGATTCGTATTCTGCCTTCTTTAATTGCTATGAAGATATTTACTTTGTGGAGCTCCAGTTACTCTCTTCAATTTGCTTCAGAGTGACACCACACCACAGTTTATAAGCACTGTCCTACATCCCGCTGGAGACCCCCAACAATCCTTTGTGAACCTTGCGATCACTGCTCTCTATTCAGATAAAGACACTGAAGTAGAGAGGAAAGAGTGATAGATCAAAAGTCACAGATTTTGTACACTGAAGAAAGCAAGGCCAGCAGCTATAATAAAAAAGCAACAGCATTTCAGTAACTTTATACAACAATTCTTACCTTTCAATCGTCTTACAACCCCCTACAGGTGTTTCTGGTTGGTGGGGGTCATCTATGAGGTGATTCAGGACCTAATGCTCCTTGGATCTGTGGTTTCACCTTCCTCTCATCTTCAACATCCTGCGAGCACATGGGGAAAGCAGGAATGGAAAAGACATTCATGTTTGAGCGCCTCAGTGTACAGATGATCTATATGGCTTCTGCTGATAGTCTGTGGCTAGAACAAGTCATGTGCACCCAATCTGGATGCAAGAGGTTGATACCCAGAAACGTACTTGCATCTGCCTGAGGAAATGCTTGTCAATGCAACTCCCTTCTAGAGAAAAAGAAGCCTGTGTGCCACAAGAGAGTAAGTAGAACCCCCAGGTCTCAGAAACAGATATGTGGCTAAATCCAGTGCCTTTGCTATGGCAACACACTACCTGAGTTCAGAGGCGCCTCATCCTATCCCACAGGGTTTGAGCTGCCTTGAGCCTGACTTGGGCACTAGATAATTCTGGAAAGTTGATTGTCCATGATGAGATGAGACACTGCATTGAAGCCCAGCCCTGCCATATCTGAGTGAATGATCCAGAGTAAGTCATAAATTCTTGCTGCATCTCATTTTTTCAGAAACATGGATACAACCTTTCCTATTCAGACTACAGGATTCTACTATTATTTTTCCCTAAGATACTCAGATCATCCTGTTATAGAAGTTCATGTTGTAAGAGCCCCTTACCAATAAGCAGTAGCTAGTAAAATCACATGCCCTTGGTATAATTCATGCACTGGTAAAAATAAATAACTAAAAGAGAGTTCTTAACTAGCTTGGGCAACAGCTCAGTTCCCATTAGGCCATGGGAAATTTTGGGTGAGGCATGAGGAAATTGCCCATTCTTGGGGCTATCTCCATAGACCTCCAACCAAGAGTTCAGGGGCTCCTCCAGTCCTAACTAGTTACTATCTGAAAATGCCTATTGTCTGCAATCGTAACAAGTGAATTCCAGTCACATTCCCCTAGCAGAGTGCGCCTAGAAATACTGGTAGACTCCTTCTCCACTTGTCTGAATCTGGAAGTGGATATTAAGCTGGAAGTGGTTAGAGGTGATGGAAAAGGGAGAGAACACTGAAAAAAAAAAAAAGAAAAGAGAGAGAAGAAAAAAACCCTAACACTTAGCAACACTTTGGAAAGTGGACCAACAAATACCAGAAGACTTAGTGAGTTTGTAACATTGTCTGAACTCCAATATTTTCTTCATGACCCATAAATCCATAACCACCACTCCACCATGAACATCTGCCTTCTTATCCTCTCTTCTATTCAGTAAAGATTCAAAGAGAATTAAAATCAGGAACTCCCAATAGCTCTCATAACACTTTTTCATACTTGCTTCTGATAATTTTAAGAAACAATATAAATAATATTTAAAATGATGAATTTTCCTAGAAACTGTTCCCCATCCCATTCTCTTATTTTCTTTCTCAGAGACAAACACTAATCAAATCTGAATGACCTGAAAATCTGATAAATACCAATATGGTATTCAAATTTTCCATATATAAAGGTGTGTAACAATATATGTCACCTTTGTTTTTTTGTGTGTTGTCAAACTTTAGAAAAATGGTATCACATTCTATATATAAATCTATATTAGTCTACATATTATACTATATATCTATTATCCTTTTCTTTTTTACTTAAAAATTTTTTAAACTTATTTATTGCAGGATAATAATCTAACACACTTATTTAAAAAGCTTTCAAACTTTTCTTTGTATAAATACACCAAGTTTTAAACTCATTCCCCCTATGTACACCATAAGTAACATATAATTCCCTCTGCAAAAGTATGAAAATTTCTGTGATTACATATAGGAATGGGTCAGGTATGGCATTCTCTTTACCTTCACTAGTTATTGACAAGCTTCTCTCAAAATTGGTTTTGACAAGTTCTAAAAACTCCTGCTCCTTCAGTTATTTGTCAAATTTCTTCTTTCTAATGTGATTTTATTTGAGTTTGCTTATTAATAATTCCTAGCGTGATGAACATGTTCTCAGGTATATATTAACCATCTGAGCTACTTATTCCTTGAATAGCATGTGCACATGCTTTGCCCATTTTTATATTGCATTGTCTCTTTTTACTGAGTTGTAGGACAGTATTGCATGTCTTACACAGGTAATACATATCTCTTGTTACCTGTTGAGTTGCAAACATCTTCCTTCAGTGTTTGTTTTTTATTGTTTTTTAAATTTCATTTAAATGTTAGGATAACAACAGTCCTAAATCATTTCCTTTATGATTTATGCTTTTTGTGTCTTAAGGAAGATAAGTTGCACTCACAAAGATACTTTCCTAATTTTTCCACATAGCTTACTTTTCTTTAATATTTATATACTTAACCCTTCCTTTTCCCCTGGATCTAATTTTTAAGCATTAGTGTGATTAGGAATCTAATTTCATGGAAAACTAATTGTTCCAGACAAGATAGTTTCTCTATATTACTCTTCTTCAGAATGCATTAATTTTTCATAGCTCTTTGTGGGTTTTTTTTTTTTTTTTGATAGGCAGAGTGGACAGTGAGAGAGAGAGACAGAGAGAAGGGTCTTCCTTTTTCCATTGGTTCACCCCGCAATGGTCACTGCACACCGCGCTGATCCGAAGCCAGGAGCCAGGTGCTTCTCCTGGTCTCCCACGTGTGTGCAGGGCCCAAGGCCTTGGGCCATCCTCCACTGCACTTCTGGGCCACAGCAGAGAGCTGGACTGGAAGAGGAGCAACCGGGACAGAATCTGGCACCCCGACCAGGACTAGAACCCGGTGTGCTGGCGCTGCAGGTGGAAGATTAGCCTATTGAGACATGGTGCCGCATTTTTAATTGTATTAGATCTAGTTATTTCATGTAGAGATAACTCAGTTTTATATTTCAATGTCTTATCCAACAAACTTTCTGAATTCTCCTATTAATTCTAATAATTGGTGAATAAATTTCTTAGATTTTTATTTTCTTTCTTTAGTACAATTATATTTTCTAAAACAAGGACAGTTTTGACTAGTTCTTTCTTTTGATGTCTATTCCTCTTTTTCTTATCATATTGCACTGGTTAGGACTACCCATATAATACTGCAGTATATTGATGATGGGTATCTATTCTCATCTTCTTCCTAAATAAATGGAATGTCAGTTATGCACATTCTGACATAGTATTTAAGCTGCCAGTTAGGACAACCGTGTCCCCCACTGAAATACCTGGGTGCAATTTCCAGCTCTGGTTCCTAATTCTAGCTTCTTGTTATTGCGGGTCCTGGGAGGCAGCCTGATGGATTCATGTCATCCATATGGGAGACCTGCACTGATGTCCCAGATCCTGGCTTTGGCCCTCTGACTATTGGAGGCATTTGAGGAATGAGCTAGCTGATGGGAGCTCTCTCTCTCTCTCTCTCTCTGTCTCTCTCTTTGTCTCTCTTTCCCCACTCCTCACTATGTGTCTGTCTCTCTCATTCTGTATTTCTCAAACAAATATTTTAAAGGTTTACTTATTTATTTAATAGGCAGAGTTACAGAGAGGCAGAGGGAGGGAGAGAGAAGTCTTCCATTCACTGGTTTACTCTTCAGATGGCTACAACAGCTGGAGCTGTGCTTATCCAAAGCAAGAAGCCAGGAGCTTCCTCTGGGTCTCCCATGTGGGTACAGGGGCCCAAGTACTTGGGCCATGTTCTACTGCTTTCCCAGGTCTTAGCAGAGAACTGGATCAGAAGTGGAACAGCCAGGACTCAAATAGGCACCCATAAGGGATGGCACTGCAGGCATTGGCTTTACCCCACTATGCCATAGCACCAGCCTCACAGATACATTTTTTTTTAAAGACTCATTTGTTTGTTTGTTTGTTTTAATAGAAGAGCAGCAGAGAGAGAGAGAGAGAGAAAAGAAATCTTCCATGCACTGGTTCAATCCCCAGTTGGCTACAGCAGCAAGGTCTAGACCAGGCCAAAGTCAGGAGCCAGAAACTCCATCCTGGTCTCTCTCCCACATGAGTATCAGGGGCCCAAGTACTTGGGCCATCTTCTGTTGCTTTCCCAGGCTCATAGCAGGGAGCTGGATAGGAAGCAGAGCAGCAAGGAATCAACCTCACACTCTGATATGGGATGCTAGTGTCACAGCATTGGTTTACTCACTGTGCACAACACTGGTCCCCAATAAGTTCTGTTTTAAGTGGAATTCTTCTAGTGGTTCACTGATATATGATGCTTGCTCTTCTATTCCTAATTTTCTCTGAGTTTTGTATTTTGCTATTGTTTTGAAATTGTTAACGAATGTAGAATTTTATCAGTTTTATCTGCATTTCTTAAGGGAATCACACTATTTATCACTGTTCATTTGCTAGTATGAACTATATTAATATATTTTATGATGTTGAATTATTCTTGAATTATTCGTGTTTATGTAAAAACACACTAGTAAAGGGTAGTTTTATGTTGTTTTATTTAGAATTAATGTGGTTAACCTGCAATTCTTTCTTTTTCTTTTTTAAGGGTTTTACCAACAGTTTTTCTTCCTTTTCTATGTCATGAAATACAAATGGAGAGACATGATATTCTTATTTTTTAAAGTTTTGTTGCTGGGATCTGAGTTATTACTTATTGTTAGCATCTAAACCACCAATTATCCATTTCTAGATATTTTCACATTTAGTTTTTTCTTTTATTTCAGTTGCTATATTTTTATTTCCAGCATCTCTACTTTTGCATATCTTCCTGTCCTTGATTCAACCCTGCCTGCCTGTTTCATAATCTTTTTCTTTTTAATGAATATAATCTTCATTTATCTCTTTGAATATTCTAAACATTCTCATTTTAGTCTTTTTCTGACTATGCCATTAAATTAATTCTTATTCTGCTTGTCGATTTTATTGATTATTTTATTTGGCATTAAATTGCCTTCTCTTATCTTTGGTTTTTTTCTTCCACATGATTTTTCTGTTTTCTTTCTGTTCCTGTCTCCCGTTCTCTCCTTATTTGTCTTCCTAGGCTCTCCCTCCCAGTCTTAATTTTTGAGATTGATATCAAGTCAAGGTCTAGATCATATTAGAATGTGTTCTACCTGCTCTATTGTGACCTAACAGATGTAACAAATCCAGTCATCCTATGAGTTGGCTGAGTTTCTTGTGTTTTTGTCTGAGAATCTGCCTGTGCTACAGAGCCCTATAAAGCTACAATGTTAGGCAGTGAGTCAGCAATAACTTTCTTCAACTTCAATTGGTATTATCTAAGTTCTTGGCTTCAAGCTCTAAGCTTGGCTAGGTATGTCCTCTGTCTTGGTGGCATAGGCAGAGTTGCCACTGCCTGCTTCCGGAGTAGGAATGCCTGCACATGCATCCTTGATGACACTTTAGGGTCCCGTTTTATTTATGAGCCACAGATATGTTTGCCCCATTTTGGAACTATCTATATCATTTTCCAATTTCATCTGTAGTCGCCATTGGTTTAAAACAGGAGGCTTTTTAAAGTATTCATTGGGGGTCAGTGCTGTGGCACAGCAGGTTTTAGCCCCGGCCTGCAGCACTGGCATCCCTTATGGGCACTGGTTCGAGTCCTGCTGCTCCACTTCCAATCCAGCTCTCTGCTATAGCCTGGGAAAGCAGTGAGAGATGGCCCAGGTCTTTGGACCCCTGCACCCATGTGGGAGACCCAGAAGAAGCTCCTGGCTCCTGACTTCAGCCTGGCGCAGCTCCAGCCATTGTGGCCATTTGGGGAGCGAACCGGCTGATGAAAGACCTCTCTCACTCACTCTCTGCCTCTGCCTCTGCCTCTCTGTAACTCTGCCTTTCAAATAAATAAAGAAATCTTTGAGAAAAAAAAAGTATAAATTGATGGGAATTTTTTACAAAATTGCTGAAAATTTGTTTCTTAAATGTGGTTTTCATTTTCTTCCTAATGTCTAGTGAGAGGTATGCATGCTGTTGATCTTCTTAAGGCCATAATAGAAAAATGGATGAATGAATGAATGAGGAAGAGAGAAAGAAATGAAATAGCACAAATAATTTAAAGACAATAAAGACCATAGAATGCTGTCTCAAAGAGGATTAAATTATTAAAACAATAACCTGAAAATTCGAAGTTCACAAGTGGAGTAGGTTTGAGGTAACATCCTATCAGGAATGCAGTCCTCTCTCTCCAAGGTTCTCGTAACTCAGTCTTTCTCTGATCCACAGTTTCAGAACACCTACTACTGCGTGAAAGCAATGGCTTCCCACAGCTCCAATAGTCAGCTAGGTGGGTCTCCTTGAACAAAACTATGTTACACAGTCATTCCTACACAAAGGACTAACAAGAGAGATGGGATTATCCTTACACCAACTTGGCCCATCCTTTTAAGCAAGGTCAGTTCCCCTAAACACATTGCTATCTTTCATTGAGAGAGAAGTTATAGGATTGATGCTACAGAGTCAGTGACAATGTCCCTTCTAGCAGGTAATTCACATCTACTTTAATGCTAGTACATAAATTGCTCTTCTGGTTAAGAAAGAGGTTGATTATAGGTTTCATTAGTATGTTCAAGAAATATGTTTTTAAATTTTTGGTCTACTTATAAAGTGGTAACTGATGGAGACACTATTGCTTAAAATAAATAAAATTATTTTATACACTTGATTTTTTTTTAAATTACTTTCTGTGGGGGGCCAGTGTTGTGGCATAGCAAGTAAAGCCGCCACCTGTGACACTGGCATCCTATGTGGGCACTGGTTCAAGTCCCACTGCTCCACTTCTGATCCAACTTCCTGCTAATGCACCTGGGAAAGCAGCAGAGGACAATCCAAGAGCTTGGTTCCCTGCACCCATGTGGGAGACTCAGTTAATGTCCTGGCTTTGCTTCACCCAGCCCCAGGCGTTGCGGTCATTTGGGGAGTGAACCAGCAGTTAGAAGATCTCTCTCAATACATATAATTCTGCATTTTAAATAAATAAAATACATCTTTAAAAAAATTCCTTTCCAAACATTTTAAGGAAGGATAAAGTAATCCTACAAATCAGACACTATTCTTTTTTACATTATTTATTTATTTCCACTTTATTTGAAAGACAGAAAGACATCGTTCATTCACTGGTTTACTGCCTAAACTCCCTCAACAGCCAGAACTGGACCAGGTGAAAGCCAGATGTCCAGAACTCAATCCACATTCCCTCATCAGCGGCAGGGATCCAAGTTCTTGAGCCACCATCTGCTGCCTCTTATGGTGTGCGTTAGGCAAAATCTGGATCCGAAAGGAAGGAGCCAGGGCTCAAACCAGACATTCTGATATGGGAGATATGGGATATTAATATCACAAGCAGCATCATAAATGCTGCACCAAACACCCACCCCTGTGGCTACTATTCTTATTTTACAAGTGAACACTGAGCTAATCAAACAGTAAGTGCCAAGTGTTGAGGGAAGATAGATCACTGTTTGGCAAATATCCACTTTCTCCTTGCACCTTCACTGAGGAGTATAATACCTGCTCCTTTGATTCTGAGCCTGGAATTATGACTTAATTTATCCAATGAGATACTGACAAGTGAACAGAGTTGAAATATGCTTATAGTTTACTCTTTTGTACTTCTACCATCAGCAAGAAAAGAGCATCCTCAAGATAGCCCATAAGGAACAGAAACGTGGAAGACACGTGGAAGAGATGTGGACTGACTTGCCACTTGGTGCCAACACCAGTGAAGCTTAGTCTAGATTGGTAAAATGCTTGAAGTTTGACCAAACTCAGGCGCATAAGCAAGGAGTGATTGTTGTTTTAATCCACTGCTTTTGGAGGTGTTTTTTCTGTAGCAGTATTGGGGTAACATTTAACGGATTCACAAAGGAAGACAAAATGGAAAGAAAACTGACCAAAAAAAAAGAAGGAAATATCTTAAATCGAGATAAATATTTGAACTGCTCTTGGTCATTCATCCAGGGTAGAGCCAAATCCCAATCAAATTCCACTGCTCCCAGATCCTTTGGCTTTTCTAAGACACACATGCTCTCTTAGCAATAGAAATGATCCAGGCAGTTTCCTATTTGTCCATGGTGTTGTAATCGCACTGGGTAATTCTCTCAGTCACATTATCATATGGCCATAACTCTTCATTCCAGTACATTGATTTTATCAATAAGAGATATGAAGCAGTAACTGAACATGAGAAAAATAGGTAATAACTATATACCACTTGAAAAACCTTTGTCTTATTACATAACATTCATGTGTTTATTAAAGAGCTGTTTTGTCCAATATGGCAGTCAGTAATTATATGTAACTGTTTAAATTTAAATTTAATAAAATTTGAAATCAGTTCTATGGGGCATGCATTTGGCTAAATGGTTAAGACTCCAGTTAAGATGCCACCTCATAGGCCGGCGCCACAGCTCAATAGGCTAATCCTCTGCCCGTGGAGCCAGCACACCAGGTTCTAGTCCCGGTCGGGGCACCAGATTCTGTCCTGGTTGCCCTTCTTCCAGTCCAGCTCTCTGCTGTGGCCCGGGAGTGCAGTGGAGGATGGCCCAAGTCCTTGGGCCCTGCACCTGCGTGGGAGACCAGGAGAAGCACCTGGTTCCTGCCTTCGGATCAGCGCTTTGTGCCAGCCACAGCGGCCATTGGAGGGTGAACCAACGGTAAAGGAAGACCTTTCTCCCTGTCTCTCTCGCTCTCTCTCACTGTCCACTCTGCCTGTAAAAAAAAAAAAAATTAAAAAATTTTTAAAAAGATGCCACCTCATGTACCCGTTTTCAAGACATAGGTCAGACTCCTGCCTCCAACTTCCCACTAATGCAGATCCTGGGAGGCAGCAATGATGACTCAAGTGATTGGGTTCCTGCCTTCCATGTGAGATACCTGGACTGAGAGAGATCTTGGGTCCCATCTTTGGTCCAGGCTACCTCCAGCTCTTGCAGGCATTTGGGAAGTGAATCAGCAGATGGGAGCACTCTCTCTCACTTTCTTTCTCTCTCTCTCTCTCTCTCTCTCTCTCTCTCTCCTCTCTCTCTCTCTTTATCTCTCTATATTTCAAATAATAAATAAATACATTTTTTAAAATTCAGTTCCTCAGCCACGCAGCCACTTATCAAGAATTAAACAACCGCAGGTCGCTAGTGGCTACTACATCAAGCAGCACCAATACAGACCACTGCCATCATCACAGAAAGCTATGTTGGAAAGCACCGTGACAGAGAACCCTCTTTTCAGCCGAAGCTAGTTGACTCGTTTGTACAGCTCTGAGATACTTTCAACGTGCTGTACTTTGCTGGGAATCCCTTGCTAAAAAAACAATCTCTCTTGAATTAGGACATGTGGAGCCATGCAATTCTGTCAGCAAAGCTGGCTGGTGATGTTAAAGCAAATGTGTACAGGTAGTCCTGACCTCTGCCCTCCTGATTCAGCTGGGGCTTCCAGGATAAAAGAGCTTCTGTCTCCATCTGCCAGCATCTGGAAGCATGCTCAGCAGTCATGCAGCTGTGCTCACCTCCAACTTGCTGCCAAGCTCAGAAGGGAACAAAATCAATTAAAGGGCTAGATCACAGTATTTACTAAGGAGAAAACCCCCAAATCTGTAACAGTGAGAATAGTACGCTGATGATTAAAAATATTCTCTGCGCATTGGGAAGATTAAAATGCTGGGTCCAGACTGGACTCTATCGGGAAAGGTTATTTTCATTATCTGGATTTTATATTCCTATCTGTAAGAGAAACTGAATACCTTCCCTTCCTGCCAAATACTGTAATGCAGAAACTGCAGGCTTATCAAGGTATGACAGTCACCAACCCCCAACTTCAATGTCACCAGAGAGCTCTGTTCCATCAACAGGTTAACAGACAATGTTCAATTGCCCTTTGTAGAAATCTGACATTAGACATGTGCTAGAATACCTCCACAGGGAACCGTAAAAATCCCGGAGACTCTGTATGTAAAAGTGCCTGGGATCTTGCATTATGAGAACGAGTCATGCATCCCACAGTTCAGAGTCTTCCCCTTAGAAAACGACTACACTTTTAGAGATTGACTATTTAAAATATTACAGTTGTAATAGCAACTCTTAAAATGCATGAAATATAAAAATGAATAAATGTCTGGTGTGAGCAGCGTTTTACAGTTTCTCTTCCGAATGGAAAAGACCCCCTGTTTCTTTTCATTGGGTGGCTTGGTTTATACTTTCAATTTTTACAGTCCAGACAACCAGCAAAGTCAAATTCAAGCCTACTTTTGTTCCTTACAAAAGGAGCTTGTTTTAAAAGAAAAAGGCTTGTGAAAAAATTAATAAAGGAGCTTGTTTGACCTTTTCTGCTAGGCAGATTATTGCCATGGAGAATGAGGTAACCATTTATGCCACAGGTATTTTACTCCACCTGAATTTCCAAACTTAAATAAAACTACCAACACTAAAGGTACCATTATACTTACCAATATAAAAACCACTCAATTCCAAACTATCCCAAATTCTGGAAAACATTCAGAGGTTAAAAATCAAACTTTCCAAAAAAATCAAATTATTTTCCATTCATTAGTATCAAGATATTTTATGTAGGAATACAAGGAGACAGAAATAATCCACTCAAATCTACTGGTCATCCAGTGTTTCATCAATTATCAGTATTGAAGTATCATGATTTTTAATTTATTTTTAAAGTGTGATTTTTATTTGATTTTAAAGTTTTCAACATGTTATGATATTTATTTATTTGCAAGGCAAAGGGACAGAGTGACCCACAGGCAGACAGAAAATTCTCATTCACTCCCTAAATAGCCACAACAAGCAGGGCTAGGCCAACTGATGCTGGGACACAGAAACTAAATCTGGGTCTCGCCGGCGCCGTGGCTCAACAGGCTAATCCTCCGCCTTGCGGCGCCGGCACACCGGGTTCTAGTCCCGGTCGGGGCACCGATCCTATCCCGGTTGCCCCTCTTCCAGGCCAGCTCTCTGCTGTGGCCGGGGAGTGCAGTGGAGGATGGCCCAAGTACTTGGGCCCTGCACCCCATGGGAGACCAGGAGAAGCACCTGGCTCCTGCCATCGGAACAGCGCGGTGCGCCGGCCGCAGCGCGCTACCGCGGCGGCCATTGGAGGGTGAACCAACGGCAAAAGGAAGACCTTTCTCTCTGTCTCTCTCTCTCACTGTCCACTCTGCCTGTCAAAAAAAAATTAAAAAATAAATAAATAAATAAATAAATAGATCTGGGTCTCACACATGGGTGGCAGGAGCCAACCACTTGACTCAATCGCTAAGACTGCCTCCCAGGGTGCACATCAGCAGGAAACTGGAATTGAGAGCAAAGTCCACACTGTAACCAGGCACCCCAACATGGCACACAGGCATCACAAGCGCATCTAAATCACTGTGCCAGAAGTCCATCCCTGTAAGCACACTACTCAATGCTGACTATAACTTTCCAGACCCAAATCCAGAACAAAAGGGCTAAAAGTGAGGAAGAATGCTCGGGTCCACAGGAAGGTGTGCAATGGCATTTTCAATGTGAGGTGAAGTTAGCTGCGAGACCAGTCTGAGGGCATGTCGAGGAGCTGGGAGGACATGGAGCTGCAGGTGCACATCAAAAGCAGATGACAGCAACACCTTAAGGGATCTGAATTTTACTTGCAGACGCCAGAAGGTTGCTTTGGGTCACCAAAGATTTCTAAGCTGGGAACTGACATATTCATACATTAGGAAAATGTTTTGTTGTTAGGAGATGGAACAGACCTGACATGGTGGGAGAGGGCACATTTATCTGAAATTTCAGATCCATTAACATGGGAAGGCTTTGAGATCAGAGTGCAAGGCTCATATGTACAGCCTTAATGTATGAAAGGAAGATGACCAATTAAACAAATCAAATTTGTTCTTGCTATACTTCTGTTTGAAATGTGATTTACATTTTGGTGGGCTACCATATCCTAAGGATAATACATACATTATTCGGCCGGCGCCGTGGCTTAACAGGCTAATCCTCCGCCTTGCAGTGCCGGCACACCGGGTTCTAGTCCCGGTTGGGGTGCCGGATTCTATCCCGGTTGCCCTTCTTCCAGGCCAGCTCTCTGCTATGGCCCAGGAAGGCAGTGGAGGATGGCCCAAGTCCTTGGGCCCTGCACCTGCATGGGAGACCAGGAGAAGCACCTGGCTCCTGGCTTCGGATCAGCAAGATGCGCCGGCCGCAGCGGCCATTAGAGAGTGAACCAACGGCAAAAAGGAAGACCTTTCTCTCTGTCTCTCTCTCTCACTATCCACTCTGCCTGTCAAAGAAAAAAAATACATACATTATTCTTCATAAACAAATTTGTATGTCATCTGTTACCTATCACCTGATGCTGAGAGCATAGATTCAAAAGGAGATGTGTCTTCAATAATAGATATTTATTCATTCATCCACTTAGGTGATTGACAAGCCTTCACTGAATACCCCTTTAGTACATACATCATGGATAAGATACATAGAAACTACTTGCAAAAACCATATATTTTGCTTTTCAGTGAGGAAATGATTTCTGTAAGGAGGATCACAAAAACATTTTTGGAGGTGCTGGGCTTTGAAGTAAGCCTGGGAGAACGGGAAGGATTTGGAAAAAGATGGGTTTAGAGAAAAGGCAAGAGGGTGGGCAAGTCAGAGATGGCTGAGAAAAATAGAGGGTCTAGGTCAGCTGCTGAACAGGATTTCCAAGGAAAACTAATGAAAGGTGAGGCAAGCAAGGTCAGTTGAGAACAAATCCTGGAGCACCTTGAAAATTGAGACTGTAGAAGACAATTGTCACCACTGAAGATGTTAATCAGGGGCTTGACAAGCCTAAGATATTATTCAAAAAATAATACTAGAGGAGGCTGGCACTGTGGCACAGTGGGTTAAAGCGCTGGCCTAAAGCGCCGGCATCCCATATGGGCACCAGTTCAAGTCCTGGCTGCTCTTCTTCCGATCCAGCTCTCTGATATAGCCTAGGAAAGCAGTATAAGATGGCCCAAGTCCTTGGGCCCCTGCACCCACATGGGAGACCCAAAAGAAGCTTCTGGCTCCTGACTTCAGATAGGCACAGCTCCTGCTTTTGCGGCCATCTGGGGAGTGAACCAGCGGATGGAAGACCTCTATCTCTACCTCTCTCTTTCAAATAAATAAAAAATAAATCTTAAAAAAAAAACCTGCATAAAAATAATAATACTAGAATCAAATTCTCACATATTCTAGAAAGATCATCTTAATTTATTATCTGTTTTGAAGCTAATATAAAATATAAGGAGTTTTTTCTGTCTGCAACTTGAGTAACTAATTAGCATATGGAGGATTGAAATGTTTGGAGTGTCATCAATCCTAGCTTCCATCTCAGCCATAGAAACATCATCATGCTGCTTTGGATAAAGGGCAAATGAAAATATATCACCAAGAAATTAACTGCCGTCTCTGAATGCTTCTGTGAAATAGCAAAATTTTATTTAATAAGGAAACTTTCACAGTTCTCACTATTAATTTGCTTTCATTCATCCGGAACATTTAAACTCTTTCTTAATTTAAAAGAAGTAAATAAAAATATCTGGTTTGGAAGCCAAGCCCTAGAATTTCATAAATGATCCCGTCTAAAAATTGTTATGGCTGAGCAATAAATCCCTGGAAAATGATGCTTATATTTGTAATAGAAATGTCACCAGAGCCTTAAATATAGCAGCTAGCCCTGTCTCTATTGCTATGCAGCAAAGTTAAATTTGTAATTGATTTTGACTTGTACCTCCTGCCATGTGTGTTGAGTTTGGTGGCACTGGACAGCATTTTTTAAAATACTTAAAATCCCAATTTTACTCTAAATGGATTAATCTGTAAATCCTTTGTCTCCATCTATATTTTTTAAATCACCTATCTTTCACTAATAAGAACAGATGAATTTGTTCTTGGAATTTTTAATAGTAAATAATTGATTTCAGTGGTTGTTAAAAACAGTTCCTGGAATTGTACCATATTCCAGCTGCCCTTAAATGGTGAGAGGGAGAAATGAAGAAATCTCCAAGTCAGAGTGTTCATTTATACAGAACTGAACTTCTGATTGTAAGGGCATGGATGGGCATTCCACAACTGTTAGGAAACCATGTGTCAACATTATTGAACAAAATGATGTGATGGTAATTGTGATCTCTCTATTATGCTCTAAGTAAGTAAGCCAGCCAAATAGATACACGTACCTAATGATGTTAGCATCCAGCACTCAAAATCCAGTTCATTGTGGTTACTGCAAACGTATGAAAGCAGCAATACAAGCTGTCTGTGCAGAATACAATGATAACTGTATGTGGCAGTATGGATTCAAAGTTTAAAAAATTAATTTTCAAATGGTTTTCAGAGATTCTACCAGATGGGAGAGCAACAGAGTTGTGTTTAACCCTTGAGCTGGCAGTATATGGTAGGAACACTGCCAGCTATAAAAACTAATAATCAGAGGCCCATGAACTGCTCTTTTAAAATGGTTACATTAAAACCCAGACACCTGTAGTTTTACTAGTTGTTAAAACGACTTGTAATCGCACATGCATGAAGCAGATGTGTAACCAGAGCTGTAGTAACTGGTTTCCATTATAGAAACACAGGTGAATGGTGGGCAGAAGGAGAATGGAAAACTGAGATTTGTGCATGTTAAAATCAAACATTAGAAATTCATGCAAACCTTTGAAAGCCTTTTTTTTTTATTAAATCTATATTGGCCTGTTCCTCTATTGCTTTTAAATCATAGATATTTACGTTTTCCTAGATCATCTGCTTAAGTTTGGACAAGATAATAGTGACTAATCCCCCAAGCCTTAAGACATGTGTTCTTCAAAATACTAGTCTTACTGAAATGATTGCCAATGCTGTGCAGGAAACTTTTCACCAGACTTGAATATTTTAGGGACTTTTTGTTAGTTTATTTAAAAAAAAAAAAACATAGCTTAAGGGTCTTATAAAAATCAACATTAAAGGATGTTTCCAGAACTTTAGTCTCTCAGAAAACATGAACCAGAGCCTTGTTTCTAGCATCCTGGAGTTTGGTTGTTATAAAATTTACAGTATGGTGCGTCGGTTCATTAGGGACTGAGTCACGCAGCCCCGGACGCAGTGCACTGGGGTAGTCATGTGAACCGTTGCACAAATACATTTTTGTGAGTGTTTGGTATGAGAGCTGGGACTCAGCTGAACTTCAGGGGATTGAATTTTAATTCAAATGTTCCAAAATTCTGGTTTACAACAACATCTGGGATGTGGAGAGTGGATGAGTTATTTTGGAATTTCTTAAAAAAAAAAAAAGGAAAAATGAAATGAAAACAATTATGACATTCAACAAGAACCGTCCTTCCCGAAATCCTCATCACACCTGGGGTGGAACCTTTGCGCCAATGTTTCCTTTCAGATGTCTCAGCAAACGGAGTGCAAACAGAATGAATGAGCTGGAGTAAACAGGCATGTATGTGAACATCTCTCTGAATTGAGAAGGAAAACAGGATATGTGTTCATGCTCCCATAACTCATCAGGAAAACTCATTCCAAGTCATTCCCAGAGATGATCTACTCCCCCAGAAGACCTTATCTTTCCACATTTTTTCCATTCTGAAAACATGCTTTTTTAAAAAAAAAATATTGAAAGTTGTTCTTGGAATGGAAACGCAGCCTCTTGCAGAATGTGAATGAAAGACATTTCAAGTTGAAGTTGCATGTAATATTTTTAAAGGGCTATGAGGCTCTTCAATCTGTAGCCCCAGCAATTCCCCAGAGTTATGGGGCTAAGGCAATATCAATGACGAGGAAGGTGAGGCAGAGAACGCACCTGCTAGGTCTTCAAACCAGGGCCGGAAAACAACAAATGGACTCAACAGGGCAAAGCTGTTTAGACATATTGCAAAGTCATTTTGGATATTCCCACAATATCTTTTAAATATTCATGTGTATTCTGACAACTATACCCTTGTTCCAGAAGCTTGAAATTATTGGGCCTTTAAGTTATTCTCAGAGTATAAACCGAGCACTCCTAGAAGTGTATTATTTCTTTCAGACTAATAGTATACCATTTACTGCTTGAGTGTTCCACACTCAGTTGGGAAGTCAGAGCATCAAGAAGTTTAGCCTAATCATATTTTAAAGTTGTGTATGCATTCTGTTTCATACAGGGCATTAGTTTTCAAACCTGGTTATGGGCTGGAAATACCAGAAGGGCTTTATTAAAATACAGAAGTCTAAGTTCCACTACCAGATTTTTTTTTTTTTTTTTTTTTTTTGAGAAGCAGAGAGACAGAAGGAGAAAGAGAGTGTGTATGATGGGCACAGAGGTTGAGAGTTTTCATCTGCTGGCCTACTCTCCAAATACCCACAATGACCAAGGGCAAACGCAGGATCCAGGAACACTATTAAGGTCTCTCCCACATGGGCGACAGGAACCCCATCATTGGAGCCATCACCACTGTGTCCCAGGGTCTGCAATGTTAGGAAGCTGCAGTCGGGAGCCCAAACCAGGAACTGAACCCAAATATCTCACATATGTGATGCAGAGTCCTAGCCACCATGCTGAATACTTGCTTCCACTCAGATTTTCACACAGTTGGCCTGAGCACCGCCCCCCATCTGAATGTTTTCTAAAATGTAAATGCACAGGTAATTTTTGATACATTACCATGACTAAGAAATACTATTAAAAGAGTTAACAGCTTATCAAAACTCTGTTCATATGCATTTTATATTTAAACTTAGAAACTCATTTGTAAACCCATCAAGATCATTGCAGTTATGTAGACCTTGGATGTTGAAAATATGCAGGGATCAGGGGTCAACAAAAAGTAGGAAATACAGCAGATGATGTTGGGATAGCTTCTAGCATTCTCTTGTGCCAGTGGCCTTTTCCTGTCTCACAGGTAATACCAAAACAGGCAGCAGTCACGGAGACTGGCGGTTTGTGGTTCTCGGAGATATTCCCAGGAAAGCTTTCCCCTCAATGGTCCAGCCACATGCCTCTAGCAACAACTTGGGTACAGCACTCAACAGTGTCAGAGAACTTGGGTACTCCAAATTGGACATAACCACCACCAACATAGACCTAACTGGGCTTCTTCTCCCAAAGTAATCAAAAAACCAAGGTTATCCAAATTGAAGATACTATCTACCTCCCACTAATTGATGCCCATTTCAAATCTGAGTCAGAGATCAAAAGAAACTCACGACTGACTTCAAAAGTAAAACTTTAGCTTATCCTTATTTGTCTTGTGTAAGGTGCAAGTTGTAAGTGTTTCATGGAGGATTGATACTAGCCGCCACGTATAAAGCATTTGTCCCCCATTCTGCAGTTTAGAGGAAGAGACTTTTTGAAGACTTAGTAGAGACTAAAGAAATCCAGGCTAGATCTGCAGGAGGGAACATTCGCCCATCCATTGGCTATCTGATTGGTAGTGACAAACATCCACATCAGTGTCTGACTATTTTTTACTTTTTCCTCAGATATTCTTGACAATTGATACAAACATACATTTTATAACTTCCATAGAATCATTGAATCAAGACTTTTAAAATCCACATTTTGAAAAGAGACAGAGGAGAAGGTGTTTGGCACAGCAGTTAAGACATTGTATGGGGTGCTCATATCCCATCCTATCGTGCCTGGTTCAAGTTCCAACTACTCAGCTTCCTATGCAGCTTCCTGCTACTGCCCATTCTGGTGGGTAGCTGTGGTCATTCTAGTATTTGGGTTCCTGACATGCACATGAGAGACCCAGATGAAGTTCCTGGCTCCAAGCTTCCTCCTGGACCATTCCTGGTTATTGGAGGCATTTGAGGAACAAACCAGCAAATAGAAAATCAATCTCTCTCTCTCCACACACTCCCCAACCCCAGGATTTCAAATGAAAGAAAAAAAAAAAGTTGTTTTAGTTCATTGAAAAAACACAAAGAAAAGAGATATAAAAATCTTGAAAATCAAAGATTCCAGTGCTACAATAACTCCAAATTATGTTTTATCTTGTCCTTATTTCCATTAAAGGATAGGACAGAAAATTTATGTTTTCAATTTCTACTTTTTTATTAATACAAAATGTTTACATGAGATTGTTTCAAAAGTTTTCACTTCCATGATGAAAACTTTTCTTGCAAAATTGGAGTTTCATGAAATTGGAAGCACTGTCGCAGCCTCTCCTGCAGCTCTTTCAAACAGGTCTTCTCTTTATTGCACTAAATAAGTCCCATGTCATTCAAAGAACATGACCTTCTTAATGCTTCTTGATTCATTCAGGTGGCATGACAAAGAACATCTCCATATACATTATTTAAGTGGGAGGAAAAATAAAAAAGAACTTAGGCTTGATCACAACCTGCTCTACCTTTGAGAATTATCCCCTGGTCTGGCTGTCCAACAAGACCCCTTCAGGACGTGGCTGCTCTTTTGTTCTTGTCTCGCCGTGAATTCATTTTCAAAGGCCAATTTCCATAATAACTTAATGCAGCTGTGAAGGCACCCTCTCTCTTTTGATCATTGTGATTAACAACGCGCCATAGCATAGGCGACGCTAGCAACCCCTGCTACTCTTCCTTCCACAGCCCGGGTGCCTTCTCTTCCACGCCCTGTTCTCTGGATTCTGCGAGCTTCGGCCAGCTTCAGCCCCTCACAGCCTTTAAGGCGGCTTTTCTGCTGATGGAAGTTCATTTCAGAGTGATTAGGCCAGTGCTTAGGGACTACGTGGGCAGCTCTTCTGTGGGATACACAAGTCGGAAGAGAAGCTGTTCCTCACTACTCCCCAGAGAAGCCTGCTTGGCCTTCATTTCATTCTTCCGTCCGCTGTTGAATGGTTTATGGCAGAATCTTTGTGCTTTTTTTTTTTTTTTTTTTTTGGTAACTGTTATTCTCCTTGCTGTTTTATAATAGCTGCTCCACAAGTGTATTTTTCTTCCCCAGATCTAGCATGTCAAAATCAAATGCAAAAACCTTCAAGGTTCTAAAAGAAAAAATATATATATATATATATGTGTGTGTGTGTGTGTGTGTATAAAATCACAGATAAATTGGGATAATAAAAGGTCAGAAATTAAATGTAAGTTATAAGCAACTTTATAAGAAAAAAAAGTATATGCAATAGCAGAAAATCAGAATTTTTCTCGTTATCACGTAGTCTCTGACACCACATTCCTCCCTATATTTTTCAAGCAGGTAAAAAGCTCTGAAATTCATAAGCACTTTTGTGAGTGTAATACTTCTTCCAGTTAATGCTCATTTAAGAAGGCTTTATTACATTATAATAAAGAGTTTGGGGCTCCTTTTGATAGCATAAAAAATCAGATTCTTTAATAAGTCAGTATTGAAAAGTGTTTTGTCTTCAGGAACACAGTCGCCATTGTAGTAAGTTTACAAAGATAGTTAATTGTACGTCTTGCATTTGGAAGTTTCCTCTTGAGTTTTGGTAAATTATCTGATTCTGTGCATTCAGATGATCATGGGGAAAGATTTAGTACTTCGGAAGTCTTTCTCCACGAGCACAAAGGCCTCAGAGCCCACAGCGAATTCTGGTGAGGAACATGCTAGAGAATTTTAGGCTCTGGAATAAGGAAGTTCTTGGAATTGTTTTTTCCGGTTAAAGCTGGTCCAAAAATTGTGTCATGTTTGAATCGGAAAGCATTTAGATAAACGACATAAGGTAAACGTCTCTGCAGCAGCCAAAACATTATCTTCGTTCTTGATTTACGAAATATTAATGTCATTTTTGTGGCAGGAAACCTCTTTTGCTTTAAGCATCTCTTCAGAGAAAGAATGTCAGAAAACAGAAAACGTTCACTGCGTTGGAAAAGTGTTTTTGATGGAACCTATCAGCTGCATCTTTGAACTTCGGGTTCTGCTGTAAGTCAGACCAGGACAAGAGGACCACTTGGTGAGGGTCTGGAGTGTGAACAGAGGGACACCACGGGGGCTGGTGCTGTGGCACAGCAGGTAAGGCCGCCGCCTGCAGTGTCAGTTCAAGTCCTGGCTGCTCCTCTTCCGATCCAGCTCTCTGCTATGGCCTGGGAAAGCAGTAGAAGGTGGCCCAAGTCCTTGGGCCCCTACACCTGCGAGGGAGACCCAGAAGAAGCTCCACACTCCTGGCTTCGGATTGGCGCAGCTCCAGCCATTGCAGCTAACTGGAGAGTGAACCAGCATATAGAAGACTTCTCTCTCTCTCTCTCTCTCTCTCTCTCTCTCTCTGCTTCTGCCTCTCTGTAATTCTGCCTTTCAAATAAATAAATAAATAAATAAATCTTAAAAAAAAGTTACCACTGATGTCCCTCCTCTTTGGCAGTGTTTTTGTTTGTTTGTTTGTTTGTTTTCCTGACAGTGGCATTAACTCTGTGTGCAAGCCCAGGAAGCAAACCATGGAAAAAGGCAAGGGAAGGAATAAATTCCAATTTCCAGGAGCATGATCATCAGAAGACCATGGTAATGACATTGGCGCAGACACCTATCATCATAAACCCTGCTTGTCTTTCATCTTAGTCTTATGTGGCCATTTCAACTGGTCTCATTTCTCTAACATGAAGAACAGGGATGATGATAAGAGCAATGTTAGGACGACATAGTGAGTGATGTCTGGCCTTGACTTCTGAACTTTCTCCCATGGGAAATAACGGAGAAACCAATGGGTTATCTATGAACACTTTCCCCCAAAGAATGACTTGCCTTGTGAATTGCTGAATTGCCAGTGAGTAAAGTTACTTAAAAATATTTCTTGCCAAAGCAGTGAAAACAGGAATGAGATACTTCCCAAGTACCTTCTATTTCCTTAAAAAAAAAAAAAAAAAGAACCTCTCTCCCCAGTATCTATTCATGGAAGTCCTTCATTAGAAACACATACTTCTAGGAGTGACAATCCAGATGAAGCCAGCCCCTCATCCCAACACTAAGCATACTCCTAAGGAACATCTCACAGTTAGGTTCATGAGTGGCTTTCCGAGGTAGGAATGAGTTACCAGCTTCAGGCACAGGGTGAATCACAGCAAAATTCTGGGACTACAATATCAAGATTAATCTCAAGTCTGTACATAAGCAATTATCATTTGATATTCTTTCTCCTTGCCCTCTTACTCCTCAACACAGTTAGAACTTAGCAAACATGCTTCAAGTCTTGCACACATACACAGAGAGATTTGTGTGTACACATGAAAGTGTGTGTTTATCTACACATGCACAGTTTGTGAATAGGAGTGCTTGTAATATTATATGCATTTCATTTAAACAAGAATGCCCTTGGCATGGTATACTTCCTAAGGGTTGATGACTGGCTAATAGCAAATGATGAGCTTTGCCCCATTAATTCCAGGATTTTGCTCATTGCCAAGGAGATGGCCTTCTCTAAGATTTTCACTCCCGTCATAAACAAAAGTGCAAGCTAAATCCTTTGCAAGCCCCAAAGGTGCAGATTAGTTTTATGAGAAATATAGCTTGAGATGGGGTTCTTCCATCCTCCTTCAATTTTCTTTGAAATGGCCTGGATCTCCTCTCAGCGAACGAGTCCATCTGTAATTACTCTTGCTATGTATTTTGCTTAAACTGCTGGGAGTCAGCCGTATTAGCAAGGCCTTTCGTGGAAAAGTTCCCTCTTCTCCATTTTCTTCCCTATGTTCCGAAAGCTGAGGAATGGTAGATGAATGAAAAAAAAATTATTCTATGCTACCATTTTTTTTTAATTGCTATATGGGCAAAACAGGTGCTGAAATGTGAAACCCTTTGGAGGAATTTTCTCGGCAGAACACATCAGTGCTAACACCAAGAGAGGCTGGCTTTCCTGCAGAATGTTGCACAAAAGCAATGTCTATCCACAGAAGATCCATGGACGACTGTCCGAAAAAGACAAAAAAAAAATAATAATAATAACTATACTGTCACTTTAAGAAAAAATAAACTAAAATATGAACTACCAAAAACCCTGCCATTTCCAGCCTGGGCTTGATTAATGATTTTTCTATCTAATAAAAGGTTCACAAACCATCTGTTTTTCTCCCTAATGCCTTGCCCAAAGGTTTTTCGTTCCTATTTCAGGCTCGGGGCCAACTGACATTCCACTCTTTTTTTTTTCCCAGCCTTGTAAACAAACCCTTCTCTCTTTTTAATCTTCCAGTGCTGTTTCCTACCCATCGTTATGCATATTCATTGCGAGTAAACATTTTTAGTGTCTACACTTAATCTCTTCCACTGGCAATTACTGTTCTATGCTGTTTTGTAATGCAGAAGGGCCAACGCTTTCCGTTCTAATAACAGCTGGGCCGCAGATGGGGCCTGCAGTCATTGTAGAAAATAAAAATTTACAAGATGCCAGTGGAATTTATTTCAGTTTTATGGAGTCACAGGAGGAACCTTTCTGTTATCCGCCTTCAGTGAAGTCTGCAGGCACAAGGCAAGCTTTTGACATTTAATCAAAGGGGGGTTCAGGTAGGGTCTGGAACAACGCTAGGAAGAAAGCAGGTGGATCGTATTAGGCAGTGCCATGGTTAATTTATTTAGAAGTGATTGGCTTAGATGTGTGCAGCCAATATTTGACATCATGTATATATCTTGTTTAGCATCCTGCCTCTAAATTGTTACCACTGGAGAGACAGTGAGCTGTCACTGTGGACCGAACCAGGTGTTTGGTCGGGTTGCTACTTAGAGGTGCTGATGGGGATGGCACCACACTCACCCAAGACGAAGCATTTGGTGGGCTCTCTAAGAGTTGATTCATTTTTACTTCGCCTCACGGTTCTCTGAACTACTGTAAGTGCTCCTTCAGCAGAATCCCGGAGTGTGCGAATGGGCTTTTGAATACGGGCTGCAACCTTCGATTTAACACAATGTGGTTGAACTGGAAATTTTCTGTTATATGACTCGAGGATGTGAAAATGGATTTATGTGAAAGGCTTAAATTTCCGATGTCGGCTGTTACGCTGATCCAGGGTGGGATTAGAATTGTGCCGTGACATAATTGAGCAGCCCGCGTGCGGTGGTGAAGAGCTAACTACGCCTCCCGAAATGAAAAATACTCTGTCACACGCACATCCTGTAAAACCGCAACCCGATGCAAAGACAGGGCTGTTTCTGGAAAGATTCCCCAGGGTTCTTGAACCCGCCTTGCTGTATCCCCGACTTCGTGCCCCTTACCTTACCCCCAAACCTTTGCCCCCCAAAAATGTGGAAAGCGAATCCACGAAGGCCACCCGAGGATCTCCCACAATTAATTAATAAATGAGCACGAGTTTCTCGCCTAGGTGAATCCCATGCCAAAGGTGCTTCTGTTTTCCCATTTGGGGCCCTTTTTGCCACACACCTTCAGCTGGTTGCCTAGCAACCCTGAGAGACCCACTGAGCATGCTCACTGAGAAACCTAATTGCTATCACAATTTACTTTTGTTGTTGTTTTTAAGCCCATTAACCAAAACAGGATGTTTTCCTTTTTGAAGGACAAGTAAGGTCTGCATGAATTTCAAAGGCAAGAGACTATATTTCAATACCCCCACAATTCATTCAGTGCCATGCCAGGCGTATATGTGGATACGTGTAGCAAACATAAAAAATATTGGAGCAGATTGACATTAAGTAAAGTCTAGATTCCCATTGATTCACATTTTATAGACCCATTCCTTTTATTCCCTTTATGTTTTTTTGTTGTGGTTTCTTTTCCTTAAGAAAGTCATTGAGTAACGACGGAATAGCAAAATGTATGCCGCGTGATCAAGTATATTGTCAACGAACATAAATGGCTTGATACATTAGATAGCATTTTCCATACCTTTAATTCCTTCCTTCCTTTCTCCCTTCCTATATTTTATTTTTTAATTTCCTGATGGTCCTTAGTCTAAAAGCTAAGATTTAGTTTCTTAATCTTTTTACAAAGGCCAACAATAATTTTGTGTATTTCAGGCAGTTTTTCCTAACTTCAAGACAAAATACATTTTATGTTACTGAACCTAATCTATCCATTTATTGAAGCCTCATTACAATGTCTTAGATTTCTAGATAAAACAAACTAGGCTTAGAACATTAAGTCTTATTAACTGGCCTTGTTACTAAACAAAATGCCCTTTGTATCAAATTTTAGGTAGAAGTCAAAGCTATATTTCTAAGACTTTTGTGTTTTTTCAGATTTTCTAGCTTATTTTGGAAACTGAACTCTTTGTTCTTTTTTTATATTTACAGATTTGTAGAAGCCATCTTATATTTGAATGAGTATAGTGATTCTCATCCAAAGATCCAAGCTTCCCTACTAACTAATCTTGTCTCATGTCCAGTGAGACCAATGGAACCAAATGTGACATGTGTATTTCTATCAAGCTAGGAGGGACTCTCTGGATGAAGCTCTCCCACCCCACCCCCATTTTAGGAATTTAACAGATATCAACAGGGAATGAAGAAGAAGCTGTTGGGGATAGTTGCTTGTCTAAGCCCTAGACACACAACCCCTGTGTCCTACTCTAGCCTCCCCCATTAAACTTTTTTCCCTTCTGCAGCCAAGGCTTTCTGGGAAGAAAATGTGCTGGTGATGCTACTGATGTCACTGCCCAAAGAATACAGGGTTAACTCTCAATGCGAGGGACTGTTTCCCTGAGGATAAATGTACTTGTGTGTTCCCAAACAATAGTTCTTGTGTATGTGTAAGCCCGTGGTTTACCATTTCCTCAGAGACAACCAGCAGAGGGAGCAGCATTTAGCACACGAGCGATATTTGCTGATGTCCCAGCATTGGTAAGGATTCTGGAAGACATTCTGTCTAAGAAATTAATAAAATTCAATGATTTCATTTCATTATGATTAACCTTATTATACATAGCAGCAGGTGGAGCAGTGTGCATAATGAGCAGCTAAGCAAAGGTAATTGGTGTAGTCAGGAGGCCCGGGGGCCCCTGGTTGTGACTACCATGATGTAGCAGGTAAAATGGCACTTGTTTCCCCTTTCTTTCCAAAAAAACTATCACAAAATTTTTAAAAAAACACATACACATATATACACAATATGTGTGTGTTTTTAATTCCATGGCTGGAAATACTTAAGTTCCATTTATATAGTTTCACATATGTTCTTTAATATGTGAATATATATATATATATATGTATCCTTAGGGAAATCTTTCTTCAATTTCATTCATGTTGACAACTCTCTTCTCTCTCTTCCCTCTCTCCTTGTCCTCTAGTTCATTAGTGTTTCTTCCACTCATGT
Organism: Lepus europaeus; assembly: GCF_033115175.1. Lineage (NCBI taxonomy): Eukaryota > Metazoa > Chordata > Mammalia > Lagomorpha > Leporidae > Lepus > Lepus europaeus. The sequence goes on along the minus strand of NC_084835.1, from coordinate 103,568,867 downwards.
ACAAAGGGACACACACAAACACACACACACAGACACACAAGCTCTGCAACTTCTGTAAAGTTTCAGTCCTCGATGCTTTAGAGCTACTAAAATGTTTTGAGAGGACAGTAATTTTTCGATTTCTGTTTTAGCCCAAACCTAACAGGTGCCTGACCTAGAGGGGCTTTGCTGCCTTCTCCCCTGCTCACAGTTGCTGGGGCACCACAGCTCCAGCTAAATCTCAGAATTTAAACGGAATCTGAACATGTGGGAGCAGAAAGTGATGAGAGCTTTTATGAACAGGGAGAATTGAAGCAATTGTTTGGCATTTTTTTTCTGCTCTCTGTCAGAGTAGGATCAGGATTGATTGTTTCCTCTCACCTGCGGTCATTTTCCTATTTTTTTTGTGCATTGATGATATCCGGACCCATGTCATTGTTAAGTTTTCTTAACCTTAATCTCTAGAAATCCTGTAGAGTGTGTCAAATTAGTACCTCATTCCAGAAACTGCATCTTCACATTTCCGTGCAGTTAATTCAATGCATTCATTAGAATATAAAGTGTATAGATTTTCTCCTCACCCCCTGCTTCCATGCTTCTGTTTCTTTCTTCCCACCTCATTCTCCTGCTATATTTCAAGTACTCATACCCTGTGATCAGAAAAAAAAATTCTATTGGTTTTAACTTATACAAATTTCTATAACATAATCATCCCTTCTTATATAAAACCCAACTTTTTGGTTTTTAGTGAAGGAAAAAAATGGCATACCAAATTCATATGTAAAAATACAAAATCTAAGAAAAAAGGATTATTACATTGTCACAAATACTGTGCTTTTCCCTTGCCTGTAAAAATATTTCTCCTTTTTCAGATTCTTTACAAAAAATAGCACAAAGATAGCAAAGAACATTAAATGGTCAAATTTCCATGTGTGTGTGTACATATAGATATGTATACATATATATTTATATATCTCAGATTTCTTAAAAGCAAATTAAAAATTGTAAGCTCCTAATGTAGAAATGTGAAGTCTTGAAGAATTGCAAAACCACTTTCCTACCCAAATGCATTTGAACTGTTCTTCACACTGTGCCAAATTCTTATTCATAGAAATCAAAAAATTTTTTCAAAAAAATTGGCAAACATTTTCTTTGATTAAACAGAGGGGAAATGTATGCATGCTAACTGATTTATTACAATTGAAATTCCTGCAGGACACAGAGTGTATGGGATAAATGTGACTGTACTGTCATCAAAAACCGCAGACAGAAGAATCTCCTAGTGACTTGACAGGTGCCACAAAATTTCCAATGATTTGGATTAAAGTTGTGTATACTTTCCTCTTACGAAAACGAACATCTATCTGAAAATTCCATTAACATAGAAGAGTGCTTACCCTGGGAGAGTTGTGGGAGTATTTTTTATTATTATTATTATGAGTTTGAATGCCATAGAAATGGTTACTGAATGGCAGGTTTTTTTCGATAGGAAAAAAAAATCACAAAATATTTTAATAATGCATACCTAACGTTTATTATCTTATTAGTAATTGTTATGAAACCGGAATGCTTTGCCAGCCTATCTGACTGCACCTGTTACTAGATATTTCCAAGAGACTCACACACCAATTTTGCCTGAGTGCACTGGGTGTATTTCCTGTTGTTTTGATTGTACAGTCAGGGCACAGGCAGTTTGCATTCACAAAAGAAGGCACATTTTATTCAAAGAGGGAAAGTGGTGTCCTTGGAACTTCAACCTTAATGAAACACTTTTTTGAAAGGACACACTGATTGGAATGGGAAGACATCCAAAGAGAGGCATCCAAAGAGAGAAGAGTGTGTTCGTGATTGAAAAGAAAGGGAAATGGATTAGATCAGCAAACCAAGACTATAGTATCCCAAGAGACTTCTAAAAAATCTGTATGAAGTCATTACAGGCACACAGGATAATCTCGCAGGGTAGATGCTGCTCCGGCGTGCAGAGAAAGTTTGCCCTCAAAGCTGAGTCTCTGCAGAATTCATTCTAAATATTCCCTCCAGTCTAAAGATTTTCCAATCCCAAATTGCTTCAGTGATGATTAGTTGAAGTCCCTCTGCCTAATTTCAACAGAAGTAACATTTCTAGCTGGTTGATTTGGGCATCCAAACGAACCAGTGTCTTCGGACATCTGTACTATAGAGACGCCCTTATGCGAAAACCCAACTCCAGCACTACCCTTACAAAAATAGCACATTTCCGCTCGTGCAGAACGGTGATTAGACTTTCCCAGCACAACTCCTACTTTCTAAAAGGCGCGTCAGAATTTTAAAGTGCATTAAATAAAGGGCATTGGCACATTAATGCAGCTCTCTTTGAGGAAAGATGCCGCATAATTTCCGCTGAACCGTTGCACAAACCTTCACTAAAGAAAGTTCTCAACGAAAAAAACATGCCCATGCCCACATTTTTATGTTGAGAACAGTGTCCTTGGGAATTACAGAGTGTTGTATGTATATAAAACGCAGCCTTTAAGGTGCTTTGTTTCACAAACTTAAGGAGGAGCGAAAGTCCCCAGGGAACTGTTGTTTTGCTAACTTATTTTAAATATTTTATTTTCCTGCAGCTGTCTGCCTGCGTGGGAGAACTATACAGCACAGTCTGCTGGGTGGTTATTGTTTTAGATAGGTATTACTTTCCTCTACATCGAAGCATGCATTTGTAAAAAACAAATGGCTTTTTGCATTAAGAGCTTTCAAAATGACCATGGCATTGGAACCACACTGGAAGAGTCACAGGAACAGTGTGACAGGTGGATCAGCTCCCTCTTAGCTTTGGCTCTTGCCTGCTCATCTCGGGCAGCTGTGCAGATGTCGTCCAAGCCACAACAGATAAGGGCTGTATGCATATAGAGCACCCGCATTATGTCATGCACCCAGTCTTCGGTGTCTTCGTGCCTGGACACTGAAAGTACAAACTGGGATGGGCCCCAAAACCCAACCCCAACCAAATGAGGCAGTTTTTCAAAACTGGAAGACACTGAACTGAATGGCTGCAGAATCATCCATGGCAGCTGCAGGGATTTGCTCAGTAGATTTCACTGTGAGGTTGAGTATATTTCAAAGCTAAATGCTTAACAAAAGGAAATTGAGAAGATAAGAGGAAAAATCTTTTTATGAAGAAAAATAATAACAACCAAAACACCGTAAGTGTTTTTCTAGCCTGTTTGGGTCATAAAAGAAATGTCTGTTTTGGTTCGACATCTTTTTTCTATTTACGAAATCCATGTCAGTCATACTTATTGTCAGATTGGAACACGTAGAAAACCAAACAAAAGAATTTTTGCTGTGAGCAACACTAATAACAGTATTGGCCTTCTGTACAGTGGATCTGCTCCCAGTAAAAGGGACCTAGTAGCTAAGCCTGCCCAGATGATTAAGCTGGAAGAGTTACTGAAGTTCATAGCTTAAGTAATGGCTTTCACCTGTAGGCTTCCAGCCACAATCAATTTTGCCAAGAGAAACCTACAAAAGCACTCAAGTAAGCCCCTTTCTAAGTCACAGGTGGCACCATCATGGCTGGTCATTGATTTGTTGTTGTTTGGGGCTTGGGGTTTGGGTTTTTTTTTTTTTTTAATGCCAGTTAATTTCTCTGTCTTCTTGCTCTTAAAAGCTGCCACCTCTCAACTCCTCCTCTTTATGCTGTGTCATGTGTGCACTATAGAGGATCCAGATTTCCTCTACTAAAATTATATATTGCCCCAAACTGGGCCAATCAAGATAGGGTGAGAACAGACAAGGTCACCAGAACTATTTACTAGGTACTAATGTTTTCCAGTCCTACTTTTAGAGGGAAAAAAAAGTCAAAAAAATTTTTTTTTCTGGGCAAAATTCAGGCATCAAAGACCAAAACGGTTACATCCTGAGAAGATGAGGTGTCTCCCCCGTCACTGAGGCATGTAACCAAAGCAGCATGGAAGAGATTTTCTTGTCATGAAAACATGGCAACTTACAAATAAACAGAGAGGGTATTAATTCCTCATGTGTTGAGGTGATGTACAGAACTGGGTCAACACTAAATTCACAAAATTACAAAATGAAGTGCTGTGGGCATTTTTTAGCATATTCTACTGACGTGGGCAGATTTTGAAAAACAAAACATGAGACTCAACCACTTACCAACAGAAAGAGACTCTTTTTGAGCAAGCCCTTTGAGGTGTCAGAGACTGGAGTTCAGTTTTCCTTCCTTGAGAAAATGAGATGTTCATTTATCTCAGGGGACAGATCATAGATTTTATAATTCTGATCGAACAACCTAGCACAGCTTCAGCCTCCCACATGTGTATATGTTACAGTGATGGGAAGTGAGATGCACAAGTCCCATTAATAATAGCAGTTGCATGCTTAATTTCATGTGCACCGCACTGAACAATTATTTCTTACTATCTAAAATAAGATTTGGGGAAAGCCTGGGAAATCAATACTTCTTCCAACACATCTCCCCAGTCCCAAGGTGACCAAGTAGCTGGCCACTCTTGTCATCACACAGACAAATATGAAGGGTGGATTGGAACTGATCAACTCTGAGATCAAGGATCTGCTTGCAACAACAACAAAAAAAGAAAGTGTTGTCAAAATCTTGCAATTCTTTTTACACCCAAGCAGGAGAAACACAGTGATTTTACAGGAACGTGTAATTTTGAAATACACAGCTAAGTGAAAAGCAGGTAAGACATGCATTGGGAGGCTTGCATTAGAGGCTCTTATTCCCGTCTGAATAATTAATTGATGAAGGCAGGGGCCTTCCAATATGCTGACCCCAGAATTTGGTCTCTCATTGCTGTTCTTACCATGCTTCCACATCATAAATGCATTGAGGAAAGCAAATCCTAGCTGGAGTCATAGGTTGGTAGAATTTTAGAGTTGAATGACACCTTTGAGATTCTTGTCCTACTCCTAGGTTTTGTAAGTCTAAATCTAGTATTAATCATAATCAGTGTCATAAAAATAAAATAGAAGCCAAAATCACTTTCTCCTTCAGGGAGACCAACTCATCCTAGGACTTTTGATTGGGACTTTTGTTACTTTGGCACTGAAAGTCCAGCCTTCTAGAAAACCCTTCAGTGAAGGCAAATCAGCATGGCTGAGCACCTGTTATGACCCCTGAATTCCCCATCTCTATTGATGGCACTGCCGTTGGCTCCAGGAGCCCAAATTGCAGAGTCGTCTTGACCCCTGAGCCCCTCATTTCTTCATTCAAGGGTTTCTGCTTGACGCCTGTGGGTTCTTTCTTCTCTGCCTTATCCTTTCTGCTCCCACTGTTGGATGCCAGCTCAAGTCCCTATTGTCTCCACTCTGAATCTCTGTGACCGTCTGACCTCTTTCTCTACTTCTCATCCAAGCTTTGGGAGAGGACCTCTCTCTTTGCTTTATTCAAATTGTCATTTTGTGACTCCATGTCATGACACTTAGCCTGGAATTCAAGAGCTCATGTTATCAACCCAGTCCGTTTTTCTAGCTTTATAATATAGAATAAGCAGACAGTTTAACCACAAAATAGGAAAAGTGTGTCAAAATTCACCATTCTCCATCACAACAGGCTGTGCTAACAAGAACAAACCATATAGCTTCTCTTGGCTTCAAAAATCCAAGTTATGAAATATGGCCCATTCATTGAAGGAAGGAAAGTAGGCTGGTTGATCTCATAGAGTTCTGATCTCAAAAAGTATGGTTTTTTGACCCCCCACTATCATTCTATCTAGACATTGTATGCTATTGGAAAGCTCTTTTCTCTAGCAATCAGCCAGGAGTTTTCTTAGTCATAAATGTGTGTGTGTGTGAGGTTGCGTCTTTCCTTCTATATCCCCTCACATGTCATATGACTCCTCAGGAAAAGATCTACTGGTTGATACCCCCATCAACAGCCTCAGTTAAAACTCTCCACCTTCTCTCAATTTCTATGACTCATTGTTTTGACCTTCCCTGTGATACTGATGAAATGATTCTGGCTTCTGTATCATTGCTATTATTTGTGTACATGCCATATTTCCTGTGCTCCCATGAGCTCCCAGGCAACAAAAATGCCATCACACTTACAGAGGCACAACAGCATGGTGGTAAATGATTGTTAAGGGTTGAATTGTGTCTTCCAAAGAAGATATTTAAAATCCTTACCTCCAAGTACCAGAGAATGTGATCTTATTTGGAAATAGGTTTGTTGCAGATGTAATTAATTAAGATGACGTTATACTGGAATAGAATGGCTCCCAGTCCAGTGAGTGGTGTTCTTTAAGAAGAGTCATGGAAATACACAGACACACGTGGAGAAGGTCCTGTGACAATGCAGGCAGAGAGAGGAGCTAAGCAGCTGCAAGCCAAGGACTGCCAAGAATTGCCAGAAAACACAAGAAGCTGGGAAGAGGCAAAGAAGGATTCTCCTACAGATTTTAAGGAACTTGTCCCTGCTGACATATTTATTTTGGACTTCCAGTCTCCACACTCGTAAGACAACAAATTGCTTCATGTTTTAAGCCACTCAATTTGTTGTGGCAGCTCTAGGAAACTAATGGAGTCAAACCAGCTGGACTTGAATCTTTGTTCTGCTGCTTACTGACTGGGTGAGACTCAGCAAGCTACTTCAATGTCTGAAGCCTTCCTCTCATCTGAAATATGACCATAATAATGAAAACCAACAACCTAGTGTTGATCTAAGGAGTCAATCAGTGTCTGGAAATAAATGCAGAAATCATTTTACTTTTTCATTTTTCCCTTCAATACTATGTATATAGTCAACATCAATAAATGTTTATTGAATGAGGAAATAAAGAAAATTGGGGCATGAGCCTTTGGTTCAGTGGTTAGTGTGCTACTTGGGATGCCCTCATCCAATATCAGAGTGCTTGGGTTTGAGCACTGGCTCCAGTCCTGAGTCCAGCTTCCAGTTTCTTCCTAATGGACTCTCTGGGAGAAAGCAGGTATTGGCTCAAGTGCTTGGGTCTCTGCAACCCAGTGAAAGACCTGGATTGAGATCCCAGCTTCTGACTTCAGCCTGGTCTAGCTCTTAGTAGTTGTGAGCATTTCAGGGGTGAACTAATAGCTGGGAGATTGGTCTCTCCCTCTCTCTCTCTCTCTCTCTGCCTTTCAAATAAATAAATAGAAAATGTGAATTTATGCAGATATACATATACAGTATATATAGGGAGAATATATAGTATTATATATAATGTATAACATAGTATTTTATATATAATATATAGTATTATATGTATATTATACATATAGAATATATAGTATTCCTCAGTATCCATGGGAGGTTGCCTACAGGACCCCCCCCCACCGCCTCAATACCAAAATCTAGGGCTACTCAAGTCCCTTATTAAAGCAACACTGTACTTGCATATAATCAACACACATTTTTTCATATACTTTAAATCATCTCTAGATTACTTAAAACATCTAATATGATGTTAATGCTATGGAAATGATTGTTATTCTGTATTTAGAAAACAATGATAAGGAAGAATTCTGTACATGTTCAGTACAGATGCAGGTTTTTTTCCAAATATTTGCAATTCATGGGTAGCTGATTTTGCAGACATAGGGCTCATAGACACAGAGGACTGACTTGTTTTTTTGGTGATATGAGAACTTGACTCAATATGGTAGAATGTCTTGCCTGTGGTTCCTTTTGTGTTAAAGTGGTGAGTACCTGTATGGGTTCAGGGTCAGGTTCAAACACAGGTTCTACAGTTTCCTGGGTGTGTGACCTTGTGTAAGTCCACTTGGCCTCAAGGATGCTCAGCTTCTTCCACTTTAAAATGGAAGACACTTGGTCCATAGAATTTTAAGTGACGATTAAGTAACATGGTGCCTAACATGCTTGGCTTTCATAAACATCAGCTGTTGCTGTCACTTGATCTTTCCTAAAGTTCTTTTAATGTCTACCCAAGCTCTAAGTCAGTATTCTAAACGGCTTGCACATTTCAAGTTTGTGAGTAGAGCAACACAAAGAATGTCTCTCACTCGCTTTTTCTCAATTTCCTGATCTCTAAAATAGAGCTTCTTGGTTTAGAGCCAGTCCCCACCACCCTCAAAACCCCAGGAATATTGTGCAATGACTTAGACTTTTCTCATTGTTGTGACCAAGGAGTAGGGAGCACCACAGCCAAAGTTGTTGCTCATCATCTTGTAATGCCTAGGACAGCCCCTAACAACAAAGAAGCATCCATCCTAAAACACTGATAGTGTCAACATTGGGAAACTCTGCACAGAAATGAGGTTCTTGGACCATATGATGAGACCAGGTGAATTTTCCCAATTCTTTCCACCTCAAATTTTGCATAAGTCCCTGGTTTCTGTATTGCATTATAAATGCCTTGCACTCAGACTGTTCAATTAATTATTTTTATCACTCCTTATTTTTCAAATTTATTTTATGATTGTCAAAAAAAGTAATTTTTTGAGATAATCTAAGTTCTCTTAGATTTTTGCTCAATTCTCACTGCTGCACATTCTGAGTGGCTTGATCTTAATGTTCCTATAAAAGTTTTTGATTCATTGTCTTAGGTAGGATATACACTCAAGGCACTTGATAGAAATCCCAGACAGCAGTGGTTTGAGTAAGATAAAAGATGATTTTTTTCACATTTATTTCTCTCTCTAATCATTGCTAAGAAGTGGCTCTAGGAAATTATCAGGACCTGCGGATGTCTTGGGGACACATGAGGTGAAAGCTACAGATTCATTCCCTCTTGTAGTCCGGCCATTCTTAAGTCTTTGCCCTCATCTACATTACCCAAGATGGGAGCAGAACTGTAACCCCAGTCTAGCCTGAGAAGTGAGGAAGGGAATAGGAGGATTATGCCCCTTCTCTAAGAATATGACCCCAAAATATCTGTAGAGAGAAGAACTGACAAGGCCACAACATTTATCAAGATATTAGAGTCTTGCTGTAGACTAGTCACCTACTATCATACTTCTGGTTCACGTCAAAGTGTATATAGGAAGGGATAAAGCATTGGGGTAGTGACTCTACAGAAAGTCATCTAACTCTCCTGCTTCACATGGGCACACATAAGCTCAGTGAAACTCTAAGCACTTGAGGAAAATAAGGTTATCCAAGATGTACACCCAATGTGCAAATGGGCAGATATTGGGAGAATGGTCTAAAGCACAGGTCAGCCTCTGTCCCGGCAGTTGAGTTCTCTTTTACTAGGTTACCCAGAACCCCTCTCTCTCCCAGTGAAAAGAGGACCCTAAACTCATCTTGGGATCTACCACTCTGTGCCCTGCATGGTTCCTTGTGCCCTCAAGCAGAAGTTATTGTCCCACACAACACAAGGGTGGGGAATGGCCCGAGTATAGCAAGTCGTCTCTGTTTATAAAGGATCTGAGAGAGATGATAGCCAAGGAAGTTGAATGTTGATGGTGAATTTTTTTAATATCTGTTTATTTCTTTAAAAGGCAGAGTGACAGAGATGATAGAGACAGAAACAGAGATCTTCCATCCACTGGTTCATTTACCAAATGGACATATCAACCCGGGCTATGCTTGGCCAAAGCCAGGGGCTAGCAATCCCATCCTGGTCTCTCACGTAGGTGGCACACACCCAAGCACTTTAGTCAACATCTACTGCCTCCTAGATGCATTAACAGGAAGCTGAACAGGACGTGATATGGGACTCCGAGGTCCTGAGTGGTCATTTAGCCCACTACACCAAAATGCTCACCTCCAGAACAGTTTTAATGATGATTCATGGTATCTAAGTTGATATCAGTACCTAGACAGGGTTCAGGTTGGGCTACCTTGAGTCATATCTCCTCCTCCCGTTTTCTGCCAACGCCTCTGGATTCCACCCTGTCAGATGACCCTACAGCTGCATCCCCAGTCTGTTCTTCCCCATATCCTTGGCTACAAAACTAGCCCTGGCTCCATCATTAAGCAGTAAAGTGTGATGGAAGCTGAAGATGCTGCTAATCCTCCTTGCCAAGACATGGAGTGAAATCATCTAAGAAAAACAGAACAGCACAGAAGAAAATGAATTACAAAGAAGTGAGTGAGCCTGAGCTTTGAAAGAATTGTTTGCGCTTTGCCAGTCCAGAAAAGCTCAGGGACTGCCCATCTCCAATATCCTAGTTGAGCCAATAACACCCCCCCCCGACCCTGCCAAATACCACTTTTTGCTCAAAATATTTTCAGTTGTGTTTCTGTGCCTTGCACCAAGTATGCCTTACTAATAAAACCTTCAAGAAATCCTCCTTCTAATGGGGACAGAAAATGTACAAATTATTATACTTTTCCCAATTCCAATGTTGCACTAGAAAATGAACATTTTCAGAAACAAATGGCAGAACTTTTAGGAAAATGAAGCCTTCGTGTTTGTGTCAGCCATATTGCAAAGACACTAACACTGGTACCATAGGCACTGATACTCATTATCTATCACTCCATAAGCTAACCTTAATATTTTCAAAAAATCTTTCAAACATTTTTAATAAAATGTTCAAGGCAGTTCTCCCATTGTTCAAAAATTGATTCCATTTTTAAAAGAAAATATTTTCTTTCAGCTAACATGCATGAAAGAGGCTTTCTATTATATTCTTGTGGCCTTGAATCATAGGTGGCTACCACATGGCAGAATTAATGCAGCTAAGGTTCTTCTGAATGCTTCATTGAAGGCTTCCACGTTAGTGCCAAGGGCAGAATTCCATAGCCTTGGGCTTTGCTCAAGAATGTCTTCTTTTCAGGGTGAGCCAACACTCACTTAGGGCCTCAAGTAGCATCAACAGAAAACACACAATATACTTCAAGTTTAGGATCTGGGACTACTAACAGCTCTTGAACATGGATTTGGTTCTATATCTTCAGCTTGTTTGAAAGAGATAATCAGAGCCAATGAGACCAGTTTTGGAACCAGCACAAATGCTAAATTTTGGGCCCATGAGCATGGAAGATTGACTTGGCTGGTGGAAAATCACCAGACCGCTCTTGCCAATTTGAAAACACTCAAGGGCGGCACCAGAACCTCTGGGCTGGCGAGCATGTCCCTGGCCGTTCCCTCCTGTTGGCCACTCCAGAGAAAAGAGTGCCATGATGGTAATGTTCAGCTGTAAACCTGCAGGCAGCCTGCGGGGCTGGGCACAAGCTGGAGCCTACGTAAACATTTGCCCTTTCCAAACCAGAACAGCATGCTATACAGTTGCTGATGCCCACTCCTCTAAGCGGGGCCCTCAGGACTTTCTCCAGTGTTTTGCTGACCTTTTTTCTAGCTATATCCATTCTCACCACCCTCCCAACCCACAGCAAAGCTCCTCAGGTTTGTCCTCCCTCCCTCTTTCCTCTGTCAATTCTCCAGCCACCTGCTGGGGTCATGGTGATGGTTTCGTTGCTGTATTCACTGCCAGGACCAGTTTTACGCATAGATGGAGATGAAAGCTACCCATGAATTGAAGGATGCATGAATGTCTGTGGAAACCCAGGAAGCCACCCTTCCCACTCAGTGATGTCCGACAATTTCAGTAATGGTGATTTGCATAAGCATTTACTATATGCCTGGCACTAGTCTAAGGACAGTATATTTAAGTATGTATGTACGTAAAATTACTTAATATTTTCATTGCAAATCTAGCACAAGGTTTGGAGTGGCAAAATGTTTGGGAGAGACTGACCCAGACTAAATTCATTCTAAAGTGTTTATGACTGACTTTAGATCTGGTCCTGTTACACTTGAGTTGAAGAGAAGAAAACAAAATCAATGCAAAAAGGATTGTACCACAGTAGGGAGAACAGGGTGCAGACAGGAACAACCTGGCACCTCAGTATTAACCACTTAACAGCATCAGTTGCTTCGTGTCTGTTTAAGCTTTCATTTGCCTCCACTCATTCAAATAATCCATACATGTTGTTCTGCAGGGATACAGAGTCCTCTTCCCATGTCCCCTTCTCATACTCCTAGAATAGCTCCCCATGAACCCCAGACCAAAATTAAACCTCAAACACTTCCAGCAGCCTAGGCAGGAATTCTCATTTACTTTCCTGAATACTGCATCTCATTTTCGGCCTTTCTCTCACTCATTGTACCCTGCAACACGATAACCAAAGGGCGGGACAGGCTTTTGGCCACATCCCACATCTAAGTGCCTGGGTTCAATTCCTGGCTCTGGCTCCTGACTCCAGCTTCCTACTAATACACATCCCAGGAGGCAAAAGAGATGGCCCAAGTGATCGGATTCCTGCCCCCAACATGGTAGGCCTGGATTGAGTTCCTAGCTCCTGGCTTCAGCCAGAGCCTTTATGGACATTTGGGAAGTAGACAAGCAGAAGTAAGATCACTATCTATCTGTCTATGTATCTGCCTCCCAAATATATCTTTAAAAAATAATCAGGGCTGGCGCTGTGGCTCACTTGGCTAATCCTCTGCCTGCGGCGCCAGTACCCCGGGTTCTAGTCCCAGTTGGGGCACCGGATTCTGTCCTGGTTGCTCCTCTTCTAGTCCAGCTCTCTGCTGTGGCCCGGAAAGGCAGTGGAGGATGGCCCAAGTGCTTGGGCCCTGCACCCGCATGGGAGTCCAGGAGGAAGCACCTGGCTCCTGGCTTCGGATCGGTGCAGCATGCCACCTGTAGCGGCCATTCGGAGGGTGAACCAACAGAAGAAAGACCTTTCTCTCTGTCTCTCTCTCTCTCTCACTGTCTAACTCTGCCTGTCAAATAATAATAATAATAATAATAATCAGGATGGGGCCAGTGCTGTGGCATAGCAGGTAAAGCCGCCAGCTGCAGTGCCAGCATCCCATATGTGTGCCAGTTTGAGCCCTGGCTGCTCCACTTCAAATCCAGCTCTCTGCTATGGCCTGGGAAAGCAGCAGAAAATGGCCCAAGTCCTTGGACCCCTGCACCCATGTGGGAGACCTGGAAAAAGCTCCTGGCTCCAGGCTTCAGATTGGTGCATCTCTGACCGTTGCAGCCATCTGGGAAGTGAACCAGCGGATGGAAGACCTCTCTCTCTCTATGCTTCTCCTCTCTCTGTGTAACTCTGACTTTCAAATAAATAAATAAATCGCTAAAAAAAATAATCAGGGTACACTTTTGAGCAGCAAATTGTATGCCTTCTATAGAGTTCACAGAAAGCAATATAAATATAAAATTTAAGTATAAGATGTATAACTTTTATATAGAAGACAAATATTAACTTAATATTATACTGCTGTCTTCAGGATGCTTTATAGGAATTAATTACATGATGTCTGCCGAGTAGTTTGAGAACCTCTGGGAGAGGTGTTATATAAATACCAGGTATGATTATTTTTAGTAACTTCCACTGCTGACATTCAGTATAGCATGAAAGAATGAAAAATTATCTCCATGTTCCCCGTTGTGGTAACAACTTCAGCTTAGAGTTTAGAAAACCCTTTTATAGAAAGTGCTAAAATTAAAAAATGCGTTCCTTACATGAGCTCATCCATGTAGTTTGAACTGTGGAAGAAGCAATCTTTCTAAGCACAACTTTCTTTAAAAAAAAAAAAAAACTCGGATTTTCTAGGACAAAGTCAGAAATTTAGAAATTTAATATTTTTCAGTGAAATACTCAGGCCCTTGGCCCCAAACTCCCTGCCTCAAGAGAGCCTGTATGTTTGGATGGACGTTGCGTTTGCCTGTCCTAGAGTTCTCCAGAGGGAGAGAGAGCTCCGTCAACCTCACCACCTGCCTTGTTGAACAACTCTACCACTGGGAAGGTCTTCTTGGTACTTTCTAAGATACATAGTATTTAGCCTTTCTGTAACAATCCTTGATGTTTCCTAATAATTCTGTCACCCTTTTCACCTGCGTGCATAAGCGATTCTGTTGCTAGAATCACTTACTCCAAATGGCACTCTTGAATTCCACTTCCTTCATATTCAGAAAGGCCATGGGAAACAGAATTAAGAGATAAGTTTACTTTAGTACAAAAATGTTTTGAAATCCGTGCCTAGGATGTCATGATACCCTTTCTCCGTGAACTTTTTGAAGACTCCTCATATGCATGAATTTCAAAATAGTTTTGCGCCACAGTAAGCTTCTAATTCCATTTTCCATGAAGATTTGGCTGTGCCCTTGTGCTGATTTTATCAAAGCGAGGCCCATAAGGGTAAGGAATTTTGTCTGTCTCCCATACTACTGCATGCCCAGATTGTTGGCCAGTGCCTGGAACACAGCAAACACTCATTCCTGCACGTTGAGTACATGAACCAAGTTGCTCTGAAGACTAACTGAAGTGGCAGAGTGCTTAACATTTTAGCTAGATGGCATATTTACACATTTCTGAATTGTACCCTTTTCTTCTTAATATCTGAATTCTGGAAACAGGTACACAATGGTGGCTCATGATAGAAACTTTCTTTGGGATTACTTTTGGCTCCCACAATTTTTAAAAGTTTTGCTTATTTAGAATGTAGGTTTCTACCTTCCATTAAAAAGTCAAAAGATCTGACAATAAGGAAAACCTACTCCCACACAACAGTGTCCTGGAGCTGAGCAGAAGTCTACTCTTTAAATGGGACTCGTGTTGCTTTCTCATCAACTCCCATCTCTAGCAGGCCTGCTACACCCGTGTGTTCAACCCACCTGCTATAGGGTGATGGAGCTGAGAGCCCTGCTGGTGTCAAAACATCCAAATAGAGGTCCACGCTGTGGAACAGCGGGTTAAAGCCCTGGCCTGCAGTGCCAGCATCCCATATGGGTGCTGATTCCTGTCCCAGCTGCTCCATTTCCGATGCAGCTCTCTGCAGCTCTCTGATGTGGCCTTGGAAAGCAGTAGAAGATGGCCCAAGTCCTTGAGTCCCTGCACCATGTGGGGGACCTGGAAGACACTCCTGGCTCCTGGCTTTGGATCAGCTCAGCTCTGGTTGTTGTGGTCATTTGGAGAGTGAACCAGCCAGTGGAAGACCTCTCTCTCTCTCTCTCTCTCTCTCTCTCTCTCTCTCTCTGGATCTATCTCTCTCTATAATTCTGCCTTTCAAATAAATGAAATAAATCTTAAAAAAAAGAAAACACCCAAATTATCAACTGAGGTGTCCACTTCTCAGCCAGTGGTTAGATGCAACCCTTATCAAGACATGTAATCATTATGATGGTGCTGTAAGCTAGATACCATCATCATCACCACCATCATCACCATCATCATGTTATGTCTGTATTACATGCAGAGACAAGAAACTAAAATTCACACAAGTCCCTCATACAAAGCATCTCAGTCTTCTAGTTCCTTCTGCAGTGAACAGCTTTCTAAGGCAGGGGCGTCTACCCAGGCGCTAGGGTCAAAACTGCTCCTTTTGTCATTGCACAGAGCCTTGCCCGTTCATTGACTCACTGTCTCCTGAGCTGCAGCTGCTTTTCAATTACAAGAGCAGAAATGAGTAGTTGTGCTATAGGCCATGAAATATTTACTGAATATTTGTGACCCCTGGCCTATGGCTTGGTACACATTGCTCACTTGAAAGGGGACTTCAGATGCCACTTAGTGTCTCCTCCCTCCCAAGCCAGATAAAATAGGAACCACACTACACTCTGATGGTCAGCAAGGAAATTCACAAGCATACTGTCATCAGAAACATTACTTGGGCATATGATGTGATAATATTGTAAAAGAATTGACTGAGCTTGATATAATTTAAAAACTTGGAATTAAATTTTAAAGGGGTCAGTGTTGTGGTGCAGTGGGGATAAGCCACCTCTTGAGATGCCAGCATCCAGTTGGAGCACGGGTTTGAGCCCAGCTGCTCTGCTTTCAATTTCACTCCCTGTGAATGCACCTGGGAAGCCAGAATAGGATGGCCCCAGTAACCACGCCCCTGCCACCCATCTGGGAGCCCTGGATGAAGCTCCCAGCTTCTGACTTCAGTCTGGACCAGACCTGGCCATGGCGGGTATTTGGGGAGTGAAACAGTGATGAAACAGGTATTTGGGGAGTGAAACAGAGGATGAGAAACCCCTCTCTCTCTCTGTCCCCCTTTCTCTGTTGCTTTGCCTTTCAAATAAATAAATCTTTAAAAACTCACAATAATTGAATGACTTTTTTTTTAACAGTAACTGCATACAATTCATTTAAAGAGAAATGGAGGCTATTTTAATTCAGCCTGGCCAAAAACTTGATAATAAAGTTTTTCTTTTTTTGTTTGTTTTTTTAAATTGTATTTAAGGTATACAAGTTCCATGTATTTCATATATACAGATTTAGAAGATAGTGATACTTCCTACCCTACCCTCCCTCCCACCTATGATCCCACCCTTCCTCCTCCTTCCTCTCCAATTCCCTCTCTTAATTTTTACAATGATCTACTTTCAGTTTACTTTATACTCACAGATTAACCTTACACTAAGTAAAGAGTTCAACAAATAGCATGAAGAATAAAACACTGTTCCTCAACAGCAGAGACAAGGGCTGTAAACAATCATCAAAGCTTAAAATGTCAATTTACTTTACCCTAGATAACCTCATCTAAATTGGAACGTAGAAGAATAAGCAATGATAGATAGATATGCATGGTTGCATGTGTGTGTATACATGCACACTACATGAGTATATAAATTAGACTGAATAATTCTAAATGAACAGAAAGATTGGCAGAAAAAACCCTAGGATTAAGCATACCCTACTTAAGGATGGAATGTCTTCTAGCAGTGTGTGTGTGTGTGTGTGTATAAATCCATCGTTTTGTGGATGTGGACTAGCAAATACAAAGTGTGTGCATTGCCAATGACAACTCTCTGTCCATTGCTCATGTCTACAAAGGCATGGCTAAACTGATTATTGTCCTTTGCCTGTGAAGCCAGAACATAGCTTCAGAATCCTACTTAACACAGTGCTCCACATCATACTCACTGAGAAGAGCTGGCATACTATAGAGAATCTTTGCCATTTTTGAAGAAAAGAGACTAGTTAGCAATAGAAGGCAAGAGATTTCAGTTCTCATCTTCACCTTATTTTTAGAAACTAAGTCACTTAGACTATTTGTATCTCAAGCTTTTCCTGTAAAAGTAGGGCTAATTATATTTTTATCCCTTGCCAGGGTATGAGTAAAATGAGAACAAAGGAGTTAATGAGCTCCTTATAAGTTAAACACACTGAACAATTGTAAAGTATTATTTTTGTGGTGGAGGCGCTTAATGAACATAAAAATATGGACAATAAAATAGCAGAAGGCACAAAATGAAAGCTATCTTGAAATAAATAAAGGATTAGCTGGATGTTTTCCAGAATGAATCCCTTTTGCAGATTTGAACATAATTTTTTTTTTAACTTGGCAAAAATATAAAAGTGACTACTTGGTTCAAGAAAATGGTATAGGCTGGCGCCATGGCTTAACAGGCTAATCCTCCGCCTTGCGGCGCCGGCACACTGGGTTCTAGTCCCGGTTGGGGCGCCGGATTCTGTCCCGGTTGCCCCTCTTCCAGGGCAGCTCTCTGCTATGGCCCGGGAAGGCAGTGGAGGATGGCCCAAGTCCTTGGGCCCTGCACCCACATGGGAGACCAGGAGAAGCACCTGGCTCCTGGCTTCGGATCAGCACGATGCGCCGGCCGCAGAGGCCACTGGAGGGTGAACCAACGGCAAAAAGGAAGACCTTTCTCTCTGTCTCTCTCTCTCACTATCCACTCTGCCTGTCAAAAAAAAAAAAAAAAGAAAATGGTATAGCTAGGCACTGAAAGAAGATGATGTTATTTATGGGGGTGCATTTGTAGATACTCCATAAATGCACCCCCATAAAACCACAGAAAGCCATATAGTTTGAAAATACAATGATGTATGAAGAAGAGTCGCTTGTCCTCTCAAATCCTTTTTGAAATAAAGTGGTGTGATGGTGTGAGATGGGAACTGTGCTCAGCCAATCTGCTGGCCACAGATTGCAATGTGGTGGATTAAACACAGAAGAGCTTATTTTGTTCGTGGAATTTAAAGTCAGCATAAACAGTTGTTGATGTCAGTTCAGCGACTGGTTCAGGATATCACAGCCTCCAATTCTCTTGGTCTATCTTTCATGGTTTCAAAATAGCTGCTACAGCTCCGGCCAACACATTCATATTTCAGGCGGAAAGACAAAAAAGAAGAAGCAAACAGAGAAGGCTCTGTCCAATGACTGCTACTTGTTTTCTAATGAATCTTTATCTGCAAGGAGGGCTGGGAAATGTGGCTTTTTGCTTTTGTTTTTGACTGGATTAATTGCTATCTAATAGTACTCTGTATTGAGGAGAAAAGAGAGTGGCTATTCAGTAATAATCAGCAATCTATCATTTATATAAATTAAATAAAATAAATGCTAGCTGTCATGGGAAAATCGATCTTTCTTTCAAAGAGTTCCACTCTGATGGGGAAATAAGATAGATACACAACTTAGAACAGAAAACAACTTGTCATCTAGGTAAGATGCAAACTATCCAAAGGAAACAAAACTGTACTTTATAGAGAGAATATATCAAAATATCTCTATGCTTTTTAATAGGTAGTGGGACAGTGGCAAATTTTTCTTTGCCTTTTTTTCTTTGATGTCTTGTATTCCCCCAGCGTCCTAGGAAGATGATGTGCTAAAGGGAGAGACCTCGTGAGGGACAGCTCACATGTGTCAGTTTCCACATCTAGCCTTTCTTTTTACCGCTGTAGCCATGACTTTCAAAGGAACATGAGGGCATAATGCAACATAACAACTCGATTTAAACATGGACTCGTATGAACCCAGATTTTTGGGAAATAGGTGAAAGAAGCGAGTGCCTAAATTGAGCGCTGAACTCCACCATGATGATAATTCTCTGCACCCGAAATATATAGAATCCTAGCGTGTTATGTGAGCTGTGAAGAGCAGTGGCAATCTGGGCTGTCATTTATGCTTCTGAGTCCAACTCATTTCCCATTTTCTAAAGAAAGCCATTAGTGGAAGAATGCCAGAAAGTGATTAACAGCAAAACAAGGTGGGGATCTGGCAGCGTGCACCTGAGCTCTGCGATCCTGAGGAT
Source organism: Lepus europaeus (assembly GCF_033115175.1). Taxonomy (NCBI): domain Eukaryota; kingdom Metazoa; phylum Chordata; class Mammalia; order Lagomorpha; family Leporidae; genus Lepus; species Lepus europaeus. The sequence goes on along the minus strand of NC_084835.1, from coordinate 103,549,934 downwards.
CTGGGCATCAGTGCCTTCCTGCGTCCCCTGACATCTGCACTAAATGGTCCTTTTTATGCAATGACTTTTAATAATACAGTCTATCCTGTCAAAATTACTGATTTCCATTAACTCACATGATAGTAAATTAAGGATCTCCTGGGCCTACTGGTACTTTAAAAATACATGAGGAGGATGGGCATTTGGCACAGCATTTAGGTTGCTGCTGGGAACGCCCACACACCATGTTGGAGTGCTTGGGTTTGAGTTCCTGCTCCATTCCTGACTTCAGTTTCCTGCTAATGTGTAACCTGGAAGCACCAGGTGATGGCTCAACTACTTGAGTCCCTGCCACCCACGAAGGAGACCTGGATTGAGTTCCTAGCACTTGGCTTTGGTCTGGCCCAGCTGCTGTGGGCATTTGGGGAGTAAACCAGTGGATGGAAGATTTTTTTCTGTCTGTTTCCATCTCTCTCTCTCTCTCTCCCTCTCTCCCTCTCCCTCTCCTTCTCTCCATCCCCACATTTCAAGTTATTAAAATGAAATAAGCAAAAATAGCTTTTAAAAATACCTGAGGAACAGTAAGAATAACATTAGGGGCAAGAGCCAGCTATGAATCCATGGCTCACTGAAATTACTTAATTGGGTAATGGTCCCTGTGACCAAAGGGAACTTCTTTCACGTAGAGGTAAAACCCAAACACCCATCTCCTAACAAATTGTTCAGCCAGATGAGTCATCTGTGTTTCTTTTCATAGTGAAGTTGCCTTTGCTGCTTAATTTTGGTTTTGTTCTCTTTTGGCTATAATCATGTTCCTGGCCCAGCCAGTTACCAAGCATTGTCCTCCTAACTGTCAAATAAACAGAGGATCAGATGCCCGCCCACCGCTCCTCCTACTGCTCTCCCTGTCAGCTCCAGCATGCAGTTGATTGCCATGGTCATTCACTGAGAAATCTGACAGCTGAAGACAGACATCAAGTTCAATGGCAGTCAGCGAATGTTTTCTGAACGCCCACCATGTTCCAAGGACAGTTGTCCTACAAGTACAGCAATGAGAAAGAAAGCAGAGTTTGGCCAGGGGGAGCCTCTGTGTCTTGGGATATGACACATGATAAACACATAAACAACAAGTGAATATTTATAGGATCGGATCAATTTTGCATAGAATATAAAATGAAGTAGTCAGTGGGGCTGGGCCCACAGGTTTGGCTTAGATGGTAGCGGAGGCTTCTAAAAGGGAGACATTTGTTTAGAGAGCTGCATGTTGAAAAAGAGGCAGCTACCCAAACACGTGGGGGTAGGGGCTAGGAAGTGGGAAGGCACATTCAAGCTTGTATTGCCTTCGGTTCAAGTTTGGGTGAGATGCAGTGAAGTGGTAAGCCTCCTTTGACTTGAACCAAAATGGATGATGGCCCACATACACTGACAGATAGAAGTAGCTGGGTCTTGCTATCTGATCTGGCGGAAGAGTTGAAAGAACTTGCTGGAAGGCTTTCCACAGGTGCTGTGACTCAATCTGAGTCATACTTTTGAGCCGGCTCTGAGGGGATGGACTGCAGGAAAACAGGAGACAGCAGGAAGACAGAAGGTGGTGCAGTAATCTGGGCTGGAGGCTACAATGCTTGGACCAGAAAAGTGGCAGTAGAATGTGAGAAGTGGAGGGTTTGGGATATCAATCTGACTCTACAGGCTGCAGGATTTAGGACTGGTTTTGAAATGAACAGATCAGGTTTTTCTGTTGTTGTGACACTGAAAACCCAGTGAGCAGAACCAGGGAGAAAAGTACAAATGACCGTCTGTGAACTATTAGATCTTTCTTCCGCCTTCTACCGCTTCGTGCACTACACTAATGCAGTGAACTCTAAACTCAGCTTCCAAGCATGCCCCACCCCACCCCCATCAGGATGAGAGGGGCCTGGATGATTGTTAACAGTGCCCTTCCCATGCCTGGAAGGTGGGGTTTGTGCAGAAGGAATCCTAATTGGTCAAATGTTCAGGCCGCTGAGCACGGTTGATTCACCACTAGCCCAGTCTGAGGGACTTTCCCAGAGACCTTGCATTGAGGACACATGAAGTGCCATGGAGGGAGAACTGGGTGTTTTGTTTGAGGGACTCCACGAAGCATCCAGAGACCTGGGCGAGGCTGTCCTGCCTGGTTCACTGTTTGAAGCACATGCTGAGTTTACTCTTGGCTCTACAGATGTGTTTCAGTTGATTTCCAGTTTTTCTAGACATGAGCTCTTTCCATAGTCCACAAAAAATGAACTCGGCATTGCAGATCATTTCCTGATCATAATTGCATGGGCTTTGCCCTTCACAGTGATGGGTGGGCACAGTTGCTGTCTCTGCTAACAGATCTTTCTCCTTGGTGGGCAGGCAGAGATGCCTCACTGTCCTCACCCTGGCTGCTGCCTGCAGTGGGAAAGGGTGAGTCAGGCAAAGCACTTGAGTTCCTGCCAAACCAGGACAAGGGGCTCACCCTTGCTCTCTCTCTCTCTCTTTTTTTTTTTTTTTTTTTTTTTGACAGGCAGAGTGGATAGTGAGAGACAGAGAGAAAGGTCTTCCTTTTTGCCGTTGGTTCACCCTCCAATGGCTGCTGCAGCCGGCGCATCTTGCTGATCTGAAGCCAGGAGCCAGGAGCTTCTCCTGGTCTCCCATGCGGGTGCAGGGCCCAAGGACCTGGGCCATCCTCCACTGCCTTCCCGGGCCATAGCAGAGAGCTGGCCTGGAAGAGGGGCAACCGGGATAGAATCCGGCGCCCCAACCAGGACTAGAACCCAGTGTGCCGGCACCGCAAGGCGGAGGATTAGCCTGTTAAGCCACGGTGCCGGCCTCATCCTTGCTCTCAATACTGTCCTATCATTGAATGTTTCCTGGTTGCTTAGGACCTGCATTGTGCACGTTTGGTATTTTTATCCTTACTCTGCATTCAACCGGTGGACAAAATTAGTTATGAATTAACCCATTTATCTAACAAACATATTTTAGTTACCTACAGAGTAGGGGTTAAAAGTCAAGCTAGCTACTTGTTTTTTGTTTTGTTCTGTTTTCTAAACTTTCGCTGCTATGATATCGCACTTGACTTTTTATTTTTTTATTTTTTTCATTTTATTTGAAAGACGGAGACAGAGAGACAGGTAGAGAGAGATTTTCCATCTGCTGATCTACTCCCCCAAATTGCCACAACAGCCAGGACTGGCTGTCCCAAGCCAAAGTCAGGAGCCTGGAACTGAACCCAGATCTCACCCATGAGTGGCAAGGACCCTGTATTTGAGACATTATTGACTGTGTCTCAGCATGTACATCATCAGGGAGCTGGATTGGCAGTGCAGTGATGGGGACTCAGACTAGACACTGCGATATGGGATGTAGGTCTCCTCACTGATGACTTAACACTGCACCAAATGCCTTCCCCGGTTGCTGTTATTTGAGTATCAAGTTCTTAATCTGTTGAGCCAGTGATGATAGTAGCACCTACCTCTGTATTCTCATGAGAGTTAAATGAAAAAACACACAGAAAGATACTAAGAACACAAGGAGCACATGGTATACACTAAACCCTTGGTACATTTTTCATTGCTAGGGCCATATATTGTGCATGTATTATGTGTTCTGGAGGGATGAAAGATTGGATAGATAGGTAGATAGATAGAAAGATATCATAGATATCAAAAAATAAAGACTGAAACTATAACCAAAGGAGACCAAGGAGAAATGATGACAAAATGTAATGGTATCTTGCAGAAAAATGACATGAGTGGACAGGCTAGTGAGATCCAAATAGAGTATGATCTTTAGTTAATAATAAAGTGCCACTGTTTGCGGCTTAGCTTCAACAAGTAATGCAAAATGTCAACCTTAATAAGGGAAACTAGGTAAAAGGGACATGGGGACTCTGTTCCCATTGCGCGGTTGGCAGTTACGCAGCTTTTCTACAAGTCTACTGAAATAAAAAGTTTGTTTTTGAAAAGTTTTTAAAGACAAAAAAATCTCTAATATCAAAAAATTATTTTAATGAGAAATGAATAAGAAAATAAAGAGCAAAAATACAATATTCTGGCTGTAAGAAGGACAGAGCTAGGGGAGCAGGAAGGATGCACTGTCGTTCTCTCAGCCTGGTGACAACGGCTGTCTGAGAAGTGACAACCGCATTGTGCTCTCTAAGCAGCCAGGGAGGGGCATTTCAGGCAGAGAAAATGTTTGCAAAAGCTTGCTATCCAGTATAAACAAAGCGGCAGTATTCAAATACCTGGGAAACTAGCGTAGTGAGTACGTGTGGCTCCTGAAAAGGAGTGACCTGGCCTAGAACTCAAGGGGAAGGTGAAGGTGAGATCACACCAGGCACCTTTCAAAGGACAGATCTACTGATGTGTCAGTGACTTCTGATGGACTACACATCTTTATACTTGACATGTACAAGTCAATACGTCTTTGTACAAATCCACAAAACTATCACCACAGATAAGGCAATGAACACACCAATCATCCCCAAAAGTTTTCTCATACCTCCACCCCCACCACCCAATGACTCCTTCTGTCTTAGATCTGCTTTCTTTCAGTATAGATTGGATCGCATTGTCTAGAATTTTATGTAAATTGAATCATACAGTGTTACAGGCTGAACAGCATCCTTCCAAAATTCCCGCCTTGAAGCCCTAACCCCAGTTCCTCAGAATGCGACCACAGGAACTTTAAAGAAGTAAATAAGTAAAACAGGATGGGCCCTCATCCGATCTGACTGGGGTTCTTTCACGAAAAGGATACTTAAACACAGATAGAGGTACAAAGGCAAGACTATGTGAAGACACAGGGAGATCATCACCTGCAAGCTGAGAGCCCTCAGAAGAAACCAACCCTTCCAGCACCTTCATCTTGTACTGCAGCCTCACAAGAGTGAGAAAATCAACTTCCATTGCATTAGCTGCCCACAAAGCTGAGGTACTTCTTCACAGTAGCCACAGCAAACTGATGAAAACAGAATGTACTCATATCCTGCCTGGCTTCTTTCGCTCAGTATATCTATGCTGTTTTTCATATCCATAATTTTTTTCTTTTCTCTTGCTGTAAGGCACCTATGTCTAGATCACAGCTTGTTTATCCATTCACTGCAATCAACATCTAGATTGTTTCCTGATTATTGTCTTTTTCTAGACAAATTTATTTCATATCTTTTAGGGAATATCTAAAAGTAGAAAAGTTAGACTGTAAGATAAATACATTTTTAGCTTTATAAGAAATTGTCAAACTAGTTTCCAAAGTGATTGCATCATCGTATATCCCCACAGCAGAGTGTGTGGGAATTTCTTGCCTTTCCTCGCCAGTATTTGATATGGTGAATCTCTCTAATTTTAGCCATCCTAATAGCTGTGCAGTAATATCTCCATGGTTTTTAAATTTGCATTTGACAATGACTAATAATGTTGAGCATATATTTTCATGTTTTTTGTCATCTGCATATCTTATTTAGTAGTGTCTGTTTAAATATTTTGTAAAGAATGTTTTTAGATCATGCTGAAGAGTTCAGGTTTCATTCTGCTTGCAGTAGAAAACTACTGGTAGGCTGTGGGCAGTGGACTGAGTGGTAAGATCTCTGCTCTGGAACGATTACTTCATGGTAATGAGGTAGAAGGGACAGTAGGAGCTGGGAGGCTGGTCCAGTCCATAGATGAGACAGAATGAGAGCCTGAGGACAGTGGAGAGAACAGAGACTGTGAGGAGTGAGCAGCCGTGACCAGAGCTTCGTGCAGGTACAATCAGAACTTGGTGACTAATGGACACACCAGCTGACTTGGAGTGAAGGAGAAAGAGGGGTTAGATGTCTCTGTGGTTTCTGGCTTGGATGGCAGTGAGTAGCCTGATGAGAGTGAGTCATCTCCAGGGAGTGTTAAGATAGGGGTCAATCCATTATCAGTGCTGACCCCAAGATTTGAATCGAATCAAAACGGGAGCGCATGAAGGAGGCCAAAACAGATTAATCTCTTGGCCTTGGTGAAATGAAGAGTTAAGTAACCTTTCCTTAACCACAGCTGAGCCTGCTAACTCTTTTGCCACCTGCTAATATCATGAGTCACTGCCTCCCTATTGTCCTGGCCTAGCTAAGGGCCACTCCTAGGAGCCCAGGGTTCCTCAGGCAGGCCTCTATCCATTTATTTAATACTTTAAACTGAAATTATTCATTCACTACACTCAATAATGGGCCCCTCAAAGTCAAGAACCAATTACTGTCTACTATCAATTTTTGTCTGGCAAAGTCCCCGAATGGACAGGTGCTCAATACACTTTGTCAAAATAAGTTAGAATGCACAGCAAAGGAGCCATGCAATGGGACAGTGACAAACCTTCTGTTAGGACTCCTACTGCGAGGTCAGTGGCAGTCACACCGCCTTTCTAGTTGCCCATTGTTCAAGAAAATGGTGTAAACTCAGGAGATAGTGAACTGCTCTGGCTTTACTCCAAGGGGGCTGCCTGTGTTTGCCTAACCATAGCAGAAAATTGGAGGTTCACCTACAGATCTGAGTCACGTGCTCTGTCTTGTTCTGCAGCTACAGGTGGAGGTGTTTCCACTCCCTGTGGCCCGCCGCAGGCAGCAGAAGTAACTGGTACCTGCCAACGCCAGCTGCAGCTCGGAGGAGGGTCTCTATGTCTCAGCATTGCTTGGTCTTTTCGCAGTTTATTCAGATGTAGGAGGAGACACTGGGGGCCAGCTATCTCGGTCGTATTTCTGATTCCGGGGGCTGGCATTCAGCATGAGCACCAGCCTTTTCTCTGGGAGGCGATCTTTCCTGGAGAGCTCCCCAGTGTTGTTGGTTGAGATTGACGTTTGTTCCAGGCCAGTGGGCGGGAGGGAGAAGACTGCGCTAAGCGACACAGCAGGAACAGAATGCTTGTAACATTTTCCAGTGGTGTTTCCCCCCTTCTCAGAGCTTCCAGAAAACTCCCTCCTCTTGTTTCTTTCTCCTATGTTCTCACCCAACTGTGAAATATCGGGAGTTCTGACTTGCTTTTAGAATTGTAGTGGGAAGGGGCCGAGCAGCAAAGTGGCCACAGGTGCTCACCCTTCATCCCCTTTCTCATCTCCCATAGACCCCATGTCCTTCCAACTTTCTCATTTCCTGAGATAAATTATGTTCTATTACACACATCCATATCACTGTCTTTCCCTAGACAAATCAGACGAATGGCAGGCTTGCTGACATCACAAGGGATTTTTTTTTTCAGTTCAGACTACACATCTTTGTTTTTCTGGGAAGAGAAATTCAAAATTTTAACATCTAAATAACATGGGTGATGTGGGTGCATCATTTCCAGTAATTACAGCACCACAACCCCTGCTCCCTAATTAAACCCAAAGTAGGCTCTATTTGGGGCCTCTAATTTCTTTCCTTTTTAGTGTTTTTTTAAAAATGTCCTGCAACAGCCTCTTTTGAACCAAAAATTATTATGCTTTAGTCTCAAGCCAAAGAAAAATTTATTTTGGAAAGTTTGAATCAAATTTTCTAAGTAACTCATGAAGGAAAAGGTCATGCAAATGCAACATTTCTGACTTTGGTTTAAAAAAGAAGATGTTACTGAACTTTTGGAATTCCCTCCATTCAAAAATACTTTAAAAAAAACTGAACTTTTTTTGACCTATGATTCCCATAACAAAATAGTGGTAAGCTATACTTGAACAGATGATACTTAAAGTGTTAAAGTACATAAGTATACTTTCTGGTTACATATGGTTAACTCATAATACTAATGGGTCACCTCTTGGCTATGCATATTATTGGTTAGAGATATAGATTCTATAAACAGTGGGCAAGTCTACAGCCATGAAGATCTATCATCAGAATACCTTACACCTTAGTACATCAGAGTACCTTACCTGGAAATGTGTAATTCCTCAGATGAATTTGGAGCCACATTATAAAATTGCATTTCATTATTTCCCAAATTTTCTATGTTAAATTAATAAATCATATTTAAAAGTTAACTCATGCCATGTTATTAAAGCATTCCCTTGCTCCCCAAGCTTTTCTGCGCTAAACTCTTCCACTGCATGATGGAAATGAGCACAAGATACAAATTATGAACCAAACATGTGCTTTAGTAATCTAGCTGTATTTGTAATTTCACATTCCCTTAGGTTGTAGGAAGTAATTAAGTGCTTTCACTTAAAAGGCCACCTGGGGGATGGCTGGGTCCAGAAGTAAATTGTGAATAGAGCCATCAAATGACATTATCGGATTCTTTAATTCTGTCCAAAAGAATTTAAAATACGAATCTCTGAAGGTAACTCGAAATGAGAAAAATCTATGTGCAAGAAATCAAGAATAGAAATCAAGCATGGCTCCAAATCTACATAGATCTTACTGTGTCAGTAAATTGAGCTTGACTGTCAGAGCCATCTCAGATACCACAAGGTTTTATAGCCCAAGAGCCCCCTGCATTAGGACGGCTCATTCCCAGCTCCAGAGTAACCTGAGTGCAGCTCTGAGGCTGTGGAAGAAGCAGTTGGTCTCAGTTGCAGCCCGTGGACACTTTGCAGAAATTAAGGCTCCCGGTGCTGCCAGACCTTTGTATCAAGAGAGCTAAAAATCTGGATTTTTCTCTGAATGCTCCCAATTTTTAAATGTTAGTAGCCAGTGAGACATTTTTTTAAATAGTGAATAGACCAAACAAAACACAACTGGATACCAGATGTGGCTCAGGGTCCAATAGTTTGCAACATCCAATTTATATAATTTGTTGTAACTAAATATAGCCCATGTTCCCAAATACATGAAATGTTACTTTAAATGTGTTTTTATAAGAGATCGCAATGTTTTTCCCACCTCAACCAAGACTTCTTTGTGCTTTTCCTCTTGTTGCAGTCTCAAGTAAGATGCGGAATTTTTGATTTGTGAGTTTTGATCCTCCATTCTAAGGTTACATTCTCTTAGCAGTGTGCAAGGTGCTTCTTACTGTTTTACAACATAGTCTTCCACTTCTATCAACAACAAAAATATATTTTTCACTCCTTGTTTTTCCTGACTTTAAGGGTGAAAGAAGCCCTTCTCATTCACTTTCCTAACAATGACTTGCAGCATCACTGATGCCAACAGAGCCACAAGGGAGAAAAGGGGCTCAATTAAATGTCTCTTAATGCTTAGTTGTTCCATGGAAAGAGAACAGAATATTCTGGAAAGTGGTTAAACTCATTTTAAAAATACGGAAAGAATGCTGTTGTTGGTTCAGCACCAGGCGCTTTGGTGAAGCGATAAGATTTTTAAAAAGCAAAGCTTTTCACCAGGTGTATGACACCATTTTACATAGCCATTTGGGTTTAAATGGAATGAAACTGGGAAAAGAATGCATTTTGCATTTGTAATTCAGTTAAATAGCTGCAACACATGAATTGGTCTGCTGGTAGTTCCCCATATGTTCCTTTAGTCGTTTTAACATTTTCTCCACAACCACTAAAAATGATCACATTTCTATGAGATTTAACCTTTTATCTTAAAATTTGATAGTTATGCTTTTCTGCTTTTGGATCTACAATTATTATTACCACAGTAATTATAAACAACACTCTGAAAATTATTCATCAAGTGCTTGTCATCATCAAATAATATTTATGCTGCACCTTGGGGACACATCACTCTTCTGTGTCAGGGCCCCAAGTCTTAAATCCCATGCAAATCCTCATTTAAGAAAGGGAAAGGCAACTTCCCCTTCCTGAGATATAACTCGACTCTAAACCTATGTTCTGGCACTGCGCACCATTAAACCACAAGGGAAAAATGAATATATGTTATTTCCAAGGAGAATCACTATTATTTTTTACTTCTATTACTTGTGGCTTTATTTGAAAAACTCAACTACTGATGTTATAGATACCATGTCCAAACTGTTACCTGTATATTTTAATTTTAAGGCATTACATTTACATGTCATATATAGTGTCATGAATGTGAATATAAGGTTCTTGGATCTGCCTTCTTAGAACCCATTAAAAATAATAATTCCATCAGCTTACCATCAGCAAGGGTATATTACACAGCTAATATCTGGGCTCTATGCTTCAGAAGTGACTACAACTGGAAGGCAGTATATAACTTGGATTCTCAATCCCCAAGTTCAACACCTTGTGTCAGATTTAAGTCTTCCCTTTCTCACCTGCTATATCTAATTAGTGGACAATCTACTAACTCTACTTCCACAGTGCTTGATGCATTAATCTCATGCTTTCCTTCATTGGCATTTCTACCATACAACTTCAGAATCCCAGTTACTAGTTGATGATAGACTTCATGGAAGTAAAATCATTTGATACGTCTGGAAGAATTCATGGAAGTAAAATTATTTGATATGTCTGGGTACACCTGCCCCAAATCTACTTCCAACCTTAAGTCATGACTAAGTGGTGAGTTGTAGCATCACCATCAGGGTCTCTCTAGGCATAAGGTGATGATGATGACCCAGAAGAGCATGAGAATATTCTGGAACGACTCAGTCTTAAGGAATGTCTGGTTGAGGATTTTCCTTTCTCCTGTGATCTATGCTACATGAATTTTTCCTCTAAGCAGACCCACATGAACCGAGACACTTTGACTGGATACAGTAAGGGTCATTTCTATGTGAAATCACTGGAGAAAGGGAATGGTGCCTAAGGTACACTGAAGGAAACACTAAAGAAAGAAAGCTTTTGCACAGATTCCTATTTCAGCTCTACCTAGATTCTAGCCATCTCAAAATCAACCTGTGGACCAGCCTGGATGCAGCACAGAAGTTCCTGAAGCTCCCAAAGGAGTTGAAATCTTAGTGGAAAAGAGGAAAATGCCCAGAGGCCAGCCATGATGAGATGGGGAGAGACCTTGCTGTGGAGGTTGAGACCAAGGGGAAGGTGTGGCAGAGGCACAGGTGTTTCTATAAACAAAGAAGCCACGAAAGAAAAAAAAAATGTAACCTGGAAGGGCTGTATAGCCCTAGCCTCCCTGACACTAAGCCACAGATCAAATCAGCAGCCAGTTCTATCCACCAAGAAGTCAGCAGAGTGACAGAGTCATCACTCCAAGACTAGATGGGCTGCAGTACTCTGGTGCCTCTCTGGAGCTGCTATCAGTACAGAAACAATAATATTAAGGACAGTAGTAACTTTTTGAGAACTTACAGTCCTAGGTTCTGTTATAATTACTTTTCCTAAGTCAATTCAAGTCCCAACAAATTTTGTGGGCTTTTACTATACTATATATTACATATAGTGTGTGTGTATATATATATAGTATATATATACATATATATATATATATTTACTATATATATATATATATATATAATTTCACACCTTGTAAAAACTGAGACACAGAATGAAGGAATGAGCAATGTGCCTGAGATCACGCTGCCACTACTAAGTGGCAGGCCTGGGATTCACAACAGGTCCTCTTGCTGAAAGGCTCTCAGTTACATCATTCTGCTATGATGTTTTTCCTTAAAAAAGAAATCCTTTTTACATAGACACCTTAATGCAAATCCTTGTTACACAGACACCTTAGTACTGGAAGTGGAGTAACCCTACCCTTCTACACTAGACATGGTCACCATTTTAAAGAGAAATTGGGAAAGGAGAGAATAGAGAGGCTGATGACCATGATCATGATAGTGAACCCTTCCTACTTGCCTGGCTTTGCACTAAGCACTTTAGATATACTGACTCATTTACTTCTCAGTATACCTTTGAGATGTAGACCACTGCTTCCCAGTAGAACTTCACAATTGTAATGTTTTGTTCTCTGCTCTCCAGTACAGTCACCACCACTCACAGGTGGCTCCTGAGTACTTGAAATGTGGCTAGTGCAACTGAAGAACTGAATCATTTTATTTTCCTCATTTTATTTTCATCACCTTAAATTTAAATTTACGTAACCGTATGTGGCTGGTGGCTACCAAATTGCAAAACTCAAAGGTAGCTCTTCTTCTCCAGTTTGCAAAGGAAGAAATGGAGGCACAGAATGTCTATGCCCCTTGTCCCACGTCACGGAGTTATAAGTCAAAGCCTTAGTTTTAACCGGGACAGTCTGACTCTGGAGCACACATTTTTAACTCTAACATTTCCAGGACAGATCCAAAGCAATCATTCCAGACCACTGAGCATTACCTGTGGTACTGTCCAAATTATAGACCTGAACATTGAGTTTCTTTCCCCCAGCCCCCAACAGTTGGAGATTGATGAGGAAAGGCGGATCTGTAACTGACAAAACAAAGATACTCTATTTTTTTGTTAGTTTCTGAACTATGCTGTCTGCTCTCCAGGCAATAGGATGTGTTTCAAACAGCATGATAAGGCAATCCCATTTGGCCTGGTTGTTCTTGCACACCCTGGATGCAGAAGGCTGCCAAATTCCTGTTACCCTAAAAAGGCTGAACTGAAAGGGGGATTGCTCAGTGAATGGGGCTGCCAGGGGAGGCAGCTCACAGGTGCAAGGACCCTGGGGTCAAGCTGAAGGGATGAGGGTGGGATGTCATTGAGAGAAGTAACGCCTGAGTAATTAGAATGCCAGAAAACCATGAAGCAGAGCTGGAAGCCCAGAGAGATGCAAATTTGGTAGTCAGATTGGAAAATTTTTCTTAAGCCAGGGGCATGTCTTAACATTGGCACAATACTCAATACAGATACCCCAGCCACACCAGTAAAGCCTGCCTAACCCCCACTGACATCTTGAAAGACCTTAAGCAAAAGTGTCATGGTTCAATGTTACCAATGACCCAGTGACAAGAGTCCCCTCATTCTGAAGTCAATGATTTATTTGCAAAGGGCTCTCTTAGTTGCCTATGGAAGAAAAAGAACTAAAATCTAAATATGGAGGAACATTTTTCTTGTTATGATTTTTTTAGATGCTTCGGTTCATGCACAAAGAGAATTGTATTTCCCCGGTTTTTCTCCTAATTCAATTTCCATGTGTCTCATTCCGGGTTTGGGAGAGAGATGCTGGGAGGTCAGTTTCTCTGGGTCCCATCTTGAGACATGGTTTTCAATGAGAATCAAAACAGGAATCTTTGTCTGAGAGAACAGTTGGGCTTCCAATAAAGCTGCTTTCTCTTTGGAATACAAGACTGTATTAAATTTTTGAGAAAGGCGAACAATGAAGCACGTCCTGGAAACCAGTGACTTTTTAACTGCAAGTTTCATCAAAGCAAAGGCAAGTCGACCCACTAAAGTGCTCCTATAGAACGGAAGTCTATTAATTTATTATGAAGAACAAAAACCTGGGGGAGATTGTGTGCCAAGGGGGAGAATTCTGCAATTTAAAATGTGTATGCGTGCGGGTGTGTGTGACATTTGTAAAATTTCACAAAATGTTTCCGTTTTGCCAGGCAGTGTTCATAAAGCCAAACCTTGGAGCTTTGCACAGCACCTAGGCCAAAAGCAATCAACAGCCCGAGCCCACACAACGGCACATTAGAATAAATGCCAACTTCCCTCACATCACGCAGTCAAAGAAACGAAAACCACAAGGCTGAATTGCACAACTCCCAGAACAGGAGAAACAAAATGGAAAGAAGAAAATCATTTAAAAGGCAAGTTCTTATTAACAATTAGACATGATTGAGAGATAGCTTTGATTTATTTCAATATAGTAAGCAAGCAAACTGGGTTTTTGATGTTTAATCAGTATAGGCATCAGACATCCTAAGGAAGTCAAGATTTGCTGTTGTTCTGGTCATCTATGCCCTGAGGAATGTCCCAGGATAGCAGTCAGTAAACATTTGGTATCAAGAGCCAAATAATAAATATTTTAGACGTTGTGAGCCATGCAGTCTCAGTTGCAACTACCCAACTCTGCTGTTGTAGTATAAAAACAGCCATACACAATACGTGCATGAATGTGTTCCAATAAAACTTTACTTACAAAAAACAAGTGGCGATTCCTTGTCTGCCAGCTCCTATCCCAGGGAATCTGATAAGGAGAAAAGCATATATTTAGATACCACCACAAGAATAAGATTTATTGATAGTTCATAGGGAGCATGACAATTTTAAATTTTGCATAATTCTAATCTAAATTTACTTAATCTAACTCTATCCAGCATTTTAATATAAAGCCCAGAATTTAGAGTAAATAAGGTCATAAATGCATTGGTAAATCTGTGCTTATGTCACACTATCTAGCTGAAATGTGTCCTCCACAGAAGAGACCATCCTAAACAAGTTCTGTCACTCTTTTTGTCCCTCAGACACTTGTCTGTAGATCCTTGGTACCCTCTCTGAATTCCTGTAGCCTAAGATTATGTCTCAAGTATAAGACAGCTTGACAATGTAAAAAATGACTGCACTCCTATTTCATTCTTTCACTCAAAAAATAATCAGAATTTTAATTCTAAAATAGAGTTGAAAAATAACTTCAAAGTTGAGAAGGAAAATGATTTGGGTTCTCCATTTCTATTCCCAGTAACTCAATAAAGCCATTTACAGACATTCAAGGACTCAGAAAATGTGCCACCCACAAAGCCTTTCTAAAGACGTATTCAAGAGTGTGTGCCAAAAAAAATGAAAGACGAATCCAAGGAGGAGAAAAGGCATGGGAGTCAAAAAACAGTAAGTTGAGAATACACAAAACTTACAAACAGATCCAAACAATTATTTGTAATGATGCTTTTAATCTTAGTTGAATTATTAAGAAATAATTCCTTAGAAAATGGAGCAAGATGTAAAAAAAAAAGTCAATCACAGTGTTGAAATAAAATTTCTGCCCATATCAATAAAGAGTAGGTAATAGAGTCACAAAGAAGTAAAAGAGAAAGTTTCAGTCTCATTTTGAGGAAGCGAGAAGGAATACTAATGTTAGAAATTAATAATAAGGAACATGTTCAAATATGATATTAAAAGCAGGCATAAGCCCTAGATGAATGGTGGTAGTATGTAAACTCTTCAAATCAGCCAACTGCAACAATAACAAAAAATAACAATAAAGATAACTGATCACTCCATGAAAGGGTAAAAACTAATTTACACAAAAATAGGAAACCAACCAGGGATGTCAGAATGAGGCCAAATGTTTCCATTTTCCTAGTAAATGACAACAGATAAATTTCCCAATTTAAAGACAGAGAATTTCAGATTAGGGTTTTCTTTACACAAAATCAAGGTATACCTGTTTCCAAGAGATACGTCTAGAACAAAATGATTCAGAAAGATCAAATATAAAGGGAAGGACAAGGATATAGTAGGCAAATGCTAATAATAGACAGCAGAAATGGCAACATTACAAGTACAGTTAGCCAAGGCAAGAAGCATTAGATGAGACAAAGACAGTATAATCCGTAAGAAAGATATGAACTGCAGGCATTTAACATTAAACTATCAAACCACATTTTACAAAGTATCTATTTGAAATCCAAAAAGAAATTGACATATTTAATACTGCTAGGAAATATTTTAATACTTCTCTCTCAGAAATGATGGAAAAATCACACCCCAAAAGTGAGGATTTCAGTAACACAATTAATGTGTTTGATTTAATAAATATATGCAGAACTTAGCAACAAAAGTAGTAGAATACACATTCTTTTCAAATATCCACAGAACATTTATAAGACTGATGATAGACTGGAAAAATATTTTCAAAAGTTTTGATATAGAAATTATGCCAATCATATTCTACAGCTATAATTTAATAAAACCAAACATTAACAACAAAAAATGGCCAAATTAAAATTTATCTCCAGGAAATACAAAAACATATCTTAAATCAGTTTGAGATTAATAAGAAATTCATAATAAACATTATAGACCACTGATAAAATGATGATACTTAAACACTACAGATCAAAATTTGAGGGCATTTGGCATTTCATGGAAACAAAGAAATGATTGAAAATAAGTACTCCAAGTGTACTTTCTAAAAGCTGGATGGATAAGACCAAATGGGCCTCATAATAATAAAATAATAAATAAAATAAAATCAGATATGGATATAAAGATATATAAATAGAAGATAGAAAATAAAATAATTAGTTTATTCGGTAGATCAAAGAAAACAAAGGATTGTTACTTGAAGAAAGATTAACTAGAAATGAGAATGGGGTTTAGGTACAATAAACCTTAAGAGAGTACTGTGTACAGTTTATGCAAATACACTTGGAAACATAGGTGAAATGGATCATTTTCTAAAACAATGCAAATGCTCAAAATTACAAAGAAATATTAAAAAAAAAAAAAAAGGAAAGACCTGACCAAATAACCACAAAGACACTGAAAACAAAAGATAAATCCTCTCCCTGTTGTGGGTTTTACAGGTCTATCAAAGACAAGTCACTGCTATTAAGATATTTCACAGCAAAAAAACACAAAATTCTAACAAAATATCACAAGGTGAACAAAACCCCAACAGTAAAATCAGAGCAGAAGAAAGAAAACTGTCCATCAGTCTAAAGCATGAATATAAGTACAAAATAACACATCACTAAATTGATTCTAGTAAAGCATTTGAATTCAAAACAAGATGATCAAAGAAGGTTTATCCCAGGACCACTATGACTGGCTAAAAATTAAGAAACGAAGAACGCTATTTAAGACCTTAATAATGATTAAAAAATGATGATCTCAATCTGTGTTGATCATAATTAGATAAAAGTCAATGTTTATTTCAAAATGTAGGAAAAAAAAAAAAAACTTCCTTAACTGAATGAAGTCTATCAAGTAGAAATTGATAGCTATCATCACACTTGTTGGTGAATTTTAGGCATATACTCACTCAAGGAATAGGATGATTTCCAAGCCTACTCCCAAGGAATACTATTCACTAGTCATCAGACATGAGCAATAAATGATATCAATATAGGAACTAATAACAAATTCATTACCATGGACAAAAATGTTTAATACACCTAAAATCAGAAAGATTATAAAAATAAGGGAATTCAATTAGATAATAAGACAAAACACTAGCATTCACAATTTTCTCAATTCTCAAAATAACATTGAGAAAATGTGGTGAGAAAAAAATAACTCATTGAAAGAATAGAACTCTTGGAAAAAAGACAAAACTAATAAGTATACAAGAAACTGATGAAGACTCTGAAACTTTATTCAGAGACATTTTAAAAATCTGACTAAAAAGAAACTAGCTGTGATCATAAATGATCAAAAACATACAGTAATGGTATCAGTTATCCACAATTTAGTCCATTCTTCTACAGTACAAAATCCCAACTGATAAAGTTTTTTCTAAATTTCAAACTAAAGAGAAAAATGACGTTTGGGGAAAATAGATTTTTAAAATAAGATGAAAACTTGCTTCAATGCTAAATTAATTTTTTAAAAGGTGACACTGATATAAAGACAGACGTATAGTCCAATGAAACAGAAAAGAGAGCCCAGAAATCCTCACAGATATGGTCAAGGGAATTTCACTCAATAGGGAACAGACAATCTTTTATATAAATAGCATTAGGTATCCACATGCCAGAAAATTAAGTTCAATCCTTGCCTTAAACATACAAAAAACAAAAACAGACAAATGCAAAGTGGATCAAAACCTAAACAGAAGAATTTGTAAAAAACACACAGAGGAAAAGTTTTATGACATTGGAAAAGATTTATGACATTAGATATGCCTTCTTGGCTGTCATACTAAAAGCACAAAGACACAAAAATAAAATAGGTTAGGCTTCATCAAAAGACACTAATACAATTAAAAGACAATGTACTGAACAGAATAAAATATTTGAAAATCATCTATCTGTTACAGGATTACTATCGTAAGTATATAAAGAACTCCTACAACTCAACAATAACAAAAACAACTCAATTTAAAAGTATACAAAGGACTTGAATAGACATTTCTCCAAAGAAGACATATAGATGGCCCATAAACTCAAGATCATTAATCATCAGAAAAATACAAAATTACAATGAGGTTTCAATTGACATACCATAGGATGTTATTCAAAAACACAGAAAATAAGTTTTAGTGAAGATACGGAGAAACCACAATCCTTGTGCACTGCCGTTGGGAATATAAATAGTGCAGATATTGTGATTCCTCAAAATAAGGGAATATGGAATGACTACATAAGCCAGCAATTTCACATCTGTGTGTATACCAGAAAAGAAGGGAACGCAAGGATTTGAACAGATAGTGGTACACGCATGTTCATAGCAGCATTATTTACAATAGCCAAACGTGCAAATAACCCAAGGGCCCACTGATAGATGGATGAGACTTACACGAGGGAACTTCAAAAAGTTTGGGGGAAAATAGAATTAAAAGATATATTTACTTTGGTGCAAAAAATCTTTGACGTTCTTGCATGTTTTTTTTTCATAATATGCATTTGCAATGAATCTTGAAGACAAGTACACACATGTATCTGCATATATAATACAAGATAACTGAAGTGTACAATTGTATTATGTTAGGATATATTAATGTATTCTGTGCTATTAAATCATCTAAAAGATCGATAACAATTTTTACTGGAAAAAATGTGGAAAAATAGGCACTCATATTCTATTGGTTACTATATTACTATAACCTCTAAAGTAATACAGCAGTAAATTTTAGAGTTAAAAATGCATAAGCTATCCCAGCCATTCCATTTGGTAATTCAACAGAAATGAGAGTAATAATAAACCAAAGTTCAATACTTGAAACTATATATACAAAGGAATTTATTGCTACATTGTTTGTAACAATAAAAAAACTAAAAACAAAGCGAGGTTAATCAATAGAAAAGAGGCATGGTGGAATAAATCAGAACACATTCCTTTTACAGACTATTACATAACAAATTAAATATTACACATTCAATCTATATGAGTCAATTTCCCAAAGTTTCCATCTCATATTGATCAATGAAAATATTTTCAAAGGAATTGTGCTATTTTGGGATAGGATGGGAAGTAGAACTTCTCTAATGACTTTGTGCTTGAATAATGGTACATCAGTACAGCTGGCACATGATTTAAGAAGGAAAAGAGATGATTTTACTTTCAGCACTTCCACAGTGATTCTGTGGCTTATATTTTCACATACAATAAGCAGATATGCCTACAAATAACAAAAATAATGCAAGGGGTGGTCAATGCCCAGAGAATTATAGAAATATGCATCATAAATGCCAGGATCTGTCCAGCAGAAGTAGTTGCAGGGGCAGGAGAGACATCTTGGAGGTCTGCGGTACTCACTGGGGTTGAATCTTCAGGTCTCTCCCTATGTAAGACTCTAGTATGGAGTTCTGCAGAAGAAGGAGTCTCTTGCCTGATCATTGGCCAGTAGCTGGCATTTCAAGACTATAATCTTTTCAACTTATTGACCCTAAAGTCTATGTTCACTGTTACTTTTTTTCCCCAAAAATTTCTCAACCTTGGCATTGCTGACATTTTAAGAAGATAATTCTGGGGACAGTGTAGGGATGGGTTATCTGTATTATGTATTGAAAGATATTTATTTAGCAGCATTCCTGGTCCCTACTCACTGTATTCCAGTAGCATCTCTTCCCCCCAGTTGTAACAATCAAACCTGTCTCCACACATTACCAAGTGTCTCCTGGGAAGCAAAATGGCTTTGGTTGAAAACCACTGGGTCCAATCATTAGGACAAGCAGTCTTGTCCTGGGGAAACTATTGATCTGCATGAACAAACTTTCACTCAACTACGTAACTAGCAGCTATTATGAGGAACACACACACACACACAAATCATGTAACACACGAAAATGTTCAAGGTTATTTTTGTTCCATCATTTCACATCTGATCTTTAGAAATAAAATCTTAAAAAGAAGTAAACCACGTTCTTGTTATGAAAAGTGAGAATTAGAACCCTGTTATCTCTTGGCCACTCCCAGTTTGCTCCGTCTTTGAATCCATTGGGATTGTAGAAAAGAAAATCCTGTGTGGTTAAAGAAAACAAAATGTGTAAATGCCTGAAAATGCAAACTTAGTAGGTATTACATTCATAGGCTTTACCAACTGTTCTCCTTGACCTAGGTCAAATCATCAGGAATCCTAGCAGAATTTAGAAGATAAAGCCCTAGCAGTAGTGGCTAATAACATATAACAAATAATACACAGAAGACAGACATGGTAATACATGTCTTAAAAAAGGCCCTGAAGTACCAGAATTGTTACTGTTGGGTGTTTTTATCAGGATAGTGGTAAAATTTCACCTTCAGCACCTCTTCCAAGAATCTAGGACAAATGCCTTATTTGCTTCTGAAAGTCATTGCCCTGTAGTTGTGAAAAACAGAGTCACAGGCTATGAACTTTATAGGGCTGTGGACGAACGTTGAGTGGGGGAGGAGGCGTTACAGTTTTGAATGGAGATGGTGATAAGGTGGCCCCAGACTTACGGGAAGTCACAAGTTGTTTTTAAGTCCTACATGGCAGCTGTTTCAGTTTTAGAGGTTTATTGAAAGTGGACATTATTTACACCATGTTCATACAAAAATACAAGCAGTGTTTCCCCGGCACCTGTGGCAGATGTTTAAGAGGGAAAAACTGAGCTCACATAACCTCAAGAATCATAAACATGCCAGCCTCTCCCAAAAGAATACCTCCCTTTATGGCCAGGCCGGCCTCCCACTTCATGCCGGATCTCTTATCGCAATGTGAACTTTGATGAACTGCCTCTTTTAACCACCTTTGGCTAGAAACTGTCAGGTCTCATAAGCTACAGAGGATCGATCCTGGTCTGAATGGGCATGCTCCAAGGAAAATCAGAGTATTGTCTTAGAAAGCATTGACTTCAGAAAATGTGCATCAGCTTCGAACTGGTTCAGAACCCAAGTTCCGGGATCCTGGGAGCAAAATGGGGAGAAAATAACTCAAAGATGGGGAGCAGGACGCAGAGGGTCCTGTCTGAACAAATAGCTTGCTTCAAGGGGAGACTTCTCAGTGTGTTCTCCAAGGTCCACAAGACAACACGTGGACTCTTAGTGGTTGTAATACCCCAGTACCTTCATTTTGCTTCCTGGAATAAAATGATTTTTTAGCTCTGCCTTCTTCTGTGGTCTTGCATGTAAAGCTTCATTTTCTTCCCATTTACTTAAACAAATTGGGTCTGGGCCTGATCTGTTTGTTTAGCTTTTGGCTTGAAGTCCAGAGTGGTGAGAGGGAGCTGTATGGGTTTATCATTTATGTTTTTGAGGGAAGCAATGGATGCAAGGATGGCTTGGTTAAGCTCAAGTGATCCACAGAGTCACACACGTGCAGGTCTTCTCCAGTGCGATGGAGCTTACAAGATCAAAGCAGTAAAGGTTCATTCTATGTTCTGTGAAACCCTCCAGGTACAATATATGGTGATACAGGCATCCCAGGGTGCATCAAAGCAAGCATTATCATCACCATTGGCATTTGAGTTGATGATAGACAATCCATAGCTCAAGAACTTTGCCTCTTTCCAGGCTCTGTTCTTATGCAAAGGCTCCCAGATTATTTCCTCTTATTAAAGAAAGAAAATTATTCAATGATATTTGTTAAAGCATGGTAAGGAAGACTTCATTCCAGACAATCAGGGTAGCTATAAAAGCCTAGAATGGGATTTACTATTGGGGAGCCAGATTCGACTCAACTCCAAATACAGCATAGTCAAGTGAGAACTTAAAGCCAGAAGCGGGGGTCGGGGGGTGGGGGAGGAGAGTCAGAGCGTAGAAAATTACTAAGAAGAATTATGAGAGGTAAGGAGGATTCTGGCTAAACTGACCTAACAGGATTCTTACTTAAGACAGGCATGGGTGATCAGCTATGGCCTGGGGGCTGCTGGAGGAGAAAAAAGAACCCGATCAGATCCCAAAGGTGATCAGGATCTCAGTAAACTGACTCAGTAGGTGTATTTGTTAGAGCTGGATTTTCCTAGAACGCATACACAATAGGCCTAGAAGAAAGTTCAGGAGACGGACTAAAGTACAGTCAAGAAAGAACTCTCGTCTCTGCCCAGGAAGCCCGCGGCCACTGGACAGAACATCCGTGCTTTCACAAAGAGCACGATGTTCTTCCAAGAAACCCAGTCCATATCAGATATTCCTCAGACTGAGACTTGGGAAACAGCTTGAACAAGAGGATGTTAGGGCTGGAAAGGATTTTGAGTCACTTCTGACCCGCTCCTTGCGTTTAAGCAGAAGGAAACTAAAGGGGAAATGATCCCAAGTCACCAGCTGATTAGTGCTGAAACCAAGACCAGAATTCACGTCTCTGCTCCCAGAGCTTTCGAAAACTGCGCCAGAACGGTAGCTGTAGAAACACACCCTCGTTATGTCCTCCTCAGCCTCTGGTACGCGAGGGCAGACGTGCGAGGAGCTGAGGAGCCGTCCCTTGTATTTTAAAGTAGTAGGAGTCCTGATGCAGATGTCTTTGCACCATTGTTTCTGCTCTGATGTAAAGCTCTGTCTGTCACTTGAGCCCATTTCCTTCTTGCAGCCTTGGGAACTGTTCTTCCTTCTGTGTGTTGTGTGTGCTGGGCGTGAGAGGCGGCGGAATGGAGTAATCACCCTTTTTCACACAACTCATGCTTCAAGAAAAAACATCTGTTGACTCATCCACTTAGTGAATGGGTTATCTGCAGCCAATTTTAAAATAATATTTGCCTTGCTGCATTCTAAAGAAGTAGCAGCAACATATCCGGGAAACTAACCAACAGCCTCATTCAAGTGTGACAATCACCAAAAAATGGAAATGTATACTTAGATTTTTAACAATGTAAGGGAAGATGGGCAGGAAATTAGCCAAGAATTATTTTCAAAAAAAAAAATTGGTGGGTGAGAAGAGGTGGTCTGGAGACTACAAAGCTTGGCGAAGTCCTCAACATCCCTAAGAAAAGAGATGGGACCTCCTGGTCACCCTGTGCTCTGTTGCAAGGCTCCTCATGATATTCTTCAGGCCCATTGCTTTAACACAAGTGCCAGGAGAAAGAGCACAGAGCTGAACACGGGCCCCGAGCACCACAGTTCAGATCAGTAATGCACAACTAAGTCTATGCCATGGAATTGAAGCCCTAAGTCACCAGATTTCTTGTCTTTTGGGAATCATTTTTGTCTTGCATTCAACCTTCCACTGAATTATGTTTGGTTTGCAGAAGGGGTGTGGGGAGGTCAGAGGCCAGAGGCAAAACCCTTTTCTGCTGAAGAACAGGAACCAGCGTGCAGAGCTGAGCCCTCCTTTCCTATTCTTCTTAGTTTTCTTTCTCTGAGGAGGTAGCAGGTGGCACCCCCCAGAGGGCCTCTGAGTCCAAGCAGAGGAGAAAACGCACGTTCTTTTGATGTATCCCATACATTTCCATCCGTTGATCTGAACCTGTTTTCAAGTTGACCCCAGAAGTGAATTACAAACCAAAGGAACCACAACCTGGAGAAGAGAGCAAAGCTACATGGGAAAATAAGAAGTAGGCCTATATATCTCACAGGCCAGGAAAAATATTGAGTCAAATTACACCTCTGAATTATTTACACTATTTCTCTTTGCTAAATCTAAGCAAACATTCCACTTGCATCAAATCTACTCTGGGGGTTTTAACTGTTTATTGTAAAATCAAGTGCACAATAGCTCTTTCATCAAACATTTAGCTATATGTTTAGCACTAACAAATATCACACATATATTATGAATGCTTCCTTATTATGAAGCTAAACATTCAGTGCATGAAACTTAGAGCTCTGTATTCCAAATCATTATGAACAAGATGTTTCCTCTCAGGCAATTTCTTCTGGTGATGTGGAACTTTTGAATAAATAGTGACGCTAGTATTTTTAATAGCTGTTTCCCACCACATATTGCAAAGGAAACGTTAACAGGGCTGAATTCATAACTCATCATTGTACAAGTCCCAGACTTAACAACATTTATGGTGAACCCATAAATTATTTTATTTGCGAATGTTCTGCCACTTGGATAATTCCATTTGGTTTCATATTCTCCACCTTATCATCTTGAACAGAAGATACCCTGTCTATGAAACATCCTGAACAGGATGGGATATTTTAATAGAACACTGCAGAAGGTGGAGTGGCACATGCCTGTTGTAATTTAACCAAGACTGTTTTCCCTCTTTGATAAAATGAGTTTCTGAGAGAACCATGGCAATAATGCTCTACTAAGTATCCATCCTCCTCTCTTCGTATTCTAGTCCTTTTCACCTGTTCGGTTTCCTATAGAGCAATAACCCATTCTTGCTTCACGCTGTCCTCCAAATGGTTACCAACATCACACAAGATGCTTTGTTCTTCTGGGTAAAAGGGGAACTACCCTCTCCTTTTTCTGATCTCAGTAAACTCCAACAAGAGAGGGCATTGTATTTTTCTGGTTTTTATAAAGTCATGAACTAGGGACACAGCCTTTTTAGCTTTTTTTAATGCCTGTTGTGGAGCTTTTGGCCTTGCAAAATGTTTGCTAATTCCCTGTTTGTGAATTGTCACTTAGAGTTGTACCATGATGCATTTGAAGGACACAGCAGAGACTATCAGACCCATCGAATCCTGCCCAGAGAAAGTGCCGTAAACACACCTGCTAAGCCCCTTGTTTGTAGATTCAGGCTTAGCAGTCAAACTTGGGAGCAAGTGGATGGGACAGGTCAGGAGTTTATTTGTCCACCTTCTGGATTTGTTTTTTTAATGTAAGACTTAAAAAAACTTTCTAAGCAAGTCACAAAACTCATAAATGTAAGAGAAATACAAATTGGATTTCATAAAAGCTGGAAATTAAGACAAACTTAATGAAAACATAAAAATCAAAGCCCAAAGAAAAATGATGAAGTAGAGGAAATGTTTGCCAACATGATTTGCCATAACAAAGAACTTTTACAAAGCAATAAGAAAATAAGTTTCTACCCAACTTCATATAAACTATACATTAAAAATAAAATAACATTGTTGTATATCTGATTCAATAAGATTTAAAATGTAGTAGTTTGTATTTACATGGTCTCTGTTAGTGAGAGTACATTGGTACTACTACTTTGGAAGATAGTTCTCAACATTTATAATGCAAAGTAATTATACAGAAAAGACAATGCCAGATTAAATTATTCCCCCACTTATAATTAGCAGAGAGTCACAGAAAGGAGTGACAACTTGATAGCAGAAACTTTAAGACGAGGCCAATGAAATTTATTTTACCCAGGATGTTAATGTTACTCTTCACTGCTATTCACCATAATTTTGCTGCCCAGAGATGTAACAAGGCAGAAATGGGAGGAAAAAAATTAAAATTCCGGGAACGTTCCCCTAGTCGGATAGAAGCATACTGAGGCTGGTGGGTAAGTAGCCTTGTGAAATTATAGGAACAACTCCAGGATAACAGAGGCTCCCATCTGCAGAATTTCAACAATGGAAGACGACAGCCCCTTTTCCAACTAGTAGAGAGAACTGGGCATATAAATTTCATAAAATACAGATTTAAAACTTCATGTGGAAAAAATACAATAAACGGAAAAAGAAAACCTAATAATAATATGAATTCACTTCAATAAGAGCTAGAGGAGGAGAGTGCATGTGCAGGGATAATAAAGCATACAAAAGGGAACTAAGAGCTGAAGAAATAAGTTGAGAATCAAAAAATAGTATTATGCATTTCATAGAAATATTAGAAACAGCAAGAGGAAAATATGCATGCTTAAAATTTAAATTGCCAGTGGGAAAAGCTATAGATAAACTACACAGGAAACAGAGAGAGAAGAAGGAGTATACAAAGAACAAAGCAAATGATTCAACATAAAATAATGCTAAATAAGGAAACAAATTTTAATGAAAAAGTATTATACAATGTAACAAAAACTTCAGAGAATGAAAGAAGTAAACACGCAGATTATGAATGTTTGCCAAATTCCAAAAACAGTTGATATAGAAGAAAAATACATCAGAATGTATTCAAATTAAATTTAACTTTCAAAGCAAATAAATCTTCAGACAGCCACCCAGCAAAGGCAAATCATTTACAAGGTTGGGCCTCACAGCACTAATTAGACAATTTCCAATGCAACATTCTATTCTAAAAAACAGTAATGTCTAGAAAATTCTAAAGGAAATAGGACCCAAGAATATTATACATGGTCAATTGGTTCCTTGTGTATAAAATAGCTAAACTGTGTTCTCAAGCATTCGAACACCTAGAAAAATAGTAATTTGACTCCTTCTTGAAAAATAAAAATAATGTTAGTTAAACCTAGGTAACCAAGAAATAAATCAAAATAACTCAATAGAAAAGCCTTAGCTATAAAAATAACTCATGAATCTATTAAATATAGAAATTTTTTTAACTTAAAATGCTGGAAGTGGGAGAGGCAGAATAAAATGTTATATGAGTGGATTTCATCTTCAAGAGTTTTCAAATCTTTCGTTTAAATTTTAAAGAGAGCTTTTAGAAACTTATACCTTCTGTGGCAACAAAAACTTAATCTACAGTTTAGAAATTCCTTTACCATCACTCTAATTTCTTTTTATCCTGGTACATTCAAAGAAAAAATAAATGCAGTATACTTTTAAATCATCTTATATTCCATGAGCCTTTTAAAAATGAAATTATTCTATCTATCTGGTTTTCTTTTTACCTAGACATTAACATATCTGCTAGGAGAGTCATCTAAGGTAGACATGGTGATGTTAGGGGCCAGCATTGTGGCACAGCATCCCATAAGAATGCTGGTTCAAGTCCCAACTGCTCTGCTTCGGATCCATCTGAATGCTAATGTGCCTGAGAAGGCAGAAGATGGCCCAAATGTTTGGGTCCCTGCCACCCACATGGGAGACGCAGAGGGAGCGCCAGGCTCCGGGCCTCAGCCTGGTCCAATTCCACCCATTGTGGCTAGTTAGGGAGCGATCCACCAGCTAGAAGATCTCTCTCTATCACTCTCTCTCTCTCTCCATTCACCTTCCAAATAAATAAATAAATCATTTTTAAAAATGGTGAGTTCTATATGGTTATGAATTGGAATAAATTTTTGCTGTCCTCTTTTTATTATTCTTTATTGCTTAGCTTTTTATAAATAAATATGATTTCCCCCAAAAACAATGTTTTTAAAAATCAGTTGTGCATTACCTTTCACTTATTTAAAATATTAATTTCGACTGATAATTTCATTTCTCAGAATTCTCTCTACGTCTGTTTGCCTATTTATGCTTATAATATCATAGAGACAAGTACATTCATTGTGGCAAACTTAATGTCCTTCAACTGAAAACTGATTAGATAAATTGTGGCATATTCGTACAATGAAATATACAAATTTTTTAAAAGATTTTTATTTATTTATTTGACAGGTAGAGTTACAGACAGTGAGAGAAGGAGACAGAGAGAAAGGTCTTCCTTCCACTGGTTCACTCCCCAAATGGCCGCCACAGCTGGAGCTACGCCAGTCCAAAGCCAGGAGCCAGGAACTTCTTTCCTGGTCTCCCATGCGGATGCAGGGTCCCAAGTACTTGGGCCATCATCCACTGCCTTCCCAGGCCACAGCAGAGAGCTGGACTGGAAGAGGAACATCCGGGGCTAGAACCCAGCACCCATATGGGATGCCGGCGCCGCAGGCAGAAGATTAACCTAGTGCGCCACCACGCTGGCCCCGAAATATACAACTTCTAAAACTGATGACAAAATATGGTAATAAGAAAAATGTCTCCAAGATATGTATCATTTTATAAAATTCAACTGAACAGTGAGTGTAGTATATTCCCATTTGAGTTAAAAAGAAAATGACAGTTGTGTATAAACACAAATATACTACATGCCTGGCTGTGTACACATATAAAATGTGTGTTGGAGTGTACACAATCTATTCATAGCAATTGCATTTAAGGAGAAGGACAGCAGGGCTGGAATGAGAGAATTGTTTATATTTTATTTACATTTTTCCCCTTCTTTCACCTACTACTTTCTTTCTTTGGGGAAAATAGTTTAAGAAAGAAAACTTTACCAGTAATGTTGTTGTATTTTATGGGTAAAAAAGCAAAGACTGGGGGCCACTTAAGTTACCTGATCTATCACATAGTTAACTTGTGATTATAATTTATTTTTCTGGAGACAATTCCAATGTGCTCTGTATCCTACCTCACTCTTGTAACAGGGTTGTTACTAAGATAATGACAACAAATACCATCATAATATACAATTTACAGTCTCTCACTGGGATGCTTAGAATTTTAACAATTCCAAAAAGGGCAGGTTGCAACTCAATTAAGGAAGACTTTTGGGGAAATTTGTGGCATGTCAGGTGACATCAAATTGCCATCTACATTACTGTCACCCATAACCTAACACACTTGTTCACAGATGGTTTTTACCTAGATTAATCTCAATTGGCTCTTAAGATCAATTGATCACTCTCCTAAAAACAAAACAAAACAAAAATGAGAGCCCTGACATAGAGAGAAACCATTCCAGAGTGTAGTTTAGGAATACTTCCCTTAGAAGTCTACCCTCATACTTAGGCAAATCCTGAGACATTCCCACATTCTAACATGGGGCACACTCATCTGTCATGTTCTGATAAGCATTTTCACACATGGACTTCACACAGACACAACAGATAAACCAATCTGATTTTTTAAATTATTAACTTTCTAACCTCCTGTGAGCTTTTTACAAAATCTTTGCCTGCCAAGAGACAATGCAATACCATTTAAAAAAAGAAGGAGAAAGAAAAAGGGATAGATTTGTTTGAATTCTGGCTCTGCTCTTTCCTAATTAAACAATCTTGGGCATATTGGTCTCCAGCCATCAGATTTTCATCTTTAAAATGAGAATAATAGTGGCAGCTTCTCAGGATTATGGAGAGAACTGAATGAGATAATATATGTCAGCGCCAAAACCAGGCTGTGTCAAAAGTAGATATAAAATAAATGTGAATTTCCTTCCCCTCTTTGCCTAGATGAAAACAAGTTGAAAGGAATGTAGACATGTATGCTTAAAGAAAAATTATGTATAATGAATCAGATTTGAAAGAAATCAGCCTGAAATGGAAATGAACTCAAATAATGAATGTGGTCATTCAGTGAATTGAAATTAAATACACTTCATCTCAGTGATGTCAGTGGTACCAACAGAAAGAAGAGAAAATGCATGACTGCATTCTCATGTATCTCTTGTTCTCAAATTGGCTTCTTTGCTTATAATTATCAAATACAAATGAGGAAAAGTGGTTTGGAGTTGTATAATTAAAATGAAGAAAAGGTAATTTTTGGCAAAGTATGTGGAAAGTGTTTTGATAATGAGATTGTAATACAAGTATTTTCTAGAAAAAAATAATTGAATCCTTATAATTTGAGACAGCTAAAGCATCTCTATCAGATGTATGCTATTTATAATGCAACTAATACTCCAGTGTTATTTTCTAATACAAAGAAACTTGTACTTAATAAAATCCTTGTATTTTTTATTCCATTTTTGCATATAATGCACACAGGGTGAGCACCACCTAAAAACATGCAGTACTATGGATAGATGTATGAATATTTATGTTTAGTAAGTCCTTAATAAGCAATGTCCTATACTAAGTCAAAATGTGTTTGTGTGTCTATGACTCAAAAAGTG
The DNA here is from genome assembly GCF_033115175.1 of Lepus europaeus. NCBI lineage: Eukaryota > Metazoa > Chordata > Mammalia > Lagomorpha > Leporidae > Lepus > Lepus europaeus. The sequence goes on along the minus strand of NC_084835.1, from coordinate 103,520,481 downwards.
AAATTTGGTACAGGCATTTGACCCAGTGGTTAAGAATCCAGTTAAGTTGCCTTTGTCCCACATCAGAGTGTCTGGGCTCTGAATCCAGTTCTGCTACTAACTCCAGCTTCTGCTGATGCAGACCTGGGGAGACAGCAATTAGATCTCTGTCACCCATTTGGGTGACCTGAATTGAGTTCCCAGATCCCAGCTTTGGCATCCCAACCATTGTGAACATTTGGGGAGTGAACAAGCAGATAGGAGTTCTCTGTCTATCCATCTTTCTCTCTCTGTGTGTGTCTCAGACTCCTTTTTTAAGATTTATTTTTATTTATTTGAAAGGTACAATTACAGATAGAGAGAGGGAGGGAGATGCAGAAAGAGATAGAGAGAGAGAAATTTTCCATTTAATGGTTCACTTCCAAATGGCTGCAACAGCGAGGGTTGGGCAAGGCCAAAGCCAGGAGCCAGGAATTCTTCCAGATTTCTCCTGTGGGTAGAGGGGCCCAAGGACTTGGGCCATCCTCTGCTGCTTTTTTCAAGCCAGTAGAAGAGAGCTGGATCAGAAATTGAGCAGCCAGGACACACCCATATGAGATACCAGTGGTGGCTATTCCCACTACACGACATCAATTCCCGCATAGTATTAAGTAAATAAATAGTTTAAATGATATTCTTGTATTATACTACCTATATTTATAAGCACTGTATTTCAGGACTGATCAGTTCTTTATTTCTGTGGAACTAATCTAGTCAGAAACACACAAATAAAAAAATGGGCCTATATAAATTAGGGAAAGGAGAAGCAATTAATACAAAGTAGAAATAGAATTAGTTTGCTTTTCTCTATCAAATTAGTGATATGACATGTGATATCAAATGTCAGTAATGTTGGCACAAAGTGGAATAGTCTACAGAAGCATTGTGTATAAACCCTGTCCCTGTTAAGCTGCCAGCTTTAGACTCCTATACTGTGATCAAGGCAGCAGGTCTTAAGGAAAGATAAGGTCAAGATGTTAACAGAGATCTCCACATAAAATAAGACCCCCTACCTTACACCTTATATAAAAATCAACTCATAATGGATCAAGGATCTAAATCTATGACCTGATACCATTAAATTACTAGAAGAGGACATTGGGGAAACTCTACAAAACATTGGCATAGGCAAAGTCTTCTTGGAAAAGACCTCAGGAGCACAGGCAATAAAAGCAAAAATTGACAAATGGGATTAAATCAAGCTGAGAAACTTCTGCATTGCAAAGGAAACACACAACAAAGCAAAGAGGCAATTGACAGAATGGGAAAAAATATTTGCAAACTTTGCAACTGATAAAGGATTGATATCCAGGATCTATAAAGAGTTCAACAAACTCAATAACAACAAAACAGGAAATCCAGTTAAGAAATGGGCAAAGGATATGAACACATATTGTTCAAAGGATGAAACATAAATTGCCAACAGACACATGAAAAAATGTTCAGGATCAGCCCTGGCTGTTACAGACATTTTCGGGAGTAAAAAAGTGGATGGGGCTGGCGCCATGGCTCAATAGGCTAATTCTCCACCTTGCGGCACCAGCACACCAGGTTCTAGTCCCGGTCAGGGCACCGGATTCTGTCCCGGTTGCCCCTCTTCCAGGCAAGCTCTCTGCTATGGCCCGGGAAGGCAGTGGAGGATGGCCCAAGTCTTTGGGCCCTGCACCCGCATGGGAGACCAGGAGAAGCACCTGACTTCTGGCTTCAGATCAGCGCGATGCACCGGCTGCAGCGGCCATTGGTGGGTGAACCAACTGCAAAAGGAAGACCTTTCTCTCTGTCTCTCTCTCTCACTGTCCACTCTGCCTGTCAAAAAAAAAAAAAAAAAAAGTGGATGGAAGATATCTCTCTTCTCCCCCTTCCCCTCTCTCTGTCTTTCCCTCTCTTTCCTTCTGTCCCTCTGCCTTTCAAGTAAATAAAAATGAATAAAGGCACTGATTGTTGAAATGAATGAAAAATCGAGATATAACTATACATGGTCTACAAGAAACTCTAAGTATAAAACATAGAAAATTAAAAAGGACAAAGTAGAAAAATAGCCCATGCAAATATGAACCATAAGAAATCTGGAATAATTATATTAATAATAGGGAAAGTGGGCTTCAGAACAGTAAGTTTATCAAGGATAAAACGGAATACTACATAATAATAAAGAGGACAATTAACCAAAAGGACTTGATCCTAATATGTGTTACCCTAATAAAGAAGCTTCAAGCAAAAACTTAGGAAACTGAAATGGAAAGTAAACAAATACACATTTACAGTCGGAGGTTTCAACATATACACCTCTATAAGCAATTATAGGACAACTTGATACAGAATAAGCAAAGATACAAGAAGATATGAGCAACATCATCAACCAATTATATTTAAATTACACTTATAGAACATTCCACCCAACAGTAGCAGAATACACATTCTTTTCAAAGATATATCATAATCTGCACCCTTAAAAAACCAACAAGGTAATTTTGAATCACATGAAGTGTTTTCTCCAGCATAATGTCAATTAGAAATTAGTAGCAGAAAAACATATGAAGTTGTCTTTGAAAAATTAGGAATAATATACTTTTAGATAGCCTATTGTTGAAATAAAACCTCAAAAAGGATGTATATTATTTTGAATGGAAAGAACATGAAAATACAACATGTCTAATTTATAGGATGCACTTCAAGCAGTGCTTAGTATAAAAATGTATAGCTTTGAATTCTTATGTTAATAATTTAAGAAGAAAAGTTTCAAATCAATTATCTAAGTTTCTATATAAAATGGAAAGCAAATTAAACCTAAAGTAAGCAGTATGATGATAATGATAAAGTCTAAAGTAGTAATTAATAAAACAGAAATGGAGAAACAACTTTTAAAAAACCAAGGAAGTTTAAGGCTTGCAAATAACAACTATAAAACTCTGATGAAAGAAAACAAAGAAACAAAGGAATGAAGAGATATTCCATGTTCATGGATAGGAAGATTCAATGTTGTCAAGATACCAGCTCTTCCAAACCTGGCCTACAGAGTCAATGAAATTCCAACCAAATTTTTGGAAAATTATAATACTGACAATCACAAAATGATTCTAAAGTTTATGTGGAGAAGCAAAAAGATCAAAATCACCAACACAACCTTGAGGGAGAGCAAAGTAGGAAGAAAAACACTACCTGACTTCAAGACTTACCACAATGGAATTTTAATCAAGACAACATAATACTGCAGAAGAATAGATAAATACATCAAGGGAACAGAATAGACACACCAAAAATCGACACAAATAAACATAGCCAGCAGATCTTTGACAAAAGAACAAAGGCAATACACTAAAGAAAAAATGTTCTTTTCAACAAATAGTTATGGGATACATGGACATTCACATAGAAAAAATAATTATAAGCTAATCTAGACACAGATCTTAACCTTTTCCAAGTATTAACTCAAAATAAATCACAAGAGACAGCATTGTGGCACATTGCATTATGCCATTGTTTGTAGCACCAACATCCCAAATTATACTCTGTTTTAGTCCCAGCTTCTCTGCTTCTAATCCAGCTTCCTATTAATGAGTCTGAGAAGGCAGTGGAAAAAGTGTCACGTATTTGGGCCCTAGCCACCCATGGGGAAGTCCAAGATGTATCCTAAAACTCAACAATTAAAAAAAAATTAAAAATGGATTAGGAGCAGGTGTGTGGCAGGGGAGTTAAGTTGTACTTGGAACCCCTGCATCCTGTATCAGAATACCTTGTTTATGTCCTGACTACTCCACTTCTAATTCAACTACCTGCTAGTGTATATCCTGGGAGATACCAGGTGATGACTCAAGTACTTGGGACCCTGCCACCCATGTGGGAGGCCCGGATTGAGTTCCAGGCTTCAGATTGCAGCCTGGCCCAACCTTGGCTGTTGTGGACATTTAAGGAGTGATTTAGTGAGTGTAAGATCTCTCTCCATCTATCTGTCTGTCTGTCTCTCTTTCTCTATGTGCTGGTCTCTAGCCTTTCAAATAAAATGAAAATAATTTTTTAAATGGACTGAAGACTTTAACACACACCTCATCAAAGAAGCTAAACAGATGGTAAGTAAGCATATGAATAGATGTTCCACATCCTATATAATCAGGGAAATGCCAATTGAAACAGCAATGAGATGTCATTATGCATCTATTAGCATGGCCAAAATCCAGAATACTGAAAGTACCAAATGTTGCCAAAGATGTAGAGCAACAGAGACTCTCTTTCATTACTGCTGGGATTGCAAAATGGCACATCCACTTTGGTAGACATTTTGGCAGTTTCTTATAGAAGTAAACATATTCTTACCATATGATCCAGCAATCACAGTCCATGGTATTTACTCAAACGAGTTCAAAACTTATGTCCACACAAAAGCCTGCACACAGATGCTCCTAGAAATTTTATTCATAATCACCAAAATTTTCAATCAACCAAAATACCCTTCAATAAGTGAATGGATAAGTTGTGGTATATCCAGACAATGGAATACTGTTCATTCCTAAAAATAAATGAATTATTAAGATATGAAAATACATGGAGGAAATGCAGGTACACTGTACTAGGTGAAAGAAGCTAGTCTGAAATGACTTCATGCCATCTGAACGCAACTACATGACATTCTAGAAAGCCAAAGCTATACAGTGAAAGATAATGGTTGTCTACAATTGGGGAAAGAGAGAGCTGAGTAGGTAAAGCTCAGAGGATTCTTAGGACAGTGAAACTACTCTGTGTGATACTATTAGGGTGAATGTGTGTCATTACACATTAGGCTAAACCCACAGAATGCATAACACCAAAAGTGAATCCTAATACCGACTATGTACTTTGGATGCTAATGCTGTGACAGTGCAGATTCATCAATTGCAACCAATGTGCCACTTTGTGTGCATGTTGATAACTGAGAAGGCTATATGTATGGGGGGATATATGGTTAATTCTGTAATGTTCTCCCAATTTTTCTGTGAATCTAAAACTGTTATGAAAATTGTCTAATTTTTAAAAATGTAGTCAGAATAGCTGTCTATCTTAATGATTTGACTATTGTGAATTTATAGCGTCTTAATATTAGTAAACAAAAGTATTTTTCAAAAAGGACACATTAGGGCCGGTGTATCAGGTAAAGCTGCCACCTGCAGTGCCAGCGTCCTAAATGGATGCCAGTTTGAGTCTTGGCTGCTCCACTTTTGATCCAGCTCTCTGATATGGCCTGAGAAAGCAATAGAACATGGCCCATATGCCCCTGCACCTGCATGGGAGACCTCGAAGAAGCTCCAGGTTCCTGGCTTTGGATCAGTGTAGCTCTGGCCGTTGCAGCCAATTAGGGAATGAATCAGCGGATGGAAGATCTCTCTCTCTCTCTCCCTCTCTCTCTCTCTCTCTCTCTCTCTCAATCTGACTCTCCTTCTGTGTGTGTGTGTGTGTGTGTAACTCTTTCAAATAAATAAATAAATCTTTAAAAAAAAAGACACATCATGATTTTACTAGAATCCCATAAAATTGCTAAAATTGAAAAGATTATCAAGCACTGATGAGGATATGGAGCAACTCATACATTGATGTAAGGAGGTTCAAATGGGGCAGATACTTTGGAAAACAGTTGTCAAATTTTTCTAGCTTTTAATTTACCTTATCCAAACTTTCTACTTCTAGCTATTGATCCAGAAGAAAGAAAGGCATTTGTCTACCCAAATGTGAGACAACCTAAATGTTCATCAACAGATAAACAGATAAATAAATTATGACATGTACACTTGATGAAATGTAATTCAACAATAAAAAATTACTAATCCTTGCCATAACATGGATGAATTTCAAATTTTATTATCCTGAACAGAAAAGATCAGAACCACACAAAAAATGTTTTTATCATATGGGTCTATTTTATAGAAAACTCTAGAGATGAGCATTTAGCATAGTCGTTGAGACACTGCTTGAGATGCTGGCATCCCAAATTGGCTACCAAGATGTGAGTCCTGGCTTCACTTCTGATTACAACTTCCTGTTAATGAGAACCACAAGAGCCAGCAGGCAATGACCCAAGTAGTCAGGTCCTGCTACCCATGTGGGAGACCTGGAATAAATTCTCAGCTGCTAGCTTTGGCCTGAACCAGCTCTGGCTATTGTGAACATTTGGGGAGTAAACCAGTGTATGGGAGATCTCACTCTCCCTGTCTCTTTCTTTCAAACTAATTAACTATTTTTAAAAAAGGTCTACAAAGGCTAAATCTAATCTCTAATGATGGGGTTGGTGGGGAATGACTGACAGTTGCCTAGGGCCAACGTGGAGGTGACTGACTGAATACACACAGAAAATGTTTTAGGAAAATATATCAGGAAAGATATATCTTGACTGTGATGATGAGTATATGACTTACACATTAGTTAAAATTCATAACTTTATCATCTGTGAATTTTATCTTCATCTTGGCCAAATATCCATTTACAGGAGACTTGAAGTCTCAGACAGCAATGGGAGATACTACATTCTATATTGAGAACGCACAAGCATTGGGCTAGAAATATGGTTAGAACATACAGGTGAAGATTCCAACACAGCAGGAATTGGAAAACCAGCTCTAGAAAAAGACTGAGACCAGAAAAAATGGAAGTTGGCACTCAGACTCTGAGTCATCCACTAGAGAAATGCATCCAACAGCATTCAGTTAAAGCCAAAATGTTGGGGAGAAACAAAATCTATGAGGTAAAGGAGAATAGAAATAAAGGAAAGGGAAAAGGGTATAATGATGTTGAAATATAGGGAAAATATTAAAGATCCATAGCAGGAAAGAAAATATAAGCAGAGCCTAGAGAAGAAGGTAGGTCAATTAAACATGCTCTCTGTGCACTCATAGTTGACTTTGGAGGAGTTTCAGTGGGTGCTGTGAGTAAAATATATGCTGCACTGAGTTAAAGAGTAGTGGCACCGGCACCACGGCTCACTGGGCTAATCCTTCACCTGTGGCGCCGGTACCCCAGGTTCTAGTCTCAGCTGGAGTGCCAGTTCTGTCCCAGTTGCTCCTCTTCCAGTCCAGCTCTCTGCTGTGGCCCGTAAAGGCAGTGGAGGATGGCCCAAGTGCTTGGGCCCTGTACCCACATAGGAGACCAGGAGGAAGCACCTGGCTGCTGGCTTCGGATAGGTGCTGCGTGCCAGCTGGCCCTAGTGGCCATTTGGGGGGTGAACCAACAGAAGGAAGACCTTTCTCTCTCTCTCTCTCTCTCTCTCTCTCTCTCTCTCTGCCTAACTCTGCCTGTCAAAAAAAAAGAGTAGTGGCATGGAAGAAGTAAAACTAAGCAGGGATCACTTTTTCTAGAAGCACAATGTTAACATGTAGGAATGAAAAGCTTAGGAAGGACATGGGCTGGAGAAAAGATGTTGTTATGACTCAGTGGATTTTTAACATGATTGCTGCCTCCCTTGACACCTTTGGGACATTGCTGCCCTTTCTTTTCTCTGTCCAGAACTAGATTTCAGTTTGCAAATCAGCCTTCACTAAACTCAATTCAATTTCTCATGTAAAAGTATGTCATCTGATTTCCAACAAGACCTCAATATACAAAATTAGATAACTACCATTATACATTTACATTTTGTATTACATCATGTATTTTACATGATCAAACTCTTTAGCAGTTAGAAAAAAAAATTATTACTTAATTTATTTATTTGAGAGACAGAGTTCTCTCATCTTTTGTTTCACTCCTCTAATGCCCAAAATTGCCAGGACTGGGCCCACACTAAAGCCAGGAGCTGGAAACTCAATCCTTGTGTTCCACGGGGACGGTAGGTTTCCAGCTACTGGAGCTATCACCTGCTGCCTCCCACCATCTGCATTAGCAGGAAGCTAGACTCAAGAGCGCAGCCAGGTATTAAACCCAAGTACTTTGATATGGGACACAGGTATCTTCACTGGGACTTAACTTCTGGGCTAATCATCCAGCTTCAAAAAATTTAAGTCATCTTTCCCTTTGTTTTATGTGTCCATTCCATTTTTCTCATGGAATTTTACCTTATGAAATACATGCTGAAAAATCTTACTGATCACTGTCACACATCTCCAACAAAAATTGAAGTTGCAATTGTTTTTCTTTCATGGGACTTTCATGAAGTATCATGAAATGAAGGAATCACTAAGTATCTTTTTAAAGGTTTATTTATTATTATTTGAAAAGCAGAGTTACAGAGAGACAGAGGCAGAGAGAGAGAGGTCTTCCAACCGCTGGTTCACTCCCCAAGTGGCTGCAACGGCCAGAGCTGGGTCAATCTGAAGCCAAGAGCAAGGAGTTTCTTCCAGGTCTCTCACGTGGGTGCAAGGGCCCAAGGACTTGGATCATCTTCTACTGCTTTCCCAGGCCACAGCAAGTGCCAGATTGGAAGTGGAGCAGCTGGGATTCGAACTGGCACCCATAGAGGATGCAGGTGACAGCAGGTGTCACTGCAAAGTGACAGCTTTACCTGCTACATCACAGCGCCGGCCCTGCTAAGTATTATTAAAATTCGAGTGGAAATTGTATTATCATTACAGCTACTAACCCACAAACAATAAAAATATAAACTTTTCTTTTAAATAATGTTGAATGTAGTGATTACACTTTTAATTGAAAATCCATTCCATGGATGACTATAACTTATAACTACAATGATTCTGAGTTCAGAGTAAATCAACAACAAAAAATGGTCTGGCCATAGGAATTTCAAAGCTCACAAAATGTGCAATGATTAGCGGTGTTAAGTCAATTTTATGGGTAGAACCTATAAGACATTTCTGTAATAACTATGATAGTAAATAAATAAACAATAAAAGAGCAAAGTTTATAGTAAAGGTAAAATAAAAATATACATTAAATACTCATTTAACAATAGTTCAATATTTTTTCTGAGATCCTGAACAAATGTTCAAGAAAATAGAAATACTACTGTAACATTAATATATGGTCATTTTTCTAGGAGATATAAGTTTGCTATTTTGAAAGTAAATTAGGAATTTTTACCTTCTCTTCTTTGAAACTGCAAAAGTGACAGTGTAGGGCTGGCACTGTGGCATAGCAGGTTAAGCCTCCACCTGCTGTGCTACACCCCATATGAGTGCTGATTCAATTCCCAGCTGCTCCATGTCCAATCAAGTTCCCTGCTAATGCGGCTGGAAAAGCAGCAGAGGATGGCCCAATTGCCTGGGCCTCTGTACCCACGTGGAGACCCCAAAGAAGCCCTTGGCTCCTCGTTTCAGTTTGGAGCAGCTCCAGCCATTGCAGCCCTTGGGGGAGTGAACCCTCTGATGGAAGAATCTCTCTCTCTCTCTCTCTCTCTCTCTCTCTCTCTCTCTCTCCTCTTTAAATAAATAAATCTTTAAAAAAATTAAGAGAGGTGAACCAGACCTGCTTTTAGATGAGTCACCTTTAAGAAAAGAGTACAAATAGGAAGCTGAGGATCTGGAATGCCTTGGAGTACTCTGTGGCCCCCGTCCATTGCCTTGTACCTCTTGGGGAAACACTTGCTGGCCCCCAGGAAAAGATCTCAAAGTACAACAGTATCGTGTAAAGAAAGGAAAGACCACTGCCTTGTCTAAATCACGCAGGCATACATTGTTCTACTTTCCTTGAACACTTTTTCTATGTCAGAGCTGCTCACACTGATGTGCCAAATATACGAGACACAGTGGAGAATGTGAAACTGGATCTTGTGTAGTTTTGAAGGCTGAGTCTGCACAAGAGCAAAGTGTCGGATGTTTTGTCTCCTCATTGCCAAACATCTGGACTGAATGAAGGCTGGACCAAATGGACCTCCTGTTCATCCTACTCAAGGTTGTCTTTTACTCTTTCTGGCTGTGAAACACCCTTTGATAACAGTAGCAGGTCTGTGCACGGAAATCACCTTCCACACAGATAGAAGGGAAGAAAGCCTTGCTCAGTCTGTCCATCAATGTCCCTTTTTTCCTTTCCATTCTTTTCCCCAAGCTCTCTGAGAGGTCAAGCCATGCTGCTCCCCCTAATCCATCAGCAAAGAGCAGATAGGTGCCCCTGCTGTCTTCCCCAGAAACAGGGTGCTCCCACTTGTGCCTAAGGTCTACCTCCTTGCCCTACCCACTCTCCCACTTCGAGGCAGACCAGCGCCTGCTCTGTGGCAAATCTCTCACCCTTCTGGTCTCTCTGCAAGATAAAGGAAAGTAGCTCCAGCCCATCTCGGAGCCTCAGATTCAACAAAGCAACATAATGAGCTGCATTTTGTTGAGGGCTCTCCAGGTCCCCCAAATCTTTCTCAAATGCGATTGTTTATAAAATGTTTGATAAAAATAAATGATGCTTTCAATTTAAACAAAATTTCACACTGTTACTGGTTTTAATAACAGTTTTGACAGATGAGATTTTCATCATCTGTTTTTTCTTTGTGAAGGCTTCTTCAATAAACTAAAAATGCTTTAAACTAACAGATGTGACTATAAAGTAAGGCTTGAGTGTGAGACATCAGGAACTAAGGCTTGTCAAATGCTTCATCATAGAAATTTATTCCTAGTACAAACGTCTCCTGGGTATCAGGAAAGTCACCAACTTAATGCTTGCCATCTAACGTGTGAAGCTTGTTTTAGCAGCAAGATACCATTTATCCCAAACTGGGAATCTACTGATGCCTGTCCCATCCCAATTACCCTCTGGACCTTGTGACTTCTGCTTCTCCAGCTATCAGAAATTTATTAGGAAGACAACACAGATTTGTCGGAGCTGATGTTGACATCTGACAAGACTGATGATTCACAATTATTTTTTTCATCAGCTCAAAAATTTGAATTTTCAATGATACTCTGTTTACAATGTTATTTTTGCCTACTTTAAAAATACATACAGTGTATTCATTTTTTAAAGCGTTGAAGGCTTGATTAAGTACTATGGTTTTGAAATAGCTCACTTGCCTCTGAAATATAGTAGTTCAATGGAAAATTTTCCCTTCTTTTTTATTGTGGTGTCTTTAAAAGACTTCAACTGTCTTTCTTGCACAGAGAAATGAAACACTGTCAGACATACTGACAATTTAGTTGAACACCAAAAGTAACCCTGAAGCTTTGATAAGTCAATGAGTGATATTATGTAAAGAAAATTTCTTCTTAGATCTTGTCATATAAAGGTTTCTTTCACACTGAAAAGTATATGTTTAAATTTATTAACATAACCTAAAGATTAAAATAAGAAGCTAAGAAACACTCATTTTCATTTTTTCATTTCTAGCTCTACTACTAACACACACTCACATACACATACACACATAATGCATCAGAGAGGGAGGTCTTTGAAAAGATCATAGAAAATGAGTACTATGGAAAAATTGCATGTACATTTCAAACATTTTTGCACCAAGATAAACTCATGCTAATTTGTGCTAACTTATCTGAACCAGATCTAATTTGAGGTACTGAGGGGTATAAGACATTGGCTTGAAAAAAAAAAAAGTCCTATGAGAGACACATGAATTCTGCTAAAATTAAAGCAAGAACAAGTATCCACTTTATGATGAAGGTTGGATGGAAGAATGGTGAAATCACTGTTGCTCTGTGCAAAGTTGATGGCGGCAATGCCCCCAAAGAAATCAGCAAATTGCAGATGGACGGCTCATTTTAAGACAGAACAAGAAGATACTAAATATGAAGCCCATGATAACAGACCAGCCACATCTATTTGTGAGGAAAAAGTTAATCTTGTTTGTGGCCTAACTGAAGAGGACCAAGAATTAACTATAGAAACAATAATCAACCCTATATACATCTCATTGTTTCAGCTTATAAAATTCTGACTGAGAAGTTAAAGTGGAGGAAACGTCCAGTTCAATGGGTGACAAAATCTAGGGTCTCCCAAAGAATGGGTGTCTTCACAACAGCTGAAGACAAAAGTAGAACTTTCAATGGAATCTTTTTTTTTTTTTTTTAATTTGACAGAGTTAGACGGTGAGAGAGAGAGAGACAGAGAAAAAGGTCTTCCCTCTGTTAGTTAACCCCCCAAATGGCCGCTACGGCTGGAACTACACCGATCTGAAGCCAGGAGCCAGGTGCCTCCTCCCGGTCTCCCACGCGGGTGCAGGCGCCCAAGCACCTGGGCCATCCTCCACTGCCTTCCCGGGCCACAGCAGAGAGCCAGACTGGAAGAGGAGCAGCCGGGACTAGAATCCAGTGCCCACATGAGATTCTGGTGCCACAGGTGGAGGATTAGCCAAGTGAGCCATGGCATGGGCCCCTCAATGGAATCTTAAACAAGTAACATCAAGAGCCTGAAGAACCTCTTAGTAAGACGTGATTTTAGTAAGACGTGAATCATGGCTTTTTCAGGATGATCCCAAAGACAAAGTACAATCAAAGCAACAGCTGCCAAGAGGTGGAAGTGGTCCAATCAAAGCCAAAGACTGGTCAACAGCAAAAGTCATGGCAACAGCTTTTTGGGATCCCCAGGGTATTTAGCTTATTGACTTTCTGGAGGGCTAAAGAATGATAAAATGTCTTTATTATGAGAGTGTTCTGAGAAATTCAGTTGAAGCTGTAGCAAAATTTAAAAAAATAATAAAAGCCGAGGAAAGCTTCATCAGAGTCCTCCTCTACCATGAAAATGCGCTTACTCATTGCTTTCATCAAACATAAACCACTTTTGAATATCAATGGAATGTTACTAGGTATCCAATTAACAGTCCTGATTTGTGTCCTACTGACTTCTTGTTGTTTTCCACTCTGAAGAGCATTCAGTTTTTCTTCTTTTTTTTTTAATATATATATATATATATATATATATATATTTGACAGGCAGAGTGGATAGTGAGAGAGAGAGACAGAAAGGTCTTCTTTTGCCGTTGGTTCACCCTCCAATGGCTGCTGCGGCCAGCACATCTCGCTGATCCGAAGCCAGGAGCCAGGTGCTTCTCCTGGTCTCCCATGCAAGTTCAGGGCCCAAGAACTTGGGCCATCCTCCACTGCCTTCCCGGGCCATAGCAGAGAGCTGTCCTGGAAGAGGGGCAACCGGGATAGAATCCGGCGCCCCAACCGGGACTAGAACCCGGTGTGCCAGCACCGCAAGGCGGAGGATTAGCCTGTTAAGCCACGGTGCTGGCCTTCTTCTTTTAATAATATAAGAAAGACTGCATTGACATGGTTAAATTTCCAGGATGGACCAAATGGCTTACAGATGTATCTTGATCTTGTTGAGCTTATATTGAGAAATAAAGCTTCTACTTTTTTATTTTCATCTTTTAATTCAATTTTTCCATGAAAATTTGCAAGTCCATTCATACATTCCACCATGTTATTCATTCCACAGCTTTATACTTTTCCTTGAGGTGAGCAGAGAGCATTTGGCTTCTACATCATGGAGTGAGTGAATAATATGTCACTTTGATCTCACTAACCTTCCTTTAGTCCTTATGAAAGCTGCTAATGACTTCATTGTTGAATCACCCTTAGTAGGAACAAGAACTCATTCCACTCATTAGAAGGCATCCAGAGAAATTTATCTGCCAAGACAAGTATCCACTAGGACCATGACCTTGCAGGGGTTCTCACAGAGTTAGGTAGCAGGGGCCATCTTTGGCATGCTGGGAGGCCTCACAGCAAGGCAATGCATGAAGGAGGAGAGAGCTGCCTGAGGAAGGAGGATAAGGCCTAAACCAATTGCCAAGAATGGCCTTCAGCAAGGGTATTCAGGTAGGTAAAAGCCAGCATCCAAAGATCATGGCAAGATCAGACTTGAACTGGGCGACAATTGGAACAAAGTGGTACTGGGGAAGAGACCAATTCAGAACACAGGGTCTGGCTGTTTGCTGAAGAGGCAAGATCTAAGCTCCTGGCAGAGAGTGTGGGAAGAACCAAGGAGAGCTTCAGAGCTCCAGTCCTTGCTAAATTCTGGGGCTCTGGACAGGGTAGTCAGGCTGAGAGCAGCCTGGATGCTTAAGTAGGACATCAATCTGGGAGTTTGAGTTGGGATGTGTCAGCACAGGGCAGGGAGGGGTCAGACACATGGGGACTCAGGCCTCACACCCGCAGGCTTTAGCACTCTTGTCTGTCTCCCCTGTTAGACTGTGAACTCATTTGAGAAGACCCACATTGCGTTCCTCTCCAGATCTTTAGCACTCAGGTACTATCTCCACATAGCAGCATTCTGGTTCATACTTCTCAGTGAGAGGATAAATGAGCCAGAGTGAATAATTAGTGAGTGAATAAATATGAAACCACTTGAATGTGTAAGAATACGTAATTCTATCTGCCAATTTGTATATAGTCATACACCAAAATGTTGTCTTAAGAAAGATCATAGACAGAATTATCTGATGCTTACAGTGACATGCTTTTCTAAGTGTGAATACTGAAAGACTTAAAAAATAGGACCCCATGCTTTCATCTTTTATAGATTCTCAGACTTCCTGTTTGTTTCTCACCTGTCAACTCTACCAAATATGTGCTATGGTCAGAAATGGAGCTATAATGAAGATAAATTTAGTGTTAACTATGGAAATTAACAGACATGGTTCTTTTTCATCTCAATATACCAGAGACTAACCATCTATCATCTCATTCCTCTTCCCAGGCTCTCAAAAACTTGGTCACCCTTCAACCTTTCCTTCTCCAGTCACCTCCTGGCTCTGCTCAAATAATCATTATTTTTTCTTCTGACATCTTTAGCCATTTTCACTTACTAAGGAATCAGGCATTCACTTGTTTCTGCACTCAACTAAACTATGTGCCCACTATCAAGTATGCAAAGGATATAAACACACGAAGAAAGACATACACAATAGGACAGTGTATTCCTCTACTTTCCTTGCCCATGGAAGATTTCAGTCTATCTCCATCTAATGCCACCTTGGAAAGGAGCAGGGGCTTGTTATCATCACCTTGAGATCCCCTCGATGGAGTTATTGTAAGAGACATGACCCCTGGGCACGATCTTAGTCCCAGAATGACATAATGGATGCTTGCAAAATCACCCTCACCCACTGGCGATGAAAAGGACAACTGAGTGCTATCTGGGCTTCCATGTACCTCACTAGAGTGGAGGACAGAATGCCTTCGCTGGTGAAAACCTGTTTCTTCACCTCCTGCTCTCCACTCCTTACTCTGCCGTGGGGGACCTATAATCTAATCTCTGAAATAGATTAGTCTCTGAAAGCCACAAAACTTGCTCCACCAGTATGCACTCAAGTCTTCCCAAATTACACTAAGACCAGAGGATTTTCAAATATTTTTAGACTTTGTTTGGGGTGATTCACCATCTAGCTATCTACTAGTCCTAAGGTAGGGGGGAGAGAGGCTGCAGAGAGCAGCGTGATGTCTTTAGGACACAAGAAAAGAAATGCAAAGATCTCAGAAACAGAAAAAAATATATTAATACATAAACTATATTCATATCCATGAATATAACCCTTCTACTTCTTAATGTAAACTACTGAGTAACAAACTGTATTAAATGGGAGAAGTCAAAGAATTGAGGATCAGAGATAGA
The DNA here is from genome assembly GCF_033115175.1 of Lepus europaeus. Lineage (NCBI taxonomy): Eukaryota > Metazoa > Chordata > Mammalia > Lagomorpha > Leporidae > Lepus > Lepus europaeus. The sequence continues at coordinate 103,504,998 of NC_084835.1, read as the reverse complement.
GCCTTGATCTCCCCAAAGGTTCTACTTCAATTTCTCTACACATTTTCACTTTTGTGCCTCATGTGTAGCCAGGACTTTCTCCTCATCTGTTCTATTCTTAATCCCTGTAACCTGGCTTCCATCTCCATTGCAATACTGAAACTAGGTACTTAAAGGTTGCCAATTGCTTTTTGTCTGGCAACTTCAGGGGGCATTTCTGAGTTCCACTTTCCTTCCTGTCTCTGATTAGAACCACTTACAACATTTGTTTAGCTACTTACCAAGAAGATTTTAAGAGCAAATGTTTGGTGGCTTGGTTATGAAAACAATAGTTACAGATAGCCCCCAACTTGAAATGGTTCGACATGCCATGGCTCATCATAGATTTATTTCAGCATGACAATTGTGTCAAAGTGGTATATAGTCAATAGAAACCACATTTCACACTTTGAATTTTGCTCTTCGCCTGAGCTAGCCATGTGCAGTCCAATCCTCTCTTGCAATAGTTGGCAGCCCTGTGATCATAAGAGGAAACAACCAATATTCTGCAGTGGACTGTGTTGCTAAGCTAGAATATTCAGTCAATTAGGTATATTCACTGCATTTTTCACTTACAATAAAGACAGAGATGACCATATATGGGCAGTGGCAAACTAAGCTGAAAAGTCACAGATATATCCTAAGCAAACAGAACTGATGCCTCAATGCAGTGCACTGCATTGGGGCATCTGGGCTTGAAAGAGCCTACAAGGCCATTTCCAGGACAAGCCCACACCAGCCAAGGCTGAACAAATACACAGCATACCTGGGGGCCTCAGTAGTTGCCGCAACATCTTTTCTCTCATTGCAGCTACTACACCCAAGGCAAGGGACAGGAATGAGAATAAATTTAGAAGCCAGTAGTGAAATTTTAGCCTCTGTGTAGGAAAGCACCTCAACTCAGCCCCAGTCAATGGTTCCATCGACTCATGCTTGTGAATGGCCTGTTGGCCACTGAGTGGAAATTCTCAGGCTTCACAAACCTCTCCTTCCAGTATGGAGGCCCCAGATTTTAATCTTTTGCTGATCTTGCTTCCTCTACTGCAGAAATAAATATATGTCCAAATTTCTCTCCTTACTTAAACCCATTTTCATTTCAAATGAGTAAGAAAAGTAACTCTTTTTTGGTTGAACAGAGCTAGCTGGCTTTAAGCTTTCATTACAACATGGTTTTAATAGTTAACACATCAAGGTCAGCGTTGCAGCTCAATAGGCTAATCCTCCGCCTGCGGCGCCGGCACCCCAGGTTCTAGTCCTGGTCGGAGTGCCAGATTCTGTCCTGGTTGCTCCTCTTCCAGTCCAGCTCTCTGCTGTGGCCCGGGGAAGGCAGTGGAGAATGGCCCAAGTGTTTGGGCCCTGCACCCGCATGGGAGACCAGGAGAAGCACCTGGCTCCTGGCTTCGGATCAGCGTGGTGCACCGGCCGAAGCGCGCTGGCCGCAGCGGCCATTGGAGGGTGAACCAACGGAAAAAGGAAGACCTTTCTCTCTGTCTCTCTCTATCTGTCCACTCTGTCTGTCAAAAAAAAAATAGTTAACCCATCAGTACACAATGAAATAACTTGGCAAAAATAAAAGCACTTACATATTTGCATTACCAGCAATAATAATCTCTTTCATACTTTAGCTTCCATTGCATTTAAATTGCTGATTTCTTTATTACTGTCTTCTTTGCTTTTGCCTCTTGAGCCCTAAATGGGGATACTCCACAAAGCTAACCCAATGCTCAGAACTTCTCTCTCTGTGTTCACTACCGCATTCCCCTCATGTTCAGGAAAAGCATGTGTTCCCTGCAATGATGGCATCTCTGTTGTTGTGATCTGATAATGCTCCAGTCTGGAAGCCCAGGACCTCAGGACATCCTGGCTTCAGTTGAGTTCAGGCTGTCAAGCAATTCAGTTCTGAAGGATAAAAGAAAACGGAATAAACATCTATGGATCTGTCTTGTACCATAGTCTGTGCTGAGGTTTTAGATGTCATTATCTCTATTTCTTCAAGTTATAGGACTGATAAAATGAACACTGACATCACCAAAGGTTGCCAGATAACAACACCCGGACAGTGGTGTGGCCAAGTCCGTTATTGACATCTGTCTGACTCCCAAGTTCATGAGCTTGTTCACCATGCTACCTCCCTTGAAAGCAAAGCTTATAATCATCCCAGAATTTCACTCAGGATGGATCTGTTTCTCTGTATTACATTTGGAGTCCACGGTTTTTAAAATATTAAAAGACTTTGAAAAACTAACTAATTTATATCCAGGACTAAATTACTAAATTCACTGAAAATATATTGAGAGTTTACCTAGTGCTGATAGATGTTACAAGTCCTGGCTGGAAAAGCAATCAAGACATTATCAAAGATATTATCATCTTTGTTGTTGTTGTTGTTTTCTGATTCCAATATGTCCAACACATGGTCTGCACCACACACTAATGTAACTAAAATCCCCTTCACAAACTAAATAAACTTTGCATAATCACTCTCTTAATCACTACTTGAGCTGCCGATAAAGTTAAGATATCTCCAACCTCAAGAAACTCATATTTGGGTCACTCTCATATCTAGGGTTCCACTGTTTTGACTCATACCTTCTCTGCAAAGCATTAAATCCACAACTCAGTCATCTCTCTCTGCCTTAAATTCATAGACCATGACTGCCATACTGTTAGTTGTTCTAATTATCTCTTATGTGTTAATTTCATCCCATAATGACACTATAATCTACTTAAGACCCAGGACCACTGCTTACCATCATTCTTTTTGGTCATACACAAGACAAGGGATTACTTCTTTGTCTTTGAACCCAAAGAGCCCTTTCATCTCATGCTGATTTAAAAGACTTTAAAAGACTTGATTGATTTACAGGAACAAATTCAACAGCACAGAATTTTCCTGCTTTATTAAAAATTCCACTTAGCTCTTTAATATATAAATCTTCACTAATATGTATGGCAAAAATTTAATTTTAAAAAGGGTATCTGAATGGGAAGAGCACAGAAAGCATTGTTAGTAACACGACATCTAAAGTTTAGAATTGGTTCTTTTTCATTATAAATTACCCTTTTGGTCTTTCTTTCACTTTATTGCATTTGTATTTTTACCAATCAGGCTAAAACCCTATTAGCATTAGCTTGTTATTTCAGAGAAATGTAAGGTCAAATCATTGCACAGATTTTCTAGAAAACCTATAGTCAATGATCACATTACTTTGTTTTTGAGTATGAAAGAAAGGAAATGTCTTAATTTCAATCAAGCTGTTGGTGTATGGAAGTTTATTTTCTGTGCCCCATCGTATGTTTCATGACCCTACCTTGTGAGCTTGTCTGAGAGGACCCACAACTAGACCTTCATTTGCCCACTGTGTTGGGCTGGCAACCACTGATAAGTTTCAGTGGCTAAGAAGTTCAATTTGTCCTGAAGAATAAGAGTCTAATGACAGGGAGAATGGATCTGCCATTGGCAGGGGGAGATAGAATACACTTTATAACACATAGTCATAGATGAATTGTAGTAATGAATATCCTAGGGAAAAGATGAAAATAGAATTTCACAGAGGCAGCTGGCACCAGAGAAGTTGGCCAGAAGGTGGGTGGGATCAGGCATAAGTGGACTGCAAAACCAGAGAGCCACCAGTCGACCATGCATCTTCAGGGAAACAGGTTAAAAGTCTAATCAACCAAAACAGGGTGTGCCATAAAGAGTAACTTGGGGCTCCAATAATCTAGAGAATGAAGCAAAGTCATCTTGTAAATGAAGCTAGGTGGGTTTCAGGACTTGAGAAATAAGGCAGATTTGGAGCTCAGTTTAACTAGAGTACCAGGAAACCACAATGCAATAATCATGAGTTAATGCACGACCCCACCTTACAAGTGTGTCCAAAGTGAAGCCTTCCAGACTCTCTGATGTGCTGTCCAGGGTCAAGTCCCAAGGTGGGAGGCAGCTCTGAAGCCCTCAGCTTATGTTGCTTTTGCCTAATCAGAAGACAGATTCCGCACAGAAACCTGCCTGTTCCAAACTGATGCCCATTTAGCTGGTTTTCTCTGCCCTGAGGATGCAGGCAGAATAGCGTAATGCAAAGTTCAGCAAACTGGCCCACAGTGCAAATCTGACCCTTCAAATGTTGCATTTTGTTTTTAATAAAATGTTATTAAAACAAAGCCAAGCACTTAATTTACATATAATCTGGACCTGCTTTTGTACTACAGAGTTGGACAGTTGTGACTGTGTGGCCTGCAAAGCCTAAAATATTTACCATTTGGTCCTTGTTGAAAAAGGTGGTCAGTTCCTGGGACATGGATTGTATAGAATGATTGCTGTAGTTTAGTCCCTACCCTTACTATTTACTAAGAAAATAGTTTTGGGCAAATCATTATAACTCTCCATCCCTCCAATTCTTCATCTTTAAATGGTGATAATAAAGTAATCACCTCCATGGGATAGGTATAAAGACCCAGTGCAATATACTTCCCTAGACTGTGCCTAGCACGGTGCCTGGCGTGTAATAAGCATCATATTGCAATTGAGAACTATTGCTATCCATCAACTAACGGCAATCTCAGGATTGCATTTAAGTAGAAATTGTTTTTAATAGGAAACCTATAAAGTAAATGTGTACTCTTGATAAATGTACCAATATAGGCATTGGCCAAAACCAGTTGGATCCGGATAAGGTACTTGGTTTTAATATTGTCAATATAAAAATGTTTAAGATCACTTATCATTCTTTATTGCTGGGAATCTCTACAATATCTTGTAAATTGCTTTAAATGGGTACTTAAAGTTTTCTGTAGGACTCTGTCAAATGCAGATAAGGGTTGTGAAGGAAAAATTTACATTTCATCAGTATTAAAAATTTATTAAAACTCATGAAAATGTACTTCATTGAGCTTTTTTTATTCTTGGATGTTTTATATTACAATCCCTGGAACATATTTTGAAAAAAAATCATTGCACTGCTGCAGCTTAAATCTTAAAACATCTCAAATTCTCTCTTCAACTCAGAATGCCATTCATTAAATTCTTTCTTCTAAGGAACCATAAATGCAGTAATCTAGACCCTGATAAAGGCTTTAAAGTTGTCCCATAGGATACTTGGGGTGGAGAAAGATGGAACATTAGTGTCAAAGAAGCATATTATTTGATTCTCAATATAATTAATAAACTCTTTCTCTCTCCCACAGGAAGCTGCTAAATCTCCAATTCTTATTTGTGTTGAAGCAAAAGATTTAGTTACCTACCTAACAAAAAGGAAAAAACGATCTGAAGAAGGCTTTAAGTATTTAGTAGTTTAAACCCTGCATAAATTGGAGATTTGAATAAAAAATCAGCCCTGGTATTTTTCTATGAAAATGGTGAACAGAAGGAATATATGTGCTCAGAGGAATAGCGTTTTATGCCAAACATCAATCAACCCGGCTTTAGAAGCCTATTTATAATACTGCGGGGGTCCTGGACAGTTGCACTTCACACTGTGAGGACCAGTCCATGACATTAGATAGCGAACAATTGAAGTCTTTACAAATAATTAAAACCTTGTTTGAAAATGGAGATGTTTTCCACAGCTTTCCTGTGTATGAACGATGTCATCGATATTCAAGAGTGTAAATATTGACTAGTTATTGCTGGTAGCCAGAAGGAGCAAAATCTCCTTTGAAATAATAATGTGGAGTGTGTGTATATAACATATACATATGTATGCACACACATATGCATGGAGATGTTAAATATATAGTCATATAGGGAGGGAAAATATAGATTTCACTTTATATGACAGTTGAATAGCTATACTTTAAACAACCTATGTTCACTGCCAGTGCCGTTCTAGTGTGAGTGTGTATGCATGTATGTATGTGTGTGTGTGTACGATATGCAGAGAAGATGCAAAAATATTTCTGAAAATTGTATCTGTAATTTTGGTTTCTTTCTTAGCATAAATATGAGAGCTATTATAAAGCAGATTTTTTTTATCTTAAAAGAAGACCTTCCATTGTTTGCACTGGGATCTAGAACTATGATTTTTAGAGCTGGCAGGAACAGAATTAATGATCTTGTCTAGTTTTCATAATATTTTAAGCCCACCTTAAATCCTTTTGGGGTGGAGGCAAAGCACAACTAATACATAAATTAAACTCCTGGAAATGACTCCTTAACTTGACAATTTTTCATTTAAGGGACAGGGGACTTAGAAAATTTTTGAGATTAAAAAAAGATCCCTCAGGATTATTCTTTCAATTTATGCATTTAGCAGAAAACTATTGAAGATATCAGCGTGCTTTGGCAATGAAGATGCAGAAGAAACAAAAGCTATGACTTTCCCCCTGTGAAGCTCCCAGTTCAGAGCCACAGAGAAGACACCTGCCTGTACAGGTTGCAGAAATGTCAGCGTGGGGCTCTCTGGAAGGAGAGTTCATTGGGAGGTGTGGACGATAAGTGGGAAGAGAGTTAGGAAAGGGAGCAACGCGCACAGGGGAGCGTTGTCAGGAAAGCGGTGAGCCTTAACTAGAGAAAAGTAAGTCACAAATGCTGGAGGCAAGGTGGAATAGAGGACCACGCTGCTGAGGGGAGGAACTGCATTAGCAGAGGTGAGCATAGCACACTTTGAGAAGTGACAGCAAGCGTGTAGACAGGATGTGCAATTATGAGCCAGATTAACTAAAACTGGTGGTCTTTTAAGTGGGCTTCAGTTTCCCTTTGGCTTCTAAGCATTCCCACTCAAGCAAAATTAGATACACAAAATGAAAGGAAACAAAAAATTCTGCATTTACTTAGAAGGTGAAAGGCTGATGATAAGGTTGACTCATCCCTTTCAACTATGTTAACAAACACTGAAGTTTGTCCTGGAACCGATTTGCCCAGGTGTTGGCAGGGATTATATTTCTACGTCTTTTATTCTCTGCACAGTATGAACCAGGAGCAGCCCTAACCACACACATGAAGATAAATCGTATGTATCCAGTAGACTGAGTGGAATTCCCCTCATCACCTTTCCCTTCACAGGTGACCAGAGTCCACAGGAGTTCCCGTCCCCTAGTGTTCAAAAGGTCACTGTGAATACAGGACATTACTGGGGTCCCAGGTGGGGCAGGTACTAGGCACTGTGATGGCTTTATGGCATCTTCGTGGACAAAGGAAGTGTGTGAAAACGACTGAGTCAAATGATAATTGTAGACTAACAAAGAGAACAAATTTAGGCACCAAGTGATGCAGTCGGATTTCAAGAGTAATCCGATCCAGAGTACAGCTGCCAAATCCCCCACTTCAAATGTGGTTTTGTAAACATGCTCTCTGACAAAGCAAGACGTCCACCTAAGGTGACAGCTTAGAAATGGGCCTTTTAAGACAATTCCGTTTTGCTTTTAGGCTGTGTAGACGCATTGGCTTGCGGTGCCTTCAGTCAGCCTGAACACAGGAAGGCACCAGGGGGAGCTCCCACATCTTGCTTCTTCTCTTCCCCCTCTTAGAGAGAGAGGGTTGGCTCTTGTAGCCCAGCAAAAGGGTGGGTCAAAAGCAACAACACACAAAATGATTCACTAGAGCTAAACAAGGGTGACTCATCCAGCGAAAATGCACTAGATGCTTTTTGAAGACTGCACTACATCCTGCATTTTGGACACACCTAACGTCAGCCTTCAGCCAACTCAGCTGGCTTAACACTGCCCCTGAGATGCCCCCTGGGTGTCTCAGAGACCAAGTTTCTGCCTCCTTGCACGTGGGAAGGGTGGGTCTTTGGTTTTCCATATTGATCAATGGGATTGATTTTTCTGAGTTTTGAAAAAGAGAGCTAGTTGCTCTCTCTCTCCTCTCTCTCGGATTGAAAACATGAAGCTAGGAAGAGAAACTCAAAATATCTAATTCATTTTGTATTTTCAATATTCATGGAGAGAACTGTGGCACTAGAATCTTACATGGCAAGACAGTTCACGTGTTTGGCTTCCTGGTGTTGTACTTCTGACCCTCGGATCAGAATGGAGGCCCCGCAGGATGGTGGGAGGGACAGAAGACCACCTACTACTTCCGGCCTGGAGAAATGATAGATTTCTAATCCTAGATTTCAATCTACTGATCACAAAACCAGAGACCCTAGCCCTTGGGGAGACTTTCTGGGGCCATCTGATCAAGTCTCTATGGTGAGAGATACGTGCTTTAAATTTTCTGGCATAGCTAAAGTCCTTGAAATGGAAGAGAAAAATGAAGAACCTGGCTTACACTGGTCAATAATTCTTTTCCCATACGGCAACCAGTTCTCCATCCCCACCCACCCTCCCTAAGACTGTGAATACAGTGGGTTTGTTTTTTTTTTTTAATAGCCCGAGTCTAAACTTTTCCCACAAAAAGGGAAAGACAAGAATTCTACGGTCGCGTGGAATTGAAAATTGAGGTAGCTGCGAAAACGCTGGGACTGACGCAAATCTCTCATCAAACGTGGCTTTCTCCTGGGTGGGAGGCGGCTGAGCGGCGGCCTCCCAGGTGCCCCGTGTCGCGCTGCAGCTCGAAGCGCAGAGAGGCAGCTGCTGCCCGGTGCCCAGAGCCGCCAAGTCCCGAGGCGGGGCTGGAGGGGGATCCGGGCAGCACCGGGCGGCGGGGAGTGCGCCTTGAACCGGGTTTGCAGGGGGGCAGCGGGCACCCAGGCAGTAGCGCTCTCGGAGTGCCAGGGGCGCACGCACAGCGGGAGAGGGCCGCGGTCACCCGCGTCCGCGCTGAGCAGGCTGAGACCGCGCCGCCGCCGCCGCCGCTGCCGCCGCACCTGCCACGACTGCGCGGGATGTAACTGAGGATGTAGCCAGGGAGGTGCCTGCAGCGGGGCAGATCCAAGCCACCTCCTTGTCGTGGCCGGAGGACCGGCTGCAGAGGGACAGGGGGCTGAATGGTGACACTAAACCCTGTGCGTAGCCCAGGACTCCAACATCCGAGATTAAAATGTTTGGGACTCACACGTCAGTTCCGCAGAATTCCAGGCGGCTCCGGCGGGAGCCACCTCTTAAGGACAGCTGTCCCTATCACTCGGGCCGCCCACGGACCGCACCATCTGACCTGCGGGAAACGAAACCTGAGCCCCGGAAGGCTTGCACATTCACTCCGGGAAGGTCCCGTAGGAGAGCATCCTCATTCTCCACTCTTCTTAGGGAGATGTCCTGAGTGGGATACGTAGGCACACGGCAGCATAAGGAAGACACGGAAAACGCTAAATTGTAGACACGTAAGCACCAACTGTCTCGGGCCCTGAGGGTTTGGGGGAGATGATCCATCACAAACTTCACACTCTGACGGCCCATGGCCTTCGCTAAATCAGCCGATGTGTGAACCACAGAGGGTGTGGAAACTGTCAGAGCACACAACTCATATCCCCGGAAACTTCCTAAGTCCAGAAGCTAAGGGATTTTTTTTTTTTTTTTAGCCCTGTCAGTCTTTTGGGTTTAACTACCAAAGAATAATTCTTTATCAGTGAATCAGCAACAACAACAACAAAACTGTTTCCACTCAGTATCGCTGTGTGGGGAAGATCTGCACCTGCGGTTTACTGTGTCACTTTCACCATAAGCGAGTGTGCCATCCACGAGACCTGGCATTGGCCAGGCACTCTCACCTGAGTCCCAGGCGCTGAGCTCCTTTTCTGTTGGGCTTTCTGTTTGCTTGGGTTTCAGTGGAAAGGGAGATGGAAGCGACGGGTTACTGGCTATATCCTAACCCTGTTGGAGTTTGTTCCTTCCTGTGAGGTGGAATGCAGAATTGACAAGTATGAGATTGAAAAAGAAGTTCTCTTAGAAAAGGAACCAGAAATACAAAGTGTCCCTGGGGAAGAAGAAAAGCAAAACCCTTAGTATGGCACACAGTGGCTTTACATAGAGAACTGGGAACAGGCACAGGAAAAGAAGAAAGGATGCTCACCTTACAAGCCCCACCAGACCCCTGCATCCCTCCCAGCCAATGGATCAAGAACTTTACTTGCATTACCTCATTTAATCTTCCCACAACACAAAGGGGAGGGTATTCTTATTTCTGTTTTTAAACAGATGAGAGACTTGTATCTCAGCAGCCCAAAGTAAACTACCTGAAGGCATAGAGCTAAGTAGGAGCAGAATTAGAATTGCTTGAGATAAAGAAGAATTCCTTGGGAATGAGTGTTTTTAAATCTTGACTGGCCACAGAGAGCAGTAGGCAAGATTGGTAGGGAAATGAGGCTAAGCCCACAGAAAGACAAGCCAGTGGTCCATCATTCGGTTATGGGAAAGCTGTGTTGATTTGGGGGCCACTGATGATGCCCAAATTCATCTAAACCTATTGACCTGCTAGATATCATTAAGCAGATGTCCATGTTCTTCAGGAAACTTCCACGATTTGAAGAGAAAATTAAAGAGCTTCCGATTGTCTCAAATTGAAGACAATTTGAACTTTAGGTGTAAAATAGACAATCTGAATGATTGCATTTAAAAGGCATGGAAAGACACTCCCAAGTAACAACCTCAGCCAGCGAGAGTAAGCACAGCTTTAAAAAAAAAAAAAAAAAAAAAAAAAAAACGCTAGACTCTGAGCGTGAGTGGTGCCTGTGCCCCACTGTGTGAGCCCCACAGCTCTCTCAACCACTCTGAGCTCAAGCATCCTCATATGTAAAATGAGGCAAATAACAAGGTTACTCACTGTGATGGTGAAAGAAAGTAGCAGGGGCAAAAGCCCTGCACAAAATGCTTACGAGCGATAGCAACGTTTCATGAGGTTAAAGCAGGAGAAGGACTTGAAGAAAGTGGGTGTGCATCAGATACTGGGCTGGGCTCCCCTCAGCTCTCTGACAATGCTGCCTGGGGCTGGCCATGGGGGAAAGGCATGGATTCTCAGCAGTCAATCTGCAGGGACTCTCTTGAGAAAGGACAACCAGCTACAAAAGCAAGCAAGGGGGTCTGGAAAGGTTGGGTGGTTATGGGAAGTTATCTCCACCTCTTTCATCTTGAGATCAAACGTCAGTACTTTCAAAAACGGCAAGAAATTAAAGCAAATCACCTGCTGTGTAGTTTTTCAATGAGCTAATAGCAATGATGTAAATAAAACAACATGGTTTGTGGCTTTACTTAAACCTTGAGCGGCTAAGAGAATTCTTTTTCTTCAGTGTTTTAAAATAGAGATAGCGTAACCAATTTTAAAATAAATATACACAATTTTTGCCTGATATTTACTACTGCCCTGCCAACAATTATTACTTTGAGGCTTGTGTTTGAGTAGATTTGTGAAATTCTTCCTTAAAAAGTAAACAAAACAACTTATCAAAGTATTTTTTACTAGACAAAAAGCAAGATTTTGTACTAGACAAACAGTAAGATTAATTCTAGGAATTTTTTGAGAATAAATATTTTTTTATGATAAAAGTAATACACACTCATTGTAGACAACCTAATATAATGGTGACTTGATCAGCCCCTGCCCTCACTGTTGATGAACAACTTAATACTTTATCCCTTTTAGTATTTTTTTGTTGTTGTTGTTCTGCTTATTACTATTGGTTGAATTCTGTAATTAATACACAGTTATTCTTAAGTGTTGAAACTTAACTCAAAAGTGATCCCTGTTAAATATAAGAGTGGGAATAAGAGAGGGGAGAGATGAACAATTTGGGACATGCTCAATCGGTCTTGCCCCAAATGGTAGAGTTAGAAACATACCAGGGGATTCCAACTCAATCCCATCAAGGTGGCATGTACCAAGGCCATCTCACTAGTCAAAGTGATCAATTGCTGTTCACAATTGATCATAATGATAGGACTAAGAGTCAAGGGGATCACACAAACAAGACTAGTGTCTGAAAATACTAACCGATAGAATAAAAAAAAGGGAGAGAATGATCCAACATGGGAAGTGGGATACACAGCAGACTCATAGAATGGCAGATGTCCTAAACAGCACTCTGGCCTCAGAATCAGCCCTTAAGGCATTCAGATCCAGCTGGAAAGTCCATGAGAGTATTTCAGGCATGGAAAACCAAGACACTCTGGCAAAAAAAAAAAAAAAAAAAAAAACCTAAATGAAAGATCTCCGCGAGAGAGATCCCAGTGGAAAGAACGGGGCCATCAAAGAAGGGGTACCTTTCTCCTTTCTCTGAAGGGAGGAGAGAACTTCCACTTTGACTATGATCTTGTCTAAATATGATCAGAGTCGGCGAACTCAAAAGGCTTCCATAGCCTTGGCAACTCATGACAAGAGCCTAGGGTGATTACTGACACCATAAACAAGAATGTCAATTTGTTAAGTCAACAACAGGAGTCACTGTGCACTTACTCCTCATGTAGGATCTCTGTCCTTAATGTGTTGTTCAATGTGAATTAATGCTATAACTAGTACTCAAACAGTATTTTTCATTTTGTGTTTCTGTGTGGGTGCAAACTGTTGAAATCTTTATTTAATATATACTAAATTGATCTTCTGTATATAAAGAGAATTGAAAATGAATCTTGATGTGAATGGAAGGGGAGAGGGAGCCGAAGAGGGGAGGGTTGTGGGTGGGAGGGAAGTTATGGAGGGGGAAAGCCATTGTAATCCATAAGCTGTACTTTAGAAATTTATACTCATTAAAAGAAAGTTAAAAAAAAAGAAAGTAATACACACTCATTGTAGACAACCTAAAATAAACTGTGACTAATACATATATAAATATATAAATATAAATATTTATATTATATTTTATATATTATATATTATATTTTATGTATTATATAAAATTTATATATTATATAAAATATGTTATACACTATATATGAATTATGTAATTTACATTATGTTTATTATAAATAATATGCAATATGTAATATTGTATAATGTATATTATATTGAATAAATATATATAAAGAGTGAATGCAGTACAAAGAATATAAAATCACACATCTCACCAGTAAAACTTGACCATTTTAAATATTTTAGTGATTTCATATCAGTCTCTACTTTTTTTTAACCTTGGTATGAACTTATTATATATAAAATTTTGTATCCTGCCTTTTATATTTATTTTTCCTCATGTCACTAAAAATGATCTGTAATGTTATTTTTAGTGGCTAATTTTATATCATAGCAATATAACATAATTCTCTATTGTTGAATGTTTGTGGTTTTCAGTATTTGCTATTATAAATTCTACCAAAATGAAATTCTGTGTACATAAATCTTTGAGTTTAATACTACCGTATAGAATAGGTTTCCATAATTAGAATGACTTAATATATATGTCCTCTGTAATACTAGTGAAATATATTGTCAAATAGGTTTTTAGTAATTATAGCAATTTTCAATTCTAACAACCGTAAGTGAAGACTGTCCCTCCTTTCTATGTCTCTACTAGTGACTAATATTAATGCCAAAAAACTTTTCTAATTTGATAAGTTTACAAAAATATTTTTGGCAGTTTTATTTGCATTTATTTGGGACAACTAACGTTAAACAGCTTTGTCAGATGTTCACTAGCTATTTCCTCTTTCATAAATTATCTCTTCATGTCCTTTATTCATTTTTCTATTGGGATCTCAGCATTTTTTAAATTCATTTAAATAAACTCATTCAAATCGCCCTTTGGCATAATTGTGACAGCTTTTCCCCTCATTTTTCTCATGATTTTTTTCATTATTTATTTATTTTATTTAATTAAAAGGCAGAGAAAGAGAGATTTCCCATCTGCTTGTTCACTCCCCAAATGCCAGCAACAGCCGGGGCTAAGCCAGGCCAAAGCCAAGAGCTAGGAGCTCAACCTAGGTCTCCCACATGGATGGCAGGAACCCAGTCACTGGAGCCATCACCTGCTGCCTGCCAGGCTGCACGTTAATAGGAAGCTGGAATTGGATGCAGAGCCAGAACACAGACCCAAGCACTCCAGTATGACACGTGGGCCTCTGAAGCAGCATCTTAATCACTGTTCCAAAAACCTTCTCCTTTGTGCATGATTTTTGATATGCAAACGTTTAATATTTATTTAGATAAATGTGTCACATATTTCTTGAGGGTATTTTCATATTATGTTGCTATTTTTCTACTTGCATTTTTATAACTTTTTTTTACCTTTAACTCTTTATTGCTCCACTATTTTATTTCAGTGTGAAGTGAGTATCTGATCCACCCAGTCCGCATCCCCAAATAGCTAAGCAGTTTTTGCATACTGTCAACTCCACATCCATTCCTGCCTCATGGATTTACTGTGCTTTCTACATCAGAGACCTCTACTGGTTGAGAAGTTGGAGAACGCTATTTACCACTGAGCAGGAAACAGTCCATGAAACAAGGACATCAACCAATCAGGACCGACACCAACCATAAACATCAGAGTTGACCAATAAGTGTGTTCCAGTTGAAGGTCAGCATTGCAAACGCAACCCAAGAAATTCCTACAAGCAAAAAGAAGTGAGAAAGAGAGAGATTCATTTTCTAAGAAAGATCTGTATAATTGATCTTATGTTCAAAAGGGGTTTCTTTTTTTTTTTTTTTTTTTTTTTTTTTTTTTTTTTTTTGACAGGCAGAGTGGATAGTGAGAGAGAGAGAGTCAGAGAGGAAGGTCTTCCTTTTGCTGTTGGTTCACCCTCCAATGGCCACTGCGGACAGCGCATCTCGCTGATCCGAAGCCAGGAGCCAGGTGCTTCTCCTGGTCTCCCTTGCAGGTGCAGGGCCCAAGCACTTGGGCCATCCTCCACTGCCTTCCCGGGCCATAGCAGAGAGCTGGCCTGGAAGAGGGGCAACTGGGACAGAATCCGGTGCCCCGACCGGGACTAGAACCTGGTGTGCTGGTGCCGCAAGGTGGAGAATTAGCCTATTGAGCCACGGCGCCGGCCAAAAGGGGTTTCTACTATAAATTCCATTTGGTTCACTTGGCGTTTCAATTAGCTCCATTGTGTTCACACAGCAAACATGAATTAGGTCTCTACTGTAAGCAGGCATTATTTTAGGTGATAGGTATGTAGGTAGGTAAGTAGATAGATAGATCAATAGATAGTCCCTCTCTCTTCCCTCTCTCTGTCTCTCTGATATTGTCAACAAATGTTATTGTACTCCGTGAAATTCACATTAAGTAGTACCAATTTCTTATTTTTTCACCTCCTATCTTTCTGCCTTCATTTAAATAATTGTCACTGTTCTTTAAGATGATACAAATCTCATCAGCCAGTAATTTGGTTCACTTATTTGAAATATTGATAGACCTCAGTTTGTCCAACTGTTCTCATGGTTTGTTCCTTAAAGAATTTGATATTTAATACACTTTGGAAGTGGCTTTATTTTGTGTGTGTTTCTCAATTTTCTTTGGCATGACAACAATATCAGAAAGATGTCCCAATTTTATTTTGTATCTTTTCTTGGACTTTAAAATAATTTAAATAACTTTGAGAGTAACTGATGAAGAAATTTTATATCTATCAAATTCTTTATGCAATTACAATTAGGGGATGAAATTGGTATTTGTGGCTCTACCCAGTATAATCTAGAATGTTGATGCTGTTCTATTATTTTAGAATGAGACAACCAATAGCCAAACAATTCTGTTCTGGAAAATTCACTAGGATCCACCCAAAGTAGGCAAAAGGTAAAGGAATCAGGATCCAGTCTGGCTGTTACATCTGGGTTGAGCTGCTTGCTGGGGCCTTTGGCCAAGGGTCTGGCATTGGATGGGCTCCAAAGCAGAGTCACCCATCATCAAATGGGGTAATGGGGAGGAATTCAGGTGACAATCATGACACTAGGGCCTGGCAAGTAAACACAAGCCATGAGGCTGCTAACAGGACAAGACTCCCTTCATTGCAGGGAGAAAGTCAAGACAGAACCAAGCAGGTTTTCTTCACAGCCATGGGAAAGAAACAGCCCCAAAATGTCTATCAATAGATCCAAAAGTATTGAAAAACCATTGAAATAATCAAATTGACAGAGATTTACCATGATAAAAATTTAGGTTAGTAGAAAAAATACATGTATCTTACATTTCTGGATCATCCTCATTAAGACAATGACACTAGATTGGGTCCAGGACATGGGAGTTCTTGTAGAGGGTCCAAATACAGTGTTCTACATGTAGTATGACTGTAGGATTGGACTCCTGCCATTCCTTGGGCACTTAACCTGCTCTTGCTGGGGATTCAGTCCTCACACAATGCCTGTTCCAAACATCAGTTCAACTAAGATCTATGGCATTGCCACTTGCCTTTCTCTAACCATCCCAATCCGAGGCTTCCATCCCCAGATTGTATTCCTTTGGAATTAAGTGCTGAACTTTATCCAAATGGAGTTTGTCATAGACTTCAAAAGATTCAAATTCAGTATTTTACAGGATTAGATGGCACCATAAACATTACAACAAAAGCTGCAATGGCTATATTGGGTTATGGGAATTATGGTTGAATTGACACATAATATGTATGTATTATATGTGTATAAAAACAATACAATGTAATTCACTAATTTAATAAATAATATTTCACCAATTCAAGGTATCCTAGCTTATTTAGTGAATTTACTCAAGCTTGGACATGTAGAACATTTGTAATTAAATGATGCCATTTAGTAAGTAGAAACATCTTCACCTATAGAGATGAGGGAGGATAGGCCATATGGGAGGGATGAACAAATGGTTTCAACTCTATCCATAATGATTTCCTTCTTATTCTGGATAGAGGGCAAAGATGTGCTCATTACATTACTCTTCATGCTTTTTGCTCGTGTTAAATGCTTCATAATAGATTTTAACAGTAATGCTATCTAAGTCGGTGTTTGATGCTGCAGTTAAGTGCTTCATAATCGATTTTAATAATAATATGATAGGACTGGTTGTTTAATGTCACCACTTGGGACAGCCACATCCTACATGGAGAGTGTCCAGCTACTTCATCTCCAGTCTAGCTTCCTGCTCATGGGAACCCTGGAAGGCAGCAGGTGATGAAAACAGGAGGACAAGAAAACACAATTATGGAAGAATGAAAAAAAAAGTCAATAGGCATTTGAAAGATGACAGTTCTAGTTCTATAGAAATATGAATTAAAATCACATTGCACTATAACTTTTCTTCCATTATTTCAGTACCAAAGTCTTTTTGAAAATATGATAATGATCAGTGTTAGGCACAATTACTAAAAAATAGGCACTCTCACCTAACACTATGAAATCGTGAAGTGGTACTGTCTTTTTGACAAATTGTCAAACTGAACGGAAAGTCAAAGGGCCTGCCCTTTGACCTACCAATTCCATTTTCTAGAATTATAGCTAAAAACTGTCCCAAAAGCCTAAAAGATATGTAAAGATATTTGCTGTATATTCGTTGTATCATTGCTATAATTGTGAAGAACAGGAACAAAACACTGTGCTGAGAAAGGAGCCAATGTGGTCAAATTTTGAGCAGAAAGGTGACAAAAGGATTAAAATATTAAACCATCTTTGCATTTCTGAAATAAGTCCTATTCAGCCGAGTGTGAGTCCTTTACTACATTACTAATTTAAGTTTACTAGTGTTACCTAGGGCAATACCTGCCCAGTCTGTTTCAGTTTCTTCTCTTATTCTAACATTGCTTTTATTTGAGAACAGGAAGCCTTAGCCTTAGAAATTCCCCCTCAGGCTAACTAACCAAAATCAGTTGCTAGACCCAGTGTGGTTGCCTGCCTGAGCAACCTCCAGGCAATATTAAATTTCATTATAATATAATTTCCATGCTAAACAACACAACCACTAGACACCACTAAGGAAATATCCAAGCATAAAGGATGTGGCACCCAAGTTCCAAGAAATCTCCACCTAATCCAGGAAAACACGGGAATGTTTCCCCTCTGCATTTCTGTTGCCCTTTCTTGAAGACCCCAGAGTGGAAAAGAGGTAATGGGGCAAAAAGATGGTAGGAGCCTGAATCTTCAGTAACTGAATCTTATGGAGACACATATCTTTGTGCTTCTTTTAAGTATGAAATACCTTTGAATTTTTATTTGGTTTGCTCATATTTTTATAACACCAGGAAATTCCATAGGCATGCCTTCCTTGACCAAACTTAAATCTTGGTCCTCTAGGTTAAAACATTAATTTAAAACCTTTAGAAATAACTATGCAATTAAGTATTAATTCCACTTATCACATCATTATCTTGCCAATAGTCTATGTACTTGCATTTTCCACTCTATCAACTATCTTACTAAATAAAGATAGCCTGGGCTTTAAAAACTCTCCTTAAACCTGCCTGTGGTATAATAAAGAATTTGTCTGGTCTTTGTCCCATGTTCCTGTCAGGGAGCTTCAAAAAACCCTTGGAATTTCCTGAGTGATAGGAGTATCTCATTTATGCTAATGAGATGACTCATAGTGGACCCTTAGATAGCTTCAAGATGAAGACTGGTCACAAGAAAGACTAACCATATGATTATAGGGTTGGGACTTTCAGCTGCCTGACCCCCAGGGAGGAGAGGGGAACTGAAGATTGAGTTCAATTACAGGGCCAATGATTTAATCGATCCCTGCCTATGTTACGAAACACCAATGAAAACCAAAGCTGGTGGAGCTTTCTCGATGGTGAACACACCCTACTCCATGGGAAGAAGGGCATGGATACTCTGCTCTCCCCTTAGACTTCGCCCTATCTTGATAGTAAAAGTACAATTATTAAGTATAGTGCTTTCCTGAGTTCTGTGAGCCCTCCTACTGAATTATTAAGCCAGAGGAAAGGTCATAGGAACATAGAAAATTGGTAGCCAGTTTGCTAGAAGAGTATGTGGTCCAGGGGCTCTACTTATTCTTGGCATCTGAAATAAGGGTCCTGTTTTGGAGGACTGAGCCCTTACTGTGTAGGTGGTTAGCAACAGAACAGTATTGCGGTCAACCCATTGGTGTCCAAGTATTACCCAAATTAATAACTATCCCAAAATAGAAAAAGGAAGGGAGGGAGGGAGGGAGAGAAAGAGAGAAAGAGAGAGAGAGGAAGAGGAAGGGAGAGAGGGACGGAGGGAGGGAGGAAGGAAGGAAGGAAAGAAAGAAGTAGAGTAGGTCTGGGTTGCTTAGATTCCTTAGTTGTGATAAACCCATTCCAGCTCCCACAATTATTCTCTTTTCTACACTAAGTCACCTGTTAAATAGTATGTGTATACTAAGTAATTATTCTAGCAATGTTCTTCAATACCACCATTCCATAGCTTCCCAAATTCCCTGTCATTTCACAAAGCTTACCAGTGGATATAGAGAGTTCATGTAAGAGTCTTTAATTTGTAAGAAACTTGAGATGATTCCATGTGACTGAATGATCTTTTCCAAGCTCTTGGTTTTAGTTTCCTGACAACAGTATTTGCTCTAGTTGGGAGCAAGATTGGTACACAACAGTTTTCTATGATTATTCTCTTGTAATGGTTTAGTAATTTGCCTAAAGTAATGATTCTGAACCAGGTGATTTTCCCCCCAGAAAGATAGCTGGCAATGTTTTAAGCTGTTTTGAGTTGTCACAACAGGGGAAGGGGCACCACTGGGCCAAAGATGCAGCTAATCACCCTGCCAGCCACACAAAGGCCACCCACAGCAAAGAACTATCTCATCCAAAAGGTCAGGTGAGCCCTGGTTAAGAAACCCTGCACTAAGCTTCCCTCGGGAGCATGAGACAGCAAAGACTCAACTAAGGTCTTCATGATGCCAAAGGCTGCTCTCAGAATGACCCACGTTCTATTTTTAACTGCTCGCACCTGTTCTTTATTTGAAACACTTTTTATTCATAATCATCATTTCCTTTTTGAGACCCACTCACCTGTTGAAAGCCTTTCTTTTAGAAACTTTGGCCAAGGCACAGTATTCCATTGTTTTTTAACTTTTTGATATCTGTTTTCCCAGAGTCTAAGATGTCCCAGACCCTTCATGATTTGGCTCCAAAATGACAGAAAATCTTCTTTCCCTGAGATTTTCAGACTTTCACATCACCCACAGTTTTACAGTGCTAAAATGTGGGGCTGGCTCTGTGGCGCAGCAGGTTAAAGCCCAGCCTGCAGCGTCAGCATCCCATATGGGTGCTGGTTCGAGTCCCGGATGCTCCTCTTCTGATCCAGCTTTCTGCTATGGCCTGGGAAAGCAGTGGAGGATGGCCCAAGTCCGTGGGCCCCTGCACCTGCATGGGAGATCTGGAGGAAACTCCTGGCTTCTGGCTTCAGATCAGCTCAGCCCTGGCTGTTGCGTTCATTTGGGGAGTGAACTAGTGGAATGGAAGACCTCTCTCTCTCTCTCTCTCTCTCTCTCTCTGGCTCTACTTCTCTCTATAACTCTGTCTTTCAACATAAATAAAACAATTCTTAAAAAAAAGCCTAAAAAATGTTCACTATGCCTTATGGGTAACACAAAGAAGAATAAACACCACTACACAAAAGAGATATTATTGCCCTTGATCATGTGCTTTTGTGTTTTTATCAGATAAGTCAGTTTTCAAATCAGGGGACTCTAATAGATATTATTGCTACTTAGGAAGATAGTTTTATGAAAAACAGTAAGGAATACTTTTCTGTCATGAATCTATTTTTAAGAAGGACCAAGGTGTCACTTAGAGAAAGTACATTGTACAAAGGAAAATATGGAGTCACATTATCTTGATCCAAAGAGCTGTTACTTAACAAAAAGAGCTATGTAAAAAAATATTCTTTGCTTTCTCCATTGCTGTGAAGGATTTATATCAGACTTCTAAGGATTAAATATGGTAACCAAAAATTTAAATCAGCTTTTAAAAAGCTAATGCATGGGCCAGTGCTGTGGCATAGCGGCTAAACCACCACCTGCAGTGCATGCTTATGGGTACCGGTTCAAGTCCTGGATGATCTACATCCGGTCCAGCTCTCTGCTATGGCCTGGGAAAGCAGTAGAAGATGGCCCAAGACCTTGGGCCCCTGCACCTGCATGGGAAACCTGGAAGGAGCTCCTGGCTCCTGGCTTCGGATCAGTGCAGCTCTGGCCATTGCACCATCTGAGGAGTAGGCCAGCAGAAGGAAGATCTCTCTCTCTCTCTCTCTCTCTCTCTCTCTCTACCTCTCTCTCTTTACCTCTCTGCAACTCTGCCTTTCAAATAAAATAAATAAATCTTTAAAAAAAAAAAAAAGCTGATGCATGGGGTGGAAGTACTGTTGGTTCTCAGTTGGAGACTGAGACTGGCAAAGGAGCAGAAAATCTTTTTTTTTAAGTCCTTACAATTCTTTAATACACATTCAATTCTTTTTATTATTTATTTATTTTTATTTGAAAGGCAGAATGAGAGAGAGAGAGAGAGAGAGAGAGATCTTCTGTCTACTGGTTCACTCTCCAATTATCTACAATAGCCCAGACTGGATAAGGCTGAAACCAGGAGCCAGGAACTCCATCTGAATCTCCCACATGGATGGCAGGGACCCAGATACTTGAGCCATCATCTGCTGCCTCCCTCGGTGTATATTAGCAGAAAGCTGGATCAGAAGTCAGAGTAAATAGAACTTGAACCAGGCATTGCAATAAGGATGGGGGCTTCCCCAGTGGTGGCTTTACCAGCTGCACGACAATCTCCACCTTGGAGCAAGAAATCTTATAGCAGACTATGCTGGTCAAGTCAGCTGAGTATGGCCATCACATCATCCCACTGATGAGCAGCATGTGAAAATGGAGAACCACAAGGCCAGCCACAGGAACCACAGAAGAGGAAAATGGCAGGTGCCTCTTGGAAGCCAGTGGCTTTGCATTTCTCAGCACAGGTGAGCACTCCTGAGTGCAGAGCTAGAAATTACTGAAGGGTACCTGGAATTCCTCCAGCCACAAGGGAGGAAAATGAGCTGGGAAAACAGTGAGCCCCAGGGAAACAGGTTTTCATCACTAAAAGGATCTTAATCAGTGTGGCTTCTTTCCATCTGAGCTGCTCTACATAGGACTCCAGTCAATTCAATCTCAAGTCAGTCACTTGGTGCCTACAACAGGGTCAGAAGAAGTATTCGGTTCCTGGACATCTAAAGAACCATGTTTATTCCAAAGTTATTTCAAGGGGTTAGACGGACTTCAAGATCTATTGAATGGCTAGTCTTTTCTTCCTTGCAAGGTCTGTAATTTCCTCATTATATTGCCAAGTTATGAAGTCGAATCTCTGTTGACATTCAGAAATTGATTGCAAGGCCCCCAGCTAGGAACATAATGCCTAAGGACATGAACTTGAAGTCAAACTTGAATCAAACCTCTGTGCCAGAAATGGTATGCATGGATTGCTGGCAGCTATAAGTCATCTTTCTATTTCCTCTGAATTTCCTTGGACACTGTCTGTCTTCTTAGTCCTATGTGGTAATAGTGTTATTTACATGTAGCTCTCATCTCTTCAATATGCCTTGCTAAGTGAGCATATTGAGGGCAGATTCCAGAACTTAATGTCCTTTTAGGTCATTCCTTAATGTCCTCTTCTAGGTGAGAAGTCTAAAATGTTTGCAGCCAATATGATATAGCATATTTTGATTCCCTCACCATATGTCAGTGTTGGCTATACAAGTATTTACATCAGATCAGCATATCTCTCTAACAGTCAGGAAAATATTGGACAAATCACCTCATGTAGACCAAATAACCAAATTAATTGATTGCTTCCCTTCCAACCATTTCTGTTGCCACCAATGTCTTCTTTAAACACAAAAATTCACATCAACAACTTTTAAGTGAAACTAAATCAGTTGGAGAGTTTCTGTTTATAACTATCACTAATTTATCTATTTTATAGAAGGTGAAAAATCCCTGCAGAGCGATGAGTTTATTGGAATACTCCCCCCAAAAATCTCTGTTTAACTTTATTCCTAAATCACCTGTTCCAGTTAGACATGGCTTTCCAAGGTGTCCCCAGCTCTTTTGACCTAAACAGTTTTGGTCACCGTGATTTAACAGTTCTCCTTTCTCCTCCCCTTACTTGCACCCCACCTACTCTTCAAGGCCTACTGCAAATTCCATCTACAAGAAAACCCTTTTGCCACACTCCAGGCTACACCACATTGCCCGTTCTCTGAACTCTTGCTCACACAGTGTATCTCTTAATAGTTCCCTAATTGTTTCATGTTATGTTAGAGTTGTCTCTCCAAGTGGATTATAAACTGTCTGCTGTCTTTCTCCTACAAATCTTCACATGATGCTGGACTTCCTTTAGTGCCCCATAAATTTTGATCAATTGGCTGCTTGGGTCAGAACCAAAAGTACATAGTAGGGGTAGGGGAAGACTAAAAGGCACTAAGGGATTGCAGATCTGGTCAAATTTTGATTAAGTTTAAACATATATATTCCTTTGAAAATGAGTGCTCCAGCCATAGGCTCTGGGGTAAGCAGGTCGGTCCAGCGTGCCTCAGACTTGGGAGTAATCTTTCTGATTTGGTTTTCCTAGGATGTGACTTTGAGAAGATGGATTATAGTGTGCTCCTAATACACTCCACAGCCTATTGATTTTATATGTCATCAATGTATATCGTATGTCTACACCATTACCAGGAGAAGCAGGAGGTGCATGTAGTTATCCCACTGCCTCAGCCCGTCATCCCATGCTGTGCCCAATGGGAAGCCACTGATTCTTACACTTGGAGCTGGGACAATGCAACTTAATCAGACTGACAGGAAACAGGCAGCAATTACAGTGTGCTGCTACATCTGCTGGGTTCCACTTCACTGAAGGAAGAGTTATCTCAATTTTAATGTACATCCCTTTTTCATGTTTCATTTAACCTCTGCTGTATTATTAAACACATCAAAATATAATGACACTCGTTAAAGAAGAAAAAGAGGACAGTTGGGATAGTTTGGACTGTATCTCCTATATTTGTAACTTAATTGTATCATTTTTGCTTCTCTCCCACATCTCCCCCTGGTGAATAACTAATTCAGTATATAGGTATTTAAATAGCGAGTTGGGAACTGGCTGTTTAAACACCTACATCAACACTGAGTTCAGCTACAATGGAATGTCCCTCAATCATTTGTCTGTTTTCACCAGGAGCGTTTTGCTTTTCAAAAGCATTCTTTTGCAATGTGTCAAAATAGCTCGTTTACCCATTACCGCCGTGCATATAAACTGCTTGAAAAGCAGCTCAATGAAATTCCCAGGAATGAGTTTGTAATATGACTCAGGAAACCTTTGGAACTTGAACTAGCAGGTGTCTCACCCACTGGCTTACCCTGGAACAGCCAGAGCCCAGTCAGACAGCTGATCCTCCTGAGCTGGAGGAGCAATTAAACTGTTCATTTCTGCAAGACAAATGTGGTGACACACCAGGCAGACCTTCTCATCTGGGATTTTGTAAATTTTTTTTCCACTTTGATTCTCTGATCCCACATGGTTTCTTGAGCTCCAGTATTTTAAATTTATTAATTTATTTGAAAGGCAGACTTACAGAGAGGGAGAAAAAGGAAGAGGGGAGGGGATGGAGATTTTATATATATATCATATATAAATATATATATATATATATATATATATATATATATAGAGAGAGAGAGAGAGAGAGAGAGAGAGAGAGAGAGAAAGAGAGCACTTCTATCCACTGATTCACTCCCCAAATGAATGAAACAGCCAGAACTGGGCCAGACCTGAAGCCAAGAGCCTGGAACTTCACCCTGGTCTCCCATGTGGGTAGCAGCAGCTTACATTACCTTCTGCTGCTTTCCTGGGTACATTTGCAGGGAGCTGGATCAGAACTGGAGCAGCCAGGACTACAAATGGCACCCACATTGAACATTGGCATCACAGGTGACCACTTAACCCATGGCACTATAAGCTCCAAGTTTCAGTTTTCTAATTGCATCAGAGGTGTTTAGTAAATCTTCCCAAGAATTAGCTGTCCACCCGAGACTCATTGTGGACTCCAAATACAGACTGACCCCAAGTTTCCAGAGATATAATAGAAATGTGACCCTGGACATTGGCTTGAAATAGTGTTTGGTTAAGCAGAAATTGTAAGACACTTAAGTGAGTTTATGTGGATTGGGGAAATGGAAGAAAAGATAGCAGTGAAAGATATGCTTCTGTGGAAAGAGGGCAGTCACAGGGAAGAGTTAGGGAGAAAACAGCAGAGGAAACTCTATGCAAATTGGAGGGACACAGTAGAACTACATGGAGGGCAAGGACATGAACAACTAACGGCCCCAGCAGCTGAGAGCCTCCACACCAGTGTTGGGTGTTGGAGAGTGAGTTGAGACCAAACGGCAGTAGCCCAAGCCACTGGCGAAAAAAGATGAAGGAAGAACCTACAGAGAATCTGGCTTGGAGCCCTATGGGGGATAGTGTAACTGCCAAACTAGAGAAAAAACAAAAGGGGGGCACGTTTTCCCTCTCCCCAATCACCCTGCAAAGGCATCCTATAATAAGCTGATAGAGAGAAGGCACCATTTTGGACATGCTTAACAGCTGCACCAGCTCATGTCTGCACTCAGCAATCAGCCAAGCGCAGACTCTTGAGTCTTATGGGGAGAACAGACAGGGGCTGGGTGCTTGTAACTGTGGGGGGTTTGTGTGCTGGGACTGTGAAAACACTGAAGCTGCATGGGAGGACTCAGGGTATGGCTGGGACTTTGGGCAGTCAGTGTGGGAGGCTCCAAATGATCAGGACTCCCTGGTTACCTGGTGAGGGACATTGCCAGTGAATCTGAGCTTACATTGAGTACTATGCAGATCCTTTGTGTGGTCCCTTGTGGCAGAGTGGACAAATAATATACCTACTGGGGCTAGCACCCAGCACTGGTTTCCTGTGTGAGGAGAGTAGCTCAGCTGAGTCTATACCAACAGAGAAGAACAAACCTCCCCTCTGATTAAAAAAAAAAAAAAAATTTACCACACCAAATCTGGGTGTGACACCTCAGACATGCCCTTCACCCTGAAGTGCTGAAGAGAGCTCCTTAGCCACACCTACTACACATCTCTAGGTATTCCCTGAAAGCAGACACTCCACTAATACACACAGACATAGTCCAAAGATAAAAGCCACCCCAGCGAAAAAAGAAAGAAGAAACCAATGAGTATCTCTACAAATGCTGAATAACAAATGAACCAATTCAAGAAACAAGAATAAGGAAGACAACATGATGCCCCCAAAAGGACACAACACTTCAATACTAGATTGTGAAGATGATGACATTGAAGAATTGCCAGAAGTGGAATTAAAAAAAAATATTCATAGGCTTACTTAGAAGTATCAGAAGCAAATGCACGAACTACTGAAATCCATACAGGACATGAAAGAGAATTTCTCCCACAAAATTGAGATCTTAAAGAGAAAGCAAAATGAAATATTGGAAGTGAAGAATTCAATCAAGTAAATAAAAATGCAGTGGAAAGCCTTATCAACAGAATTGGTGAAACAGAAGAAAGAATATCTGACTTAGAAGACAATGACAGGAAATTACACAGTCAGACCAAACACAAGAAGGAAAAATTAGAAAACTAAAAAACACTGTTGGTATCTACAGGATGTTATCAAATGACCCAACAAACAGGTTCCAGGAGTTCCTGAAGGCATGGAAAGAGAGAAAGGATTAATGAAATAATAACAGAAAATTTCCCTGATTTGGAGAAAAAAGGGGCATCCAAGTACAAGAAGTACATGGAACTTCTAATAGACATGACCAGAAAAGATCATCACCATGACATATTGTAATCAAACTCTCCACATTAAATATAAAGATTCTAAAATATGCATGAGAAAAATATCAGATTACTTTCATAGAATCTCCAATTAGACTCACAGCAAACTTCTCATCAGAAAGCCATCAGAAAAAGCAAGAAGAGAATGGCAAGATATATTACAAGGCTTAAGAGAAAAGAACTGTCAACCCAGAATACTATACCCTGCAAAGCTCTCATTTATAATGTAGGTGAAATAAAGACCTTCTATGACAAAAAGAAATTGAAAGAATTTGAAAGAATTTGTCACCATCCATCCAGCCCTGTAGAAGATGCTTAAGGATCTACTGCACACAGAAACACAGAAACATGGTCATCATTATGAATGAAAGGAAAGGAAAGGAATCTCCCAGTAAAAGCACAAAGGAAATCCAAACTAAAAAAAAAAAGTAATATTTATGGAAAAATGGCAGGACAAAGTCGTTACTTATCAATAGTCACTTTGACTATAAATAGCCTTAATTCTCCAGTTAAAAGACACAGACCAGCTCAATGGATTAAAAAACAAAACCCATCTATTTGCTGTCTACAAGAACACATCTCACCAACAAAGATGCACACAGACTGAATGTGAAAGGACAGGAAAAGATATTCCATGCTAACAGAAACCAAAAAAGAGCTGGTGTAACCATTCTAATATCAGATAAAACAGACTTTAATACAAAAACTGTTAAAAGAGACAAAGGGCACTATGTAATGATTAAGGGATCAATTCAACATGAAGATGTAATTATTATAAATGTATATGAACCTAATTACAGGTCACCTGGCTACTTAAAAGAAATATTAAGGGATCTAAAGGGACACATAGACTCAATTACAAAAGTAATGGGAGATTTTTTTTTTTTTTTGACAGGCAAAGTTAGGCAGTGAGAGAGACAGAGAGAAAGGTCTTCCTTCCATTGGTTCACCCCCAAAATGGCTGCTTTGGCTGGCACTGCACCAATCTGAAGCCAGGAGCCAGGTGCTTCTCCTGGTCTCCCATGCGGGTGCAGGGCCCAAGCACTTGGGCCATCTCCACTTCCTTCCCGGGCCACAGCAGAGAGCTGGAATGGAAGAGGAGCAACCAGGACAGAATCCAGAGCCCCAATTGGGACTAGAACCCAGGGTGCCAGCGCCACAGGCGGAGATTAGCCTAGTGAGCCGTGGTGCCAGCCAATAATAGGGGATTTTAATAGTTAACTTTCAGCAATACACATATCATCCAGACAGAAAATCAGCAATCAAATATCAGAGTTAATTGACACTATAGACCAAATGGACCTAATAGATAAATACAGAACTTTTCATCCTACAGTTGCAGAATACACATTCTTCTCAGCAGTGCACAGAACTTTCTCTAGGATTCACCACATGCTAGGCCATAAAGCAAATCTAAGCAAATTCTAGAAAATCAAAATCATACCATGCATCTTCTTGGATCACAAAGGAATGAAGCCAGAAATCGGCAACTCTGGAATCTCTAGAACATATGCAAACACATGGAGACTGACCAACATGCTCCTGAATGAATGGTGGATCATAGAAGAAATCAAAAGAGAAATCAAGAAGATTCTAGAAATAAATGAAGATGACAATACAACATACCAAAACTTATGAGATATAGCAAAAGCAGTGTTAAGAGGAAAATTTATAGCAATTGGTGCCTACATCAAGAAATTGGAAAGGCATCAAATAAATGAACTATAAATGCATCTCAAGGATCTAGAAAAACAATAGCAAACCAAACCCAAAACTAGTAGGAGAAGATAAATAATTAAAATTAGAGACGAAGTCAACAAAATTGAATCCAAAAAAATACAAACGTTCAGCAAAATTAAGAGCTGGTTTTCTGAAAAAATAAAGCAAAATTGACATACCATTGGCTCAATTAACCAAAAGAAGGAGAGAGAAGATCCAAAATCATCAAAATTAGAGGTGAAAAAAGAAATTTAACAACAGACACCATAGAAATTAAAAGAATCATCAGAAATTACTCCAATGTGCTATATGCCAACAAACTGGAAAACCTAGAAGAAATGGATAGATTCCTGGACACATACAACCTACCTAAATTGAGCCATGAAGACACAGAAAACCTAAAGAGACCCATAGTCAAGACAGAAATTAAATCAGTTAATAAAGATGCTTCCAACAAAGAAAAGCCCAGGACCAGATGGATTCACTGCTGAATTCTACCAGACATTTAAAGAACTAACTCCAATTCTTCTCAAGCTATCAAAACAATTGAAAAGGAAGAAATCCTCCCAAATACTTTCTATGAAACCAACATCACCTTAATTCCTAAATCTTGGAAGACCAATTTCCCTGATGAACATAGACACAAAAATCCTCAAAAAATTCTAACCAATCGAATTCAACAACACGTCAAAAAGATCATTCACCTAGACTACATGGGATTTATCCCCGGTATGCAGGGATGGTTCAACATTTGCAAATCAATCAATGTGATATATCACATTAAAAATTGAATAACAAAAATCATATGATTATCTCAATAGATGCAGAGAAAGCATTTGATAAAATACAACACCCTATCATAATGAAAACTCTAAGAAAATTGGATATAGAAGGAACACTCCTCCACACAACTAAAGTAATTTATGATAAAGCCACAGCCAGGGTCCTATTGAATGGGGAAAAGTGGGAAGCATTTCCACTGAGATCTGGAACCAGACAAGGATGCCCACCCTCACCTGCTATTCAAGATAGTCCTGAAAGTTTTAGCCAAAGCCATTAGGCAAGAAAAAGAAATCAAAGGGATACAAATTGGGATAGAGGAAGTCAAACTATCCCTATTTGAAGATGACATGATTCTATATATATAGGATCAAAGACACCACTAAGAAACTATTGGAACTCATAGAAGAGTTTGGTAAAGTTGCAGGATATAAAATGAAGACACAAAATAATCAACAGTCTTTGTATACAAAGACAATGCCAAGGTTGAGAAAGAACTTCTAATATCAATCCAATTCACAATAACTACAAAAAAAATCAAATACCTTGGAATAAATTTAACCAAGGGTGTCAAAGATCTCTACAATGAGAATTACAAAACATTAAAGAAATGAATAGAAGAAGATATAAAAAAAGGAAGTCTTACCGTGTTAATGGATTAGAAGAATCAATATCATCAAAATGTCCATTTTTCCAAAACCAATTGACAGATTCAATGTGAAATAAATTAAAATACCAAAGACATTTTCTCTGATCTAGAAAAAATGATGCTGAAATTCGTATGGAAACACAGGAGAACTTGAATAGCTAAAGCAATCTTATACAACAAACACAAAGCTGGAGACATCACAATACCATATTTCAAGACATACTTATAAGGCAATTATAACCAAAACAACCTGGTACTGGTACAAAAACAGATAGATAGACCAATGGAACAGAATAGAAATGCCAGAAATCAATCCAAGCATCTACAACCAACTTTTGTTTCACCAATCCCTGGAGCAAGGACAGTGTCTTCAACAAATGGTGCTGGGAAAACAGGATTTCCACATGCAGATGCATGAGGCAGGACCCCTGCCTTACACATTACACAAAAATCTATTCAAAATGGATTAAAGAACTAAATCTATGACCTAATACCAACAAAGTATTAGAGAACATTGGGGAAACCCTGCAAGATATTGACACTGGCAAAGAGTTCTTGGAAAAGACTCCAGAGGCATAGGCAATCAATGCCCAAATTAACAAATGGGATTACATCAAATTGAAAAGCTTCTGTACTGAAAAAAAAAAAAAACTCTCAGGAAAGTGAAGAGGCAACTGAGAGAATGAGAGAAATTATTTGCAAAGTATACAACTGATAAAAGATTAATAACCAGAATACATAAAGATATCAAGAAAATCTGCAACAACAAAACAACCCAGTTAAGAAATTGGCAAAGGACTTAAATGGACACTTTTCAAAAGAAGAAATCCAAATGGCCAACAGACACATGAAAAAAACATGTTCAGGATCACTAACTGTCAGGGAAATTCAAATCAAAACCACAATGATGTTTCACCTCACCCCAGTTATAATGGCTTTCATACAGAAATCAACAAACAACAAATGCTGGTGATGATGTGGGGGGAAAGGTACACTAATCCACCATTGGCAGGAATGTAAACTGGTACAGCCACTATGGAAGACAGTATGGAGATTACTCAGAAATCTGAATATAGACCTACCATATGACCCAGCCATCCCACTCCTGGGAATTTACTTTAAGGAAATGAAATCAACAAATAAAAGAGTTATATGCACCCCCACGTTAATGCAGCTCAATTTACACTAGCTAAGACATGGAATCAACCTAAATGCCTGTCAACCAGAGACTGGATAAAGAAATTAGGGGATCTGTACTCTATGGAATACTACACAGTGGCAAAAAAAAAAAAAAAAAAAAAAAAATCTGGTCATTTGCAACAAAATGGATGAATCTGGAAAACATCACACTTAGTGAAATAAGCCAGACCCAAATGGACAAATCCACATGTTCTCCCTGATCTGTGACAACCAATAGAGCACCTAAAAGGAAATCTGTAGGAGTGAAATTGACACTTTGAGAAGCAATGACTTGTAAAGCCCTTGTCTTGACTGTTGAGGAACAATTTACTTTTTCTCTTCTTCATACTATGGTTAATCATATGTGTATAGAGTTAATCATATGTGTATAAAGTCAATTGAAAATATATCTCAGTAAAAAAAAATTAGAGTGGGAATAAGAGAGGGAAGAGGAAGTTTGTAAGTGTAAAGCTGTATAGTTCTGCATACATTCCTACAGACTTACTTCTAAGTGTACAGTTTAAAAACTTGCAATGGGACCCCAAATCCCATTAAGCTGGGTAG
Source organism: Lepus europaeus (assembly GCF_033115175.1). Classification (NCBI taxonomy): domain Eukaryota; kingdom Metazoa; phylum Chordata; class Mammalia; order Lagomorpha; family Leporidae; genus Lepus; species Lepus europaeus. The sequence goes on along the minus strand of NC_084835.1, from coordinate 103,473,536 downwards.
TAAAAATGCTTTCTTAAGTGTTAAAGTGGCCATATTAAGTGTTAAAGTGAACATATAGATATGGTTAAGTGTAAAAGATATCATATAAATAAGATCAAGTGTTTCATAATAATAATAGATAGAACTAAAAAGGAGAGAATGTTCCAACATGGAAAGCAGTCCACATAGCAGACTCATAGAATGACAATCACTTTTAATAGCACTCTGACCTCTGAATCAGTCCTTAAGGCATTCTGGTCTGGCTGAAAGCCATGAGAGCATTTCAGGTATGGAAAGCCAAGACATTGTGGCCAAAATAAAATTCCTACATGAAGGATTTCTGTGAGAGAGACCCCAGTGGAAAGAAGTCGCCATAAAGAAGGATGTACTTTTCTCTGAAGGGAGGAGAGAACTTCCAGTTTGCTTATGGCCTTGTCTAAATACTGACAGATATTGTGGATTCAAAAGGCTTCCATACTGGGGCTGGTGCTGTGGCATAGCTGATAAAGCTGCCACCTGCTGTGCCAGCATCCTATATAGGCATTGGCTTGAGTCCCGGCTGCTCCACTTCTACCCAGCTCTCTGCTATGGCCTGGGAAAGCAGTGGAAAATGACCCAAGTCCTTGGGCCCCTGACCAACATGGGAGACCTGGAAGAAGCTCCTGGCTCCTGGCTTTGGATCGGCCCAGCCCTTGCTGTTGCGGCCATCTGGGGAGTGAACCAGAGGATGGAAAATCTCTCTTTCTCTCTCTCTCTCCCTCTGCCTCTCTAGCTCTGCCTTTCAAATAAACAAATAAATCTTAAAAAAAAAAAAAGCTTCCATAGCCTTCGCAGCTCCTGTCAAGAGCCTCCAGTGATCACTAACATCATACATAAGAGTGTTCATTGTTAAATTAACAACAGGAGTCACTGTGCACTTACTTCCCATCTAGGACTTCTGCCCTCAATGAGTTGTACTATGCGAATTAACTGTAAAACTTGTTCCCAGTTTTGTGTGCATGTGTATGTGTGCAAATTGTTGATATCTTTACCTAGTATAGAGTTGGTCTTCTGTATATAAAGTTAATTGAAAATGAATCTTAATGGAAAATGGGAATGGGAATCGGAGAGGGAGGAGGAGGTAAGGTGAGAGTGTGGGTCGGAGGACGGTTATGGTGGGAAGAATCACCACATTCCTAAAGTTGTACTTATGAAGTTTGTACTCATTAAATAAAAAGGTTTCTTTAAGAAAACAAAGAAAGAAAGATATATTTCTATACAAAGAGTTTTATAGGTTAACAAAAAACTCCAATGTCCCAAAATAAAAAAAAAGAAAATCTCAATTTTTCTTTAACACATAATCTAATCAAAATACTACAGGTATATCCATCATCAATAATAAACATGGGTTGCTAAGAACCAGGATGTTGAAAAAAGGTACAAGAAGGAGTCTGTTTTCAAGGAGCTAACATCTAGTTGTGGAATCAAAACAAATACAGAAAAAGATAAGCCAGGGCCCAGACTTGTCCTTATGGGTATGTGGAATTCACAGCAGGACAACACTCCAATGACTTATGTTTGCAGTTAGGTGAACAAGAGCTGAGGTCCTCAAGATCCCCTTTAGGATAAAAATAGCCTACTGCCCAGCCCACAAACACCTCCACATGCCTCCCACAAGCCTGTCATCAGCAGCCCTCTGAGTATTCATTGCATAGGGTTCTGCAAAGGGCTGTGACTAGGCTGAATAGCATTCTGCACCAAAGACTCTGATAAAAGCAATACCGCTTAACTCCTACTCTACTGAAGTGCTCACTGCAGGATCATGATCATCAACCTTGAAAAGACAGAATGAATATCATTAGGCAAGAAGGGAACACAAGATTAGAGCAATGATTGCAACTATCCATGTCCACGGCACTCAAATCTCCAGACACAAATTACATCCCTGGGTGCTCAAAGTGCTTGGAGATGCAATCACAAAACCAAACCAATGTCAACAGGCTGAAAAATAATGGAGGGGGAACAGTATAAAGATTGTCTTGTCTTTCCAAAGAAGAAGAAGAAGAGAAGAAGATAGGGGTTAGGAGTGGAGGAGGAAAAGATCAACTTCAGGAACTACAGACTACTGAGTGGAATGCTTATCTTCGTTAATACTTCCAAAGAACTCTTAATAGCTGTCGAGTAAATTTGAGTGGAAGAATTGATCATTGGGAGATAACATAAGGTCACTAAATTGAAGAAATCTAAAACTACATTTTTTAAAATAGGACATAATGAGTCAAGGAAACAGTACCACCATACCGTACCTGGATTATGTGAATGCATAACCACATCATTAATGGCATATTTGTAGACTTGAGTAAGATATAAAAATTGGAACTAAAATGAAAAGTACTTCTAATGAAACAAAGGGGCTCTGTCCTTGACCATTTTATTTTTGCTAACTCTGTATGATAAAGGTCAAGTTTGAGGGCCAGTATTGTGATGCTTCATGTTAAACTACCAGCTGCAACTCCAACCTCCTACATCAGAACCCTGGTTGGAGTCCCACCTTCTTAGCTTCCAATCCAGCTCCCTGTTAATGGCACCCAAGAAAGTGGTAAAAGATGGCACAAGTGCTTGGGCCCCTAGAGCTCCCATAGGAGACCCAGATGTAGGTCCTGGCTCTTGGCTTCAGCCTGGCCCAGCCATGGCTGTTGCAGGCATCTTAGAAGTGAACCAACAGTTAGAAGATCTCTCTCTCTCTCTCTCTCTCTCTCTCTCTCTTTCTGCCTGTCAAATAAATAAATCTTTTTTTTTAAGTCTAGTTTCATTTAACTCAAAGAAATTTGATCAGTTAACAAGCAAATTCTGGGAAATTTTACAGCAAGAAAAAATGAACCCTGCCAAGAGAAAGAATGATTGATGATTTAAAGAATTTTAGGATAGAAACTAGCAACAGAGCTACAACGATATTTAGAGAAAGCAGAATGACAACTGTAAGGCTTTTGTCTGGTTGCACACCAAGTCATTTCAGGTTTTTTATGTTGTTGGGGAAAGTTTTCTTCCCATATGAGAAAGGCATAATTTTAAAGTTTATTGTCGTCAGTTTGTTCCCAACCCTATGATCACCTATTTCTTCTAGAATTTTCCAGCGGTAAGCTACTATGTACAGTCCTCTCCTCTCAGACAGTTAGTTCAGACAACTGTTTTTTCTGTAAGCTTCCTGTCCACTGCTCCCTGGCAAATAAAATGCCAGGAAAGGTAAGGCCCGTCAAACCCCACTGAACCTGTTCCAACGGCTCTTCCCTAAAGTCTGAAGAGCACTCAAACCTGAACTGGCTGCAGGTTGCCTTTCAGCTGAACCCACAGCTTCAGAATTCTGTGTCCGCTGGAACCATCATCAAACTTCAAAATGGACTTGTGCTTCCCCACACTCTCTCTTTCCCCTTCCGGACGACTTGTGTCTGCGTCCCCTGGACTACTCTGCACAGCTGTCAGCGAGAAGGGCTTCTGCCTCTTCAAATCCCAGCCCTCGGTTTGCTTGGGACACTCCTTGACACTTCACAGATGGGTCTCATTTTTCAGAGCTAAACTGGGTCTTTAACCTGGTACGCGCTAAGTGTGTACGGGCAGCTGAGATGGGGGACGCTTATGAGCACACAATTAAGGAGGGAGAGGAGAGAGTGAGAAAGAGGTGTGTGTGGGGAGACAGGGAAGGGGGAAGGAAAAGAAAGGGAAGGAAGGAGTCACTTGAAGGAGGGAAGAAGAAAAGAAAGTTAAAAGACATGAGACAGCCAGCGCCGCGGCTCACTAGGCTAATCCTCCACCTGCGGCGCTGGCACACTGGGTTCTAGTCCCAGTCGGGGCGCCAGATTCTGTCCCGGTTGCTCCTCTTCCAGTCCAGCTCTCTGCTGTGGCCCGGGAGTGCAGTGGAGGATGGCCCAAGTGCTTGGGCCCTGCACCCGCATGGGAGACCAGGAGAAGCACCTGGCTCCTGGCTTCGGATCAGCGCGGTGCACCGGCTGCAGCTCACCGGCCTTGGCCACTGCGGGGGGTGAACCAACGGCAAAGGAAGACCTTTCTCTCTGTCTCTCTCTCTCTCACAATCCACTCTGCCTGTCAAAAAAAAAAAAGACATGAGGCAAACACAAGTGAGAAAGAATCATCCCTCGGCCTTTCTGCTAATATTTAATGACTTCTATTTAATCTTAAATTTTTCAATTTCCCATCCTCCCTGCATATCATGTAGCTTCTTCCTTACTCCTTTCCCCTCATCTCTAAGATAACCCACTCTCTCCTCCTCATATGTTTCCAAGACTCCATGGACTTGCTGCCCCCAGGGAATAATCTCGTAGTATCTCTCCTCCTAGTTATCTTACCTAGATTCCTGGGTTTTTCCACAGAAAATGGTTGACTGAACACACTCTCCAATGGTGTGCAGAAGCCTGGAATTAGATGTTCTCCAGTGTTTCATGTTTTCTTGCAACAATATTCATCTCTCAGTTTTGTGCTAGCTTTTCTTCCGCAGTCTTGCTACCTCTCATGATTTCTGACACATTTTTTACATTTCAGTTTTTTTTTTTTTTTTCAGAAAAAATAAACTTTGGAAAAAACTGTTTTTTTTTAAGTTTTTCCTGGCACATTTTACTCATTGACATTTAACATTCCTACCACCTACTCTTGCTCATGTTTCTGATTTTGATCTGCTCTTTATACATTTTGGCTTTTTCTTCACTATCCCAAAATATGTAATTAACACGCCAGACATGCAGCTGATACCTGGATATTTTCTGTGCAGAATACCAAGCCTCTGGCTTCTTAGAAGCACCCCTTCCACTCTTTACTCCAGCTCTTTCCCTTGGCAACATGCCTCCCACTCTGCTGTCTTGGGCTGTCCAGAGCACTCTCAGGCTGTGCGCAGTCTCTTCTTTCACCCGTGAGTGACACACAAGCAACCCACACGCACAAATAACTTCTATTCCTGTCTTTGTAAGACTACAGGAGGTGGGACCAGTGCTGTGGCGTAGCTGGTAAAACCACTGCCTGCAGTGACTGGCCGGCATCCCATATGGGCGCCAGTTCGAGTCCCAGCTGCTCCACTTCCAATCTAGCTCTCTGCTATGGCTCATCACAAAAACACAAATACCATATGGTCTCTCTGATCTGTGGTAACTAATAGAGTACCTAAAAGGTAATCTACAGGAGTGAAACTGACACCTTGAGATTCCATGCTTTTGAACAGCCCTTGTCCTGACTATTGAAGAACAATGTTTTTCTTGTTTGTTTTTCTTCTTTTTTCTTCATACTATTTGGTGAACTCTCTACTTAGTATAGGGTTAATCTTTTGAGTATAAAATTAACTGAAAACAGATCTTTGCAAAAATTAAGAATGAGAAAAGGAGAAGGCAGAGAAAGAAGGGTAGGAATATGGGGGGGGGGGGAGGGAGAATCACCATGTTCCCAAATATGAATATATAAAATGCATGAAGTTTGTATTCCTTAAATAAAAGTTTAAAAAAAAATTTTTTAAAAAGAAGATGTCCCAAGTCCTTAGGTCCCTGCACCCATGTGGGAAGACTCGGAGGAAGTTCCTGGCTCCTGGCTTTGGATCAGTGCAGCTCCAGCCTTGTGGCCAGTTGGGGAGTGAACCAGCGGGTGGAAGACCTCTCTCTCTCTCTCCCTCTCCCCTTCCCGTTCCCCCTCTCACTCTCCATCTGTGTAACTCTGACTTTGAAATAAATAAATAAATATTTAAAAAAAAAAGATTACAGGAGCAGGAGGCAAAAATCAATGCTAATTAAAAAAATACAAATGAGGCCGGCGCCGTGGCTTAACAGGCTAATCCTCTGCCTTGTGGCGCCGGCACATCGGGTTCTAGTCCCGGTCGGGGCGCCGGATTCTATCCTGGTTGCCCCTCATCCAGGCCAGCTCTCTGCTATGGCCCGGGAAGGCAGTGGAGGATGGCCCAAGTCTTTGGGCCCTGCACCCGCATGGGAGACCAGGAGAAGCACCTGGCTCCTGGCTTCGGATCAGCGAGATGCGCCGGCTACAGCAGCCATTGGAGGGTGAACCAGCAGCAAAAAGGAAGACCTTTCTCTCTGTCTCTCTGTCACTATCCACTCTGCCTGTCAAAAAAAAAAATTAAAAAAAAATACAAATGAACTAATATTTGTGAAAGTGAATAGAAAAAGAAAGAAAATGGAACAGGCATTTAGCCTAGATACTAAGGTGTCCTACTTCCAGATAAGATTACCTGGCTTCCACTCCCAGCTCTGGCTCCTGACTCCAACTTCCTGCAATTGCAGACCCTGGGGAGCAGTAGTGAGGATTCAAGTAACTGGGCTCCTGCCATCCACCCAGCCTTGGTTGTTCCTGGCATATGGGGAGTCAATCAGAAGATGGAAACTTGCTCTACCTGTGTCACTTTCTGCCTCTCAAATAAACACTAGGATTGGCATTGTTGTGTAGCAGTTAAGCCACAGCCTGCAATATTGACTCCCCACTTCTCTGCTTCTGATCCAAGTTCCTACTAATTTACCTGGGAAGGTCAAGTGCTTGGGTCTCTGCCACCCCTGTGGGAGGCCCTAAGGGATTTCCTAGCTATTGGCTTCAACCTGGCCCACACCTGATTGTTGTGGCCAATTGAGACTCGAACCAGGAAATGGAAGATCTCTCTCCCTTTCTATCTGCTCCTCTTCCTTTTAAATAAATAAATATCTTTTAAAAATAATAAAAATTAATTAATTAAAAATTTTAAATGTCCCTGACAGTAAGGACCAGGCTAGAGCTGGGAGCCTGGAATTCCATCCAGGTTTGCCACATGGGTGTCATGGGCCCAGGCAGTTCAGCCATATTCTGTTGCCTTCCCAGGCACATTAGGCCTGCCTCAGAAGTGGAGCAGCCAGGACTTAAGCCAGAGCTCTGATGATACAGGATGCTGCTGTTGAAGGGGGTAGCCTGCACCCTCCAGAGGCATTTCAATCAGCAGGACTAACTACAATAGGAACATCATTGTCAGGATGTACTCCCATTCAATGTCTTTTAACCGAATATTCCTTCTCCCCTTGTGTTTGTGTCCCCAGCCCTCTCTGTTCCATGACGGCTGGATTGGAGATCCCAGCCTGCCTTGGTGGATGGCCTTGCTCCCTCAACTCAAATGAGAGGAGAGGACAGCTGCGGGAGAACTGTGGAGTCAGACTTGTGTGGCCCAGCTTCTCCTCTCTGCCGTGGGCACGCCTCCTTGTTTGGATAGAAGTCTCCCCAGACCAATCTGCCAGCACCTTGAACAAAGTGAGTGTATCTGTGAGGGTTGTGAAGTTGTTCCCCTGTGTGACTGTCGCGAGTCTCCATCCCTTTTTGGACAGACACTGGACCCATTGGTTAAGCAGCTTAGAGTTTGAATTGGATAGAATATGAGCCAGGGAGAAAACTAGAGGCTGTCCGGACCAATGCCTATTTTACAGATGGGATGACTGAGGCCCAAGAAATGGAAAAAAATTTGTTTAGACTCTCACGGCACTTTTGGGAGACCACAGCCGGACTGGAGCCCATGCCTCCCCTGCCTGGTGCACTCTTCTCTCCAGTAGCTGATGTTCTCCACGTGGGGCCCAGTCCAGGAGCACCAGCATCACCTGGAGAGCAGTGAGTCATGCACACTCTCCATTCCCATCCCAGACCCCTGCGTCAGGGGCTGCAGGCCAAGACTCTGGATTTTAACAAACTCACCCCATCATTCTGACGCTCCCTCAAGTTGAGAAAACACTGCATTATATGACATTCTTGCCCATTAAAGAATCATTTGCTGGACAACAGAATTCCTGATTTTGTAATACATCAAGTATAGTCATTCTTCTTTAGGTTAAATAGCCCTTTTAGTTCATCCTTATATGAAAATCTGCTAGCCAAAAATTATGATTTCAGAATCAATAAAATTATTAATAATTCTCACTGAATTCTAATTAAGAGTCAGGTAACACACTTTTTGGTATACATGTGTATATATCAGAAATATGTAATATTAACAGTAATTATAACCTTCTTATGAATTGATTTTTCATGACGTCTCACTTTCTATAAAGCCTGTATCTAAAGGGCCAATAAATATCAATGGGAAGAGATGGAGTTGTAGCATGTAAGGTCCCAAGCAATGGGACAAGAACCCATGGAAAGTTCCAGAGTCTGTCTCGCTGGAAAGCAAGATGAAGCCCAACATATTCGATGGAAGCTGTTAAAAGAGGGGCCAAGGCACAGAAGCCAGAGTTGGAAGGGGGTTATTGTGCATCGTGTGTAGGCTGTACACTGAACAATTCCAGAGGACACCATCCCCTAGGAAGCAGTTGTGCTCAGCCCAAACTCCACCTACTTCAAGCATTACCAGTGGCTGGATTTTCCCTGAGAATTGAGCTCTGTAGCTAGGATGCTGTGAGATGCCAAGGGGAATGCAGAGTTCTGGCTACAGGGTCATTCAGACTGGGTGATTTGTTAGAGGGCAGGAGGCTGCGTGAGATTTGCTAGTGTCCTGTGCTCCTCACAGAGCAAGCCCACCAGAGATGTCCATTCCATTACCACTCCCTGGGATAAGTTAAGGGGAAGGACCTAAAGTTGACCCTGAGTCCTTCTGCCTAGGACCCTTCTCAAGTTCCTCAAACATGCTGTGAAATGCTGATGTGATTTTGTCTGGCATGTTTGCTTTGCTTTATAAGTTTAACTTAAATTGAATTCATTTTTTGAATGACAAAACACTTCACCAAAGTCTGTGAAATACATGAGACTTCCTGAATAAGCCATAAATAACTGATTCCAAAGATCAACTCTGCAAACGGCCATGAACTACAGCAGAACACCAGCCATCCCTGGACGTGGCCACCATCTCTTTGAAGCTCAGAACAGTAACCTCATCATGCTTAAGTCTTTATAGAATCCACTGGGCACTGTAACTTAGTTAAGTTAGTGTCATTTTCCCTTAAGTCAGAACATGGAGGATTTCATTTTTGCAAGTAGGTTCCAGATAAAGAGGACTTGAGGAAAAACAGGGTGATCCGCTGGCCCACGTCAAGTTCTTGTGCTGGAGTTTAGAGCAAGAAAAACAGGCAGCTTAAAATTTAGAAGAATTAAAAAATGCATTGACAGGGCCAAAATGATGTACGAAGAAATCAATGGTGGAACATTAATAAAGGTTTAAAAGAATATGGGAAGAATAAATGTCAAATGGAATTACAGGGAGTAACAAATCATTACTACTACCACCTACAATGCAAGCATCCCATATCAGAGTGCCAGTTCAAATCCTGGCTGCTCCTCTTCCTATCCATCTCCCTGCTAACCTGCCTGGGAAAGCAGTAGAGGATGTGCTTGGGCCCCTGCTACTCTCATGGGAGACCTGTATGGAGTTCCATACTCTCAGCTGGCTAGAGTCAGCCATTGCAGCCATTTGAAATGTGAACCAGTAGATGGAAGACATCTCCCCCCCCACACACTTCCAAATAAATAAATCTTAAGAAAAAATTGTAATGTGCTGCTCCCCAAAAGCTAGCAGTTGCTACTGCATCTCCACTGTAATTTACTCAGCATTTTTTCAAAATCTAGTCCACCAATACTACTATTCACAATCATACCTCCGGAGGTCAATTTCACTCCAGTTAGAACAGCTGCCAAAGCTCATCATGAGGCAAGGACTCTTGGATACCACAGGATAAGCAGGCGATCACAGCACACCACTGCCTGCCCACTGCTGCCATGCACAGGAGAACCAGCCACACTCATCTTTGAATCCTGCACAGAAGTTCAGGAAACTTCTTCCACTTGACCAAAGAAAAACAAGCTCACGTGTTTGACATTTATCCCCCAAAAGAAAATCCCAAGGATGCTTCTTTGTGCTTCAAATGAAAGATTATCTGCTTATAACTATTGATTAAAAATCATTCTACTGCAACTCGGGATCATAGGGCTGCATCTTTGAAGTTAAGGCTGTATCAGTTTGCTAGGAACGCTAGAATAAAGTACTGCAGACTGGGCAGCTGAAACTGCAGAAATCTGTTTTCTAATGATTCTGGAGGCTGGAAGTCCAAGAGCAAGGTATTGGCAGGGTTGAGTTCTCTGTGCTTGGCTTGCTTGGCTGTCTTCTCCCTGTGTCCTCACATGGTCTTCCCTCGATGCATATCTGTGTTCTAATCTCATCTTCTTATAAGGACACCAGTCATGTTGGATTAGGACCCATTCTAAAGACTTTATTTTAACTTAATTACCTTTTTAAGGAGTCTGTGCCCAGTATAGGGGATGGAATTTGAACATAAGAATTTGGAGTAGGGGATAATCTAGCCCACACAAAGGTCTCTGGGTTGACTGCCTTCATTTTCCCATTCTTGTGTCAGAATTTCATGCTGTGTGTGCTTCTATGAACATCATGTAGAATCTGAACCCGTAATTCTGTCTCCCTTTTCATCACCTTCAGTCAGCAGTTAGTGCCCGGTTTCATGGCTGGTGCTGGGATCACATGCCATTCCATCACTAGGGCGTAACACCCACTAGCATCAAGTCTCATTTCAGAAACTTTCAATTCCATGTAAAGTATTAGCTCTAACTAGACCTTAGCTGCCCTCACTCTGAGGAAGTCATATGATAGAAGCCACCTCCAAAGGAAATCTTTTTGTCAAATTAAAATAATTCATTTTCATTTACTTTTTATTGATTTGTTTTTACATTATGCTGGATGAGACACAGAGTGTGTCATCTAGGAATGACATGCTTCTCACTCAGATGATAGCGCACTAGCAAGTCATGCCCAAGTGAGTATATTCGAACTAAATCTAATTTAAATAATGAGTTGGGGCCCTGAATTGTGGCACAGCAGGTAAAACCACTGCTTGAGACTCCCCATCCCATTTTATGTGCCAGTTCAAGTTCTGGCTGCTCTACTTCTGATCTAGCTCCCTGCTAATGTGCCTGGAAAGTAGCAGATGGTGGCTCATGTACTCGGCCCACTACTAGCCATTTAGAGGCCTGGATGGAATTCCTTGCTTCTGGTTTTTGCCTGGCCCAGACATAGCTGTTATGGTCATTTGGGGAATGAACCAGTAATGGAAGATATCTCTCTCCCTCTCTCTCTCTCTCTCTCTCTCTCTCTCTCTCTCTCTCTTATCTGGCCATTTAAATAAATAAATAAATAAAAATGGTGTACTACTACTACTACACACACACACACATACACACACGAGGAGAGAGAGCTGATAATTCATACCCCAAATGACTGTAATAACCAGACCTGAACCAGGACACAGCAGGAACTCCATCTGGGTCTCCTATGTGAGTAGCAAGCAAGTGGGCCATCTTCTGCTGCCTTCCCAGGTACATTGGCAGGAAGCTGGATCAGAAGTACAGCAGCTGGTATTCAAACCAACACTCCAATTGGGATGCTGACTTAAACCTACTGAGTCACAATATTGGCCCCAAATTGCCTTTTGTACTCATTAAACTTTACACTTACCTAATTTTGCTAAATAAAAGGGATATTTTTACACATTTCAATCATTTGAGAAATTCTCATTGCCTGACATTTGAATCACATAAAATGAAAATTTTAGATATGCTGGTCTGATAAATCTACTGCAAAACCTGTGGAAAAAATGACCATTGAACCTCCACTAAATCTAGAATTAACCAAATTGAACTTGAAACTTAAAGTTTTTACAAAATAATGATTTGCAAAAAACCTTTATACATAAAGGTTTAAAAATTCTTGATTTCTATGAAATGTAAAAAAAAAGGCTTCTTATAAGGAGTAGTTGGGACAACTGTACTGACATATTAAGTGCTTGTAAAAACATATCAGTTGAAAGGGCAGTGCTACTCAAAGGAATCAAATCTCCTTTAAAGGATTACTATAATGATTCATACGATAACTCTTCAACTTTGATATGTATTAACTATAACTATAGAATTAGAAAGACTTAAAATAAATTGATTTAAATCTAAAAAGTGCTAAATGCTGGGCAAAAGTAACAAATGAAATAAAAAGGCAATGGTACATGCTATTTGAAAAATTGGCACAAGAAAGTAAAAACTGCAAAAAAGTTGGCAAAGCAGAAAATGATTTTTAAAAGACTTAAAAGAAGTCAAAATGCACTGAATGAATATATATATATATATATACACACATACATACGTATATATTTGAATATAGAATTTTGGCACCTATGAAGAAATATACTTTCTGAATATTAAGTGTTTCAAAAGACAAGCTACACTATGATTATTAGCAATGTATATGTAGAAAATGCCTGAAGATACTGCTATGAAAACCATCAACTATAATTTTATAGAATCTTTAAAATGATCCTACTTCCTTGTCAGCTTTTCATTACTCTAACTAAAATATTTGAGAAGAGCTATTTAAGGGAGAAGGTTTATTTAGGTTCTCAGTCTAAAATCAGCCCCGTTGACTTAGACATCTGATGAGGCTGGAATTTGGCAGATAAAGAGTCACATGGTAAACCAGGAGGCAAAGAAACACAGGGAGCACACTCAGCTCATATAACAAGTCTTTCACAACAACTACCTTCCAAGGACAAGCCCTCAATGACCTAAAGACCAGCCAGGAGGCCCACCTTACAGGTGCCATAATTAGATCAAGTACTCACCCTTAATCCATCAGCAGTTAACACTAAGTCATTGACTGTTGGCATAAGACTTAGCAGTTTAAACATCCTGCATAAGTTGGGGAACCAAATCTTGTCCAAATCATACATGAATTACTATAAATGACAGTTAAAATAATCTTTTCTCTTTTTTTGTAAATAGTAAATACCAAGCAAATTGATATGATATTTAGATCCCATGTTCTTTGTCTTATCCTTTAACCCAATTCTCTGACTCTTTAAATCTTGACATAACTCTGAAAGAGAGGTCTCAATCATTACACAGTTTGAATTGCATACCAGTGCAGAAGGACAGAGACTTGGAATTGGATTGGTGCTGATTACAGAAATGTCTGTGTCACCACTTCCCACCCACCAAGAGGTCTATACTCAAAAAGCACACAATAGCAAGTGTTGTTGATGATGTGGAGAAATTGGAACTCCTGCTTGTTGCTGCTGGGGATGTAAGATGGTACAACCACTTGGGAAACAGTTCTGAAGTTCCTCAAACCTTAAACATAGTTACTATCTGACAAGGCAAATTTACTCCTAGATGACTGCATGAGAGAACTGAAAGCCTATGTTCACACAAAAACTTGTTTGACCACCTTTATACAGGCAAAAAATGAAGAGGATCGAATGTCCACCAGGTAATAAATAGATGAACAAACTGTAGTGTAGCTGTACAATGGAATATTATTCTGACATGAAGAAGGAATAAAGTAGCAATACATGCTAAAATATGCATGAAACTTGAAAACATTACCCCACATGAATGAGGCCAAGCACAAAAGGCCACGTGTGGTATGATTCTAACCAGAGTACTTTAAATATTTATGGAGAATGGAAATGTGGGTTTATTTTTGGTGAAAAAAAAATTTTTGAAGCCCATGCATGACTTTCTTGTCAAATAGGTTTTCCACGAACTTTTGAAAGACACTGTATACACATGAAGCTCAATCTTGGAGGGCACCAATATAAAATTATCTTTTAATTACATTTTCCACAAACTTTTTGAAGTATCCTTCCAGTTATAAGGAATATCCAGAATAGGCAAATCCATAAAGGAGCAAAGTCAATTACTGGTTGCTGGGGACTGGATACGGGGAAAATGGAAAGTAATTCCTAATGGGTAAGGGGTTACTTTTCAGGCCAGCTAGATAGTGTTTTAAAATTACATAGTGCTGCCGGCGCCACGGCTCAATAGGCTAATCCTCCGCCTCGCGGCGCAGGCACACCGGGTTCTAGTCCCGGTCGGAGTGCCGGATTCGGTCCCGGTTGCCCCTCTTCCAGGCCAGCTCTCTGCTGTGGCCAGGGAGTGCAGTGGAGGATGGCCCAAGTGCTTGGGTCCTGCACCCCGTGGGAGACCAGGAGAAGCACCTGGCTCCTGACTTCAGATCAGTGTGGTGCGCCGGCCATGGCGGCCATTGGAGGGTGAACCAACAGCAAAGGAAGACCTTTCTCTCTGTTTCTCTCTCTCACTGTCCACTCTGCCTGTCAAAAAATACATATATATAGTGCTGGTACTTGCACAACTCTGACTATACTATAAATCATTGATTTGGGTACTTCAAAAGGGTGAATTTTATGATATGTGAAGTATGTCTTTACAAAGATGATATATATATATATGTCATCAGATATATATGTGTACATATATACAGAAATATCTGTAATTATTTCAGTTTGGGTTTAAGATATATTTACGTACATAAATTTCATAAATGAGACCGCATTGTTCACACTGTTTTGTAGCATGGTGTTGCCCTCAAAAGTACAAGTGTCTTGGATATTTGTCTTTGTCCATAAATCCATTACACATCATTCTTTTGAACAACGTCCCCTGTGTACCATCAGGAGGTCTGCCTTAATTACTTAACCATTTAGACCATCTCAAATGTTTTGGTACAGTAACAACACAGGGATGTGCCTATACACATACAGATTTGCACACTTCAAATTATTGCCTGAAAATAAGATCACCTAAAACCCTACCAGTGGGATTTTTGGGTCAGCGCACACTCTGCGTGTTGAGCCACAGTGCTAACCTGCCCTTTAGAAAAGCTTTTTTCCCATCAGTTCACACCATCCCCAACTGTAATGGAGACTACCATTCCCCTGGTCACACCTTCAGCCCTCAGGATTCTGTTTTTTCTTTGAATCTGAAAGCCAGAAGGGGATTTGTTCTTGTTGCTGTTATTGGCATCCTCCTCGGGTTGAGAATCCCCCACACACACTTTAGCCATGGGTACTTCCTGTTTGTGAGTGTCTTAAGTGTGTCCCTTGACTTTTTTCTTACTGTGGTGTTTGTCACTTTCATCTAATTTGCCTGTTCTTTGTGTGGAATAGGAACTGTTACCTCTTAATCGGACATGTTAAAAATGGCTTTAAAGCTTGAAAAATATATGTTCCAAATTCTCCCGGAAGAGTTAGCTATGGCGTCATCTTTGACAGCAGACCCTAACTAGATGAAAAGGATAAAATTGGCTCTCATAGAAGCAAGTGAGTTTCTTGTCTTTAGAAAAGTCCAAATAGACATGGGTTTACCATCTAGCCAGGACACTGTAAGAAGCAATTCAAACAGGGCAAGGGTGGTTGGACCGGGTAACTTTTATGATGGCTCCCAACCCTGAGAGTGTAGGAGTTTGTGAGGGAGACAAATATTTAACTTCATGCAAGCAAGCCACTGCACCTGTGATAACAAGTGAGGAATTGATTCCTACTGCCAAAAAAAATCCCCCTGGGAGAGGACTTCCCTGAGCCCAGATGCCAACAAAGGATCTGAGTGTGTGTGTGTGTGTGTAGGTGGGTGTGGGTGAATTTCTGTGTGTATGTGTATGCCTGAATACTTTTTCTCAACTCCATGAAACAGGTATCATTGTTAATCCCATTTTACTGATGAAGAACTGAGGCACAGAGAAATGAGATAACTTGCCCAGGGCCACACAGCTAGTAGTAGCAGAGTCAGGATCCAAACTCAGGCAGCTAGGTTCCAGCACGCAGCATCCTAACCCCCACTCAGCACTGCCTGTTACCTAGATCAGTGGTCTCATGAGGCTGGGGTGTCCATAGCAGACCTGACTTCAAATCCACGCTCTGGTGCTTCAGAGCTCTGTGACTTTGGAAGAACCATTTCCCTGCTTAGAGCCTGATCCTGGTTTTCAAATGGCCGGAATAGCTTCTGATGCAGTAGTTGCGATGAGGACATGAAATCAGTTTGGGGTCTGCAAGATGAGAAACAACAAATCACAGGTAGGACAATGCACCTGCTTCAGACTTAAATGCCACAACAACTTGAGGCAGGGAGTTGCTTAAGGACAATTAAACTGTGTTAGAGGGCCACACCCTCTTAGAAAAGTTGGAGGTCTGAAAGGAAAAATACCAGGGTGGAAACGAAATCCTCCCACTCCACTCCAAGAGCTCCTGGGAGATAAGACTCCTTCCTTGCTGCCACAGGGCCTTGTTGCCTTGTTATCCTCGCACAGATCCCTTGAGGCTCTGGTAGGAGTGGGTCATCTTAGGTGATAAGGGTTGTTAAGGAATTACAATGCCTGATAAAGCCTCTGGTCTTGTTTGCCCATACTTTGGAGAGATATGGGTGACACAGATAAAGTCCTGGCAAAAAACCCCAGGTGGGCTTAAACCAACTCCTGGGAGGACTGCAAAGCAGCTGACATTTGGGGCTGACCTGCTACTGTATTTGCTCGGGCTTATCTCAGCAGAGGCTGGGAGCCAACAAGGGCCAGGTCAGGCCGGAGCCCTCTAGAAAGAGAGGCGTGAGCGCCTAGGGATTCTCTAAAGGGAGAAAGTTCTTGGTCTCCAAAATGCCAGCTTATGTCATCGCAGGGAGACCACTGTGCCATTCTCCACTCACAAAGGGCTGGTTGTGAGGAAGGCAGGGTCAGGCAGGCTGTCAGAGAGGGAGGCACCAGGCCTGTGTTGTGGGGACGCTGGGAGGGTAGTCCATTCTGACTGGGTGTGGGGGCAAAGGAGACAGAAGACTTCCAGCACCTCCCACATCGGTAAGAACATGCTCTCTACAATATACTCAAGTTATCCTTTGGAAACGAAATCTGCCTTTATATGGAGTATCATCCCGTGTGTGCTCCATGAATGCATGCAGACGGTTTCTAGAAAGACTTGTGCGAAATGGTTTATAACAAGGATATGGGAGAAATGGTTGTAGGGGCTTCCGGAAGATGAGTGAGGCTTTGAGAGAGATTGAAGAGAGGTCTGAAGTCCTAATACTCTATGTTTTATGCCACTGCATTTTTTTCCACGTATATGAGAGTGTTTCAAAAAGTACCTGGAAAGGGCATTTGGTGTAGTGGCTAAGATGCCACCTGGGGAGCTGCATCAGAGTGCACAAGTTCCAGTCCCAGCTCCGCTCCTGATCGCAGCTTCCTGTCAGTGCACACTCAGGAGTAGTTGGGTCCCCCTCCTCCAACCAAGTGGGAGCCCCCAGATTGAGTTCCCAGCTCCTAACTTCTACTTGGGGAGTGATCCTGTGGATGGAAAATGGATCTCTCTCTGTCTCTTTCCCCTACCTTTCAAATAAATTTTTAAAAAAATACTTTCAAAAGTTCATGGGAAATGTAACTAAAAGATGTTTATTTTGCTGTGAAAATTTTGAAATTTCTGTATACCTTTTTCACAATATTCATTTTCCATGAACTTTTTTGAGGACCCCTTGTACATGTCACTTTTATAATTTAAAAAACAAATTTATGCTTTAATAAAACTTCATTTTTAAAACTTACCACAAGGACAAATATCTTAGCTTCTTTCCTTGGATGCTGAGAGACTGTATTTGCTCATCACAGTCCCTTCTGGGCTATTAACGTATCCAGAATTGACTTTATTTTTGAATTATTTATCTTTCAGGAAAACCACTCCAGACAGTTCCTGAGTTTTCAGGATGGATCCAAAGCTATTTTGATGGCTCGGGCTGACTGCTATCACTCGGCCCCCGCCCCCTCTTAAAAAAGGTCCCACTCTGTTGTCACCCTCCTAAAATTCTTAATAATTTTTAAGCAAGATACCCCTTGCTTGCAATGACCTTGGGCCTCACAAATTATACAGCTGCTCTTGCTTAAGGCACTGGGTCACCTTTGGAGGTTTGGAATAAGCCACTGTCCCAGCGGCAGCACATGGAAATTGCTGGGAGGAGTTAGTCACCACCAAAAGCCACCTGGAAAGGTGAGTAGAGAGCCTGTGTCCCACGGTGGGGGGGCAGGAGCTGGGGCACAAAAAGTTGGAAATTTCAATTTTTTTTTATCTGAAACTCCCAATTTTGAAATAGTGCCTACTAATTTGTAGATAAACTCTGAATAGAGTATTGTATACACTACATTTGGCCTCTATGATTCCCAGTTTCAACCTCTGTGTTCTATCCTGAAAATACCAGTCAGCAACAACCATAGGGGCACATTGTCAGCCGGGGCTGGTCCTATTCACACATGAGCAGGAACCAGAGTTTGCTTCACCTTAAAGGTGAGCGACTGGCTTAACACAAGCATAGAGCTGTGTCTAGTTCCTCTGAAGGTACTAGGACAATGTAGTGGCCACAATTTTCTTGGAAATTCAACCTCTCTCGCTCATTCGCTGTGCTACCTACCCTGGTGTTGAATGTTGCAGCACTGTTGTTATGGGGAAATTTTTATTATCGCTTCATTGTATCAGAATGCTTTTCAATGATGATGCAAAAACCAAGCAAACAAACAAAATTCAGGCATCTCTTTGGAAGGCTGTGGTTTTGAGCAATGCCATTAGGAAATTTAACAAAATGAGAACCAGCCCTTGAATCCCATCACCCAATGTACTTTACAACTCCAAATATTCAAAAAGTCATTTAGAATCAGGATTTGAAAAGTGATGACAGTGATGCTAAAATTAAGAACCACGTAGCCCAGATAATTTAATGCATCTTCAAGTCTTGAGATTTTAAATTGAGCCATCCTTAGTCTCATACATGTAAACAGTCTCTGGATTCCCCCATCCCATCCCCAAATCCCAGGTTTTTCTGTTTCAAATAGGATCTTTCCTGGAATTGAGATCATTTTTAATTTTTCAGGAAAGAAAAAGAGCATTTGTATCTTATAAAATGGAGACAACACTTAAATGGCCAGGGAGATGCTCTTTGTGTATACATAGCTTTCCACCCAGCAGGTTACACACACACACACACACACACAATCTACCTTCTCCGTGGCCCTCTCCAACCCTGATGTACCAAGACAGGGGGCTCCTAAAAGTGGCCATGGCCCCAGTGGTGGCAATAAACTGTTAAGGTGTTGGGGAGATAAGCCCCCTACCTGCCAGACCCACTCAGCAGGCTGTAAAATTTAACTCTTTGCAAGCAGCAGTTCAGGTCAGTCTATTCCCAATGATTCTAACAGTTGCAAGGATCCAAACTTCCAGTGGTAAGAGGATTAGGAAAGCTACCTGGAGAGTTGTTGAGTCTTTCTTCACAGGTAGGGAGGCAAGGCTAGAGGGGAGGGGCGACTCTTCATTAGCCCCGGTATTACATGACTGGAAACAAGTTCCACAGACAGACTTACTGCATTTGTGCCAGACCCTGAAATTTTCCCACATGCTTTAAGTTTATGAAAGAAGGATCTTGCTTTCCTCCCATTTTCTAGGGTTACATTTTACTGTTTGCAATAAAAGTGAGTGGTTAGCAGATCCATTTCTCTGCCTCCAGGTCTCTCGATACCTTTCACTTAGGGCAAGCCAGCTTGCTTATAAGTTACCATACCTCAAATACTTGTGGTCACAGCTGAAAAAAGACAGTGATGACTTGATCACAATAAACAAAATCTCCAGCTTCTTATCAGCATTACATTAAAGCCCTGACTTGTTTGACAAGATTGTGTACTTCCCCACTTTCCTTCTATGTGCACACGAATGATCATTTCAGAGGCAACACTATTATCTCGATTTTCCACAACAAAACAACCTTGCATGCAAAAAGCCAGACAACTGAGCACAACACAAACGTAACTTTCCCGAAGCCATCGCAGCTCTTTACACATTTGTTATTCTGTTTGACACGCACAATAAATCGTAATAGTTACCAAATTACTGTTCAGTTTCAAATGATGAGCCCACATCTATAATCTTAGTTAGCTGCTTGCTGGCCTGCTTCAGGAATACCATTGCATCCTCCAGGGTAATTCTATATCAATGACTTTTCCAAATAAATCTAGTTGCTGGTTTATATTAATGAACTGTCACAGTTTCTATTGTTTTCCCATGGCCTTGCAGCTGTATTCCTTCACAGGTGCTTGGCAAATTAAAATGATGCTGGTTTGGGGTTTCAGCTTGATGCAAAATCACTCCTTCAGCAGATTTCTAGCAAGTTATTCAAGCAAGAAACACGTCTTTACTCTAGACATTCAGCTTTTTCCCATATCCAATACCCAGGCCTTTACTGACGCTTCACATTTCTGTTTTACTTAGCAAAGAAGTACAAAAAGAGATCGTCTTTCTGACTTGGAACATTTCTATTAAAGATTCACAAGCCTTGAAAGCATTTTTTTAGAAAAAGAAATGTATTCTTTTTAGTCAATCCTAACACTTTGTTCACAGATCACAAACATTAATTACTGATGTTTGCAGATTCTATATCTTTTGGGGTTGTTTTTGTTAACAATCAGTACACAAGGGATAAGCAGACAGGAAGAAAATTATTATATGCTAACTATCCAAAAACACGTAAATGCTCCTTTCCAAATCTATTATAACATTCATTTAAAAACACTTTGCTTATGACTAACTTCTACCAGTGGAAATGAGAACGATTAACGTGCAAGGACTGGCTCAATCACATTATCCTGGCTTTGGGATAAATGGTGCTTCCTCCTGGCATTGGACCTTACTTTCCTCTCATAGTCCTGAATTCCTTTCTTGACCGCTTGGCGCACTTGAGTTCAGATCACTGGGGTGTTCTGAGCTGCCCTTCAGGGGTCAAAATATTATCAATTCTTTGCAGCTCAGCTTTGTACAGCTTTGTATTTTTACACACTCACACACCTTCCTGATGGCTTCACTTGGGGATATTTTTCTGTTTGATATTGTCTTTAATGTAAGGCCTGCTGCAAAATTGCTATACATTATAAATGATCAACATATTTTGATCTGAATTCTCAGGTTCCATATTTGCATTGTCTTATGATATGGATGCAAATACTTTCTCTCCAACCTTCCTCATAAGCACAAGTGCTGCAGATTGCTGGTGGTCCATCCAGTATCTGCTATCCATTTTGTTCATTTGAGACTTAAAGAGATGGAGAGGAAAACCTACATTTCCTGACCTCCCTTGCAAAGGTGGCACTCAAGAGATTGTAAATGGGAATGAGTACAGGCAAGCCTGCCCCTAACTTTTGGAAGGATGGGTTCAAAAGTCCATTCTCCATTACTGATAGAACTCAACAGACTGGGTAATTTATAGACACTCATGGTAATTTATGTTCCACTCATGGTTCTAGAATCTGATCAGTCCAAGATGACAGCACCAGCATCGGATGAAGTTCTTCTTGCTGTGTTGTAACATGGCAAAGGGCAGGAATCACAAAGAGGGAGAGAAGGCAAGATGGGCCGAATTAGTAACAAACCCTCTCTCTTGCTGACTGAGCCTCTCCAGCTAGGAGGTTCCTAATCCTTTCAAGAGGGCAGAACTCTCCTGCGCTATCACCACTTAGGCTCCACCTCCCCAAGACTGTTACATTAGCAATTAAATTTCAGCATATGCTTTGGAGGGGACATTGCAACCCAGCAAATGAGTACAAGTTTAAAGTTGGATATTGACTATCGCCAATATCATTAATCCTTGCCCGAGGAGTACTCAACACAGCTTAAAAGCATTTGGAATAAAATGAATGGCAAAAAGATGGGAGTAGAAGGGAGCATTATTCACAAAGGAAATGGAATGAACAAAAGTCTGGATGTGGACAGAACATATTTGGAAAATGGGGAATAGGATAATTGCATCTTGTGGGGAGATGACAGATCTGCATTAGCACGGAGAGGTTGAGACCCAAACAGAAAAGAGAAAGGAACCCTGGCTTATTCACAACTCCCGTTGATCTGCACAAAGTCTGGCAAGTCAGCATTCAATTGCGTGTGCCTCTTTGAAGTCTTTTTTCATCAGGGAAAATTAACTACACATGAGAATGTAACACACTTGCATACACACTGTGATCCATGTATACTCACAGTCATATGGCACACTAAAATTGCAGCCTTGCACATTGTATAGCAATTGTTGATGTGTCTGCTCACTTTTTGGTAAACGTATTGGGAACCAATTCTTATCTTAGTGTCTCTGTGCTCTTGGTGCACAATCTGGAGCTTGATACATAGTAGGTATTCGTTCCATAAGCCTTGGGATAACTAATTACTTGGGCAGATAATGGGAAATGATTGGGGGTAAATAATAGTATCTTCAAACAGATATTTTTATTAATCTGCTACTGCTGAGCTGGATGTCTTGGAGGAAAGAAAAAAATAGATGATGACATTCCAATTGCTCCAGTTTAAAGAAATTCTTGATCCTGGGATGGAAGCCCCAGGAACAGAAAGTGAAAGTTGTATGTGACTATGATTGTGAACAAAATCAAGAAGGCAGTAGTCAGATTCAGTCTGAAATGCGAGGACTGAGGAGCATTCACAGATGGCATGGAGATTTTGAGGTCGGCTATAAGAATGATGGTACTGAAGTGAAACTTATGAAAATCAGAGGGACTTGTTTCAATGAGAAACAAATTAGTAGTACTGGCTTAATCTTGTTGAGACTGAACACTCAGTAAGACTCTGAAGTAATAATATCTACTAGGAAATTGGAAACATGATAAAATATTAGAGACATTTCCATGTTTTTTTAATTCCTTATTTGAAAGGCTTACAGATAGAAACAGAGATCTTCCACCCACTGGTTCACTCCCCACAAGTAGCTACAACAGCCAGGGCCGGGACAGGTCAAAGCTAGAAACTTGAAACTCAGTCAAGAGCTCTTTATTGATGGCAGAGACCCAAATACTTGAGCCAACACCTACTGCCTCCTAGGGTTCACATTAGCAAGGAGCTGGAATCAAAAGCGGACTCAAACCCAGGCACTCCAGTATGTGATGCAGGCATCCTAAGTGGTGGCTTAACTTCTGCACTGAACACCTGACCCGTCTTTCCAATTTTAGTACTAGTGAGTGTTCATTAAATTCTCTTACTGTGCTTTTCTTTTTCTAAATTTAAGATCCAAAACAAAATATTATTGTCTCCATTTTGCAGAAGAGACAACTGAAGCACCCTGAAATTTAGTCAATTTCTCAAGAACATGGAGCTACTAAGTGGCAGAGCCAGGACTCAAATTCTAGCAGCCCAGTTACATCAGCATCCAAAGGAATCAATTTTAAGCTATAGGCTCTTCCTTGGTCTTTTCCATTCTGGGCCCCAGAATCTTGGTTGCAGCTATAAGTGGAAATCACTTATTCTGTAATTTCATACTTAAAAGCAAATTTCATACAAATGATTTTCCAGTGGACTTTAGTTCTACATGGCTTCAATATGTATTGCTCAGAAGGGAACAGGGGGCAGAGCACAGAGGATTTTTAGGACAAACTACTCTGTATGCTATTATCATGGTGGATATACGTCATCATACTTTTGTGCAAACCCAGAAACTGCACAACATCAAGAATGCATCTTAATGTGAACTCTGAACTTTGGGTGACAATGATGTGTTAATGTAGGTTCATCAGACACAGTAAATGCACTGCTCTGGGAGGGGATGTTGACAATGGGGGAGGCTATGCACGTGTGGGGACAAGAGGTAAAGTGAAATATCTGCACCTTCCTCTCAATTCTGTTGTGAACTTGAAAATGCTCTAAAATATAAAGCCTTTCTTAATAATGAGGGTGGGTTGGGCATTGTGGTACAATGAGCTAAGCTGTCACTGGGGACATCGCATAACAAAGTGCCTGCGGTTGAGCCCTGGCTACTCCTCTTCTTATCCAATGCCCCGTTAATACAGACCCTGGGAGGCAGTAGATGATGACTCGAGTACTTGAATCCCTGGCACCTACCTGGGAGACTTGGAGGGGAATTCCTGACTCCTGGTTTCAGCCTGGTCCAGCCTTGGCTGTAGTGGGCATTTCAGGAGTGAACCAGTAGTCAAAAATTCTCCCTCTCCCTTGTATTCTCTGTCCCTCTGCAGTTCAACTAAACAAAAATGAGGATGAGGTGGACAATACTCAACGAAGCAGAACTCGGCATTGCAAGACTTCTCAGAGCCTGTGATGAGCTAATAAGGGTTGGTGCTCCATGGAACCCGTTTGGTACTTTAAGAAACCAACAAAAGTGCTACTGAAAGTTATATACACTATGGAATAAAAGCAAATACTCTTTAGAACAGTGGCTCCTAATAATAACTCAATCACATGGGTATATTTTTTAAAACTGTGAAGACCTTTTAAAAAAAAAATACTGATTTTATGGGTCTAAGCTAGGGCTCAGGCATTAGAAATTTTCCCGGGTGTTTCCAAAGCACAGCAAAGTTGGAAAAGACCAGCTCTAGAATAATCTTAAGCATAATAACAAAGGTAAAACTGTAAGTGGACCAGATTAAGGTCTAAACATCAAATGCTACTTCTCTGTCATTGAGAAATTATTGACAACTACCAGAGAATCATCACTGTTATGACTGAGGACTGGAGTCCTCTCCTTCTGCCTCAGGGATATTCTTCTGTGTGCTCTGCTTCCTTTTTCATCATACATGGGTTTGTTCTGGGATATTTATCGGATTCCTTATTAGATTCCTTATTACATTGTATTGCATGCATTTTCTGCTCATCCCATTGCCTAATATTGACCCAAGAAGATTATTTACCACTGGGATCTCACTCATGGAGATCTTTCATTTAGGTCTTCTTCTTCCTTTTTTTTTTTTTTTTTTCCATGCCTACAATACTCTCATGGGCTCTTCAGCCAGATCTGAATGCCTTAAGGGCTGATTCTGAGGCCAGAGTGCTGTTTAGGACATCTGCCATTCTATGAGTCTGCTGTGTATCCCGCTTCCCATGTTGGATCGTTCTCTCCCTTTTTTATTCTATCAGTTAGTATTAGCAGACACTAGTCTTGTTTGTGTGATCCCTTTGACTCTTAGACCTATCAGAGTCCAGTGGAAAGAACGGGGCCATCAAAGATGGAGGTACCTTTCTCCGAAGGGAGGAGAGAACTTCCACTTTGACTATGACCCTATTGGAATAAGATCAAAGTCGGTGAACTCTAAAGGTTTCCATAGCCTTGGCAACTCATGATTAGAGCCTAAGATTACTGACGCCATAAACAAAAGTGTCAAATTGTTAAGTCAGCAACAGGAGTCACTGTGTACTTACATCTCATGTGGGATCTGTCCTTAATGTGTTGTCTAATGTGAAGTGATCCTATAACTAGTACTAAAACAGTATTTTTACACTTTGTGTTTCTGTGTGAATGCAAACCAATGAAATCTTTACTAATTATATACAGAATCGATCTTCTGTATATAAAGATAATTGGAAATAAAAAAAAAAAAACCAAACCTGGTGTTAAATTGGAAATGGTATAGAAAATTAATTAATTTTTAAAAAAATATCATGTAGGTTCTCTGTCTTTAATGTGCTGTACACTGTTATTTAATGCTATAACTAGTACTCCAACAGTATTTTTTTCACTTTGTGTTGCTATGTGGGGGCAAACTGTTGAAATCTTTACTTAATATATACTAAATTGATCTTCTGTATATAAAGAGAATTGAAAATAAATTTTGATGTGAATGGAAGGGGAGAGGGAGCAGGAAAGGGGAGGGTTGCAGGTGAGAGGGAAGTTATGGGAGGGGGGAAGCCATTGTAATCCATAAGCTGTACTTTGGAAATTTATATTCATTAAATAAAAGTTTTTTTAAAAAAAAAAGATTATTTATTTGAAAGTCAAAGTTAGAGAGAAAGAGAGAGAGAAAGAGATCTTCCACCTGCTGGTGATCACCCCAAATGGCCACAACAGCCAACACTGGGCTATGCTGAAGCCAGGAGCCAGGAACTTCATCTGGGTCTACCCTCATGGTAGCAGGGCCCAAGTAATTGGGCCATCTTCTGCTACTTCCTCAGAAGCATTAGCAGGGAGCTAGATTTGGAAGCAGAGTGGCCAGGACTCAAAATAGCACCCATGCGGGTTGCTGGTATCGCAGGTGGTACCTTAACCCACTAAACCATAACACTGACCCTTACACAAGCATAGTCTTTATCAGTGCATTAAAAGAGTTAGCTTCATATTGTCCTAGAAGTCTTATGCCAGTTATTTATTCTTCTCTAACTTACAAAAGCTGCAGCTCTGTTTTCTCTTGCTCTTCCTCTCTCTTCCTGGACCCCTCACTGGCATTGCCAGTTGTCTCTGTGTTCTGGCTGCTATAGAAGAGATGAGTGTCTCATAGTTGGTTTTTATTCTGGGCAAGGAAAGTGGCTTTCAGACTGAAGTTGAGGAGAAATGGGTTCCTCATTTCAGAACAATATGTCCATCCTAAGACATATCCTGTGTGTATCTATTAAACATCTTCTCTACCAGCTCCACAGCTGATATACTGTATATTTCACACCATTTCTATGTGAAGGGCTGCACCATCTGGGATGGCTGATCCCACACTTCCTTAGCCCCAACTCCAGTGCTCAGCACCAGAGGCAGGTGAATCTCAACATGAGGAAATTCAGACCCATTAAAAGCTCAGCCACAACTTTAGCCCTGAGTGGTATGAGAGACATGAAGTCATGCCCGTGGAAGCCTGCCAGACAGCCAGAAGGTACGGAGCATCAGCAGGGGGAGGAAAAGGAGTAAAGGACTGGATGAAACTGAGAGGAAAGTGGGAAGAGACAGGAAACAGAACGAAAGGGGAGGAAAAAGGAGAGAGAAGGGGGGAGGAGGGAACCAGGACAGAATCACAAAATATCATCTACTACGGCCTCAGGTGCCATTTAGCTCCATGCTTTGACTAACTCCTCCCTAGACAGCAAACAGATCAACAGATCATATCAACACAATTAATCCTGCTCTTCTTTCAAAGATTATAATCAATAACAGCTTTATAAATGGCAGTGATATGTAGCTATTTGAGTGCAATCAGCAATTGACTAGAATTTAGAGAATCATCACCCACTCACTCAATTCTTTTGGAAAAAGCAAAGTTCAAGTTTTACTTCTAAAAGCACAATACCTTGTGGGCTTATTAGGAAGGCTGAGGTTACCATCTGAGTATGGCCTGCCTTTTCTAATTGGTCCAAGGGAAAAGTGCCTCATAGCCACAGCATCTTTTATGGTTTGAATTAAACCTTTCCCAGGGAGTTAATTGCTGGGGATCTTTCATCAAGCTCCTTGTTAATATTCCTCATAATATTCCCACCTGTTCTGATGTCAGTCTGGCTCATCCATCACCCCTGAGGGGTTACTGTCGCATCCAGGGCCACCGTCTCATTCCGCATCATGGCTGGCACTCTAGTGCGGCTGGGGATTGATGACTGTCTCTGATTCTATCAACTCAGGCCAGGCCCGGCCAGGCCTTTGACTCACTCACTATACATTTTGATAGTACAGTTGTGTCTAAAATGCTCCCTCCACTGCTGGCAGAGTCTCATTCCAAACAATGGAAAAAGCTCCCATTTTCCATGAGACTTCGAAGAGGCTGACCTACTATGGATCCCTTTAAGCAGCTGGGACTACCAACTAATGTGGACCAATGGCAGGCACAGACAGAGCACATGCACGTGTGTGTACATGCGTACATGCACACATTTCCTCTTCTCTCACCCGGTCCCATTATTGAAATGAATTATATACTTATCTTATTTCTTCCACATTACTTGAACTCTTAGCTAATCTAAATTATATTTATTTTTACAATTCCATAATCTATTAGGATTAACTTCTTAAAAATACGCCCATATAATTAGTGTAATTTTCCTGAGAGTAAGGCTTGGCCTCCTCCAACACATGCCATGAATGCTTAATACGTTATCAATAATAAGAGATGGGCAGCTCTCCCAACTAGACCCCAATATGCCTCTTTATTGTTTCCTATTTAACCTGTGGGTAGGAGAGAAGTGAGATCCGATTATTACCTTGGAAAAATAGATGCCCAACCCTCTTACATCCTGAGTTTTAATTCGGTTCAATAGTCATTTCTTCACTGACGTAACCATGAAACACTTCATCTGCTCTGTGGATGTGCCACATCCTTTGTGTCTGAACAGGCAGAGTGAAGAACTACCCACACCCGTTGGCCTTCCACTTATTTTGTTTTGATGTAGCGCCTCAAGGAACGGGTTCCGTTGGGGTGTGTGTGCTCTGCTGGCTGTTGACTCAGTCTCAACTTCCCCCAGTGACAACCTGTCTCAACACTGTCAATACCTCTTCAGTGCTGACAATAAGCAGACCCGATGGCAGGCTGTTCGTGTCTGCTCACTTAATGACTTCACTGATGACATGCAGGTGTGCACTGGTGCCGTACCTAGTCTTGAAGCTTTCGTGTTCTCCTGGGTGGTTGAAGGGCTGGCTCCATTAACTTCTAGCCTTGCAAGAATATATAAAACTGTTCTGGGCGCTTGCCAGCTCGAGATGAACAATGTATGGTCGTAATGAATCCCTGACTCATAATTTTCGAGATAGTACTAAGGATATATTGGGTCACTTCATCTAACAGACTGAAATGCATCAAGACCACACTTTAAGTTAGAAGCATGTGAGGATCCAGGCCACCCCTCCCATTTTACAATTGGGACATTGTTCAGCCTTTAAAAGCAAGCACTGCAAACTAATTCCTGACATTCAGTCCCAAATTTGCTTCCCTCATCCTTCTGAAGCCTGATCGACAATTAAGCTTAGTGTTTACACACATGAACTCTGGAACCAAACTCTCTTGATTTGAATCCTAGTTTTAGCCATGGCCCTGACCTCGCTGTGACTCAGTTTCCTCATATGTACCCTTGGACAGTACATACTTTTCTAGGGTTATCACTAAAATCAAACAATGCCCAGCCCCTAGGGTGTACTCAATACTGGAGAGCTATTATTAATGGAACTGAAGCAAAAAGGAGGCAAAATGATTTTTCTTAAGACTAGAGAAAAGATCTGAGACAGGCCTGGGAATCCAAGGCCAGTCTTCAGATCACTTTGCCACAGCTGCATCCAACAGATAATATCCTCTAGACGGTGCAGGCTATCAGTGGTGATGGAGTGATTGATTCCTTTATATCAGTGTGCCTGTTTACTCTCCGCTCAGCACTCTTAAGGACACCTTTTCCCTGCAGTTGTTTGTTCTTTTCCTAATTGTCATCCTGGGTGTCTGTGCTGACACTGGTGCTAAGGCTCATGCAGACTCTGTATCTGTCAGCACAGGCTGGCTTTGCCTCCGACACACTACTTACCAGTTGCAGCACCATGGAAGGTGATGAATGGACACTTGTGAATACATTACTTTGCTCAGTTTCCGTAATAGTGCCTACATGACTATGCACAATTATATAGGACTGGACTTTGCCAATCGCCAGATGAGTATGGGATGTCTATTATATGCAGGTAGATAGAACAGGGGCAAACAGAGAACAGGAGAGGAAACAAATTTGATCCAGGGTCTTCATGCACTGGACAGAGCGCCAGGCACTTCAGATGAATCCTCCTCACATTTTATAGATGAAGAACTGGAATGCCAGAAATATTCCAACCTAGGATGGCTGACTCCAACAATGACCAAGAACATTTTCACGGATGAAGTGATTGGTGCATAAGTAGAAGAAATCAACATCACCAGGGTCTTTAGGATACAACAAGACCCATCTTCATTCCTGCTCACTGAGAATCCTATCTTTTCTTCCCACTACAGCAGTCCCGTCAGCAGGGCCCTAGATCTCATCTTAGAACATAACCACCTGCTTCTTCTAGGACCAGGCCATCCCCATTTGTGCCCTAATCCCACATCAGATGCTACACTTCTGCAAATCATCATTCACAGGTGCTACTAACCATCGCCAGTCCTGACAGAGTCCACTCACATGGATCCCTGAAGAGTGTTCATGAAATTCATGGGCAAGATGCACAAAGAGAGGCAATATAAGACAGGGGTCAAGAGCTGGGGACACAGTCCCAGATGTCCAGAGTTAGTATCCTAGCTTCAACATTTAGTAGCCCTATCCTGAGTTTCCAAAATAGGAATGGTTGTACCTATGTCATTAAACAGTGAGAAGTAAATGAGTTAATTCAGGTGCACTGCCTAGAACATTGTCCACCACAGTACATATTCTCATCAGCATCAACAACTCCAAGTATAGATCGAAGTTTTACTTTCTGTACCTGCATCTCATAATTAACTTCCTGTAGCTGAGCCGCTGGCTTATTTGGAAAATATTACTATACACACTGTTAGAGCTTATCAATTTCACCTTGAATTCCCCTCTGTTTCCACTGCACACAGAATTGCAGTGCCAGCACAGCCTCAGTGTTAAGTGAAGTTTTTTGATGGCCTCTGTCCCGATGAGCCCACATCAAATGAATGACTGATGTGGGACTGTGAAGCCCAGACCCATGCTCCCAGTGTGGGAAGTTCTAAAAGATCCTCTTCTCCTCCAAGCTCCCATAAGATCCGTTGGAGCCTTCATTGAGACTGCGTCACAATCCAACTACTCCTTCCAAATCCTGCCTTCCTAACCTTTCTTTCCTTTGATGTGAGTCCCAAAAGCAGTCCCTAATAAACACCTGTGGGCTTACCGCCATCTCAATGTCTGTTTCCTAGGGAAACCAATCTGCAGCACCCATACCAGTTCACACAGCCATGCTTTGTGAAATAGGGCCCCACAATTAGTGAAGATAATGAAGCTTAATTTCCCAGATAGAAGGATTATCATTGACCTAGGAATGGTCTGTATCCTACATGAGGATTCATAGAAACCACGTATTTTGCAGATTGGAAACAACCATGAAAAGCCTGGCTGTGAACCACTCCAGGCACAAAGACTTCCTCACCTTTTGGAAGGTGAGGAAGGCCTGGCGTGGAAGACTGGCTCACAGGTCTGGAGGCTCACAGTCCAAGATCAGGTAGCACCACAGATTGTGCATCTAGTGAGGATGTTCTTAGTGGAGAATCCCAGCACAATGCAGAGCTTCACATGGCAAGAGGCAGCACATGGTCTGTACCTGTACTCGGAGAGCCACAGTATTGATCATGGGAGCTCCAACCAGACAAATTAATCCAACCTAGTCATTTCCCAAAAGGCCCACCTTCAGATACTGGAACTGGATCAATTTTCTACCCACTTTGTACCATCAGTGTAAAACTTTGGAGATCAAACCTTTCGTACAAGGGCCTTCAGGGGCCTAAATGTCCAAACTATGTCCAAACCACAGCAAATACCTAGACTGTCGAATAGGTCCAGATGTTGCCAGAGTTCATAAAAAAGATTATTTCCCATTTCTTAGCTATAATTGCACCAACCACCAACCTCCTCAAGAAAGGGAAGGAATTGTCTGATTCTTGGCCATTGGTTTATCTTTTTAGCAGCTGAAAACTTCCTTCTCTCATACTTCAATCAAGTTAACCAAACCACCCAGCACAAATCTACTATTGAAACCACGTCAAGCAAGATACTCTTGGGTAATTACTGACCTGAAAAGTAACAGCTCATGGGCTAGAATTACTGGAAATCTAGCCTGCTTTACAAGTTGCACAGTTAGTTGCTGCTGCTTACAAAGAGTTGAAGCTACCTTTCCAAAGATGCACTGGTCTTTCTGCGTACTCACATATCAGGGCTTGCTGTGGTTGGACGACATTCCTTTGAAATTTGCCGTGAATGCTTTGTGATTGTTGGACATGACACACTCACTCAATTGTTCCCCTTCTTATGTGATCCATTCATGAAAGAGGAAAGGATAAGAGACAGGGGCCTTTCTGGAGAACATTGCTTGGATGCAGAGGTAACTCTGATCACAGGACTCAGGACGCCCTGAAGGAAAATCACAATGTGGGTGAGGCCACATGTTCAGAGCAACACCTTTGCTATTATACTGTATTGTTGCTTGCTATGCTGCTGTTGTTCCAACTAAAAGAAACAACTTGTTCTTGAAGATCTCCTGTTGAGTCATCTAACTCCCCCATTCTGTGTTCTACAGGAGTGGAGATAAGGGTTTGTGTTTGTCGGATGCTGTTTATTAGAGGTGGAGGGGAGGGCACGGAGGGCCGGTGATACTTTATACTGAAGAATTGGGGTGTGGATGTACCAGCTCTGTGTGTGACAGGTTATCAGTGAAGATTCCCAGGGTCAAAACAAATCCTCACCCGATCTAACTTATCTCCCAATCATGAAAACAGCATGGAACAAAAGGAACACACACAGTCTCATTGAACGTGCTTTTTGGTTCAACAGCAACAGAGAAGAATCTGTGTGTCCCACAGAAAAGAAGATACCTAGAAACTGGAGGGGAATTATGGTAATTAAAAAAAAAAAAAACATTCCCCAGACAATGTTCTTAACAAATACATAGGTCTGAATATGTATTTGCTTTCTGTCATGTGGCTGCAAGTGTAACCACAAACCACCCAAAACTGTCTTGGATTCCAAATGAGCTCTCTGTTTTGTGTGTTACAACACACAGTATCTGGACCTAAGGGTACTGCTTGCCCTTACGAAGACATAAATGGAAAGTCATCTGGTTGTTGGTGGCCTGTCACCACTGGTGGGTGTGTTTGACTTTGTTCTCTGTTACCAGGTGGCAGTCTTCCATGATATCTCCTTTAATCCCCAAGAAGTTAACCCAGGAAGGGAAAGGGAAACAATGAAGAACTGTACATAGGATTGCCTTTCTTACTAAATATGAGACCCAATGCCAACACCCTAATATCCTATATTGCTTGATTCCAAGGAAGCATAAAAATGCAGAAGAAATTTTAGACTTTTTAAACTCAGGCTTGAGATATGAAGCTATGAACGTTTAAGGTAGAAAAGAATCTTAGGTACATGATTACCAAAATAAATGATCTTCTCCCAAAAAAGTCCATATTTTTATATTTGGTTCCTATAACAAAAAGAAAAACATTTGAAAGTGGGGTAGATCTTATTTTAAGGAAAATAGTTTAAGAAAAAGGTATTTCTATACAAGATAAATGTGATAGATAAAATTCACTTAACAAAATGGATTTTTATATCTCAAGTTCACCATGAGATTTCTTTTATTGGGAAAATATGAAGAAAAGATTTTACTAATGAAAACATGATTTTTGAGATGTAACATAAAGCAGTGATGAAAAACATCGACTCTTGGGTTCAAGTCCCATTCTTGGCCTCATACTGTTGGGTTAAGTTCTTTAACGTCTATATTCCCCAGTTTTCTTGTCTTGAAATAAGGGTAAAAGTAACATTACTAATTCATACAAGTGCTGGAAAGATTAAACAAGGAAATACTGGTAAAAGCTTTAAAACAATACCTGACACATAGAAAGTACCAGCAAAGCATTTGTGAAGTAAATAATTATAATTTCAGATGTCTATCCATCCAAAACAGACAGGTTTATGTAAACATCTAGTCTTCTGTGTGTTAAGATGTCATTACTGGACTATCCTATAATTTTTTTTTCATTCCTCGATCAACCTACACATTTTATTTTTTAGAAAATATCCCAAGGACAGTAATCAATCTTAAAAGTTTCCTATCATAACATAGTACAACATTTCTATAATCATAGCCACTGATAGGCAATACCTGTAAAAGGGACATTTGAAAGGGACATTTGGTGCAGCAAACAAGACACACTTCCATATCTGAGTGCCAGGCTTCCAGTCCCTTCTCTGCTCCTATCCTAGCTTTCTACTAATGTGCACACCCTGGGAGACAGGAGGTGATGGCTCAAGCCCTTGGGTCCCTGACACTCATGTGGGAGACCTGGGCTAGGTTCACAGCTGCTAGCTTCAGACTGGCCCAGCCCTGACTGTTGTGGGGATTTGGGGAACAAGCCAGTGAATGGAAGATATTTCTCTGTGTGCTGCCCCACCTTTCTAAGAAATAAGTAAAACTTTAAAAAATATATTTAACTTTATGGACTGCATTATGTTTTCCTAAGGCCCAGAATACAAAAGGTGCTTGCTTTGACTAAAAGAGTGCTGGATTGATGACTTAGCTGTAAGCCCTGCCTCCTTCTCGGACTCTCCTTCCCCCATTCCCTGCCACTTTGCCATCATTACCTGACAAAGAAAGGCAAGAGGCAGGGGTAGAAGAGAAAGAGAAAAAGCACAAAGGAAGAAAACCAAGTTGATATTTTTCAGTGTACTGAATTAACTATCAGTATGACCATAATCATAAAATTTAAATAGATGTTTAAAAAATCTAGACTGCGTATATCTATAGCTCCTGTTTTTATAGACCAAATCCTCCAGTGATCCAAAGAGACACTAAAGGAATCCAAACTGCCAGTCTGGACTTGGGAAGATGGAGGAATGAGGGACACGCCAGGACTTGGGAGAAGTGTGAGCGTCAAGGGTGAATCATTTGCTTGAAGGGCTGGCCTTGTATTTCTCCTCATGAGGCTCTGCCTGTTGTTTGGATTTATGTTTCCTCCGGGACAAGCAGGAGTACCTGACTTTCCTCCATATGCTCTCCTATAAAAGGGTTAAGATTTCTCCTAAAATAGCTAACCAAAATACTTCCAAAATGTACAAGTGAGCAAAATTTAGGAACTTACCATGAAAAACAAATGAGAAGAAATTTTGTCTCTATATTATACTCAGCATGTGGAAATTATGATATAAAAATTCCCTTCCTAAACACAGGCTTGCTAGAATTGGGCACAGAAAGGTTTCATTTGTACACTCGTCTAAATAAAGTCTTCAAGTCCAACTTCTATTCATTTTCATGGTATTCATTGATCTATTCTTTTCTCCTACCTCTCTTACGTCTCACGTGGTCATTTCTTGGTTTTGTGCTGTTGCTTATTTAAACGTTTTGTTTGTTTAATGGCTTTTTAAACTATATTTCTACACCATTGTTTTCAAATATGCAATCCTGAGCCAAGAAAAGATGTATGAGAAAAATAAAGTTAGAACAAGGAGACAGAGAATCAAGGAGGTTTTAGGGAAGTTGCCAAAAGAGGAGGAATTTCTATGTATGCAATTGTTTTACAGAATCTACACTTTTAGCTTTACTATATTCTTCCCTAGAGTTGTCATAACAAAGTACTACAATGGGATGGGGAAGGGTGGCTTAAAACAGGAATTTATTCTCTGGGAGTTTTGGAGCCAAGAAGTCTGAAATCAAGGTGTCAGCAAGGCTGTATGTTCCGAGCAACTGTGGCAGAGGCATAGGCATTTGGGGCAACAAAGGTGCATTCTATATCAGAGTGCCTGGGTTTGAATCCTGGCTCCACTTCTGATTCTGGCTTCCTGCCAATGCACATCCTGGGAGGCAGCAGGTGATGGCGCAAGTAATTGAGTCCTTGCCACACTCAGGAGACCCAGACTGAGTTCCAGGCTTCTGACACTGGCCTGGCTCAGCAAGCCTTGGGAAGTGAACTAGCAGATAGGAGATTCTCTCTCTCTCTCTCTCTTCTCCCCTCCCCCCTCTCTCTCTTCTCTCTTCTCCCCTCCCCCTCTCTCTCTCTTCTCCCCTCCCTCTCTCTCTCTTCCCTCTTCTCCCCTCCCCCCTCTCTCTCTTCCCTCTTCTCCCCTCCCTCTCTCTCTCTCTTCCCTCTTCTCCCCTCCCTCTCTCTCTCTTCCCTCTTCTCCCCTCCCTCTCTTTCTCTCTCTTCCCTCTTCTCCCCTCCCTCTCTCTCTCTCTTCCCTCTTCTCCCCTCCCTCTCTCTCTCTCTCTCTCTCTCTTCCCTCTTCTCCCCTCCCTCTCTCTCTTCCCTCTTCTCCCCTCCCTCTCTCTCTCTTCCCTCTTCTCCCCTCCCTCCCTCTCTCTCTTCCCTCTTCTCCCCTCCCTCCCTCTCTCTCTCTCTTCCCTCTTCTCCCCTCCCTCTCTCTCTCTCTCCTCCTCCTCCTCTCTCCCCACCTTCTCTCTCTCCCTCCCCCTCTCCCCCTCTCCCCATCCCTCCATCTGCCTCTCTAATAAAATAAAGACAGCAACTCTGGTAGAAATCTTTCTTGATTCTTCCAGCCGGCAACACTTGGGCTCCTTCACTGGCGGCTGCATCACTTGAACCCTTGCCTCTGTCATCACATGGCCTTCCCACCCCCACCCCCCACCTCACCCCCACCCCCACCCCCACCTGCCTGTGCCTATCTTCACATTCTTCCTTCATGTAAGGACAGTCAGATTGGCTTAAGGGCCCCACCCTGCTCCAGTATGACCTCATCTTAACTGGTTATATTTAAAAGGTCCTTATTTCCAAATAAGTCACAATCCGAGGGGCTAGTAATTATTAATAGTAACAGCAAGCAAGATCATATCTATATATACTATATATATACCATCTCACAAAAGTCTCACAATCAGCATTATCAGCCCTCATTTTATAGACTGAGAAACTTCTACTTTTAAGAGGGTAAGTCCCTTGCCCCAGGTCACGGAGCTAATAAAGAGTCAAGATTTGAATAGACTCCAGAGAGTATTCAAGCTCCAGCTTCACTAGGCATTTCACAGAAGAACGTGGTGTTACCTCAACAACCCTTCACCAGAGACTCAGCGGTTACTGCAGAAGCACTACAGACGTCTTAAAGGTTTCTAGCACTGCGAACAGACAAGGTGAAGTCTAAGAAGAGTAAATTGGGAGGGGACACAGGTGGTCACTCGAGCACTTCAATGGCTGACTTTATTGGGGAGGACTGGATTCCCTCTCATCAGATCCCAGGGTGCAGAGTCACTGTGCCTAGCACATTACCAGGAACCAAAAACCATGAAGACCCCTACTATTATTCAAATGCTGCCTAAGTGCTCTTGAGTCATAAAATGCCCACTCACACATTTTACAAGCCCAGAGGAAATATTTTGTGCTGTAAATGAATATGTAACACTCTATTCCTAAGTCCAGTTGTATTATACTATATTCTGTATCTAAAACTTTAATCATTTATATGCTGATTTCAAAATTTTATTTTATCAGCATACAGCCTATGGTGAGTATTTTTCTTATTCACTTCAATAAATATTTTTATTTTAAATGGACCCTAATACTTTTGTACATAAAAATCCAGTATTACATATCATAAGTAGAAGCATAAATTGTATTTATTTTTGTACATAAGTACATTTAAAACCATTACATAATGTCATACTTTAACGATGAAAATAAATAATGAAATATAAAAATAACATGAAATAAAAGGTTTTTAAAAGGTATTCAACTTTCAAAATGTCTGCGTGAACTTCAAAAAGTTCTTGGGAAACTGGAATTAAAGAATCAGTTTATCCTTTCATGGTATAAAATCTGAAATCTATGTATAGCTTTTTGTATAATATGTATTTTCCATGAAATTTTTGAAAGCTTCTCATATATATGGAAATTAAGTTTCTCAATGAAGAAACCTGGGATGATGTAGGATCTGTTGGTGGTATAGGATTACTTGGCTCTGTGTTAGGAGATTTAAGTCATCAACAGTGTAGTTCTTTTTCTCAGTTTTGATGAGAGTTGACACTAAGAACCCCAAATCATGCGCATATATAGTTGGAAAGGAAAAAAAAATTGACTTTCTTCTCTGATAGAGTGAAGTCAGTATTAATTCCTAGTCAAAATGATTTAGGTAACTTTTCTTTGAAATTTTTTATTTCAAAAAAACTATATAAAGAGATGTCCAAATTATATTTTTCTGATGGTTTCAGAAAATTGATTATGTCCCCCAAAGTAACGAGGAAAAAGATACATGAAATAGCCAGGCAGGGAGTGCTGTTTCAGCCACAGGATCTATTATGTCCTAGGCACGATCAAAGGACCAGGTATGCCTCAATCAATAAGGGATCCCTGATGTTCTCTCCTTCTTTGTCTACCATAACATAGAGTTGGAAAGGAAAGTCAAACATTGAACAAATAATCCATTACAAAGGTAATGTGTGTTGGAAAGTACAGGGTGCTGTGTTTGCAGGGGCCTACCGTAATCCTGAGGAGGTAGAGGGTCTCTCAGGGTGCCTGATCTTCAGGAGACCCCTAAAAATGAGCAGGAATTTACCTGGTATAAAGCAAAGAGTGGCTCCCGAAAGAAGAGAGGATAACGGAACCTAGATTATCAAGGGTTGTGGTAAAGGCTGGAAACTGATCCTGGTGACAAGGGGAAACCACTGAAAGCTACCTCTCAATGTCAGGTCTCAAAGTTAGGTATTGCCCAGGAATTTAGCTTTGTTTATTGGATTTAATACTGATACCATGAAGAAAACGCGACTACTCCATTTTTAAAAATGGAAAATAAAGAATTTGCTAGATGAAATTAGTGAATACATAAAGCATCATGGGCTAAAATTTTGACTCTAGATTTTTTAAATAGCAATCACAAAAATCTTTGTTTTATAAAAATGATCCAGTCATTTCCTATTAAAATGATACAACTTTTCACTTTTAACAAGAGCTTACAAGTTTTCGAGTGAAAATGATAAGAAAACTGAAATCTGTATATCCAGTAAAAAACTCTACAATTTCCAAACACTCCAAGTTGACAATAAGAAGAGGAGGGTGATTTGTACTTGAAATTTTGTAGCCTTGCTTTTTTTAAGATTTATTTTATCTAGCGAGGCGGCAAGATGGCGGAATAGGCAGGAAGCACACTATTAGGCTGGAGAGAGAGACAGGTTAATATAAGTGGAGATACTGCAGGGTCAAGGAAGAGTAGGGGATAAAACAGCATAGGAAACTCTTCCGGAACTAGAGATTCACAGTGTACCTGCGTGGAGAGCGTGGGAGCCCAAGATCGGGACACCAGCAGCAGACTCAACGCACCAGCGCTGGAACGCGAGGTGAGCCGAACCACAATAACCCGAGACACCAGCGGGCAAGCGGAAAGAGGAGGCTAGAGGGAACGAGGCTTGAAACTTCGTGGGGAAAAGTTCACCAGGCTAACTTGAAGAGAGAGAGGAAAAAAATAAAAAAAAGCGACCGATACGGACACGAGTTTCTCTCTCTCCGCTCACCTCTCAAAGGCGAGCAAGACAGAGCAGGCGCCATTTTGGACATACGTCATAAGCAGGGCGACCTCAGGTCTGCGCCAGCCCTGAGCCTAGCAGAAAAACCTGACTCTGGGGGGAGGGGTGAAATAACAGGAGATTAGCATCTAACTTGGCAACCCAGTGGGAGATTGCGGGAGAATTGGTGCCCACACTGAGGGCAGCAGAGATTCCCTGTGTGGTCCGTGGGAAAGAGCTTCCGATCTCTGGCTCCTGTGGGTATATCATTTGCCTGCTAACTACCTCCAATTACATTCAGCTGTGCGGAATTACTTCCCTTTTGAATCAAAAAAGAGAGAGATTTACCACACCTAACCTGGGAGTCTCATCTTTGACACACCCTCAGCCCTGAGGAACCAAACACAGCTCTCAGTCCACACTCATCCCAAGCCTCTAAGGCACCACTGAAAGCAGACAGTCCACTTAATATAGAGCCATAGTGTAACAAGAAAAAACACCACAGTGAAGAAACCAAATATCTCCAACATGCCAAACAACAAACGCAAAAACCGAGCTAACAAGAACAAGGAAGACACTATGACACCCCCAAATGAAAAAGACACCCCAATTCAAGATTATGAAGATGGGGAGATTGAAGAAATGCAAGAATCAGATCTCAAAAAATTGATAATAACATTAAGAAGTTCTCAAAAACAAATTCTTGAACTACAGAAATCCTTCATGGACAAGATAGAAAATCTCTCTCGTGAAAATGAAATATTAAGGAGGAATCAAAATGAATTGAAACAACTAGTGGAACAAGAAATGGTGATAGTGATGAGAAATCATAATGAAATGAAGAATTCAATAGAT
Source organism: Lepus europaeus (assembly GCF_033115175.1). Taxonomy (NCBI): domain Eukaryota; kingdom Metazoa; phylum Chordata; class Mammalia; order Lagomorpha; family Leporidae; genus Lepus; species Lepus europaeus. The sequence goes on along the minus strand of NC_084835.1, from coordinate 103,434,008 downwards.
CAAATGACAAACACATTAGAGAGTCTTAAAAACAGAATGGACGAAGCAGAAGAGAGAATATCAGACTTAGAAGACAGAGAACAGGAAAGGAAACAATCAAATCAAAGAAAAGAAGAAGAAATCAGAAACCTAAAAAATACTGTCAGGAATCTACAGGATACTCTTAAAAAACCCAACATTCGGGTTCTAGGAGTACCTGAAGGCATGGAGAGAGAGAAAGGATTAGAAGGCCTTTTTAGTGAGATACTAGCAGAAAATTTCCCAGGTTTGGAGAAAGACAGAGACATCCTAATACAGGAAGCTCATAGAACCCCTAATAAACATGACCAAAAGAGATCCTCACCACGACACGTCGTAATCAAACTCACCACAGTGAAACACAAAGAAAAGATCCTAAAATGTGCAAGAGAGAAACGCCAGATTACTCTCAGAGGATCTCCAATCAGACTCACAGCTGACTTCTCTTCAGAAACCCTGCAAGCTAGGAGAGAATGGAGAGACATAGCCCAGGTGCTAAGAGAGAAAAACTGCCAGCCCAGAATATTATATCCTGCAAAGCTCTCATTTATGAATGAAGGTGAAATAAAGACCTTTCACAGCAAACAGAAATTGCAAGAATTTGTCGCCACTCGTCCAGCCCTGCAAAAGATGCTTAAAGATGTGTTACATACAGAAACACAGAAACACGGTCACCAATATGAAAGAAGGTAAAGGTAGGAAACCTCACACCAAAAGATCACAGGAATCTCAAACCATATATTAGAAAGTATCTTTGGCTAATGGCAGGGCAAAGTTACTCCTTCTCAATAGTCACATTGAATGTTAATGGCTTGAACTGTCCAGTTAAAAGACACCGATTGGCTGATTGGGTTAAGGAACAAAACCCATCCTTTTGCTGCTTACAAGAAACCCATCTATCCAACAATGATCCATACAAGCTGAGAGTGAAAGGCTGGAAAAAGATATACCACGCCAACAGAAATGAAAAGAGAGCGGGCGTAGCCATCTTAATATCGGACAACATAAACTTCACCACAAAAACTGTTAGGAGAGACAAAGAGGGGCACTATTTAATGATTAAGGGATCCATTCAACAGGAAGATATAACGATTATCAACGTATATGCACCTAATTACAGGGCACCAGCTTATTTAAAAGACTTGTTAAGGGACTTAAAGGGAGACTTAGACCCCAATACAATAGTACTGGGGGACTTCAATACTCCACTCTCAGAGATAGACAGATCAACAGGACAGAAGATCAACAAGGAGACAGTAGATTTAAATGACACTATAGCCCAAATGGATCTAACAGATATCTACAGAACATTTCATCCTACATCTAAGGACTTTACATTCTTCTCAGCAGTACATGGAACCCTCTCTAGGACTGACCACATACTAGGCCATAAAGCAAGTCTCAGCAAATTCAAAAGAATTAGAATCATACCATGCAGCTTCTCAGACCACAAAGGAATGAAATTGGAAATTGGCAACTCAGGAATCCCTAGAGCACGTGCAAACACATGGAGATTGAACAACATGCTCCTGAATGAACAATGGGTCATAGAAGAAATTAAAAGAGAAATCAAAAATTTTCTGGAAGTAAATGAGGATAACAGCACAACATACCAAAACCTATGGGATACAACAAAAGCAGTGTTAAGAGGAAAGTTTATAGCAATAGGTGCCTACATCAAGAAATTGGAAAGGCACCAAATAGATGAGCTTTCAAGTCATCTCAAAGATCTAGAAAACCTGCAGCAAACCAAACCCAAACCAAGTAGGAGAAGAGAAATAATTAAAATCAGAGAAGAAATCAACAGGATTGAATCCAAAAAAACATTACAAAAAATCAGCCAAACAAGGAGCTGGTTTTTTGAAAAAATAAACAAAATTGACACCCCATTGGCCCAACTAACTAAAAAAAGAAGAGAAAAGACCCAAATCAATAGGATCAGAGATGAAATGGGAAACGTAACAACAGACGCCACAGAAATAAAAAGAATCATCAGAAATTACTACAAGGACTTGTATGCCAGCAAACAGGGAAATCTATCAGAAATGGACAGATTCTTGGACACATACAACCTCCCTAAATTGAGCCAGGAAGACATAGAAAATCTAAACAGACCAATAACTGACACAGAAATTGAAACAGTAATAAAGGCCCTCCCAACAAAGAAAAGCCCAGGGCCAGATGGATTCACTGCTGAGTTCTACCAGACATTTAGAGAAGAACTAACTCCAATTCTCCTCAAACTATGCAGAGCAATCGAAAAAGAGGGAATCCTCCCAAATTCTTTCTATGAAGCCACCATCACCTTAATTCCTAAGCCAGAAAGAGATGCAACATTGAAAGAGAATTACAGACCAATATCCCTGATGAACATAGATGCAAAAATCCTCAATAAAATTCTGGCCAATAGATTGCAACAACACATCAGAAAGATCATCCACCCAGACCAAGTGGGATTCATCCCCGGTATGCAGGGATGGTTCAACATTCGCAAAACAATCAACGTAATACACTACATTAACAGACTGCAGAAGAAAAACCATATGATTCTCTCAATAGACGCAGAGAAAGCATTTGATAAAATACAACACCCTTTCATGATGAAAACTCTAAGCAAACTGGGTATGAAAGGAACATTCCTTAACACAATCAAAGCAATATATGAAAAACCCACGGCCAACATCCTATTGAATGGGGAAAAGTTGGAAGCATTTCCACTGAAATCTGGTACCAGACAGGGATGCCCTCTCTCACCACTGCTATTCAATATAGTTCTGGAAGTTTTGGCCAGAGCTATTAGGCAAGAAAAAGAAATTAAAGGGATACAAATTGGGAAGGACGAACTCAAACTATCCCTCTTTGCAGATGATATGATTCTTTATTTAGGGGACCCAAAGAACTCTACTAAGAGACTGCTGGAACTCATCGAAGAGTTTGGCAAAGTAGCAGGATATAAAATCAATGCACAAAAATCAACAGCCTTTGTATACACAGGCAATGCCACGGCTGAGGAAGAACTTCTAAAATCAATGCCATTCACAATAGCTACAAAAACAATCAAATACCTTGGAATAAACTTAACCAAAGACGTTAAAGATCTCTACGATGAAAACTACAAAACCTTACAGAAAGAAATAGAAGAGGATACCAAAAAATGGAGAAATCTTCCATGCTCATGGATTGGAAGAATCAATATCATCAAAATGTCTATTCTCCCAAAAGCAATTTATACATTCAATGCAATACCCATCAAGATCCCGAAGACCTTCTTCTCAGATCTGGAAAAAATGATGCTGAAATTCATATGGAGACACAGAAGACCTCGAATAGCCAAAGCAATCCTGTACAACAAAAACAAAGCCGGAGGCATCACAATACCTGATTTTAGGACATACTACAGGGCAGTTGTTATCAAAACAGCATGGTACTGGTACAGAAACAGATGGATAGACCAATGGAACAGAATAGAAACACCAGAAATCAATCCAAACATCTACAGCCAACTTATATTTGACCAAAGATCCAAATCTAATCCCTGGAATAAGGACAGTCTATTCAATAAATGGTGCTGGGAAAATTGGATTTCCATGTGCAGAAGCTTGAAGCAAGACCCATACCTATCACCTTACACAAAAATTCACTCAACATGGATTAAAGCCTTAAATCTACGACCCGAAACCATCAAATTATTAGAGAGCATTGGAGAAACCCTGCAAGATATAGGCACAGGCAAAGACTTCCTGGAAAATACTCCAACAGCACAGGCAGTCAAAACCAAAATTAACATTTGGGATTGCATCAAATTGAGAAGTTTCTGTACTTCAAAAGAAACAGTCAGGAAAGTGAAGAGGCAACCAACAGAATGGGAAAAAATATTCACAAACTATACTACAGATAAAGGATTGATAACCAGAATCTACAAAGAAATCAAGAAAATCCACAACAACAAAACAAACAACCCACTTAAGAGATGGGCCAAGGACCTCAATAGACATTTTTCAAAAGAGGAAATCCAAATGGCCAACAGACACATGAAAAAATGTTCAAGATCACTAGCAATCAGAGAAATGCAAATCAAAACCACAATGAGGTTCCATCTCACCCCGGTGAGAATGGCTCACATTCAGAAATCTACCAACAACAGATGCTGGAGAGGATGTGGGGAAAAAGGGACACTAACCCACTGTTGGTGGGAATGCAAACTGGTTAAGCCACTATGGAAGTCTGTCTGGAGATTCCTCAGAAACCTGAACATAACCCTACCATACAACCCAGCCATCCCACTCCTTGGAATTTACCCAAAGGAAATTAATTTGGCAAATAAAAAAGCCATCTGCACATTAATGTTTATTGCAGCTCAATTCACAATAGCTAAGACCTGGAACCAACCCAAATGCCCATCAACAGTAGACTGGATAAAGAAATTATGGGACATGTACTCCATAGAATACTATACAGCAGTAAGAAACAACGAAACCCAGTCATTTGCAACAAGATGGAGCAATCTGGAAAACATCATGCTGAGTGAATTAAGCCAGTCCCAAAGAGAAAAATATCATTTGTTTTCCCTGATCGGTGACAACTGAGCGCCAAAGGGGAAACCTGTTAAGTGAAATGGACACTATAAGCAACAATGAACTGATCAGCTCCTGTCCTGACTTTAGATGTACAATGTAATACTTTATCCTTTTTAGTATTTGTTGTTGTTGTTGTTGTTCTAGTACTAGTGGTTGAACTCAGTAATTAACACACAATTATTCTTAGGTGTTTAAATTTTAACTGAAAAGTGATCCCTGTTAAATCTAAGAGTGGAAAAAGAGAGGGAGGAGATGAAGAGCTATGGGTTATTTAACTATGTGCTTATTTTCAAAGACTTGAATAATCACCTTGTAACAATGATCAGATTTGGTCTATGTTATGTCATGATTTTAAGGAATCTTATTTCAACCAGATATTTTGGATTTTGATATTGGTCTATTATGCTATGTTATATGTGCGTACATATTGTATTTCCACATGGGGAAATTTTATTAAGAGTTTTATTTTAAATGGCTTTTAGATAAGATTGTCCATAAATTTAAGCTGCTAAAATCAATCAAAGATACATCTTAATTTGTATGACCTGAATCTGTGTATCATATGTTTTAAACTTGTTGGTAGAAAGAAACTAAAAACATTTTATATGGTTGTGCTTAAGTTTACTGGTTAAACAAACTACACCATGTTAGATATTTAAGACGTGTTTTCAAATACATGATTCTTAAAATTTATAGAAGGCATTGGACCTTCCGGTAAATGTTTTATTAAGTTCTTATCTAAAGGTTGAAACGGTTTGCTAAGTATTCATGTAATATTGCTATTGTCAGCAAGTGATCTAGGACTTGCTCCCTCATCTCTCTATTCTAAGCCCAACTTGTTCTTTCACTTCTCTATTCTCTTCAAGGTAGGGAACTAATTCTATTATGAAGGAATCTGTAGGATGCACAATTTAATCTTTAGACCTTATAAGAGATGGCTAACATTTTTCTGTAATAGCATAGCCAAAATATGAACTTAACTAATAATCTCATAGCTACATTCACATTGCCATCCGCGAAGTATACAGTAAGTAGGAAAAAAAAACCTCCCTTTCAGACCAAAGGGAAAGAAAGTTTTAAAGTGAGAATATAATTTTCCTCATGGGCATTGTCTACCTTAGAAAAACTACTACAGAACATGCCTGTGACTATAGACTTGTAGTTCAGGCCACCGAAGATTAGAGATGGGACACGGGCACTCCCTTGACTTGCATCGTCTGGTCTGCTTTAACACAAACCAGGAGGAAAAGAAAGCTAGGCATCAGAAGCAATGGGTGGCAGGCCTATTAATGGCTGATCTGTACAGTGATCTGCCCTCAAGGAGACCCAACAGGCCAGTCCACTGCAGTGGCTTTCAAAGTGGTAAGCCTGGGCTTCAGCAGAAGTCAGCTTGTGAAGAGCCCTGGCAGCTCTGCCAAGAGTTGGATCACTGGAAATGGACCTGCCCTGGAGTCGAAGGATGCCCAGGTCAGAGCCACAGATCCTATTGGCTCCAAGCTGAAAAGCCCTTCACTCAGCCCAACTTCCAAAGTGACCACTGCAGTTGAGGGGACAGCCAAGTAGGGTCAGCAACATTGCAGGCAGAACTGTAAATTTCTTGTTAGAGATGCCCCCTGCCTTTACCTGGCCAGCTCTCCTCCCAGGCCAGCCAAGTAATGAAAGTCAACAGAGTGCCTTCCCCTAGGAGGTTCACACCTCCCTTAGGATATACCCCATGTGAAGAGATAGATAGGTCTGGGCCTCTTAACTTACAAGGCCTAAAGCCCAACAGATTATTATCAAGCCCCTTCTATCAGGTTCTATTTGCCTCTCAATCAGAAAAATTATTTGTAGCTTAGACAGCACCTTTCTTAGCTCCTCTAATAATGACTCTGTCCTTTGTTCTAGACCCTGTCTAGTGCACTTGGGCCTCATTCCTTTGTAATCATAACATCTACTCTACCACCAATGGCTCTACTCCCAACCTGTGTGTACTGATGGTCCTCTTCCCCACTTAATGCTGTATAATTGTTCAGACCTGGTTAAGGCCACTCTTAGGATCATTGGTTACTATCCTCAACCTGTCTTTTATGACCTTGTCTAAATATGATCAGAGTCGGGGAACTTGGAAGGCTTCCATAGCCTTGGCAACTCATGACGACAGCCTAGGGTGGTTACTGGCGCCATAAACTAGAGTGTCAATTTGTTGGGTCAACAACAGGAGCCACTGTGCGCTTGCTCCTGATGTGGGATCTCTGTCCTTAATGTACTGTACATTTTGATTTAATGCTATAACTAGTACTCAAACAGTATGTTTCACTTTGTGTTTCTATGTGGGTGCAAACTGTTGAAGTATTTATACTAAATTGATCTTCTGTATATAAATAGAATTGAAAATGAATCTTGATGTGAATGGAAAGGGAGAGGGGGCGGGAGAGGGGAGGGTTGCGGGTGGGAGGGAAATTATGGGAAGGGGAAGCCATTGTAATCCATAAGCTGTATACTGGAAATTTATATTCATTAAATAAAAGTTAAAAAAAAAATAAAAAAAAAAGATTTATTTTATCTGTTTGAAATGCAGAGTTACAGAGAGAGAGAGAAAGAAAGAGAGAGAGAGGAGTCTTCCATCCATTGATTCACTCCCCAGATAGCCACATCAGCTAGGGCAGGAGCTTCTGAATTTCCCACGTGGGTGCAGGGGCCCTAGCACTTGGGTCCTCTTCTACTGCTTTCCCAGTGCATTATCAGAGAGCTTTGTTGGAAGTAAAGCAGCCAGGACTCCAACCTGCACCCATATGGGATGCTGGTGTTGAAAGCAGCAGCTTTACCGGCTATGCCACAACACCGACTCCTATGTTATTATTTAATTTGTAGATTTTAGATTGTGAAGATGAAGTTTTTATAAAACTTAAAAATTATTTTTAAAGTATTAAAAGGTATTTTTAATTAGTCATTCTGTCAATGCTTCTATGTGATGTTTGTCAATTCTTCTCTGGATTATTAATCCCTTTTTTGGCATTGTAATTTGTTTCTTAATTCTGAATGATGTCAAAGTCCAGAGAATTATTTCATTATGATTTTATGCTGAATTGTACTGAATCTAAAAATTGATTGTAGGGAGTAGATGTCTAGCCTAGCAATTAAGATACCCATGTCCCATATCAGAGACCCTCAGTTCAATTCCTCATTCAGCTACTGACTTCTTGCTGATACAGCCTCTGAGAGTCAGCAATGATGGCTGAACTAATTGGATTCCAGCCACCCACATAGGAGACCTGGACTGAGTTCCCAGTTCCTGGCTTTGGCCCTGGCTTAGCCTTGACTGTGGCAGCCATGTGGGGAGCAAACCAGCAGATGGAAGGTGTCTCTCCCTCTCTCTCTCTTCTGTCTCTTGACCTATCAAATTTTTTAAACGTTTGTGGAACATTTGGCACTGGTATAATACCAAGCATTCTAAGTAATTTAGTCCTTTTTCTTTCATTTTCTAATGCCTTTCAATAAAGTTATCTTCTTCCTAAAGAACCTACATATTTTCTAATTCCTAGATTGATGACATTTTATTACTCTGTATGTACTTTCCACTGCTTTTTTGGTATTTTTTAGATAGTTGCTATTTTTGTCATGTTCTATCTGTCTCCTTTTTTTCTAAAAGACCATTTCATTCACATGGTGGGTATTTTTAAAAATGTTATTGACAGCTGGTGCCACGGCTCACTAGGCTAATCCTCCACCTGCGGCGTTGGTACTCTGGGTTCTAGTCCCGGTTGGGGTGCCGGGTTCTGTCCCAGTTGCTCCTCTTCCAGTCCAGCTCTCTGCCGTGACCCGGGAGTGCAGTGGAGGATGGCCCAAGTGCTTGGGCCCTGCACCCACATGGGAGACCAGGAGAAACACCTGGCTCCTGGCTTCGGATTGGCACAGTGCGCCGGCCATAGCGGCCATTTGGGGGGTGAACCAACAGAAGAAAGACCTTTCTCTCTGTCTCTCTCTCTCTCTCTCACTGTCTAACTCTGCCTGTCCAAAAAAAAAGTTATTGACTTGTACTTGATTTTAATTTCTCAAGGTTTTAAAAGTTACATTAGCAGTTTGACTATAGGTAAACTGTAATAAAACTGTCACATTCAAATTCTTCTTTATGCCTTCCTTGTTTTTTCAAAAGCAAATTCTTTGTTTTGCATTATGCAGTATGGCTCTTACATACTATGGAACATACCACTCTGATAAAAGCATATTTAAAGATAGAACTGGGGCTGACACTGTGGCATAGTAGGTAAAGCCACTACCCGCAGTGCTGGCATCCCCTATGGGCACAGGTTCAAGTCCCAGCTGCTCCATATTCAATCCAGGTCCCTTCTAATGGCCTGAGGAAGCAGAAGATGGTCCAAGTGGTTAGGCCCCTGCTAACCCTGTGGGAGACCTGGAAAAAGCTCATAGCGCCTGGCTTTGGCTGGGCCTGGCCCCAGACATTGCATCCATTTGGGGAGTGAACCAGTGGATGGACTCTCTCTCCCTCTTTCTGTCTTTCTCTCCCTCTGTAATGCTTTCAAAGAAATAAATCAATGTTTTTTAAAAGGACAGAACCTATTGATTCATACATTAAGCAATTTTCTACAAAGAAGTTTAATAAGATAAGCACTAAAATAAGAATCAGGAAATGGAAATTTATACATGTTTACTAGTTTCAAAAATAAGTTTTAGGTTACCTTCAGTGTGTTTATGTAATGGCAGTGAATAAAATTAAAGTACCAATTTATACAAGTATAATGATATAGATTTTATTTTATGTCAAAATCAGAAGTTGTCAAAATAATAGTTTTTACTCTTTCTAGGGAAATAGGTGTTGGACAAAAGCAGAATTATTTGAAGAATTTTATTTTAACACTTACCATTTTGCCTAGTAGAGATCTTTTGGTTAGTAGATCTGAATCTTTTCTAATTAGTACATTTGATGCTTTGTGTAAAAGAGTGTGACTAAAGGGATTTTAGAAACTTGAAAGCAGTTTAGCCAGGCTAAGCATTCCTTTTGCAATCTTTACACTCTTAAAATGCTTAGCATCAAAATCCTTTTATTTTCATATATGGTGCAAAGATAAGGCAGCTCCCACTCATTACCATGATACAGTTTTACGGTATTTATTGCCACTTCGAGCAGGTGCTTTCAATCACTAACAACCTGTGCAACCTTGAGTAAATCACTTAATCTCTCTGGATCCGTTTCCTCATTCACTACAGAAGAAAGTAAGGATCAATGATGACAAAAACATTCCCTTTAACTCTGAAATTCTCAATCTATAACTGAAATTGCATGCTAAGTATTATCCTTTGGACTGCAATTTGTGCTCTGTCCCCCCAAAACAGATAAGAATTCATATAATTCTAACAGACAACTTGAAATAGGAAACAAGAGATTAAAAATGTGAACTCTGAGCTCTCACTTCCAGCCACGACTGAATAGATAGGATTGGACTAGACCACCTACATTAAATCACAAAAGTAGGCAAATACTTGAAAATAGGAAATTCTAGAGTATATCCTTTGAGCATTAAGTAACTCACAAGGGGAGCTCTACAATCTACCAAGTCCTCTGCAGGGGAGAATCTTCCCATCCATGATTCAGAGTGCTGGAGTCAAAGATAGGCATGGTGACCTAGTGAAATGAAGATGCATAGACCAGAGGTTAGGGCAGCAGGAGGGACTGGAACGTGCACATCAGGGTATAAAACAGGATGGAAATGAATCCAGCTGATGGGTGAAGGGAGATCTCCTGAGATATTTATGGATTCCCCTAGAAGTCCCTGGTCAAAGACCAAGGTAAATCTACATGAGGCTTTGAAGAGAATGACTGCTGAAGGATTAAGGGAAGCTAACACACTAGAAGTTCAGTAGTTCTGAAGAAGTTGAATTACCCACTTAGTCAGGGTGCAGAAATCTCTTTTTTCAAGATTTATTTTATTTATTTGGAAGGCACAGTTGCAGAGAGAAGGAAAAGGAGAGAGAGAGAGAGAGAGAGAGAGAGAGAGAGAGAGAGAGAGAGAGAGAGACATTTTCTGTCCACTGGTTCTTTCCAAAATAGCTGTAACTGCCAGGGCTGTGTCAAGTTGAAGCCAGGAGCCCAGAACTCTATGCAGGTCTCCCACATGGGTGGCAGGGGCCCAAGTACTTGGGCTATCTTCCACAACTTTCCCAGGCACATTAGCAGGCAGCTGGTTCAAAGTGGAGTAGCCAGTACTCAAATTGGCACTCTGATATGGGATTCTGGCATACTAGGCCATGGTTCAATTGGATGCACCACAACACTGGTTCTCAGAAAGTCTTTAACATGTTTCATCTTATGGCACCCAACTGAAACATCAGGAATCTGTACTAATAGTAAGGACCTTGCCCTATAGCAAGCCCCTGCTTTACAGATTAAATCCAAATCCTAACAGGATCTACAGAAGAAAGAGGTCCCACCAAGTAAAAAGTGCTTGGGAAACACCTTGGACTTAGCAAAGATCAACTCTAACAAAATGCCATATAAAGCAAGCTTACATTCTTCTAGGATGATAACGCAGTAATTGAAGATACCCCTAGAACAAAATCCATCACTTTTCAGAGGAAGACAACAGAATCCAATATCCCATATATGTCCAATACACAATAAAAATTATTGGATATGCAAGGACACAAGAAAATATGGCCCATAGACAAGAAAGTAAAAAATAGCCAATGGAATGAAAACCACCATGGCTCAGATATTTAACAAGCAGATAAATAAACTAAAGTAGCTATTTTAAATGTAGCTAGGTGCTGCTAAACAATGGAGATATATTCTGTAAAGTACATAGCCAGAAGATTTTGTCAATCTGCGAAAATCAGAGTGCCCTTATACTAGCTAATGTAATCTTCTGGGACCACTGTCATACTTGCAGTCCACTGTTGACTGAAACACCGTTATGTGGCACATGAATGCATGTTCAAAGCACTAAAAGAGAACGCATTCAAACAATTAAAGCATGATCTTAATGAGTGAAAAAATTAGAAATCTCACTAAAAAATGGAAACTATAAATAAGAAATACATTGATGGTGAAAGTATAAAATAATACAACCCCTTTAGAAACTGCTTTGTAGTTTGTTAAAAATTATGCATATTGACAACTATTCAGCAATAAAAAGGAAACAACTATTGAAATAATGTGTCCCAGGTGCTCCTCTTCCAATACAGCTCTCTGCTATGGCCTGGGAAAGCAGGCCAAGTGCTTGGGCCCCTGCATCAAATGGAAGACCTGGAAGAAGCTCTTGGCTCCTAGCTTCAGATCAGCCCAGCTCCAGCCGTAGCAGCCATTTGAGGAGTGAACCAGCAGATGGAAGACCTTTCTCTCTGTCTCTCCCCCTATCTGTAACTCTACCTCCCAAATAAATAAATAAATAAAATCTTTTAAAAATGAAATAGTGAAACACTTGGATGAATCTCCAGGAAAATTATGATGAGTGAAAAAAAAAGACAAACCCAAAATGTTACATATGGTATGATTCAAGTTATGTAATATTCTTGAAATGACAAAAATATAGAAATGGAGAAGACCTTGGCTGTTTTCAGGGACTAGGGACAGGGGCTGAGCAGAGAGGAGGAGGGTGATTGTCCCAGTAAGTGAGAAACATGAAGGATATTGGTAGTGATGGGTTGTTCTTTATCTTGACTACATCAATTTCATATTTTATATATAATGTACTATTATGTTTTCTTAAAGATTTATTTATATATTTTAACGTCAGAGTGACAAAGAGAGAGAGAGATTGGGGATGGGTTGGAGTGGAGTTGGGGAGATTTCCATCTGCTGTTTCATTCTCCAAATGACTGCAACAGCCAGGTCTGGGCCAAGCCGAAGCCAGGAACCAGGAGCTCCATCTTGGTCCCCACATGGGTGTCAGAGGCCCAAGTACTTGAACCATTTTCCACTGGTTTCCAGGTTCATTATCAGGAAACTGGATAGAAAGTGGAGCAGCCGGGATTTGAAACTACTCTCCATTATAGGATGTTTGCTTGCAAGCAATGACTTCACACACTGCACCACAATGCCTGCCCCCTGTACTATTGTTTTTGCAAGATGTTGTCACTGGGGGAAACTGGAGAGTAAATGAAATCTTTCTATATTGTTACTTTAGACTGAATGCAAATCTACAGTTATCTCAAAATAATTTTTAAAAATTACTATGCATCTACCTTATAGCCCAGGAAGTCAATTCTTATGTGCATTCATCCAAAAATTTAAAATACATAACCACAAAAAGTCTTGTACAAGAATGTTCATAGCAGCTTTCTACATAATAGTGAAAAACCAGATATAGCTCAGATGTCTATCAATAGATATAATAGATAATAGAATTTGTAAAGAAACTGTAGTATATTCCTACAATGATAATTATTCAGCAATAAAACACAGTAAAATAATGTTACATAAAATAACATGGCTGTATCAAAAATATTAAGCTGGCTAAAAATAATCTGGACAGGGGTGGGTGTTTGTTGCAGCATAAAGATGCTGCTCAAGAAGTCCGCATCCCTTATCAGAGTGCCTGGTTCAAATCCCAGCTCCTCCACTTCCCATCAAGCTTCTTACTAATATACATCCTGGGACACAGCATATGATGACTCAGATACTTTGCTCATGCCATCCATGTGGGAGAACTGGATTGAATTCCAAGTTCCTAGCTTTGACCTTGCCCAGTCTTGACTCTTGTGGGCATTTGGAGAGTAAACCAATGGATGGAAGATTCGCCTTTCTCTCTCACTCTCCTCCCACCTTCCAAATAAAATGAAAAAATATGTATCTTTTTAAAAATCTGGACACACACAAAAAATAATTCATGTTGTATGATCTCATTTATAATATTCTAGAATAACCCAAAGAATTAATGAATTTACAGCTCTGTGAAGGATACTACTGGGATAAACGAGAACTATCAGGGATTATAGAAATATTCTGAAACTTGATGAGAACTCATGGAAGTGCAGTTACAATATACACAAAAACTGAGTGTGTTATCTGTGACTAACACCTTATGAAAACAAATGGAAATTCTGAAAAATATAATAAGTAAAATGAAAAATTCACTTTATCAACTTAACAGCAGGATGGAGGTGATAGAAGACTAAATGAAATTGGATATGGATTGAGATAAATTATCTAATGTGAAAAACAGAGGGATAAAAGCTTGAAGAAAAATTATGAGAGTCTATGTGACCTGTGGGATATCATCAAACAGCCTACTGTACATCCAATGAGGTTCCTGAAGAAGTAAAGGATAAAAACGAGCTAGAAAGTATATTTAAAGAAATTATGGCTAAATTTTCTAATTTTCATGAACAGTATCAAACTGCAGGTCCAAGTTTAATGAACTGAAATTCAAATATGTACAGTAAAAACCATACATAGTCACAACACAGATAATTCATGAATATCAAATAGAAAAAGGAAATTTTGAAAGAATTCAAAGGAGAAAAGGACACAAGAGATAAGATATAGAGAAGCCAGAAGACAGGAATGATGCCCAGAAAGTGCTGGAAGTACAAAATAATAATCCACAATTACACCCCCTGAAAATATTCTTCAAAAATGAGGGAAAAAATGAAGACATCTCTTATACAAATGAAAACTGAGGGAATTTGTGGCAGCAAAACTATAAAAATTCTATAAATGTTCTTTCAGCTGAATGGAAATGATAGTGGGAGGAAACTTGAATACATGAGTATAGAAAGGAAAGAAGAGTTTCAAAAATTGCAGCTAAATGAATAAATATGAAGATTATGTTATGTATCTTCTAACAAATTCCTTAAAAGACAAGTGACTATTTAATGCAAACAACATTATATGGTGGGATGTGTGAAGTATGTTGAAGCAAGATGTGACAACAATAATACAAAGCATAGGAAAGGTAGGTAAATGGAATGATAATGTTGTAACATTATTATAATTGTGAAGTGAAAAGTAGACAGTGTGAGGTGTGAAGTCAATAGAGAGGCAAGTGGGAAGAGGGAAGTGAGAACTGCAAAATGCAGATTGCAAAAGTAGGAAGTGTGAAGAATCAGGTGTGAAGTGGGAAGCAGAAAGTGGGACAATAGTGACTATAAATTGATTTTGGTAAGCTTGCCATAGAATAACAAATAAGAACTTTAAACATATAGCTAAAACACAATACTTAAAGTTCGTGATTAACCTAAAATAAAGCATAAAAGAAGCAACAGAGAAAAATTAAAAGGCAGTTTTGGAAAGTAAATAAGAAGATGGTAGACACAAATCCCATCACACCTTCCTTTCCAATTCGAATGTTTTTTATTTCTCTTTTCTTCATAACTGCTCTGGCTAGAACTTCCAGCACTATGCTAAACAGAGTTGGTAAAAGCTATAATTCTTGTCTTGTTCCCAGTCTTAGAGGAAAAGCTTTCAGTCTTTTGCCATTGATGTCAATGTAGGGTTTCCATGCATGGCCATTGTTGTGTTGAAGGCATGCTCTTCCATTTTTAGTTATTTCTGTTCATAGATGACATAATTTTATATGCAGAAAACCCTAAGGACTCCACAGAAATCTTCTATATTCATGGATTGGAAGAATTAATATCATCAAAATGCCTATAGTACCCAAAGTAACTTAGAGATTCAATGTGATCCCAATCAAAATACCACAGATGTTCTCAGATCTGGAAAAAATGACCCTAAAATTAATATGGAATCACAAGAAACACCAAATGTAATGTAATCCTAAACAATAAAAATAACACTGGAGGTATCACAATACCATATTTCAAAACATATTATAGGGAAGTTATAATCAAAACAGCTAGGCACAGGCACAAAATGAGACCTTTCACCCAATAGAACATATTAGAGACCACTGAAATTAATCTACACATCTACAATCAACTTATCTTTGACAAACAAGCTAAAATCACTCCCTAAAGAAAACAGTATCTTCCATGAATGGTGTCGGTATAATTGGATCTCTGCATGCAGAAGTATGATACAAGACCCCTATTTTACTCCTTATACAAAAATCTACTTACAGTGGATTAGGGAACTAAATCTAAGACTTAAAACATCAAATTACTGGAGGAAAACATAGGGAAAACTCTGTAAGACATTGGCAGAGGCAAAGACTTCTTGGATCAGACCCCACCAGCACAGGCAATAAAGCCAAAAATAGGTAAGTGGGATTACATCAAGCTAAGAAGCTTCTACACAGCAAGGGAAACACTCAACAAAGTAAAGAGGTAACCAACAGAATGGGGGGAAATGTTTGTAAACTATACAACTGATAAAGGATTAAGATCCAGAATCTATAAGGAGTTCAAGAAAATCAACAACAACAAAATAAACAATCCAATTAAGACATGGGCTAAGGATATGAACAGGCATTTTTCAAAGGATTAAATACAAATGGCCAACAGGCACATGAAAAAAATGCTCAGGATCACCAGCCATCAGGGAAATGCAAATCAAAACCACAATGAGGTTTCACCTCACCCCAGTTAGAATGGCTATCATCCAAACATCAAAAAATAACAAATGCTAGCAAGGATGTGTGGGAAAATGTACACTAATGCACTGTTGATGGGAATGTAAACTAGTACAACCTTATGGAAGACAGTATGGAGATTCTTCAGAAATCTGAAAATAGATCTACCATATGACCCAGCCATCCCACTCTTGGGAATTTACTGAAATGATATGAAATCATGTACCCCCATATTTTTAGCATTCAACTTACAGTAGCTCTAAGATATGGAATCAATCTACAAGTCTATCAATCGATAACTGGATAAGGAAATTATGGTATCTATACATGATGGGATGCTAATCATCTATAAAAAAGAATGAAATCCTGTTTTTCACAACAAAATGGGTGCAACTGGAAACTATTACACTTAGTGAAATAAGCCAGTCCCCAAAAGACAAATATATGTTTTCCCTGATTTCTGGTAACTAATGTAAAGAGTACAAAAAAAGTAATTTATGTGAGCAAAATTGACATTTTGAGATTATTGTTTATAGCTCTTGTCTATATTCTTGAGGAACAGTGGCTTTTCTACTTACTACTTGCTGAATTCTGTATTTGGTGAGGAGGGTTAAACTCATGGTTATAAAGAAAATTGAAAGTTTATCATTGTAAAAATTAAAAGAAAAATAAGAAAAGAAGGAGGGATGGTAGGAGTGAGGGAGAGTAGGGTGGGATGTATCATTATACTCTTAAAACTATATATATGAAATACATAAAGTTTGTTCCCATTTTATAAATAATTTTTTAAAAACCTGTTAAAATTGATAAGCAAATTCAGCAAAGTTGCCAAATGCAAAATAAGCATGCAAAAATTAATTGTATTTCTATGAACTAGCAATAAGCAATGTAACAGGAAAATTAAGAAAATAATTTCATACACAGCAGCATCATGAAGAACAAAGCACTTAGGAGGTACAAAACATATTCTGAAAACTACAAAACATTGCTGAAAGAAATTAAGAAAGTCCTAAGTAAGGCTGGCGCCATGGCTCACTAGGCTAATCCTCTGCCTACGGCACCGGCACCCCAGGTTCTAGTCCCAGCTGGGGTGCGGGGGACTAGTCCCGGTTGCTCCTCTTCCAGTCCAGCTCTCTGCTGTGGCCCGCGAGGGCAGTGGAGGATGACCCAAATGCTTGAGTCCTGCACCTACATGGGAGACTGGGAGGAAGCACCCGGCTCCTGGCTTCGGGTTGGTGCAGCGCCGGCCGTGGCGGCCATTAGGGGAATGAACCAACAGAAGGAAGACCTTTCTCACTGTCTATAACTCTCTCTGTCTCTCTCTCACTGTCTAATTCTGCCTGTCAAAAAAAAATTGTCCTAACTAAATGGAAAGCTGTCTTGTGATCATGGATTAGAAGACTTAACATTAAGAAGACAATACTATCTCCCCAGTTATCTACAGATTCAGGGTGATCACTATCAGAAGTCTCAACAAAATTTCTTTTTCACAGAAATAGAAAAATCTATCCTAAAATTTATATGGGATTTTAAGGGATCATGAAGAGTCAAGATAATTTTGAGAAAGCAGAACAAAGTTGGAGGACAAACACTTCTGCAATGATAAAACTCACTATAAAGCTACACTAATCAAAATAATGTAGGACTGGAATAAGGATAAATGTATGTAGCCATGGAAGAAAATAGAGAATCCAGACATGAACCCCCACATTCCATGGCCAACTGATTTTCAACCAAGACACCAAGACCATTCAGTGCAGATAGGACAGTTGTTTCCACAAATGGTGCTGAGAAAACTGAACATCCACATACAAAAGAATAATGTTGAAGTCTTGTTTTATACAAAATTTAACTTAAAATGGATCAAAACCAAAAATTTAAGAGCAAGTCAAATTTGTTGATATAATCATCACATATCCTTATCAGTTTTTTAATGCCTGAAATCATTAGTGGTATCTTTTCTTTCAATCTTGATAGTCATAATTTATATTCTTTTCCTTATTTATCAAGGTTATTCATAATCCAAACAACTGCCTTTTAGATTTGTTAATTCTTTTTTTCATGTGTCTGTTTTCTATTTCACTGGTTTTTGCTGTTATCTTTAATATTTATTTCCTTGCACTAACTTCTGCTCTTTTTTCCTTAGATGAATTAGATAAATTTTTTCTACAATACAAGTTACCAGATAAAAAATCTGCTAACTATATCAACCATTGACATTAATGTCATATTCAAAATCCTCCAGCAAAGAAAATTCCAGGGCCACACTGTTTCCCTGGTTAGCTCATTGTTTATTTAAGGTAGAAGTAATAATGCCAATTTTACACAAATTATTTTGTAAAATAAAGGACAATCATACATCAACTCATTTTATAGAACATCAAAACATTACAATGCCAGCAACCCCCCCACACACAGAAAGAACATCTTTAGTTCAATATAATTAATAAGAGAAAATAGTCTCTAAAAGTAATAACAAATGCAATCCAGCAACAAAAAGGATACTACATCATG
Organism: Lepus europaeus; assembly: GCF_033115175.1. Lineage (NCBI taxonomy): Eukaryota > Metazoa > Chordata > Mammalia > Lagomorpha > Leporidae > Lepus > Lepus europaeus. Next base: position 103,415,428 of record NC_084835.1, on the reverse strand, counting down.
AAAAAGTGGGATTAATCCAGAAATCGATTACTGGTTTAACATTAGAAAAGCAACCAATATAAGTTACCATCTTAACAGAATAAAATACAAATATCTATGATAGTCTTAATATTCGCAGAGAAAGCCTTTGAAGACATTTAACATTTTTTCCTGATAAAAACTTACCAAACTAAGCATAAAAGGAAATAAAGTAAATCCACTCAGAACACTATAAGCAACAATGAACTGATCAGCTCCTGTCCTGACTTTAGATGTACAATGTAATACTTTATCCTTTTTAGTATTTGTTGTTGTTGTTGTTGTTCTAGTACTATTGGTTGAACTCAGTAATTAACACACAATTATTCTTAGGTGTTTAAATTTTAACTGAAAAGTGATCCCTGTTAAATCTAAGAGTGGAAAAAGAGAGGGAGGAGATGAACAATTTGGAACATGCTCAATCGGACTGGCCGCAAATGGTGGAGTTAGAAATGTGCCAGGGGATTCCAACACAATCCCATCAAGATGGCATGTACCAATGCCATCGCACTAGTCCAAGTGATCAATTTCAGCTCACAATTGATAGCTCTGATAGGTCTAAGAGTCAAAGAGATCACACAAACAAGACAAGTATCTGCTAATACTAACTGATAGAATCAAAAAGGGAGAGAAAGATCCAACATGGGAAGTGGGATACACAGCAGGCTCATAGGATGGCAGATGTCCTAAACAACACTCTGGCCTCAGAATCAGCCCTCAAGGCATTCAGATCTGGCTGAAGAGCCCATGAGAGTATAGCAGGCATGGAAAGCCAAGATATCATGGGAAAAAAAAAAAAAGACCTAAATGAATGATCTCTGTGAGTGAGATCCCAGTGGAAAGAACGGGGCCATCAAAGAAGGAGGTACCCTTCTCCGAAGGGAGGAGAGAACTTCCACTTTGACTATGACCCTATCGGAATAAGATCAAAGTCAGCGAACTCTAAAGGCTTCCATAGCCCTGGCAACTCATGACTAGAGCCTAGGGAGATTACTGACGCCATGAATAGGAGTGTCAAATTGTTAAATCAGCAACAGGAGTCACTGTGTACTTACACCCCATGTGGGATCTGTCCCTAATGTGTCGTCTAAAGCGAAGTGATGCTATAACTAGTACTGAAACAGTATTTTTATACTTTGCGTTTCTGTGTGGGCACAAACTGATGAGGTCTTTACTAATTATATACTGAAGTGATCTTCTGTATATAAAGAGAATTGGAAATGAAAAAAAAAAAAAACAACCTGGTGTTAAAATGGAAATGGCATAGAAAATTAATTAATTTGAAAAAAAAAAACTATGTAGGATCTCTGTCTTTAATGTGCTGTACATTGCTATTTAATGCTATAATTAGTAATCCAATGGTAGTTTTTTCACTTTATGTTGCTATATGGGCAAAATGTTGAAATCTTTACCTAATATATACTAAACTGATCTTCTGTATACAAAGAGAATTGAAAATGAATCTTTACATGAATGGAAGGGGAAAGGGAGCGGGAAAGGGGAGGGTTGCGGGCGGGAGGGAAGTTATGGGAGGGGGGAAGCCATTGTAACCCATAGGCTATACTTTGGAAATTTATATTCATTAAATAAAAGTTTAATAAAAAAAAAAAAGAAAACACAAACTCTGCAATTATTATTGGTGAGAATTTGAACAGTTTCTTATACCATGAAGAATACAAAAACATGTCCACTCTTACCACTTCTATATATAATTTATTTTTTTATATATAATTTATTTTTTTTATTTTTTTTTTTATTTTTGACAGGAAGAGTGGACAGTGAGAGAGAGACAGAGAGAAAGGTCTTCCTTTTGCCGTTGGTTCACCCTCCAATGGCCGCCGCGGTAGCGCGCTGCGGCCGGCGCACCGCGCTGATCCGATGGCAGGAGCCAGGTGCTTATCCTGGTCTCCCATGGGGTGCAGGGCCCAAGCACTTGGGCCATCCTCCACTGCACTCCTGGGCCACAGCAGAGAGCTGGCCTGGAAGAGGGGCAACCGGGACAGGATCGGTGCCCCGACCGGGACTAGAACCCTAGAACCTTACCACTTCTATTCAACATTGGACTGGCATTCTAGCAGTGTAATTAGGCAATAGAAAAAAAAAATAAAAATAAGGGGGCATACAGCCTGAAAAACAATAAGCAAAACTTTGTTTGCAGTTGATAGGATGCGTTTACCAAAAATCCCAAGAAATCTACAAAAACCTACTAGAATTAGTAAGTGAATTTAGCATGTTTAGAGGATATAAAGCCAATTTATAGAAATCAATCATGTCTATATGTTAGCTACCATCATTTTTAAAATAAAATTGTTTAAAGAATGCTACATATAAAATTATTTAAGTGATTATATTTTATAATTATATCTTATATTTATTACAAACATAAGATATATTTAATAATTATATTTAAATTATTTTAAATAATATTTTATTTATAAATAAAATGTTGAGAAGTAAAGATTTTTCCCACTGAAAAATGCAAAATATTGGTGAGGTAAATCGATAGAAACCTCAATAAATGGAGAGATATGCCTTCTTTATAGATTAAAATATCTATCCCCCCATAGTGTTTTATACAGCCAAAGCAATCTCAAAAAGTCTTATCAACCTTTATTTGTAGAAATCGACACACTGATTCTAAAATTTCCGTGAAAATGCTTAGGTTCTAGATGTACAAAATAGTCTTTAAAAAACAGTGGAAGGGCTGGCAACGCGGCTCAATAGGCTAATCCTCCACCTTGCGGCGCCAGCACACCAGGTTCTAGTCCCGGTCGGGGTGCCGGATTCTGTTCTGGTTGCCCCTCTTCTAGGCCAGCTCTCTGCTGTGGCCTGGGAGTGCAGTGGAGGATGGCCCAAGTGCTTGGGCCCTGCACCCCATGGGAGACCAGGAGAGGCACCTGGCTCCTGCCTTCGGATCAGCGCGGTGCGCCGGCCGCAGTGGCCATTGGAGGGTGAACCAACGGCAAAGGAAGACCTTTCTCTCTGTCTCTCTCTTTCACTGTCCACTCTGCCTGTCAAAAAAATAAAAATAAAACAGTGGAAGACTTATACTACTTGACTTCAAGACTAATTGCAGACTTATATTGATCAAGAAAGTCTGGGAGAGATATCAAAATAGATATATCTATCATTAGAACAGAATATGAAGCCCTAAATGGGCCCACAAAATGAATAATCAATTAATTTCCAACAAAGATAACAACAGAATTCAATGGGAAAGTAGAATATTTTTAAGAAAAGATGCTAGAATAAATATACATCTATTTGTGGCAAAAAGAAAAAAACTTAACCCTTATCTAACATTGTATACAAAAATTAGAGGTAAAATATTGACCTCAACATAAAATATGAAGATTATAGGGGGAAACATAGGAGAATATTTTTATTACTTGGGGTCTAGCAAATAACAAGCAACAAAATAAAATAATAAATTAGAACTCATAAAAAAGTTTTAAATCCTGCTTATTGGAAGGTAGGATTAAGAAAATAGACAAGTCAAAACCTTGGAGTTTTATTTATAAAATATATCTCTAATAAAGTATTGGTATCCAAGCAATATAAAGAATGTATACAAGTCAATGACAAAAAAAGGAACAACTATATTTTTAAAAATAAACAACTTGAATAGGCATTTCATACAGAAGAAAAGCACATGAAAAAGAACACAACATAATTAGTCATTATGGAAATGTAAATTAAAACCACAATGAGTTACCATTATACACCCACTGAAATGGATAAAATTAGAGACTGACAACACCAAATGTTGGCAAAGATGTAATGCAACCTCAAATTCCATACATTGCTGGTGGGAGTACAGAATGTTAAACTGCTTTAGAAAATGGGCCTGTTTCTCATATAACCAAGCATAGCTGTATCCCAGCAATTCTACTCTCAGGTATTTACCCAAGAGAAATGAAAGCATATACCACAGATTTGTACAAAATGCTCATAAGTTTTAATCATGGCACAAAAATTAGAAACACAAGTGTCCATTAATAGGAGTATGTGTAAGCAAATTGTGGTGTATTCGTAGAGTAAAATACTTTAAGCAATTTTTTAAAAAGATCCATGCAACTACATTAATGAAATTTAAAAATATCATGCTGATTGAAAGAAACATTTCCCAAGAAAATGTACACTACATGATTGTCTTGTGTAAAGAGCTAGAATAGGCAAAAGTAATGTATAGTCTCATTTGTTAAAAGTCAGAACAGCAATTGCTTTGGAGATATGGGGACAGGGATTAATTTAGAAGGGACATAAAAGGACGTAGGAATTATGCATTTTTCAAAAGATATCAGCTGGTACACTTAAAACTTATACATCTCATGATATGTAAACTATACTTAAAATTTTAAAACTATAAGGAGTAATTGAATTACACTTAATGACACAGATGCTGGCGTGTTTGGAATGAAGAAGAGTACTGATGTTTGCAACTTATTTTAAAACATATAAAAAATAAGACAAATAATACATATTAGATGATGTATCTGTGCTAAAGAAAATATATCTAAATGGTAATCATAGCATCTGGGTGGGGTTGGGCACATGGATGTTTAATGTACTTTTTATATTTTTTGTTTACAATTCTCACACTGATAAGTGAATTTGGCAAAGTTCTGTGACACACAGTCAAGATATAAAATCAGTTGCATCTGTATATAAGCAGAAAACAATTAGGAAATGGTTTTACAATCGCATCAAATATTTAGGAATATATTTAATAAAAGATATGAAAAGTACACAGACTGAAAAGTATAAAAATACTGTGTATGACAGAAATTAAATGAAGTTGTCAAATAAATGAAGATATTTATCACGTTCACAAGTTAGAATTAACAGTGTTAAGACTTCAGTTCTCTCCATATTGACTGATAAATGTATTGAATGGCAACTAAATTTCCAGCAGACCTGTGGCAGTCATTTAGCCTGGCAGTTGCAAAGGCAGTTAAGATGCCTGCATCCCATAATGGAATGCCTGTGATTGATTCCTGGCTCCACCTGCCCACTAATGCAGACCCTGGGAGGCAGCAGTAATGGCTCAAGTCACTGGGTTCCTGCCACTCATGTGGAAGACCTTGGTCCAGTTCTTGGTGCCCTTCAATTGGTCCAGGTTCAGCAGCTGTGGCCATCTAGGGAGTGACACCTGTCTCTCTCTCTCTCTCTCTCTCTCTCCCCCTCCCTCCCTCTCTCTCCAACCCCCTCAAATAGATAATTGTTTTTAATTCTAAGCTTACATCCTTTTAAAAATTGACAAGGTGTTTCTATGACCTAGAGGGAAATGCAAGGAACCTAAGTTAGCCAAAGCAATTTTGAAAAAGAAAAACAAAACTGGAAGAACGGAATTACCTGATTTCAGAATTTGTTTTATTTAGTCTCACAAAGGAAGAATGGCACTAGCATAAGAAGAGACTAACAGACCAATAGAAGACCAGACAAAGTCCAGAAATAGTTTCATACATGTATGTTCAGTTGACTTTTTAATAGAAATGTTCCGCCTCTGTTATAATTTTTTTTTTGAAAGACAGAGACAGAAACATAAAGAGATCTTCCATGTACTGGTTCATTCACCAAGTGGCCACAACAACCAGGGCTTACCCAAACCAAAGCCAGGAGCCAGGAGCTGCAGTGAGAACTCCCATGTGGGGGACAAGGAACCCAGGTATTTCTGCATCACCTGCTATCTCCCAGAGTGTGCATTGGCAGACAGCTGGAATGGACAGTGGACCTGTGACTGACACAGGTTCCCAGATGGAATCCAAAACAGCATCTTAACAAACACATTGAATGCCTACCCCTATAAGCTGATTTTCCCAAATCTGCCAACATAGTTCAGTAAGTAAAGGATATCTCTTAACAAATGGTGATGAAACAATCGGGCATCCATATTTTTTAAGTTCAATCCTGACCCTCACTTAATCACAGATACAAAAATTTCATTAAAAGTGAACAATAAGCCTAAACAGAAAAGCAGTTCAGGTCCTTTGCTCATTTTTAAAAAGTTTTTATTTAATTTTTTTAATTTATTTTCATTTTATTTGAAAGAGAGAGAGAGCGAGAGAGAGAGCATCCACCCACTGACTCTCTCCCCAGATGCCAGCAACAGCAGGAGCCGGGCCAGGCCAAAGCCAGGAGCCTAGAACTCAGTCTGTGTGTCTCACGTAAGTAGGTGGCAAGGGCTCAATGAGCCATCATCTGCTGCCTCATCGGTGCACATTAGCAAGAATCTGGGATTGGAAGCACAACCGGGACTAACACCAAATACTCAGATATGGAATCTGGGCGCCTTAACCACTACACCAAACATTTGCCACCTTTGCTCATTTTTAATTGAGTTATTTGTTTTTCTTCCATTGAGTTGTAAAAATTGAGTTTTGGATATTATCCCTTAGAGTAAAACTTCCAAAGAAAAAAAACACAAATGTTTACAACTTTGTAGTACGCAAAGATTTCTTTGCACTCAAAAGTCAGATTGCATTTTTAAAAATTGGTAGGCTAGACTTCATTAAAATTTAAACCTCTGTTCTTCAAAAGATATTGCAGACATCTTGTGACTTTGACTGGTGTTTTTAGCCCTTGTTTATACTCCTGTGGAACTGTGGTCTTTCTACTTCTTACTTGTTGAATATTATGGTTAGTTATGCATTAAACCTGTGATTGTAGAATAGATAGAAATTATATTTTTGCTAAAATTAAAGAAAAGAGGAAGGAGGGGGTTTGAGGGAGGGATGGAGGAAGGAGGGAAGTATGGTTATCTTAGAACTGTTCTCTTTATATTAATAAAACATTTTAAAAAGAAAAAATGAGAGCCACACATTAGGAGAAAATACTTTCTAAACACCATTTGGAAAAGGAATTGTACTTCTTTTGTTATAATGCACTATTAATAAGATAGACAATCTAATTTAAAAAGCCAAAAGGGTAAACAAAGGCTTCAGTAAGAGAATATATGAATGATCAAGGAAAAATTAAGAAAAAATACATGTCACTGGTCATCAGGGAAATGAAAAACAAAACCACAATGAGATATCACATCACACTCATTAGAATGGGAAAAAGCAAAAAGTCTCACCATACTGGTTGTGGGTCAGAGCTCCAAGACACAGTTCATGGAATAGAAAATGGTAGGACCATGTTGGAAAACAGATCCTCAGTTTCTTACTAAGTTGAACGTAGACATAGTATGTATCCCAGAAAAAAAATGCCCACAAAAATTTGTACATGGTTGCATAGCAGTTCAGCCCATAATAGTACCAAATCAGAAACAACTCATCCATTCACCTTTTGAAGGGCATATAAGTGAATTGCTTTGTTCATACAATAGAATATTAATCACCAAAAGGAGTCAATGCATGATACACCCAATACCACAGAGAACTCTCCACTATGCAGGGAGAGCGAGCTAGATACAGAAGAGTACTACTTGTTTGAGTGTATGAATTCATCGACCAGCCTAACAAACTCACAGTGGTGGGTTATACTGCTTGATTTGCATGAGGATAGTTGTGGTGTGGGGAGGACAAATTGACCCCAAAAGAACCAAAGAATTTTCTGGGGTGATTCATGGGGTTGATAGATACTTGAACGTATACATTTATCAAATCATCAGATAAAATACTTTCTCTTTCTCCCTCTCTCTCTCTCTTTCTCCCTCTCTCTCTCTTTCTCCCTCTCTCTCTCTCTTTCTCCCTCTCTCTCTCACTGTAACACTACCTTTCCAATAAAATAATTTTTTTAAATAGAAAAGAAACAAAAAATTAAAATAAACATTAAAAGCAATGAAGACTTGTTTGGGAGACAATTTCTCTTGGTAATACTTAGGTAACTTTTCATGGTTTTGGATTCATTTTTCTAATGTGTGTTTGGCTTGTATTATGTGAAGCTTAAAAGCTTATTAATGCTAAAGTCACATCTTAACCTCTCCACACATTAAAACTGTCAATCAAATTTTATTATGTGAATGAAGTACTTTACCTTAAATCTGTCAAGATAATTGCTGAGATTAAGTTAAATGGAAAGAAAAATAAAAGTAACACGTAGGACAGGAAGTTATTTTTAAATTAAAGAAGTTTCTATAAGGAATTGTAAAGCACTGTGGCACTATGATATATTCACTTTCCTATAATATCTTTCCATCTTGGCAAATGTGTGTAGGGCTTAACTCTCCGAAACATACTAAGGAAACCAAATGGAACCGCTCTGCCTTCAGCTGCACAGAGTTAGAAATCCTGATTTGACTGCCTTAAACAATCAGGCATTTCTTATCTCCTATAACTAGGTGATCTCCAGGGACAGTTCATTTGCTGGCTCATTGGTATCATCTTTCTATTCTGAATTTCTCCTCAGAGCAGCACATCTCAAAGCTCCAAGACAGTGACAGTAGCTATGATCACATCCAGGAAAAGCCGTCATATCTTTCTGCTCGCCTCTGTTAAGTAGTCAGCTAATGCTTCCTAGCAGACTCCTCCAGAATTGCATCGCATGCCCATAATTCATCAACAAGAGAAATGAGACCAACACACAACCTAAACCAGCACTTGTTGGCAGCCCATCTTCCACTTTGAAGTACTTGGGTTTGATTCTCTACTTTGGCCCCCGACTTCACTTTCCTACTAAAGTGGACCCTGGGAGGCAGCAGCGATGACTCGAGTAATTGAGTTGCCACAACCCACATGGGAGACTTAAATTAAGTTCCATGCTCCCAGATGTGGCCAGGCCCAACTCCTGCTGATGCAAACATTTGGGGAGTGAACAAATGAATGGGCGTGCTCGCTCTCTGTCTCTCTCACTCTTGCCCTCACTCTTGCTCTCTCTTCCTGTCAAATAAAATACAAGAAAGTAAAATACAAGAAAAAATTGAATGCAACACTGAGTCATCAAGAAAATAAATTTGATTCTTAAAGATCTATTAATTTTTCATTTTACTCTTGCATGAATATCTCACTCTGGGTTATTTTTTTTTCAACCTGTAAAGGAAAATCAAATTGAAAACCACCACAAGTCAAAGCCAGCTTCCCAAATCCTTGGCCCCCTTTAAGAGGCTCAAGAACATTTGCTGACTTTTGGACCAGCACAGAGGAAATTAAAGCAATTCTCACTCTTTACGTGCTATTTACTGCTCTCTACATCACTAAACTGTATTTATTTCTTGGTTTGCAGCACAGTGATTGTAGAATAAGTGCTAAGCAGCAAATGACTTCCCTGCTGCCGAAATTGGTGGTGATTTTGCTCTCAGTGGAACGCATTACATGACCCCTCAATGATGGTAAATGGCTGTGGGCTTTTTTCCCACCTCTAATTGTCATGATGTGTAGGACTGGTAAGTGGTTGCTGCTTGCATCTCACAGACAGACAACTTTTTACATAGTAAGATCCTAAACTCTAGTATTCTCACATAGGGCGTGCTGCTCTCCATTGTCTGCAGACTCTTTATCCAGTAGAATGTTTATGGTGCCCTTTGGCTGACCACCTTTCCTTGAGGCCGGAGCCCTTCCTCTACTGCAGAACCAGTTCAATGTGCACACAGTAATTAAACATTCATAGAACGCCTACATTCAGATGAAGTTACAAGTTACGGTTTAGTGAATGTTGGAATCTCATTTGGATTTGAACGGAGATCTGAATCTGTTCTCTCCTTCTCAACTTTTACCCTTGAACCAAGCAAGATTGGCCATTCTATTACTGTCGATACGCTATCCTAAACATTTCTTGGCCAATCTTAGGACAACTCTTACCTTCAACATGTTCAGCCACCTCCAGAGCATCGAAGTGTCCTGAAGTCTACTGTTGCAGTATAGAAATGATTGTAAAAAACCACGCCTCAGTTTCCTCAACTGTAAGCGGAGAATGTATCTTAACAATGGCAATAAATAGCCCAACGTTCCCCATTCTCAGAGCAAGCAATAGATTCCCATGGGATCAAGACAGCCTGCTCTTGTAATCAACCTGTTCTCAATCCTGGCTCTCTTGGAATCACCTGGGGAGCTTTAGAAAGTTCTGACACCAGGGTTCCCCTCCTACTAATTTATATTTAATTGGTCTGGGCTGCAGCCTGGGCTTGGGGCTGTCTTTTAAAGCTTCCTAGATGGTTCTAATGCACAGCCAGGGTTGAACACCATTTATAGAAAGCAGTGGTTCTCAAAGTGTGTTCCCTCAGCAAGCTGCATTGGCATCATCTAAGAACCTGTTAGAAATGCACATTCAATTATTGCTTGGCTCCAGGTCAATTAAATGAGGCATTCTGGGGATGGAGCCCAGTACCTTTTATCCTATCCTTACTCCAGGAGATTCCGATACATGCTAAGCTGGAGGACAATTAGACAACTCTTTCCAGATTTAACATTCTGTGAGTCTACCCTGCTTCCTATTAAGCAGATCTTATGGCCTTAAAAAGGACATGTATGTTCTTGAAAGCAATTTGTGACATAATCATACAACTCCATGGTATGATTGCCTGAGTCTTGCTACCTTCCTTGAGCCAGCTCAGCCACGTTCATAACTCACTGAGTGCCCCCAGGACTGGTTACATAGGGTCTATGAAAAGTTCTCTCCTTTCCACGCTGCACCCAGGTCTCCCACGTGGGTGGGAGGACCCAAGTACTTGAACCATCTCCTACTGCCTCCCGGGATGCACATTATCAGCAAGCTGGCCCAGAAGAGCAGTTGTAACTCAAACCAGGCACCATGATAAGAGATGCAGGTGTCCTAAGCGGCAAGTCAAATGCTGCATCAAACTCCTTTTTTAATTTTTTTAAATTGATTACATTTTTAAATTTAATCAGATTTAAATTGCTAGGATGGGAATGGTATGAGAGAAAACAATGACTGCAATGGTTTTTTAAAACAATAGCTACTTCGTGACAAGGACAGTTTTTGCTGACAATATGAATTTTGAATAATGCTTCCCTTGCTTAGTATCAAAATAAGTTCTACCATCTTGGAGAGTTACTGTTCACCCTTTAGGGGTGTGTGTGTGTGGGTGGGTGGGCGTGTGTGTGTGTGTGTGTGCATTACATGCAAGGGTTCCCCACAGGAGACCAAAATGACATGGGAAGAAGGGCAGGTGCAGATCTTTGCACAGGACTTGGAATCAAATAAATCTGGATTAGACTCTCAATGTAGCCATTTACAGGCTGTGAGACTCTAAATCTCAGTTTTCCAGACAATGCCCCTTAAATGGTCTTTGAAAAAATTTACATGAGATGATGCTTATAAATCATCTGGCTTTGCCCTTATGTTTTTGTGCCTACCACATAGTAAATGCTCAATAAATGCCAACCACTGTTAACAGTTGCTATTGTTGGTCTGAAGCTCGCTGAGGTCAGAAGAAACAGAATAATACCTTTCTCTGTGGAAATAAGCCCACAGGGAATGTTCCTTTGCAAGGAAAGAGTTAATGAAAAGATTTCAGTGATAGATAATAAAGAAAATCCCACCACAACAGACTAGTGATGGTCTAAGGGATGATGAGTAGTTACTTACTGTATTTATTATCCAGAGAGGAATACAGATTATATATTTCATGAGCCAGATGGGAATAGTTATTTAACTACAGTAACGACTACTCTAAATGGCTCTATTGAATCTCTACTTAAAAGTGTACTTCAGAAGAGTTGCAGGCTATGAGGGAATAAAGCAAGAAACAAATGTAATGGTTAAAGGATATTTTTGCTGAGGCTTAATTAAACTTCAGATTTTGTACCATTCTGTATATAATCTTCAAAAGATTTTTTTTCAGGAAAGATAGACCAGAAAGGGTGCTATGAAATTAGCCTTAGAGCTATGTAGATTTTGAAGGGCCCTTAAGAAAAAAAAATGTAAAAAAAATACAGATTTCAATTTGAAGCAAGAAATTGAAATTGCTTTCTGGCATCCCACACTTCCAGCAGCATTGGTACCTACTTGAAATGAACAACTGTTAAAGGAAACAGCTGGTTGAAAGCTGTTACTGCAAAGCAAAGTGCAATATGCATGCTGTAATTAGTTTGCAATCATTACTCAGTCCACTGTTGGAGCAAAACCTGGATTTGATCACACCAGAAGCATTCCGGTGAGTGAGCAAAATTCAAGACAATTCTCTCCCCAAATCCAAATAGAACTCTCACCTCCTCTACACCTGCTGATCTGATGAGTTTTTAAATACAGTCACAATGACAATGGGCCCTAGAGTATTCTATAAAACAAAGGTTTTTCTGGTTTCCCTGAAAGTAAGACATACTCAAAAATAATAGCCAAATTCTTTTAGTGTTTTCTATATGCTAGATTGGCATTGTCCAAATTAAATATAACTCAAGTATCAAATATGAACCACATAAAGAATGAAATATACTGGTAGCCACATTCTTTTTTTTCTTTTTAGAAAGGAAGTTAGTTTTAATGGCATATTTTATTTAACATAGTCTATCCAAAACATCTTTTTGATATGTAATCAATAAAAACTCATTAATGAGGTATGTTCAATGCTTTTTCCTATAATGTCTTCTAAATCTGGTAAGTCAGGTACACTTACAGCACATTTTAGTTTGAACTAGCCACATTTCAAGAATGTGTAGCCACATGTAGCAAGTGTCTTCCATATTGAACACTGTGGTTCCAAATTATTTACATGGATTATAGAATTTAATTGTCCTAATAATCATGTGATATAATAATTATTACTCTGTGGATTAAGGATATCAGATAGGGTAATAGATACAAATTTTTGTCACTATAATGAAATGCCTGAGGCAGACTAACTTTCTAAGTAAAAGAGTTTTATTTAGCTCAGACTTCTGGAGAAACAGGGGCCTGTTGCTGGCATCAGCCTGGCTGTGGTGAGGACTTCATGGCTGTACTACCTCATAGCAGATCCCATTTTGGCAGTAGCACAAGTGTAAGGAAAAGATCACCTGACTCAATGGAGTGCAAGAGAGCAAGAGAAAGACTGGTAGAGCCAGGCTGACTTTTATAACAACCCTCTCATGAGAACTAACCAGGGTCCCATGAAAAATACTTTAATCCCTTCTGAAGGCATGTCCCCAGTTGACCCAAGACCTCTCTTCCTAGAGGGGTCCACCTCTTAAAAGTTCCTCATCACCTCCCAACACCACCACCGGGAGGACCAGGCACTCAACACACGAGCCACATCTAAAGAATAGTACTCCACTAGAAAAAGGGGACACAAGAAGAACAAGAAGCTCGTCAAGGTCATCAAGCTAGGAGGTGGCAGACTCAGGGAGAATCCAGGTGATCTGATTTCAGCACCTGCTCCCTCAGTGTTGTGGTATCTTGCCTCATGTACTTGTCTGTGCGGCTCACAGACCGTGCTACCAGACCAGTGAGAAGAGTTTGAAAATAATAAAGATTATCATGAAAAGTTACCAACAGACAAAATATAGACTTCATTATTGAGCGCTCTGTAAGGCAACCACCTTATGGGGTAAATACTGTTATGAGTTCCACCTCTCTCAAAACTGAGGCAAAAGGGCTATTATTTTCTCAAGGTCACAAAGCTAGAATATATTGCAGCTGTGATTTGACACCCGGATTCCTGGCTCCAGAACCTAAGCATTAATCACTGGTTTGGTTCTATTAACAGATCTAACAAAATACTCATGGACAAAGAACCACTCCACAGCAAGTATGAATAATAATAACTTCTGAAGACCACAGAGTTGAAACAAGGAAAGTGAGCCAACTAACTTAATTCAAGAAGTAAAGTAGAAAAGAGTACATTGAGTGTAGATTAAAATTTGTGAATTTGCTTGATAAGAAAAAAAAAATCATGGAGTTTATTATCGTGTATCCAGCAAGGCATGAGAAATGGATAGAAATCCTGCAAGCACTCTAAATTCCCATTTCATGGTCCACAACAGTGTTATTTTCTCATGCTATTTGTTCCAAGGTATCTACCTTAAGAATCACTGTTTAGGATAATAAAGATCAGCATATGAAAGGAAGATCCCTTTATAAAAAGGTGTATTTATTTGTTTGAAAGAGTTACAGAGAGAGAAAGAGAGAGACAATCTTCAATTTGCTGGTTCTTTCCCCAGATGGCTGCAACAACCAGGGCTAGACCATGCTGAAACCAGGAGCCAGGAGCTTCTTCCAGGTCTCCCATGAGGGTTGCAGGGGCCCAAGTATTTGAAATATTCCATTGCTTTTCCTGGGCCATTATCAGGGAGCTGGATCAGAAATGGAACAGCTAGGACACGATCTGGTGCCCATATAGGGTGCCGGCATCACAGGAGGCAGCTTTACCCGCTATGCCACAATGCTGGTCCCAAAGCAAGATCCTTAAGTAGTCATATATTCCAGCTACTCTATGCAAATACAAAAGTTTATATAAATGTAGTGTGATAACTATTTTTGCTGAAGTATCAACAATACAGAAAACAATCTGGAAATAATGTCTGTCAGTGGTTATGGAAGTGTAGAGGAAAAACACAGGAATCTTAATTTCTGTAGTGACAATCTCTCTAATGCTTGAATTTTCACAACCAGCCTAGATTACGTTGGTTGAAAAATGATAGAAGAGATAGATATGTGATTGACAGATAGTAGATAAAAGGTAGGTGGTAGAGGTGGTAGAGGTGATAGATAAATAGAAAGATAGAAAGATTAAAGGATAGTTGCATTTTAATACTCCTCCATGGTGTTGGTTTCATTCCATCTCTCATTAGGAAAGATTAGTTTCAGATGTGTTCTTGCCTCCTTGGCAAACACTGCATTACACAGCCTGAGATCTGCCTGGAAAAAGATGTAGTTCTATGTGGGCAAGCAACAGAGCTGGAAAAAGTCTGGCACTGGGCATCCCTCGGAGGAGAAATCAAAGTTGAGTCACTGGGGAAAACAGAAAGGAAGAGAACTCAGAAGGTCATTCAAAGTCCTTGTACTTCTGTTATATAAATGCAAGAAGGAATCGTATCCACTATTAACTGTTTCCTTAGAGATTTAGCTTTCAAATTTTGCCACAGCTTTGACCTAAACCCTTTATGCTATCTCCCTGCTTAATCTGCTCTGCCCAAGGACAAATCTGTTATATTCCCAGAACAGGCCTCTCCTTTGTCTTCTCAATCTACATATATAAACTGGGGAATGAGACCATATGTGTTCACCAAAAGCCACATACACAAATGTACACAGCAGCACTTTGCAGAAGAGCCAAAACCTGGAACAACTTCATACAGGAATGGGAATGGATGAGCCGCAGCTAGTCATGAAGGAAGCTCTTAAACAAGATCTTGAGCAAAAGAAGACAGACACAAGAGTAAGACATGGTGCATGATCCTACCCAAATCAAGCTGAAAAACGGGCAAAATTAATATTTAGTATTAGAAACCAAAGTACAGTCACATTCAAGTAGTGGCGCTTAGAAGAAACAGAAAATGGACTTCCATGGTACAGGCAGTGTTTTATTTCTTGATATGGGAGCTGGTTACATGTGTTCAATATGAGCCAATTCATCATGTTACACATTTTTGTGTACATTTCTGTACGTGTGTTTTAGAGATACAGAATTTTTAAATAGGCTGTGACCTGTGATGCTGGCATCCTTTAGGGGCACCAGTTCATTTCCCAGCTGCTCTGCTCCTAATCCAGCTCCCTGCTAATGCCCTAGGAAAAGCAGCAAAAGATGGCCCGAGTGTTTGGGCCCCTGCAACCCATTTGGGAGGCCTGGAGGAAGCCCCTGGCTCTGGCTTCAGCCTAACCTGGCCATTGCACTGGCCATTGCAGTCACCTGGGGAGTGAATCAGCAGATCAAAGATTTCTCTCTCTGCCTCTCTTTGTCTCTGTGTTATTCTTTCAAAATAATATATATATATATTTTAAAGTTTTAAAATGTTTTTAAGGAAAAATCTCACAAGTTGAACAATAAATTTATTCCCTGATAAAGAACATAAATTTCAAAATATTTCTTAAGTAAGAATGATTTTGCATGCTTGCTGAGTTCTTTTGTGCCTTCTTTGGTCTTGGAAATCCAGATCAGAAGACACCTTATCCATCTTCCAAGTACATTCACCTGGAAGTCATGCATTGCCTCATGGACTGCTTCAAGGTGTGATCTTTTGAGAAATATTCACAATATTCATGCTGTCAATTTTCCTTTATGATTCCAGAGAAATAAAAATTGGATTGATTTTCACAAGTACTCCCAAGAAGAGAGAAAAAAGGAGAAGGTGATGAAGATAAAGACAGATAGATGATAGATAGATAGATTAGATTAGATAGATAGATAGATGATAGATACATAGATAGATGATGGATAGATAGATAATAGATACAGATCAGGAGGAGAGAGAAGGAAGAAGAGGAGGAGGGAAGAGATGAGGAGAAGGAAAGAAGAGGAGGAAAAGGAAGAAAGAGAAGTGGTAGATGAGAGAATGAGGGGAGGAAGAAAGCGGAATGAGGAGAAAGAAGAAGGAAGAAAAATGGGGAGGGAAGTGGAACTGGAAATGAAGGGGGAAGAAGAAAAGAACGGAGGGGACAGGCAGGACTGGGAAGAGGATACTCTGTAAAGGTCTGTAAACAGCAGATATTGTGGTTTGGAAATGCCCTGTAGTTGGGTTACTTAATCAGAGTACTGTTTTCACTCTGCACATTAGCTGGCTTTTAGAATTGAGCCATAAAACTAAAATCAGTAGGAGAGGGCTGCAGCTTAGGGGAAGTCAAATAAAAACCAAACGCCTGGACTAAGAAGCAAAAAAAAAAAAAAAAAAAAGAGTCCCACAAGACTCATCGTCAAGCCTTGGGCTGTGAAGACGGCTTTGGAAATGTGAAGATAGGTAAGAAACAGCCAGAGTGCATCGGAGCTGCTGGATGCTGAGGGCTCCAGGAAGGATGGCAGCATTTGAGTGCTCACTTTGTCCAACATGAAGGTGATGGTGAGTGGAAGCTTGGATAAAGGTCCCTGAAGCAGACCACATAGAAAAGCAGAAGTTCTCCTGGCTACGCCTAGAGTCCTAGAAATATGGAAAGTGCTAGAAGACCTGGAGATGCTGGGAATGAAAGCTCACACATCAGTTGCAAGGGACTGAAGCCACCATTCCCAGCGGCTGGGCCCACTCAGCAGCCAAGGAGCTTGTTCCAAACAACTCAGTGGCCAATATCCCAGCCACTCTAAAAC
The DNA here is from genome assembly GCF_033115175.1 of Lepus europaeus. Taxonomy (NCBI): domain Eukaryota; kingdom Metazoa; phylum Chordata; class Mammalia; order Lagomorpha; family Leporidae; genus Lepus; species Lepus europaeus. The sequence goes on along the minus strand of NC_084835.1, from coordinate 103,398,300 downwards.
AAGGAAATACAAGAGCCCACCCTGCTATTATCCCCCAAGCATATAGTGAATAATTAGACGTCCATACTGGCACCATCTTGCAGAAAAGGTGATGAGTGGGGCAGATCTCACAAGGTCTGGATATTTTCCTAAAGCGATCAAGTATAAGCTATCTAGATGGTTTAAACAAAGGGGATGAACTTTGATTGGATTGAAAGGGTTCTGTTGAAAGCTATTTTTAATTGACAAGTATAAGTTTCCTGAGATCCATCAGGTGTGCATTCTTTTTTTTTTTTTTTTTTACAGGCAGAGTGGACAGTGAAAGAAACAGAGAGAAAGGTCTTCCTTTGCCGTTGGTTCACCCTCCAATGGCCGCCGCAGCCGGCGTGCTGCGGCCGGCACACCGCGCTGATCCGAAGGCAGGAGTCAGGTGCCTCTCCTGGTCTCCCATGGGGTGCAGGGCCCAAGCACTTGGGCCATCCTCCACTGCACCCCCCGGGCCAAGGCAGAGAGCTGGCCTGGAAGAGGGGCAGCCGGGACAGAATCCGGTGCCCCGACCGGGACTAGAACCTGGTGTGCTGGTGCCGCTAGGCAGAGGATTAGCCCATTGAGCCACGGTGCCAGCCCCAGTGTGCATTCTTAAGGGGAAAAAAAAGCATCTAACTTTAAAGAAAATCCAGAAACACGGGAGGCTCTATCTGCAAGTGCAGCGTGAGAACATCATTGGCTTCAATACATGAGACAAGAATATCCCAAGTAATTCATGTCTAATTAACTCTTCCAGAGTACCCTTTCCAATCAAAATGTATATTAGACCACCAAAATGTTTTAATGTTATTGCTTTTATGGAAGATATTTGATGAAAACTCCAGATAGCAATTTTCTTTGATTTCTTCTAACAAAACAGATTAGTGACCTCTACGTATTTTCCTGTCAGCCAAGATTTGCATCAAAATGGCAGCTTCAAGAGATAAGTGTTCCAAAAGAAGACACCAAACACAAAGCCCTATATCAAGGATGAAATACAGTTGTGTGGACCACGAAGAGAAAAGATTATCTCCCCTTCTAACACAGTTACTGTGAAGTGTGTCTATCTGTATACATTATAAATATCTTATACATTCTGCCAGGAATAAAGCTAAGCTGCCAGATGAAAGGCTTTGGCCTCTTCAAATGTACAACGAACAATGTGCAATGGAAAACCAAAGAGATCCCTTCTACCTCTGAACGCTGTGGCTTGAGCGTGAGGGCAGATTCAAAGTGGACTGATCATAAAAATGCTGTCTATGTTATTGCACATGCTCAAATTCAGTAGATGCAGTAGTTTTAGCATTGGCTGCCAATCAGCACCTGGAAGAACATCTTGAACATAACAGTTATTTGATATTGGTTAGTGCTGACAAAAATTCCTGCAAGTGGTAAATGTTTCTCAAATGGACTCCTTATAGCCAAGCTCCAAGACAAAATACTGTGTGATTTTGCAAAGAATTCAGCTCTCAAGAGGCACTAGGACTAATATCAGGTTTCACAAGGATTGTGTTTTTTAAAAAATTTATTCGTAGACAGGAAATGAATGAAACTTTCTACAGAGATGTCTGTGATTTCAATTTCACTCATAAAATGAGAATGCCACAATTAAGATGCAAGTTAGAGATTAACCAGGGAAATGCCCAAATATTAAAATAAGAAAACTAAAGAAGCAGTTAATATTCCTAAATACAAATAATTATGCCATGATGGAATCAGGGTACCTACTCGTACTCAAGTGCCAGGTCTGTCTCCCTATTGCACTATACAACCATCCCATGAGCATAAGATATTGGCTGGATATTTCTATCCTGAATTTAATACTATTGGTATCACTCATAGCCAGAAACCAGGGTATGTAGATCCTAATTATTTTAGTAACAAGCCATATGTCATTGGCAATCTTTTTTTTTTTTTTTCAGTTTTTAAGGTTTTATTTAAACACAAATAAAATGTGGACCCCAGCTGTCTATTACTTTCTTCAGTGTGCAGCCTGGCACTGGGGTTGGTAACTCTGATGGGCAGCTGGGCTGCTCCCTCCATGATGGCTTCCCGGTTCTTGGAGGAAGTGTTTTGAGCAATCTCCACGCAGGAAGATTCGTTGCACATCAGCAGCACCTCCAGCTCCTTGATATTGTGAACTGGGAACTTCCGGAAGCCACTGGGCAGCATGTGCTTTGTTTTTTTGTTGTCTGCATAACCAGTGTTGGGCATCAAGATCTGGCCCTTGGATCTTTTCTGCACCCTGTTGCAAATACCTGTGGGTTTCCGCCAGTACACCTAATCCTGACATTTCAGTCGGACTGGTGCTGGATGAACTTCTTGGTCCTCTTTTTGATGCTCTTGAGCTTCACCAGGAGTCTGAGGGCGACCATGATACCAAATAAAAGGCAGCCACCTCCATAGGGAGCAGCAAGAAAGAGCCGTTGGCAATCATTTAACCTCATGACATTTCAGTATGTCAGTTTTATTTTCTAGAAAATAATGGGTTCTGTTTAGATAGTATATTCATAGAGCCTTAGAGTTAGAGATAGAATTTCTTCTTTTAATATAGCAATCTTCTTTGTGAGTTCAGATCGAGCCTGTCTACGTGGATGAAGTGGAATTTATCCTTTATCAGTGAAGACCTTTTATTTGGCAATTTCAGACAAACTAATCTTTTCCTTATCTTACAAGTTGGTAGATAAGACCTATTGTCAGCATGATCCAGACAACTGCCCCATTGTCTTCATCTTCCCACTGAAACACAGGAGTCTGGGTGCAGCAATTATCTAGTGGATTTACAGGATACAGGCCAAACAGTGCCAGGCACAAAACTGAGAACTTAAAAATTTCAGATTGTTTTACAGTCTTCAAAATTCCAAGTCATTAGTTAGCTTTACTGTTGCACAGACAGATCTTGCCTTTCCAAGTGGCTTACAGTGAGGAAAAAGATGATACTAAACAATGTATACTACAAGCATACTAGATAAAGTTCATGCAAAATGGAACTGAAAGATAAATTTGGGAGCAAGCCTTTAGCTTGGAAGTTAAGACACTTGCATTCCACATTAAAGTACCTGGGTTCAGTTCCTGGTCCAGGTCGTGATTCCAGTTCTTTCCTGCAAAGGCAATCCTGGAAGTTAGCAGTGATGGCTCATGTAATTGGATTCCTGCCACCCAGGCGAAAACCTGGATCATGTTCCCAGCTCCCAGCTTCAGCCTAGACCCTGCCCCCTGAGCATTTGGGACATCTGGGGAGTGAGCCAGCAGATAGGAGTGCTCTCTCTCTCTCTGCCTTCCTCTGTTTGTCTTTCTCTGTATGTGTATGTCTCTCTTTGCCTCTCAAATAACTTTTTTAAAAACATAAGTTTACTTTGATACAAAAGGAAATTTGAAATCCATGTGTAGTTTTTTTATAATATGCATTTTCCATCAACTTTTTGAAGATTCCTCTTATGCATGAATTTCACAAAATTTTGCATTAAAACAAGCTTATCTTTTAATTTCATTTCCCATTAATCTTTTGAAATACTCTCTTATTTACATGCTATTTATTACAATTGGCTTAATGTTTGCTTAAAATTTTAATAATATGAACTCTGAATGATATTTATCCAATAAAATTCCAAATCTTTCTAAGCACAGGACAACACATGCTGTTCTCATTCCAGTGTATTCTGAGTTTATAGTAGACAATTCCATTCTCCAATGCCATGTACTGTGTTTACTTGGAGCACTGCTTTTACATCAAAGCTGCAAACTGCCTATTCACTTCTCATTGCATTATTATTCTAATTAATATAAGTCACACAGGTGCAATGTGTGATGGGAGCCATTTATAAATTAATAAATAAACACGTTTCAAAAGGACTGTGACTTATAAAAATAATGCCTTGCTATAAAAAAAGAATCTGACTATTGTCCAAAGACTGTTTGTTGGATTATTGGTTTACAAGCAAACAAACAGAAAAGTGACAGAAATTTCAAACAGCAACCTCTCTGGAGGGAAACAAAGCAGTTCAGTAGAAGCATACAGCTGTGCATAAAAGACCGTGTTAAGAGTAATTAAAAAAATCCTGAGGAAGTGATAAGCTTAGTGAATATCCTTTTGAAAGAAAGAAAGAGAAACAGAAACCTGGGATTGAAATAATATCTCGTGGCTTAACAAAGCTTTTTATCCAAGGACCCATCCACTTTACAAAAACAAATTCATTAATTTTCCACACACCCTTTTGATTCTGGGTAAGTGCTGTGTTATTGCAACTCGTTGTAGACAGAGCAAGGGAAGCAGAGGGAAGACTCACAGCACAGGATCAGTGATGAGCCCTGCTCAGGGTCTCAGACACCTCTCTCCTGCAACTCTCCAACTTGCTCCTCATGCTTGTTCATGCACAGACCAAAGAAGAACACAGATAAAAGTATCAGTAGCATACCACTCAATATTAGGTACCTTCCATCCAGGATTCTTTGTGAACATTACCCTCTAACCTCATAATATTTCTTAGACAGGGAGTAAGGGAGTGGTCTCCACATTCACATAATGGATGGGATAGCAATTGCTGAAGACTAGGACATAATTCAATGCTGTGGCTAAAAACAGTCACATACCCTAAACCTCCAGATCAGGGCTCCGCCAGCTACTGCAAAATAAGTGATGCGCTCCAGGGTAGCTAACAGCGAAGAAAGCTAATTCCCAACATTAGCAGATGTGAAAGTCAACTGGATGAATAATGCTACTCAGTGTTATCAAATGTAGCAACACAGGCTCTTCATGTGTTAAGAACACAAATGTTTATTGAGGGCCTGCTAGGAATATTTTCTGTTAGAAGGATATAGCAGGCAGTTCCCTGTTGCTATAATAAATACCCAAGGCTGGACACTTTACAAAGAAAGGAAGTAATGTAGGTCACAGGTTTGAAGGCTGGAAGTCCAAGGCTGGCTAGCCCCACTGATCAGGCCTCTGGTGAGGGCCTCATGGTGGATGACGCCATTTGTTATGCAGGGAGTGCATTTGAGTTGGAAAGATTGAGTGGTGAAATAAGAAGACAGAGGGATTCAGAAGTCAGGTCCACTCCTTTATAAAAATCCCACTCTCCCAAGAGCTAACTCACCCCAGAAGACCAGCATCAATTCATCTTGAGGGCAGTGCTCCCCATGACCAAAGTACCAAGTTTTATCTCTTAAATGTTTAACCTCCTCACACACAAATGGGGACCAAGTTGACAACACAAGAACCTTTGGAGACAAAGCACATCCAAATGATAATAAAGGGACAAAGAAAGGAAACTGGAAAAAAGAAAGACCCATAAGTCAGACATCAACCCTCCACTCCAATGATTTGCATTCATTTATTCATTCAGCAACTCATTCAACAATTGGAAACCTTCCAGGTATGGGGACACAAATACAACTCAGACCTTACCTTTAAGAATAGCCAAGTAGGCTTCTCAGATTTTGAAAACTTTGGGTATAGAGCAATACATATTAAATAAAAGTTGTGTCTAACTGCTATGGAAGCACAAAAGAATATTTAAGTCAAAGGGACATGGAGCAGAATCATTCTTGCAGTCATGCTTAGCATATGGGCTAGAAAGGAGAAGTACCAGCCATCTCTTTGGGTGTACTGGACCTGGGTTTTCAAAGTGGGTTTCCCTGTGTCCATCAAGGGTGGGGGTCAATCAAGAGTGGGGGCGAAGAGAGCCCCACAGAACAAAGGAAGACTTCTCTGCCCTCTGTCTGATCTCCATGCCTTATTTGGCTAAACTAGATCAGAAAGTCCCGAGTTAACTGACCAACCATCTGGGACAACAGTGGAAGAGTAGACCAAGAATTTCTCTCTTTTTCTTTCCTGAAGAGGCCAGAGTGCACTAAACCAAGAACACAGTTTCCTACCTATGACTTAGAAAACATCTTTTTGGATTATTAAAGCACTCGTATTCTCCATGCCTATTACGATCATACATAGAGAGAGGTAGGTGTGGCAAGCACCTGCACGTCCCTGTGTGCATCTGCATTATGGGATGTAACCATGAAGTAGTATGACTAAGCACACTATTTATATATGAGGGTTTAGATCATGTTTAATATATTTTTCAAACATGTTACTCCACAAATTATTTTCATTTTGATTTTTACAGCATGCTGTGAAAACACAAGACATGTGATACTATGACTGCTGATGACTAAAGAAAATGAAGCGCGGAGAGTTCAAAGATTTGTCCAGGCTACAACAGAAAATGAGATGCTAAGCCAGACTCCACACAAGGCTTCCTGACTCTCTCCCTGTCCAGACATTTCCTCAGCCCTCTTAATGAGGCTGAGAGTGGAGAGTCTGAAAGGACTGGTAAAAGATAAGATCACTGGTTGACCAAAAAGAGGGAAGCTCTCTGAGAAAGGCAGAGTACACTGATGTGTTCCAGCAAGTTCTCAGGTGTGTCAAGAACTCAAAGCAGTGAGGAAATCCTCAGAGGAAGAACACAAACGGAGCTGAGCCCTACTCGGTGTGCTTTCAACTCTGCTCCCCAGCTCTGCCAAAAAGCTTTTAACCCAAGAATCTCTAGATCCTGTGATCTGGCCTCACACACGTGTACTGGCAGAGGTACGACCAAAGCTAGACTGCATTGTCTTTCATTGTGAATGGTAACAGATCTTGGGGAGAATTCCAGGGCACCAAGCACAGCCTTTGTTTAAAGATGTGCTCCAGCCAAAGTCAACATGGAAAAGATGAAACACAGCCATGGCTCTGCTCATCTTTGAAGATTTAAGAGCAATTTTCCAGGGGACACCGTGACAGCATCTCTTCTGTTTGTGTTCCTTCTGATTGTGCTTTTTAGGTTTGATTCTAACAAATGAAATTTATTCTTCAAAGCACTTGAAGTCCATATTCTTCTATGGTAACTTAAGTACAAAGACTGAAAATTTCAGAATCCTACTCTGGGAGTTGAAATGACTGCCCAGTGAAGGTGGTTTTCCCCTCAAAGTCTCTACAGGTGGTCCATGAGTCTCCCAGGTCTTGGTATGTTGGTCTTCCACACTTCATCTCCACGCTTCATCCCATTTCTCTTTTACCATCACCACTACCTTACCCCTTGCTTTCTGCCTTTTCAAAAATACTTTCACAAGGATTTCCAGGAACCTTGTGAGACAGGCATTCCTCTAAAATGGAAGAGACTGGGTTGTAATTTATCTGTTGTTAGATCCATCTCACTCTGTTTTGCACCAGTGACTCCATCCAAAGAAGAGATAATAGGAACCTCAGCCCTGGTTTACAAACATAGAATACTTCAAAGGGCTGATCTTGGTGGTTACATGACTGGATAGCAGCAGATTCAGTCTCAATCCTGAGATCTCAGACCAAGTTCCAAGGCATAACCCCAAACTCTGCTGCCAACAGCATCTGGATGGTGGGAGAGGTCTAGCTTCCCCCCAGGAAGGAGAATAGAGAACGGAAGTGTCCCTGATTCCCCACTGCATCTTCTCTATGACTTTCCCTAGGCAGAAGGAAGGGGTCTTCCCATGACACCTGGTACACCTCTCTCCTCTTGGGTAGATCCGTTGGCAAGAATAAGCCTTCCTCACAAAGACCTTCAATGCCCTGACATCAGGATTTAGCATTCTGGTAGTGTTCAGCAAATGGATGAATAAGGACACAGAAGGAATAAAGTAAAGGTGAACACAATAATGTATGCATTCGTGTATTTACCAAGTAAGAAGAGGAAAGACAACCTCCAAGCCACTACCTCATAAATTAACACTGCCAATAAGCTCAGCAGGAACAAGATCTCACGAGGTGTATGTGAGAGCAAAGCACACATGTAAGCCTCTGCTGTACTTCAGCTCAGCGTTAAATACATTGCTAGCAGATAAAACCAGAAATATGAAGAGTGAGCCCTCAAAAGTATACAGACAGGAGTTGGAGATGACAACGCCTTTTCTGCCGTTGAGCATAGAAACCTTCCCTCCGCACACACGCATTGACATCACTGGTGCCCAAACCACAGGAGAATAAGTCCCCATTCCCAGGGTTTCTGAGGGGAGACACACATGAGGCTCTACAAGTGTCGACAAGTGTAATCTGACCAATTCCATGGCTCCAGGCTGGTGGATTTCAGGGCCCAGCAAAATCCTATTAGAGAAAAACATGGGCTTCTGATATAAGCTTACAAATACCATATTTTTCCCAAAGGAAATAGTTATGCTGTATAATTGTAGGAACCTTTCCTTTTAATGCAAAAAAATTAGGAAGAACCTCATCTCAGAGGGGGAAAATGGTTTTACAAAGTGGCATAAATTTAGCTTTGTGAAAAATGACTTCACAGGCCTCAGTTTCCTACTTTGCTGCAGAGTCGTGCAAACTTCATCAGGGACCAGTGGCAACCCCAGACGGATGCTTCATTTACCATCAGGCATTAGGGAAGTAAAGCCTGAGACCACGCCCAGGATATAACAAGGAGGGACCATTACACTTCTGGCAAATAGCAGTGACACTAGGTAGTGACCCTCAGTAAATGAATATGACAGACAGTGAATTCACTTACTCTAAAGTATTAGAGATCAACTGTGTAACAGCGGAGCATGTGGCTGATAAATCTGTGAAAGGCAGGGTTGCAGCCATGGGCTCTCTGGGTAGCCCCATCAGGGAACCCATCCCCCAGAATCAACCAGGGCAAACTTCCAAGGCTCTTAAGTAGTTGTTGCTCAGAAATGCTATGCTTGTGAAAGAGAGATGAGATCCTCAATTATCCCAGCACAGTACCCTACTGATGTTTTAGTTTATATATAACATATACCGCAGTAAGATTGCGCATTTCCACAAATTGGGAAATATAGCTAGGAAAAATGGAAGGATGGTAAATGCAGTATTTCTCATGTTTGCATTTTGCTGCTTAAGCAAGAAACATAAATAAAATCTACAGGGAGATTTTGAGGAAATTGTTGCTTTTCTAATCAAATGATAAGCATTGAAGCTTTCCTTCCTCCTTTCTTTCTGCTGTGAACATGTACTTGATGTCTGGAGCTGTGGCAGCCATTTTATAACTATGAGGGAAGCATCAACGTTATCTCGGAGATACTGCCCTGACGTAGAGCCACTGAGACACCACAAGCATCTGCATTCCCCTTGGAGTTTCAATATATGAGAAAACTGCATTTTTAATGTCCTGAGCCCAGTGAATTATGTTTCTCTTTCTTTAGAATTCCTTTCTAACACAAAACTTTTAAATTTCTGAATTTTTGCACAGGAAAAGAACCAGGGAAATACATACCCTGGCCTTTTATTCCTCTCTGCTCGTCTTCAATCTCCCCTGTGGTGGGGTGGCTGACTCCAGGTTTTTGTTTCCAACATAGGAAAAGAATTCAAGGACAAGACATATGTAGACAGGTCTGCAGAAAAGCAAGGTTTAGTTGCACGTACAATCAAAGCACACACTCAAGACTGTGTGCAGGAATGTCCAAAAGACAGCTGCACCCTATGGGGTTTTGAGAGATCCCTATGAAATGAGACATAGGGCGTGGTGTCTGGGGCGGGTCTTAATTGAGTATTCAAAGAGAGTGGAGTTTGGGACAGGGTTTGAGTGCTACTCATTTCCTTACCCTATGTGAAAAGCTCAGAAATTTCAGGGTATCAGGTGGGAAACACCGGAATAGGTGTATCAGCCGTGGTAATTCTATTATAATGAACTTACAATGTTGGCAAATGTCATTGTGAGGATGCTGGCTGCCATGGTGGTTATTTTTAGCCAGTGCAAACCATAAACAGAGAAGCTGTGGAAGCTGTGGGTTTTCCCCTGCACAGCTGGGGTCGTGGGGGTGGTGGTTAGGTGATACAAGCAGGGCTGCAAGGAGGGGCTGGCAGCCTTAGCCCATCCTTGCTAGCAACCTCCCTGCCCTATCACTCCCAGTTCTCCAGGTACCTGAGGACAGGAGAGCCAGCTATGGACAGCCAGCTCCCCGGAGGCCCCAGTGTTCAAAGTGTTCAAAAACAAATGCTTGAGCTACGGAATTCCTTACTGGACAGGATAGAAAATCTCCTTCGAGAAAATGAAATTTTAAGGAGGAATCAAAATGAAATGCAGAAACTAGTAGAACAGAAAAATGTGATAGTGTGATAGTGAAGAGAAATCAAAATTAAATGAAGAATGCAATAGATCAAATGACAAACACATTAGAGAGCCTTAAAAACAAAGTCAGTGAAACAGAAGAGAGAATATCGGAATTAGAAGACAGAGCACAGGAAAGTATACAGTCAAACCAAAGAAAAGAAGAAGAAATTAGAAATCTAAAAAATATTGTCGGGAATCTACAGGATGCTATTAAAAAACCCAACATTCGAGTTCTAGGAGTTCCTGAAGGCATGGAGAGGGAGAAAGGATTACAAGACCTTTTTAGTGAGATACTTGCAGAGAACTTCCCAGGTTTGGAGAAGGACAGAGACATCCTAGTACAGGAAGCTCATAGAACCCCTAATAAATATGACCAAAAGAGATCCTCACCATGACACGTAGTAATCAAACTCACCACAGTGAAACATAAAGAAAAGATTCTAAAATGTGCAAGAGAGAAATGCCAGATTACTCTCAGAGGATCTCCAATTAGACTCACAGCAGACTTCTCAGCAGAAACCCTACAAGCTAGAAGGGAATGGCGAGACATAGCCCAGGTACTAAGAGAGAAAAACTGCCAGCCCAGAATACTATATCCTGCAAAGCTCTCATTTGTGAATGAAGGTGAAATAAAGACCTTTCACAGCAAACAGAAACTGAAAGATTTTGTCACCACTCATCCAGCCCTGCAAAAGATGCTTAAAGATGTGTTACACACAGAAACACAGAAACACGGTCATCAATATGAAAGAAGGTAAAGGAAGGAAACCTCACAGCAAAAAATCACAGGAAGCTCAAAGCATATATTAGAAAATATCTTAGGCAAATGGCAGGGCAAAGATACTACTTATCAATAGTCACATTGAATGTTAATGGCCTGCACTGTCCAGTTAAAAGACACCGCTTGGCTGATTGGGTTAAGGAACAAAACCCATCTATTTGCTGCTTACAAGAAACACATCTTTCCAACAATGATGCATACAGACTGAAAGTGAAAGGCTGGAAAAATATATACCATGCCAACAGAAATGAAAAAAGAGCAGGTGTAGCCATCTTAATATTGGACAACATAAACTTTAACACAAAAGCTGTTAAGAGAGACAAAGAGGGGCACTATATAATGATTAAGGGATCCATTCAACAGGAAGATATAACGATTATCAATGTATATGCACCAAATTACAGGGCACTGGTTTATTTAAAAGATTTGTTAAGGGACTTAAAGGGAGACTTAGACCCCAATACAATAGTACTGGGGGACTTCAATACTCCACTCTCAGAAATAGACAGATCAACAGGACAGAAGATCAACAAGGAGACAGTAGATTTAAATGACACTATAGCCCAAATGGATCTAACAGATATCTACAGAACTTTTCATCCTACACATAAAGCATTTACATTCTTCTCAGCAGTACATGGAACCTTCTCTAGGATTGACCACATACTAGGCCATAAAGCAAGTCTCAGCAAATTTAAAAGAATTAGAATTATATGATGCAGCTTCTCAGACCATAAAGGAATGAAGTTGGAAATTAGCAACTCAGGAATCCCTAGAGCATATGCAAACACATGGAGATTGAACAACATGATCCTGAATGAACAATGAGTCTTAGAATAAATCAAAAGAGAAATCAAAAATTTTCTGGAAGTAAACGAGGATAATAGCACAACATACCAAAACTTATGGGATACAGCAAAAGCAGTGTTAAGAGGAAAGTTTATATCAATAGGTGCCTACATCAAGAAATTGGAAAGGCACCAAATAGATGAGCTTTCAAGTCATCTCAAGGATCTAGAAAATCTGCAGCAAACCAGACCCAAATCTAGTAGGAGAAGAGAAATAATTAAAATCAGAAAAGAAATCAACAAAATTGAATCCAAAAAAAATTACAAAAAATCAGCCAAACAAGGAGCTGGTTTTTTGAAAAAAAATAAAAAAAAACCTGACACCACATTGGCCCAACTAACTAAAAAAAAGAAGAGAAAAGACCCAAGTCAATAAAATCAGAGATGAAAAAGGAAACGTAACAACAGACACCACAGAAATAAAAAGAATCATCAGAAATTACTACAAGGACTTGTATGCCAGCAAACAGGGAAATCTATCAGAAATGGATAGATTCCTAAACACATACAACCTACCTAAATTGAGCCAGGAAGACATAGAAAACCTAAACAGACCCATAACTGAGACAGAAATTGAAACAGTAATAAAGGCCCTCCCAACAAAGAAAAGCCCAGGACCAAATGGATTCACTGCTGAATTCTACCAGACATTTAAAGAAGAACTAACTCCAATTCTTCTCAAACTATTCAGAACAATCAAAAAAGAGGGAATCCTCCCAAATTCTTTCTATGAAGCCAGCATCACCTTAATTCCGAAGCCAGAGAAAGATGCAGCATTGAAAGAAAATTACAGACCAATATCCCTGATGAACATAGACACAAAAATCCTCAATAAAATTCTGGCCAATAGAATGCAACAACACATCAGAAAGATCATCCACCCAGACCAAGTGGGATTTATCCCTGGTATGCAGGGATGGTTCAATGTTCACAAAACAATCAATGTGATACACCACATTAACAGACTGCAGAAGAAAAACCATATGATTCTCTCAATAGATGCAGAGAAAGCATTTGATAAAACACAACACCCTTTCATGATGAAAACTCTAAGCAAACTGGGTATGAAGGACCATTCCTCAATACAATCAAAGCAATGTATGAAAAACCCATGGCCAACATCCTATTGAATGGGGAAAAGCTGGAAGCATTTCCACTGAGATCTGGTACCAGACAGGGAAGCCCACTCTCACCACTGCTATTCAATATGGTTCTGGAAGTTTTAGCCAGAGCTATTAGGCAAGAAAAAGAAATTAAAGGGATACAAACTGGGAAGGAAGAACTCAAACTATCCCTCTTTGCAGATAATATGATTCTTTATTAAGGGGACCCAAAGAACTCTACTAAGAGACTATTGGAACGCATAGAAGAGTTTGGCAAAGTAGCAGGATATAAAATCAATGCACAAAAATCAACAGCCTTTGTATACACAGGCAATGCCACAGCTGAGGAAGAACTTCTAAGATCAATCCCATTCACAATAGCTACAAAAACAGTCAAATACCTTAGAATAAACTTAACCATGGATGTTAAAGATCTCTACGATGAAAATTACAAAACCTTAAAGAAAGAAATAGAAGAGGATACCAAAAAATGGAAAAATCTTCCATGCACAAGGATTGGAAGAATCAATATCATCAAAATGTCCATTCTCCCAAAAGCAATTTATAGATTCAATGCAATACCAATCAAAATACCGAAGACATTCTTCTCAGATCTGGAAAAAATGATGCTGAAATTCATATGGAGACACAGGAGACCTCGAATAGCTAAAGCAATCTTGTACAACAAAAACAAAGCTGGAGGCATCACAATACCAGATTTCAGGACATACTACAGGGCAGTTGTTATCAAAACAGCGTGGTACTGGTACAGAAACAGATGGATAGACCAATGGAACAGAATAGAAACACCAGAAATCAATCCAAACATCTACAGCCAACTTATATTTGATCAAGGATCCAAAACCAATCCCTGGAATAAGGACAGTCTATTCAACAAATTATGCTGGGAAAACTGGATATCCACATGCAGAATCATGAAGCAAGACCCCTACCTTTCACCTTACACAAAAATTCACTCAACATGGATTAAAGACTTAAATCTACAACCTGACACCATCAAATTATTAGAGAACATTGGAGAAACACTGCAAGATATAGGTACCGGCAAAGACTTCTTGGAAAAGACCCCAGAAGCACAGGCAATCAAAGGCAAAATTAACATTTGGGATTGCATCAAATTGAGAAGTTTCTGTACTTCAAAAGAAACAGTCAGGAAAGTGAAGAGGCAACCGACAGAATGGGAAAAAATATTTGCAAACTATGCAACAGATAAAGGATTAATAACCAGAATCTACAAAGAAATCAAGAAACTCCACAACATCAAAACAAACAACCCACTTAAGAGATGGGCCAAGGACCTCAATAGACATTTTTCGAAAGAGGAAATCCAAATGGCCAACAGACACATGAAAAAATGTTCAAGATCACTAGCAATCAGGGAAATGCAAATCAAAACCACGATGAGGTTTCACCTCACTCCGGTCAGAATGGCTCACATTCAGAAATCTACCAACAATAGATGCTGGAGAGGATGTGGGGAAAAAGGGACACTAACCCACTGTTGGTGGGAATGCAAACTGGTGAAGCCACTATGGAAGTCAGTCTGGAGATTCCTCAGAAACCTGAACATAACCCTACCATACAACCCAGCCATCCCACTCCTTAGAATTTACCCAAAGGAAATTAAATTGGCAAACAAAAAAGCTGTCTGCACATTAATGTTTATTGCAGCTCAATTCACAATAGCTAAGACCTGGAACCAACCCAAATGCCCATCAACAGTAGACTGGATAAGAAATTATGGGACATGTACTCTATAGAATACTATACAGCAGTCAAAAAAATTGAAATCTGGTCATTTGCAACAAGATGGAGCAATCTGGAAAACATTATGCTGAGTGAATTAAGCCAGTCCCAAAGAGACAAATATCATATGTTCTCCCTGATCGGTGACAACTAACTGAGCACCAAAGGGGAAAACTGTTGAAGTGAAATGGACACTATGAGAAACAGTGACTTGATCAGCTCTTGTCCTGACTGTTGATGTACAATGTAATATTTTATCTATTTTAGTATTTTTTTTTTGTTCTAGTACTATTGGTTGAACTCTGTACTTAACACACAATTATTCTTAGGTGTTTAAATTTTAACTGAAAAGTGATCCCTGTTAAATATAAGAGTGGGAATAAGAGAGGGAGGAGATGTACAATTTGGGACATGCTCAATCGGACTTGCCCCAAATGGTGGAGTTAGAAACGTGCCAGGGGATTCCAATACAATCCCATCAAGGTAGCACGTACCAATGCCATCTCACTAATCCAAGTGATCAATTTCAGTTCACAATTGATCACACTGATAGGTCTAAGAGTCAAAGGGATCACACAAACAAGACTAGTGTCTGCTAATACTAACTGATAGAATCAAAAAGGGAGAGAACGATCCATCATGGGAAGCGGGATACACAGCAGACTCAGAATGGCAGATGTCCTAAACAGCACTCTGGCCTCAGAATCAGCCCTTAAGGCAGTCGGATCTGGGTGAAGAGCCCATGAGAGTATTTTAGGCGTGGAAAGCCAAGACACTCTGGGAAAAAAAAAAAAAAAAAGAAGAAGAAGAAGAAGACTTAAATGAAAGGTCTCTGCAAGTGAGATCCCAGTGGAAATAACGGGGCTATTAAAGAAGGAGGTACCTTTCTCTGAAGGGAGGAGAGAACTTCCACTTTGACTATGACCCTATCGGAATAAGATCAAAGTCAGTGAACTCTAAAGGCTTCCATAGCCCTGACAACTCATGAATAAAGCCTAGGGAGATTACTGACGCCATGAACAGGAGTGTCAAATTGTTAAGTCAACAACAGGAGTCACTGTGTACTTATGTCTCATGTGGGATCTGTCCTTAATGTGTTGTCCAATGTGAAGTAATGCTATAACCAGTACTGAAACAGTATTTTACACTTTGTGTTTCTGTGTGGGTGCAAATGAAATCTTTACTTAATATATGCTAAATTGATCTTCTGTATATAAAGATAATTGAAAATGGATCTTGATGTGAATAGAATGGGAGAGGGAGCGGGAGATGGGGGGGTGCGAGTGGGAGGGAAATTATGGGGAGTGGAAGCCATTATAATCCATAAACTGTAATTTGGAAATTTATATTTACTAAATAAAAAAAATTATAGCAGCCAAAAAAATGAATTTGCAGACGCCAATTATAGGATGGGTCATCAGATAAAGTACAGGGCATCACCTGGCTAGATCTGAATCACAAACACACAGTAAATCATATTGCACTGAGGAAATTTCACCTAAAATTGTATTTGGTATGTATCTGACATTAAAATTCACCTGGGCATCCAGTTACTGTTATTTACGAAATCTGATAACCCCTTAATTTGTAACATGATAGGGCACAAATAGAAAGGGATGGGACACGGAAGGGTCACGTTTTTTTAAATAGGAGAGATGTACGAATAACACAGATATATAGCCAAGAGATGCTGAAAGTGGAACGGAAACACAGGCAACTTTAAAAGGCCGGAATCCAGGGTTTATCCAGTTCACAATTTTGTTCAAGACTGGCAGTGAAAAGACCACAATTGTCTTTTCCACCTAAACTTTCCACCTAAACTCCAACTATCCTACCCAGAGTCCATGCGGTCTTTTAAAAGTTGGGGCTACTAAGCCACCCACAGGGAGAAGGTAGAGGGACACAAAGCTTTACTGTCAGTGATATCCTCAAATCCTGGCTTCCTGACTCCCAATCTGGGACATTTGGCTGTTTTCACAGGCAGAAAATGTTCCTCGTCCAATTAAATCAAATGAAGCCGAAGCCAGGTGGAAAGCTTCCAGTTAAATACTTGCGCCTCTTATCTTCCCGTTCACACCCTTCCCCTCATTATCACAACTGAGCACATCAGAGCTCTCTGGTTCCTAATAGAGATGTTCCCACCGTATTCCTAACGAACAGAGCGCCCAGCTAATGGCCCCCTTCCTCTGTGAACCCGGTGAGGGACACAGGCGCCCAGACTCGCTTGGGAAAGCTGCCTCCTTGGTCAGTTCCCCTGGTGAGGTCCTGAGTGCCAGGGAGAGAGGGACGTGGAGTATTTACAAATTCCCTCGTTGGAAACTCAGCTCTACACATCATCTGAGCCTGACTCAGACGATTTGAAAAGTCATAGAGCAGTTATGTTCCCAGGCTTCTGAGAAGCTAAATACACACACAATCAGCACGCAGTGGCAAGGGCTGCACCTTCAGGGGTACCCGATGGGTCCAGCGTGTCAGGTTTAAGCTGAAGCCAAGAGTAAAGTGGTCGATTCAAAAAAGGAAAACAAATTGGACCGACCAACCAAGAGCGTCGTTTATATTTATGAGCAATGTGGTTTATTATAAGAAAAGCCAAACCTGAAATACTTAGTGACTCGAATCTGTGCAAAGAAAAATTACCTGTGTGGAGGAAAACAGAAGACTCCTTCAAGGATTTAGTGATTCATTTACAGATAGATTTTTTTTAAACCCAATGATGGAGGAGATTGGGACCTATGTGGGAGGTGGAAGCACGTGATGCCATCTCCATTTTATCCTATTTTTAGTGGAGGAGCTGAAATCACTGAGGGAAGTGGAGAGAAGCCAGACTACATACTAGCTTTGACTCCCAGTTCAAAGACTGTTTCTGACACTGTGCTGGGCTACTTAGAAATAATGCTCTTCTAAATAGACGCTGAGACCTTTTCCCTGATACTACGAAGGATATTAAAAAGCTGATATTTGACTTTGGGCTTTATATATAAAATATATCGTATCAAATATGATATATGTTTTATATACAGTATAAATTTGAAAGTGTGTGTGTGTGTCACATGTGAGAGGAATTCTCAGAATTCCTAAATAATGAGCCGGCGCCGCGGCTCACTAGGCTAATCCTCCGCCTTGCGACGCCAGCACACCGGGTTCTAGTCCCGGTTGGGGCACCGATCCTGTCCTGGTTGCCCCTCTTCCAGGCCAGCTCTCTGCTGTGGCCAGGGAGTGCAGTGGAGGATGGCCCAAGTCCTTGGGCCCTGCACCCCATGGGAGACCAGGAGAAGCACCTGGCTCCTGCCATCGGATCAGCGCAGTGCGCTGGCCGCATCGCGCCTACCGCAGCGGCCATTGGAGGGTGAACCAACGGCAAAAGGAAGACCTTTGTCTCTGTCTCTCTCTCTCACTGTCCACTCTGCCTGTCAAAAAAAAAAAAAAATTCCTAAATAATGAGTTTTAAGTAGTGGCATTTACCTTTTATAAACTGATCCACCAGCCAAATCTATTTGGCTTTTCGACATCCCTTATTTTCCCTTAGTTATTTTTTTGTTTTGTTTTTTAATTTGAGAGACAGAGAGATGAAGAGACAGAGAGACATAGATAAAGATCTTCTATCAGCTGGTCCACTCCCCAGATTAATGTGAAAACGGTGCTCTCTTTTTATTTTAGCATGTGTATTTCTGTTCCAAAACAGATACAGTTTAGTTAAAGTAACTTCCTGTGCCCTGCTGGGGGGCTGTGTGATGAGAACGATTTTACCCTAACTTAACACAATTACCCTGCTGCTGGTCATGCAAGGCTGGAGTAAACAAAAACATTAAGGGGAGTTAGGATGTTATTAGCCAAGTGTTTTCCCCCATTTCTGGGTTTGTGTTGAGACAGCCACCCAACCTGAAAAAGATCAAATGTGTTCAGGCACATTTCTTAAACCAGCACACATCAACATTCAGTGCCTTACAAGTCTTTTTCCTTGACATCACTTTTGGATTTAAAAAAACAAGGAGCCTCACTTTCCTGGGGAAGCATGCTATCATGGAACGCATTCGACAGGATTGCAAGTCTACATATACATCATTCTTCATAAAGAGCAACAAAAAAAAGAGATCTGATTTATTTAGAATTACCATAATAATAAATATCAGATCTCTTCTGAAATCCATTCATTAATATTCATGAGCTTTTTTACTATGTGTACATCATTATGCAAGGCTCTTGAGTGATTCAAGAATGAATGGAATCTTGACCTTCACATAGGTTCTTTTGTTTATTCTACATGGGGGTGGGGGGTGCCTAGTGTGTGTGATTCCTAGGCAAACAGAGGTATCCAAAAAGTCTAGCACTCTTTTCCACCATAAAGTAAAAATGCACATAGTTGTGGTGGTGACCCCTGAGCTAGCAGGTGCCAGTCTTCCCAACACTTTTGGAAACCCCTAATTCCCGTTCCACTTAAGATACCTGGAGCAGGTCAGGCTTACAACTGAATTCTGACTCACACGAATGTGTTTTTAATTGTATCCCAGTTTGAACCCAAACCTCTGAATGAAATACACACAGTCCTTGATGCCATGAAGGAGAATATTCTTATCAATTTGAAAGGCTAAACAAAAGCATTTATTCTCTCCCCTGTATCACACAGACTTCATCTTATTCCAACAAGTCCAATTTCTTCATACCTCCTTTGTATATCTGAAAAAAAAAACTATTTGTTCTGTTTTCATTTTGAAAACTATTTTTGGTGCATACAGAATTGTAAGTTGACTTTGGTTATGTTTTTTGGTACATGAATGGTCTTCTGGCACGCATTGTTTCTGATGAGAAATCTAGCATCCTTACTTCTGTTCCTCTGTAGTTAACCTGGCTTTTCTCACATTGCTTTTAAAATGTCTAGTTATCACTTCTTATAAGCTATTTTATTATGTTGTGTTGGTATCTTTTTTTATGTTTCTTATGATTGGATTTCACTGTGCATCTTGAATCTGTGAGTTTTTAATTTTCATAAAATTTGGAAAAATTTACAGCCACTATTTCTTTAAGTGACTTTTCTTTCCCCCCACAAATCTAACATACATTACACCACTTGAAGTGTTCCCACAGCTCATAGATGCACAACTCATTTTTCTGGTCCTTTTTCCCCTGGGTTTCCTTCTGGGTAGTGGCTATGCTATGTCTTCCAACTCACCAGTGTTTTCTGACACTGTCTAAGCTGCTGCAATTTCCAACTGGTGACTTTTCACTTCTGACACTGTGGTTTAACTCAAAAAGTTTGATTTGACCTATTATTATATTCCCCATATTTCTATTTAGTATATTCAATCTATCATCTGAAATTTTAAATATATAGGCTCTAGTTCCCAGATGTGTTTTAAAGTCTTTTACGTGGCAGATTTCCTGTAGGACACATCACTTGATAATGACTGAGCTTTCTTTTGTACAATACGCACTTTCTTCAGGTTAGTACAGACTTTGTAGCACAAATTCCATGTAAAATAATATCTACCAGGAAGAACTTTCTATCTTCCTATGTGTTGAGAAAGCTGTGATTTCTTATGCTTCTTCTACATTATCTTAAACACGTTACTTTACTCCGTATAAAGCCAATTTAATTTGCAGTTAACTTAAGCTTCAGTAAGTGGTGATTCCCACTTGCTCAAAAGAAATGTCTTGAGAACCAAACAGTTATGTTTAGAACAAGGCTGTGATGTGACAAAAACCTGAAGCAGGAAGGGAAAATGTCAATTAGGAACTGCTGGCAGTCTTACCAAGCCCCTCGCGGGGACTTCATCATCAGGGGAAGGACTGCTTTGCTTTGAAGACCCTTGGGTAATGAGGGTCTCACATATTGTAAAAGTCATTTTGGTGATTTCACTCCAGCCTCTGCAGAATTTTACCGATGCACCAGACTATGTACGAGCACCTCACTCAACTACCAGGTTTTAATCTGTGAACAATGTGTCCTTATTGCTACAGCAAAGGCGGTTATGTGAACTAGTTAGGTACAGCCCACACACCTCATAGCGGGATTCTATGGCAATAGAGCTTTTTTAAAATTTTTTAATTTTATTTATTTATTGACAGGCAGAGTTACACAGTAAGAGAGAGAGAGAGAGATCTTCCTTATTCTGTTGGTTCACCCCCCAAATAGTCTCTACGGACGGCACTGCGCCGATCTGAAGCCAGGAGCCAGGTGCCTTCCCCTGGTTTCCCATGCGGGTGCAGGGCCCAAGCACTTGGGCCATCCTCCACTGCACTCCCGGGCCACAGCAGAGAGCTGGACTGCAAGAGGAGCAACTGGGACAGAATCCGGTGGCCCCACCGGGACTAGAACCCAGGGTGCCGGCACCGCAGATGGAGGATTAGCCTAGTGAGCCACGGCGCCAGCCAGGCAATAGAGCTTTACAACCTAAAGCAGAAAGCTCAGACATTCCGAAATAGTGTCTATGAAATAAGAATGTGTATGCTTTGTTCAAACAACCGCAAAGAGTCACGTGATAAGTTAGCAACATTCAAAAATGGAAGAGAGATGATCTTTATCTCGATATAGAGATACCCAAATATAAGCTGTCAGGCATAATACAAATATACCTTAATTGTCGTTAGAATGGTAATAAAGGACAATCAAAATATTACGATGTGGAAAATCCACAGACCCAGGGTGAAACAGACCCAAGTCCAAACCCTGGGTATATCCTTCATTTCTTCCCCCTCAAGGAGCAATTTTCATCATGTTTAAAATGGGAATGATGGCATCTTTCAGGGCTAATGTGAAGTTTGAAGTGAGCATTGGCAAAAGGCCCAGCATAGTGGCCAGCACCATGCATGACAACTATTACTGGAGGGTCTAGCAGAGTATGGGGAAGAGTGCAGGTTTGAAAGCCATACAGGGGGCCAGCACAGTTTCATAGCTGGTAAAGCTGCCACCTGCAGTTCCAGCATCCCTTACGGGTGCTGGTTTGAGTCCCAGCTGCTCCACTTCTGATCTAGCTCTCTGCTATGGCCTGGGAAAGCAGTAAAAGATGGCCCATCCCCTTGAGCCCCTGCACTCATGTGGGAGACCCGAAAAAATTCCTGTGTCCTGGCTTCAGATCGGCGCAGCTCCAGCCGTTGCAGCCATCTGGGGAGCGAACCATTGGAGGGAAGCCCTCTTTTTCTCACTCTGCCTCTCCCTTTCTGTAACTCTGCCTTTCAATTAAAATAAATAAATCTTAAAAAAAAAAAGAGAGAGAGAGAGAGAGAGAGAGAGAGGGAGAGAGAAAGAGAGAAAGTCATACAGACCCAGGATCTCACATAAACGCTAGGGCTGGGTTAAGCTGCCACCTGCAGGGCCAGCATCCCATATCGGTGCCAGTTCAAGTCCCAGCTGCTCCACTTCTTATCCACCTGCTGGCTAATAGCCTGGGAAAGCTGCAGAAGATGGCCCTAGTGCTTGGGCCTCTGACATTCACATGAGAGTCCCAGTTTCAGCCTGGCCTTTCCCCTGCCATTGTGGCAATTTGGAGAGCCAACCAACTGGAAGATCCATGTGTGTGTGCGTGCATGTGTGTGTATGTGTTTCTCATCTTCTCTGTGTAAGTCACTCAACCTTTGAAATAAATAAATAAATCTTTTAAAAAATCACATAAACTCTCTGAGCTGTACTTTCCCTCTGAAGTCACAGAGATGACTATAAAAATACCTTCCTGGCAGGCTTTTTAAAGAAATAGACACAATATATGTGTCAAGAGGCTGCTTGTGAAGTCTCTATGGAGAAGAGGTAGTGAGAAGTAGTGGAGGAATCAATGCCTCCAATGTTTCCTTCCTTCCTAAGGGATGAGGAGAGGCTTCTGATCCTGGCAGGGTGGGTGGGTCCTGAGTTATAAAAGAGGCAGCAGTGCTTAGTATGCTACAAAGCAGTACAGATCCTGGGTAAAGATTGGAGTCCAGGGACTGGTGCTGTGGTATAGCAGCCTATACCTGCTATGCCAGCATCTCATATGGACGCCAGTTCAAGCGCCTGCTTCTCCGCTTCCAGTCCTGCTCCCTGCTTAGTGTGCCTGGGAAAGCAGCAGCAGATGACCCGTATACTTGGGCCCCTGCACACATGTGGGAGACCCAGAAGAAGCTCCTCACTTCTGGCTTCGGAGAAGCCCAGCTCCAACCACTGTGGCCATCTGGGGAATGAACCAGCAGGTGGAAGACTCTCTCTCTCTCTCTATCTGTCTCTCTCTCTCTCTCTCTCTCTCTCTCTGCCTCTGCCTCTCTGTAACTCTGCCTTTCAAATAAATAAATAAATCTTTTTTTAAAAAAAGTGACTGCAGTGATTCTGGAGAAAATTAAAAAAAAAACTCATTACTTTTGCCTGTCTTTTAATGGTAGCTATTATCCTGAATGCCAGAAGTAGAGGAGGCATGATTTTTTTTACACTTTTTAAAATATTTGTTTTATTTTTTGAATTTACATTTTTTCCATTTCGTTCCTACCCATTTTTTTCAACTTTTATTTAATAATTATAAATTTCCAAAGCACAACTTTTGAATTATAGCAGCTTTTCCCCCATAACCTCCCTCCCACCCACAACCTTCCCATCTCACACTCCCTCTCCCATCCCATTCTGCATCACGATTCATTTTCAATTATCTTTATATACAAAAGATCAACTTAGTATATACTAAGTAAAGATTTCAACAGACTGCACCCATAAAGACACACAAAGTATAGAGTACTGTTTGAGTAGTAGTTTTACCATTAATTCGCATAGTACAACACATTAAGGACAGAGGTCCTACAAGGGGAGCAGGTGCACAGTGACTCCCATTGTTGATTTAACAATTGACACTCTTATTTATGACCCGAGGCTCTTGTCATGAGCTGCCAAGGCTATGGAGTTCACCAACTCCGATCTTATTTAGATAAGGCCATATTCAAAGTGGAAGTTCTCTCCTCCCTTCAGAGAAAGGTACTTCCTTCTTTGATGGCCCGTTCTTTCCGCTGGGATTTCACCCACAGAGAACTTTCATTTAGGTTATTTTTTTTTTTTTTTTGCCACAGTGTCTTGGCTTTCCATGCCTGAAATACTCTCATGGGCTTTTTAGCCAGACCCGAATACCATAAGGGCTGATTCTGAGGCCAGAGTGCTGCTGTTCAGGGCATTTGCCATTCTATGAGTCTGCTGTGTATCCTGCTTCCCATGTAGAATCATTCTCTCCTTTTTAATTCTATCAATTATTTGCAGACACTGGTCTTATTTATGTAATCCCTTTGACACTTAATCCTATCTTTTTGATCAATTATGAACTTAAACTGATCGCTTTAACAAGTTAGATGGCATTGGTACTTCCACCTTGATGGCATTGAATTGGAATCCCCTGGCACGTTTCTAGCTCTACCATTAGGGATAAGTCCGAGTAAGTATGTGCCGAACTGTACATCATAGGAGGTATGGTTTTTAAATATCCAAACTCCCAACAATTAATAAACCATAAACTACAAGGTCAGCATTAAGTAAATGCAAGAATCATTTTAATGTAATTACCTTGGTTTTGCAATTGAAGGGAGTATAATGACTCAGTGTGTGAGCTTTAAAGTCAGACAGGCCTGGATTCAAGTCCTGACTCTGCCATTAATCAGGTATGAGACTTTGGGCAACATCCTTTGCCTCTGTAGACCTCGGTGTTCTTATCTGTGAAGTGGGAGCCATACTAGCATCTACCTCCTTAGGCAGTGGTAAGGGATTCAATGATTCCCACATGGTGCTTCCAACCACACCCAGCAAACAGTAGTTGCTCAATAAATTGCTGTGGTTTCAGTTATTATCTCAAGAATCCAACCTGGCCTGTTCTCCTTGTCCGTCTCAGTCTAAACACAGAAGCAAATCGAGGAAGAATCCTGGGTTTTGCAAAGATTTCCCGACTCTTCTATTACAGTATCTTTGGACATCTGTCCCTTCTTTCCATTCCTACTTTCACCAAAATAGTTCAGGTATTTATAATTTCACAGGTATTTTGTTACAATCACCTTGGTAATAGTCCTCCCACAAACCATATTGCATGCCTTTGCCACTGAAATCCTCACAAGTTCTCCCTCTGATTGTCAGCAGCTCTCCATTGTCCACGTTTCCACATCCTGACGGGCAAGGCAAGGTTGGCCATCACCTGACTTCCTCCTGTCTTTCTAACCCAATTTCCCATTTCTCTCCTGCATTTTACTAGCACTTATTGCATGGCTACCTTGCAGCAGCACTTCCCAGATACTCGCCACCTTATTCTCACTCTGTCCTCATAATTCACAGATGAAATGAAGCTGCCACAGCCACTTAGTGCCCAGATCTGAATTAAAAACCAGAATTTTCATTGCGCATCCCATGCTCTTTCCATGGGGCTCTCTGAACTCATGTCTGGTCTTGGCATTCTTCCCCAGCTATGCAAGCCCTTGCCTTACTCTTGCTTTCCCCCTTCCTGCCATTCCCATCCATCCCAACATCCCCACCATCTTCACCTATCAAAATCTTCATTCCTCAAAGCCCAGTTGGAACATCACCATCTCTATGAAGCATTTCCTGCTCTTCTGGCGTGGAGTACACACAGGCTTCTTCACCATATGCAGGGCCACCCTCTATCATTGATCACAACGAGCTTTAACATGTGATCGTTGCACACATCGTGTCTCCCTGTGGGACTTTCCCTACTTGGCCACAGGAATCTAATCTGTGCTGTGCCATCCCTCTCAGTACTTCACAGGATGACCTCACAGTACGGACTGGGTTCTCAGTAAGGTATTGAGAAGTCAGACGAACGCATTATGTAGGTGGCCCACTAGATCGCCTCTGTGTTCAAGATTATAGAGAAGAAATCTGCTGCACCCAGAGAAGTCAAAGGTCTGAGAGAGAGAGAGAGAGTGGAGAGGTATATATAAAGGCAAAGGAAGGTGGATGTGGGGACAGTAGGGAGATTGTGGTCCCAGGATCAGGGGTAAGGACAGGTGCACTGTGGTGAGAGGAGGAGAACAAGGCTGTCAACAAAAGATGGAAGAGTAAACAATAAGTAGATAGTTCCCAGGGGCCAGGTACAAAGTCTGATTGGATACAAGGGAGACTTGGAGGACAGGGGAGCCTCCAACAATCATGACGACACTAAAAAATCTCATTAAGGAGGGTTGTCTGAAAGCTCAGCCTACCAGGTGAGATGGCCATTCCTGAGATTGTTTTCCACTATTTAAAATGGGGATGATAAACCAAAAGAAATCAGTATATGAAAGAGTTATCTGTACCTCCATGTTCACTGTAGCACAATTCACAGTAGCTAAAATATGGAATCAACCCAGATGTCCATCAACTATTGACTGAATAAAGAAATTATGATATATATACACTATGGAGCACTATTCAGCTGTAAAAAAAAAAAAATCCTGTCTTTTGCAACTAAATGGTCACAACTGGAAACCATTAAATTTAGTGAAATAAGCCAACCCCCAAAGACAAATACCATATGTTTTCCCTGATCTGATGCAACTAATAAAATACCTGAAATGTAATGTATTGGAGTGAAATACATATTTTTGAGAATGGATGATTGTTTATAGCTTTCGTCTCTCCCATTGAAGACAGTTTTATGTTGTTTTCTTTCTCTTCACACTATTTGCTGAACTCTTTTACTTGGAGCAGGGTTAACTATATGATCACTAATTATACTGATAAAAGATTATTGTAAAAATTAAGAAAATGAATCCAACAGGGAAGGAGGGAAGGATTGGAATGTGGGTGGGAAGGAGAGGAAGTCCCACTATGTTCCTAAATCTGTGTATATGAAACTTGTAAAACTTAAATACATTTTTAAAAATAAAAAACGAATAAAATGGAGTGATAATATTCTTCCTGGTCAAATTAACAGATTGGTGGAAAGAATTTTTAAGAATAAAATTGTACTTTGGAAATTTATATTCATTAAATAAAAGTTAAAAAAAAGAAATAGCAAACCTGTGCTATCAAATTACCGACCCATTCTACATCACCACCAGTGATGAACGAGTGGGCCAGTTCTCCTGCATTCTGCATTTGGTGCTGCCAATAATTTTTACTTCAGCCATCCTAAACGATGTGTGTAGTGATTATATATCCTTACTGGCTAATAATGTTAAACATCTTTTCATATGCTTATATGTCATCTGCATAGCCTCTACAATAAACTGTCAGGTCATGTTAAAAAAAAGAATAAAATGAGTAACAGCATTTCAACCCTTGCATAACCCATAAAAATAAAAAATATATATAAATGTGTAAAAATATATGGAACACAGATACATATTTTAGTAATTATTCACATAGGGTCTTGGTGTCCTATACTCTCATAAAAGCACCTAGTCAAGAGTGCTAATATTATCTCATGTTGTGGAGTTAATTTGCTTTACTCATGGTTTTTTTTGCAGCCACATCATCCAAAAACAAACCACAGTCATTTATATCATGTATCTGAGCAAATTAAAATTCAGCCTTTGTAATACATTGGGGCATCCGTCTACCATATATATATATACTATATATATGTATGTATATATATATATATATATATATATATATATAGTAAGTGCACAAAAACATCAGAGTCTATGTTTTATGGGTTCTCATCATTGCCCTTTTTTAGCCTATATTAGGATCTTGCAATAATGCAAGATAAATTTACACCACATGGGACATAGTCACTTTTAGAGTTTACTTATTTACCCATGTATTATTTGTCTCTGGTTGCTCTAAAACTTATTAGTTTACAGCAATCAATTTTGGAGTGCTCTAACTATGTGGCTGTGGCTCACAGTTTCCTATGAGGATGTAGGCAGGGTTTTAGCTGGGACCACATTCACCTGAAGGCAGGATGACTCCTCACTAGAGGGGCTCAGTTCTTCTCTGGTTATTGGCATGTGGCCCTAGTTCTTTGCTACACGATTCTCCATAGGGCCCCTTAAAGGTCCCCACAACATGGGGATTGTTCCAAGAAAAGGAGCCTGGAAGAAGCCAAGATGTCTTTTATGATCCAGCCTTAGAAGTCACAGAGCATGATTTCACAACATCCTAGCGGTTACACAAGTTATCCCTATCACACTGGGAGAGGCTACCCAAAGGCATGAATGCCAGGAAGCAGAGATTACTGCAGCTATCTTGGAGTCTGTTTATCACAACCTGAATGATGACTGCAATTCAAACCACTATGCAACTCACGTCTTCCCAGGCAACATCCACAACCCTTTACTTTGCACTTAGGTTAACAGCCTGTATTTCAACAGCTCTTATTCCCTCCTGCTTTTGAAGGAACTGCAACTTTGTGACAGTTTCCATGAATATTTCCAAGAGACCCAGGAGACCTTTCACAAGCAAGACCTACCACCATCACTGATGGCTTCCCAGTTTCTTTCCCCTTTATGCACAAGATCTCCTGAAAGTAGGGATCTCCTACCTCCAGGGCACCAACTCACGCTTCTGGGTGCTTCCCTTGCCTCTGCCATCAAGCCTACTTTAGATGACAGGGACCTTTGTGCTACCAGTTCCAGCACTCAGGCAGTCATTCAACCAATGTTTATTGATTTTTCTGGTATGATGCTGGATTCTCGGGCCACAACAGGAAACAGGTATACCATCCAGAATTCTAGACCACTAGACTCATAGAACCTTATCTAGTGGTCAAATGGAGAGTATATGTTGGCCTCACAATTGATCAGGATTAATAGGGACCACCAAAGGAATGCCCCGGTTGCCCAAATATTTCAAGGACTTTAGCTCTTTCCATTTTAGCATCTAGACGATATTTTCCAAATAAGGATCACGCAAGAGGGCATGGAAGACTGGGCCAGAAACCAAATTCAAAAGGCGGATTCCTGCTCTACTTAGAAGCAGGAATCCTTCTTCCAAGTCTTTGTTGCAGGGCTAGTTTTGTACGCAGAGCTCATTCTGCCCTTTGTATGGTGTCCCTCCCAAGATGGTGCTCAGGATATCATGCAAATAACCTTCAGGAGGCCTGCCTCAACCTTCAGCTGGACATATCCAAGCAATTGAGTTGTACATCAGTGAAAAACACATTCCTGTACAGCCTTGCTCCCTTGAGGCACCTTGATGTGCAAAGAGAAACAGAATAACTATCATATCACCTTGGAATAAAACAATCTGTTAAACTGTTTCTGAGTAATGTGTTAGCGGTGAATCCTTTTAGTGTTGCCTTGGTGGTTGTTTTGTTTTGTTTTTTACTATTCAGATAATTTGCACACTAAAATACTTCCATTCAAGAATCACTCTTTAATTCTCTAGGCAAGATTCAATATATTCAATATACTTACTATTTACTATGCTTTATCTAGTATATCTTATTCTATTTTATTCTGCATTCAACTTTGTAGAATGTGGTGTTACAAAGGGGTTTTATGCTGCTGTATTTTGCTACTGTGTCAGCATTTATTTCTTTAATGACATAAAATTGAAAAGCTGGCAAAGAAACAAGTTAGTACATAATTTAGAAAATTTCTTTGGAACAACAACCTTCTAGAAATATTCAGAATGATTTGCTATTAAAATGTTATCAGAACACATAAGCCTTCTTAATATAGCCATGCTATCCTAGAGAGAAGGCATTTCCTCAATAAAACATCTAGTCTCAATTCCCAACCCCAGAGCACATAAACTTGGAAATGACCTTGGCAATTCTCCTTCAAACTTAACTTACTTCTCTTGCTTATAATGCTAAAATTTTATAAAGGAACAACCAATTACAAAATGCACTTTGAATATTTTATTAACACTAGTCCAATTGTCTCTACATTAAAAAAGCTGAAATAAAGTCTTTCCATATGGCAAAACTATAACTTAAAATTTATTTATAAACCTAATGTTGAAAAACAATGGAAAAAACTATTACTAAGCTGTTAGAGAAATTGCAAAATTTCACTGAGTAGTGTCTAAGTTTAAGATATATTCTGAATTTTACAGATCTATCAACAAGTAGATGAAGCCATAACACATAAACTTGGCAGACATTCAGTTAAAGTTAATGTGCTGAAATCGTAGATAACCAAGACACTAAATCAAGACAACTCACTTCTTTTGCTTAAACAGAAATCTTCAGGGACATAACTTAGTATTATGCTATTCTCAATATAGTAGTTACTAAGATGAAAACCAAATGTCATGCCTAGACTTATCCAAATCTACCAAATGAAGTTACTTATGCCCTGCATCCAATGGTTCACTTCCCTCAGACTGAGCCAGAGAGCTAAACCGAGGGCCTGATCCCACAGAAGTAGGACTTGCAAGGTCCCAGACCCCATGGAGTGACAGACACTTGTGACTAGAATGGCCATCAGCACCTTTCCCCATTGCATTCTGCTTTTCGGTCATACAGGGCCATTTGCTTTTAATTCTTGGGGTACACAGCATTCTCACATCTTCACCCCTTGGCACCTGCTTCTTCCTCTGATTCAGACACCTCTCCCTAACCTCTTTTCCTGGATGATGCCTCTTTGGTATATCAGGCCCTGGGTTAGCTGTCGTAGCTTCAGGGACTTCTTCCCTCACCCTCACTCTCCATGGCCAGCCTGAATGAAATGCCTCTGTTGTGCTCTGAGTTGTGATGATCTAGTTGGTACTCAACTCTTTCCCCTTGAAATAGACTTTGAGGCTAGGTCTTACAAACGTGTGCATCCTCACTGACAAGTACAGTGTTGAGCACATAGTGAGAGCTCAAAAACTTGTCTGATGGATGAAACTGAAAGTCCTTCAACTGCCAAGGACCCAGGACCCAAGGGTCTCAGGAAAGCCCTGGACCTTAAGATCAACCGTCCCTCCCCCAACTACGCTGTTCATTCTTCAAGGCATCTCCATTCCCCCTCCACCACTTAACGTGCCAGCTTTGCACCAAGTCTGGACCCTGTTCTGACACATCATTGTGGGTGACACATCCTTCCTCCCATGCTGCTTCCTCTCCCAGCTGGAACTTCTGTTGTGTTCTGTCTCGGAATGCCTGGCCTTTCCCAACGTATTAAAACTTCCTCCTTGAATACCAGTTCTCATCAAACTTGAGCTTTAACTTACTGTTCCCTTTGGAAGATGAACACTGGATTGTGTTTGGGGTCACTCAAGGGTGAGCCTACTTCTAGGTAAGTTTTCCCAGCCCCCTGCCCTACACAGTACCCAACTTCTGGGGTGGAGCACCTCTTGTCTGAAAAGGGCCTTCTGGATATTTATAACATCATTTGCACACCATACACAATGACCTAAAAAATTAGCCTGCTTTAGACTTAATAAATTTTAAGAGCTATCTGCAGTCACTTTGCTAGGGCCATATCAAATGGGCTGGACATTCTCCCACCCCATTCTAATCACTAGAGTCCTTCAGATACTTTGGGCAATAATGTATTATATTTAACTAAAAAAAGAGTCCTAATTGAAAAGAAGTGCAAATGATCATTGATCTCTGTTGATTCAGATACAAAAGCTGACCCCAGAATGAGACGAATTTCATTTTAACAAATAAACAGAGA
This sequence comes from Lepus europaeus, assembly GCF_033115175.1. Taxonomy (NCBI): domain Eukaryota; kingdom Metazoa; phylum Chordata; class Mammalia; order Lagomorpha; family Leporidae; genus Lepus; species Lepus europaeus. Next base: position 103,367,237 of record NC_084835.1, on the reverse strand, counting down.
TATGAAGCTTGTCTCCCTGAGGGTACTCACTCCACAAATGCATCTGAACGAATATGTTCAAAATATGAGGAAATTCAGCCTAAAAACTTTTATTTTGGAACACCCAAAAACTTAACTCAAAATGAATAGTAGTTATTTTCAGAAATAAAATTCACCCTTAAAGCATAAACATATACCTCATTAAGAATATTCATATTAGTATACTACAAGTTCTAAAGGTGTTTCTAAAAGGGAAATGTATTTAATATTTTGAGTAAAGTTGTGTATTCTAAGTAAGTGTGTAAGCTCTCCAAAAGATTACTTGGAAAAAGATCACAGATTGTTTACTTTAATGTGAAAAAAGAAAAGTAACTCAAACATGTATTGTTGGGCCAGTGCCGTGGCGCAGCAGGTTAGTGCCCTGGCCTGAAGTGCTGGCATCTCATATGGGCACCAGTTCTAGACTTGGCTGCTCCACTTCTGATCCAGCTCTCTGGAATGGCCTGGGAAAGCAGTAGAAGATGGCCCATGTCCTTGGGCCCCTGCACCCACGTGGGAGACCAGGAGGAAGCTCCTGGCTTCTGGCTTCAGATCGGTGTAGCTCCGGCCATTGCAACCAACTGGGGAGTGAACCATCTTATGGAAGACCTCTCTCTCTCTCTCTCTCTCTCTCTCTCTCTCTCTGTAACTCTGAGTTTCAAATAAATAAATAAATCTTTAACAACAACAACAACAAAAAAACATGTATTATCCTTTTCTTGCACAAGTAACTTGGAATATTATACAATATATTTATTTTGTCCAAGAATCGTACTTTAGTATAAATATATCACAAAAAGTCTGTACTTAATTATCTTCCAAAAATGAATTTTCCATTGCCTGGTATTGCCATTCAGTACCCTCATACATGATGTTAGTTGGGATTATTCCACTTGGAGAAGTAAAGGAGGTACTAATTTATTTTTCCACAATAATGGCAGCAGTTTTCAAAACACTGAAAAATTGTAGAAACAGCCAAACTCCTGTTTCCTGGATCCACCTTTGCCTTTGCTTTCTTCACATGCCCCCTTTTGTTTGTTTCAGCTGCTTTAGTTTTAGACGGGAACAGAAGGGAGGTTTCTCTGTGCCGTCCACCTGTCATGGTCTTCACATTAATCCCTAGTTGTGGGGTTAACAAGGGCCTTTCTCTCTAACAATGAGAAAATCAAATAGGAGCACACCACAGAGAAGAAACGTGCCTCCCCTCTGTTCTCACCACCCCCAGTGTAACCTGCCCAGTGAATGCCCAATCTGCCTCTAAGAGAATGCTCAATTGTTAATGGGTGAGAGCCCAGCAAGGCAGCAAATGGAGTTTGCAGCCGGATGAGTTATCAGATGACAGGAACTTAGGATTTGAAAAGTGGGGTTATTTGCAGGACCTCTCCCAGGTGGCAATCTTCTAGAAACTTCTATTCTTTCCCTAAAGCTATAACCATAAAGCAGGTAGAACTGTTCTCCTTCTCTTTTCAGTCTTTCTTCTTTTCTCCTTCAAGTCTGCGTATTTGTTCATTTTTACTGGAGTTCATCCACTTAAAATGACAGTGAAGAAGCCTCGTCCATGCAGGCTCTCGTCTCCAAATCCATAATATTTAGGGAAAGTTCCACCGCCTCATTGTTCTGCAGGAAGTGGCCTGCCTTCGTTCCCCTCTCCTGCCACCACTGAAGACTCCCCACAAGGAGCTCTGTCTTTTCTGTGTGCTGAGGATGAGTTTATCTCAATCCCCGTTTTCCCATCCCAGAGCAACTGCTGAGCTTCCCAGCTATAATTCGGGCATCCTCCAGCACTAGTCTGCCTATTGCCTCATAGCAATCAACCTCAAAATCTCTGTGGCTTCCGACAATACGAGCTTATTGCTCATTCAGTCGGGGAGCCGGGGTGACTCTGCCCCACTTGTCTCTCATTCTCATTCCCAGACCAGCAGGCCAGCCCAGGCATGTGCTTTTCATAGGGATGACAAAAATGCAAGTAGACAAGCCTTGCCGGCTGTTGAAGCACATTCCGACTCCCTGCTATGTCACACGTGTTAACATCTCATTGGCCAAGCAAGTCACAGGACCAAGTCCAAATTCAAGTGGCGTGGAAACACACTGCACCTTTTGTGCATTTACACGACAAAGTCTAAAGGGAGGGGTGACTCACCCAACATATCTCTGAACTTTATCCACTTGTAGGTACAAATGTCACAACTTAGTCAAAATATGTATACATTTGCATCTCAAGAACTGAGTACCCTGCCGGCCTGATGATCAACCCTCAGACCACTGTCAACGTTTCTTGCCCCTTTCCTAACATGTTAGAGGTAACCTACTGGAAGGAGAAGTCATGTCTCTTGTGTTCTTCCATTTGTCCAAGCTGTGGTTGTGCCTCCAACGTCACTGGAAATAGCCATGCAACCTAAGTGTCTCCCTTAGACCACTCTCCATCCTGTTGTCAGCTGTCTCAGATACTTTCAGACCCTTAACTTAAGTTACGCTTAGCTTTCCCTCACAACACAAGTGAGATGAGGCTCACAAGATAGACCCAAAGAATCTTTGCAAAGAAAAGAGACCTGAACGTACAAAGTAGTCAGGTCGGATTCCTAGGTGTGATTGCTCCCAGGGTCCACAGTCTATAGGTCATCCATATGGGATTACCAGCTGGTCAGCTGCCTGTCATCACAGACACTGGTTTGTCTCACAAAACTGTGCCTACCACTATCCAGTGACCTGGGAATATCCTTCCTTCATCACACCCTGACTCCTTAGCATCCAGGCCCAAGAGGAGCTATTGATTCATTGATTTTCCAAGTGTTCTCTTCCTCTTGTAGAATCTGACTCATCAAGAGATGGATGTCCGTAGCATGGGCCTCTCTCTTTGTGGAAGAATCTGTCCCTGCCCATAGCTGTCCCCACTTGAATAAAAGAGCCAGCTGCTACCAGAAAACTTTGAAAGCCATCATTAAAGGAATGATCTACCCCAAACTTATACTTATTTCTTCCCCTCCTTTTTTTTAAGATTTATTGTATTTATTTGAAAGACAGAGTTACAATGAGAGGTAGAGACAGAGAGAGAGAGGTCTTCCATCCGCTGGTTCACTCCCCAGATGGCCACAACAGCCGGAGCTGTGCCAATCTGAAACCAGGAGCCAGGAGCCAGGAGCTTCTTCCAGGTCTCCCACGTGGGTGCAGGTTCCCAAGGACTTGGGCCATCTTCTACTGCTCTCCCAGGCCATAGCAGAGAGCTGGATTGGAAGAGGAGCAGCCAGGACTAAAACCGGCGCCCACATGGGATGCTGGGGCTTCAGGCCAGGACTTTAACCCGCTGCGCCACAGTGCCAGCCCCTTATTTCTCCCCTTTTACAATACAGTACATTTGCAGTAATAGTTTTCTCTTTTTTTAAAGATTTATTTATTTATTTGAAAGTCAGACTTACACAGAGAAAAAAGAAGAAGCAGAGAAAGAAAGAGGTCTTCCATCTTCTGGTTCACTCCCCAGTTGGCCATAGCAGCCAGATCGCCGATCTAAAGCCAGGGGCCAGGAGCCAGGAGCCAGGAGTTTCCTCCGGGTCTCCCATGCAGGTGCAGGGGCCCAAGGTCTTGGGCCATCCTCCACTGCCTTCCCAGGCCATAGCAGAGAGCTGGATTAGAAGAGGAGCAGCCAGGACTAGAATCTGTGCCCATATGGGATGCTGGCATGGCAGGTGGCAGCTTTACCTGCTATGCCACAGCACTGCCCCCACAATAGCCGAAGCTGTGCTGATATGAAGCCAGGAGCCAGGAGCTTCCTCTGGGTCTTCCCATGTGGAGGAAGAGGCCCAAGGACCTGGGCCATTTTCTACTGCCTTCCCAGGCAATAGCAGAGAGCTGGATCAGAAGTGGAGCAGCCAGGACTCAAACCAGTGCCAATATTTGATGCCGGCACTGCAGATGGCAGCTTTACCCACTACGCCACAGCACTGGCCCTGCAGTAATAGTTTTCTGAACATCTAATATTTTTCCCCAGTGTTCAAAAGAGAGAGAGAGAGAGAGAGAGAGAGAGAGAGGCTTCTCATTTCAACCAGAACCCACTCTCAAGATACCCAAAGTGAGGCCAGTGTTGTGACAGCAGGTTAAGCTTCCTCTTACAACACCAGCATTCCATGCTGCAGTGTTAGTTCAAGTCCTGGCTGCCTGGCTTCCAATCCATCTCCCTGCTAATGCACCTGGGAAGGCAGCTGAAGATATGCTTGGGCCCCAGCCACCCCTGTGGGAGACCCAGAAGGAGTTCCTGGCTCCTGGCTTTGGCTTGGCCCAGCCCTAGCTGATGTGGGCATTTGGGAAGTGAACCAGCAGATGGAAGATACCTCTGTGTGTGTGTGTGTCCCTCTCTCCCCTTCTCTCTGCCTTGTGAATAAATAAATAAATAATCCTTTTCTCAAAAGATACTCAAATCAGTTTCAGCAATAAACAATCCCAAATATTTAGCGGCTTTTAGCCATCAAGATTTCTTTCTAGTTCATATTGAGTGTCTGGTGGAGACTGGCTGTGGCTCTTACAGATCACCCCTGCCTCACAGAACCACGAGGCATACTGTTGGCATAGCAGGGCATGAAACTAAGAGCTAAAGCAGCAATGGCCCGTAAGACTCCTGAGTGGGTGTGGCACATGACTCAATTTTCATTGGCTGATGCCAGTTGGTCAGGCAAGTAATGCTCACCCCAAGGAAGGTGTCAAAGTCCCACAGCCATGGCGAAGTCAGGTGAAAACAAAAACTGAGCAAGAAAACAATGGCGAGCACCACACTTCCTAACTCCTATGTCACTACCTGGTGACTCGCTCTGCAGCTTCGTGTGTGGCTGAGGGGCTGTGTCCTCTCACTTCCACCCCAGCTCCAGCGGTGGCCTGAGAGGCTGTGCTCCCGGTGCTGGATCATATTCTGTTCCTGCACCGAGGGCAGCCAGCTCAGAGCTTTCAGTCCCTTGGGCTGCCTCCTTCTATTTTGCTCACATCACTGAGGGGTGGAGAAGCTGTGCATGCACACGGTGAGGCTGAGCCCAATGCACCACAAAGAGTTTGCCCACAACTCAAAAGAGCAGCAAACTCAGCGATTGTCCTCAGCACCAAGGTTGAGACAGGACACATAATGGCCCCTCCGATCCCAGTTCTGGCCTAGGAGAGCAGCAGAGGTGAGGATCGTGGGTTGGATGGAAGGTGCTGCTGTGAGTGAATGCTTCTCTCTGGTCCCAATCTGTGTTGCACCCAGGGATCTCCACATGTGGCAGCTCTCAGTATTTGGAGAAGGGGAGAGAGGAGCTGAATTACTGGCAAAGTTGGGGTAGGAGGAAAGTGGGCAGGGATCTCCATGATCAGAAGAAAACTGGCACATAGACATTTTTTAAGAATGGAGTGCTGGTGTCCACCCACGAGAGGTAGCAGATCCAGGTGGATGGAGGATGTCTGTTCATGTGACTCTTACGCTCCGGGCACAGGCATCCCCACAGGTCAGTATGGCCTACAACTCACACAGGACTACAGCTCAGTTTCATTTCTGTCACCTCTCTTGGAGGCACTCATTGACTCTGTTCATCTCCTTTCTGCAGTCCATTGTGGAGGACATTTGAGCTCCCTGAACAGGAGAAATTTATGTTCAATTTTTTTTAAAAAAAAGATTTATTTATTTGAAAGTCGGAATGACAGTGTACACACATGAGAGAGAGAGAGATCTTCTATCCACTTGTTCAGTTCTCAAATAGCTACAACAACCAGGGCTGCACCAGGCCAAAGACAGAAACCTGAGGTCTTCCATGTGAGTGGTAGGGGTTCAAGTACCTGGGCCATCTTCTCCTGCCTTCCCAGGTGAATTAGCAGGAAGTGGGATCAAATGCAGAGCAGCCAGGACTTGAACAGGTGCACTGATAAGGGATGCCAGCATCACAAACAGCACAATCCTGGCCCCCTTACTCAAGTATTTATTGTGGGTTTTGTGATCTTCATTCCCTCCCCAAAATATATATATGTGTGTGTACAATATATTCAAAATCATGAGGGATGTACAAATGTATTTGCACACAAAGGTATGAGAGAAGAGAGATTACTATAAACAACATACTGAACATGATGCTACTCATTCTCCCTCATTGGTTTATTATCAAATTATATTTATTTGTCATTCCTACTCCATAGAAAACCTTTAAGGATAAATGGGAAATAAAGCAAGATCAGTCAGTAGCAGTTGGTATTTAAGGTCATAGTTTTACTTACATAACCATAACCTTTAAAAGGGTAAGTATTGTTTTTCTTTCATTAACTTTCATGTTATAAATTCTCCATATGCAACAAATCCTCAGAAACCTAGTGATATTGTGATTTCTTTGGTCAATGCATTTCTTCACTGAACTCACCAGGGTCTGTATATCCAAATGCATCCAGGGTATGGAAACATTCTACTGCTTTCTGTGTCTTCCCTTGCCAACATTCTGATTGAGTGTTTTGCTTGACGTGAATCTGCTTAAAGGATATTTCCCTTTATCCTTTTCTTATTCTTATTGCATCTTTCAGCTTAAGTGTAAAATCTTCTGGTTTTGCCATTTTTATCCCACAAGACATGATTATTTCTCTTTAATCTTTTGTATTCATCTGATCTAGCTTTCCACTGTGTGTGGATTTCCCATTTGGGTTTAAGCTGCTTATAGCATTCTTATTTTGGCTAATTAGTTTTGATTCTGAAAGCTGAGACAGAGCCAAATGCATCAGTTTTCACCCCCTCCCCCAAAAAGAAGTTCTGTCCTAGATGTAGGCATCAAGGACCTCAAGGTCAGGACATCCATGCCATAATACTTATGGTATCATCTCGTCTCATGGGATACAAATTCCCATGCCCCAACCCCTCTTCCTGCTAAATGTCTCCCACCTGCTGTCTGCTACTTGGAATAACTTTCTCCACGAAGTAAGCTTTTCATTCCACAATTACAGCTACCTTAAAATGCACACACACAAACACACACACACAGAAGAGGAAAAATGATTCGAACTTCAATTTTTCTAGATTTAAGATACTTTTTTTTTCTTTCTCCAGAGTAAGTTTCAATAGAAGGAACAGCCTAGATTCCAAAAGCTAAAAAGATGAGAGTTTGCTACGTCACAGTTTTCCCAGACTTATGTAGAAACGTCCAGACTCATCCAGGGATGTGGTCTACATAAGGAGTAGCCATGGTTTGAAGATCCAGGTTGCTTTAGCATTGGGGTGGAGTGAGGTGGGGCGTGGGCATTTAGCTGAGCTGTTGAGATGCCCACATCCCACACTGGAGTGCGTGGGTTTGATCCCTGGCTCCAGCTCCTGCCTCATGGTTTCCACACATCAGACCCTGGGAAACAGCAGGTGATGGTTCAAGTAACTTGGGTTCCTGCCACCCATGTAGGAGACCTGGATTGCACTCCTGGCTCCTGGTTCCTGGCTCCTAGCTCTTGGCTTTGGCCCCAGCTCAGCCCCAATCATAACTGGTGTTTAAGGAATGAACCAGAGGATAGGAGCTCTCTAACAGTGAATGAGAGCGTGCTCTCTCTCTCTATGTCTTGCTAATCTCTCCTTCTCTCCCCCTACCCTCTCTCTCTCTCTGCATCTCAAGTAAATACATTTTTTAAAAAATGTGTTTTGAAGAGAAGAATCCATCCCTAGAGAGCCCCTCCTCCTGCTTACTTCATGTCCTTTGGAAGTCAATTTGAACTCAACCAAACTCCAAACCTTAATATTTGTAGCAGTATTGAATGGGCAGACACATTATTTTCTGCTTCCACCATGACCACGTATTTCACTCAAAAGTATGTTAACTCACATTGCCCATGAACAATATGTGGCATAATTATTCACATTATTTTGAGAGTGCAATTGAGTTATTCTATCTATATGTGCCTGAGGGTATAACAACTCCTTAGCAAAAGTGAAACTATGTTGTAAATGCTTTTGGTAAAGTGAGAGTTATAGAAGCTACAAAAACAAAACTAAGCAAGAAATGACAACAAAGAAAAGGCAGAACAAAACAATTATACTCATCATTTTTATGGTAGGTTATCAGAGAAAAGCTTATTAAAACAAGTATTATTAGATTATTAAAAATTTAAAATTTAACCTCAAAATATTAAAATCATTTCTGAAATATTTCAAAGCATGTATGCATAATTATTTCCAATCTAAGCAACTGCTAAGTATTTTTAAATTCTTTTTACTTTTAAATGTTTATTAACTCTATTTTAATTTATTTAATTTATTGGAATTGATATCACATATCTTTTAAACATTTTTATTTCTTTTACTTATTTATTTATTTATATTCACTTATTTTCATCTATCTGAAAAGCGTAGAGACAGACACAAATCTTCCACCTGCTGGTTCACTCTCCATATGGAAGCCAGGAGCCCAGAATTCAATCCAGGTGTCCCTTGAGGGTATCAGAGCCCTCAGTGTTTGAGCCATCACTTACTGTCAACCAGGGTTCACATTAGCAGGAAGCTGGATCAGAAATGAAATCCAGGCACTCCGATTTGGGATGCCCACCAGGTTTTTAGTAGTAGCTGTGTTATCAACCACCTCACAAAATTTCTGTAACGTTTTTCTCTTTTTCTTTTCAAATATTTCAAATAAATAGAAAAGTATAAAGAAGAAGTCAATGAGCACAAATAGATGTAACGGTTTTTAACACTTTGCCGTATTTGCTTCATATATAAACATTATACATAAACATTATATATAAAGAGTTCACATATATTATAAACATATTTAAAACTCATATATACATACATTGCATCTTTTGCAAAGCAAAGGTATGTATAGTAGCATCACATAATGTGAGATTCATGACAAAGATCATAAATTGAAAAAAGAAGGGTATATTATTATGTAAGGAAAATAATTCAATGAAGATAAAATTTATAAATATAAATATCTGTATACCAAATTATATGTCATCCAGTTTTTAGCAATATATATAGTAACTTCCACCTAATATTGCAAAGCAGTCTAGTAAAATTGCAGTTAATAAAAAATAAACTTTTTGAAAAATAAAGAACCAAATAATCTTTAACTTGAGTTTACAGATTTCCCATAGATTTTACAGAAACACTGCTCCTTTCTATCTGTTAAGTCTTGATCGAGTGGATTCCTTTCACATCCTTGGACTTGCCTCATCATCAGTTTGTGTGTGTGCACGTTCATCCTTTCTTCCTTACAGGTTCCTTACACTTTTATCTACAAATTCAATCTACTATACCAATGTCCAAGTTCAAAGAAAAAGTACTGGTCTTACAAAGTGTTTTATGCCGATGTTCCATTGCTCTATCAGAAAGAGCAATATCTGTCTATTCACCTTTCACTTTTTTTGAAAAGCTAATATATACTCACAACACAAAATTCAAAATCTGCCCTTTTTAGAAGTGTATTTTTATTTAAAGTGTTTTTATTTTATACTTCATTAATATTTTGTGAATGAGTTTTTCATTGGCTATATTGCTAACATTCATCTATGTCACTGCATGTCACTATAGTTCACCTATATCAACTACAATATAATATTCCACTCTAAATGTAGCACAATATATTCAGCCACTCAAGCAAATGGACATTCAGGTTGTTTTCGTATTTTGTGTTGTCTAAAGAATGCACTAGTGTCTTTGATTATATATGTGCAAAAGTTATTCTAGGACAAGTGTCTAGGAGATAATTGTCTTATACTAAAGAACATGAATGTTTGACCTTAAGAAATAGTACCATGGTGGCTATTGTGGCACAGCAAGTGAGGGTGCCATTTCAGATGCCCACATACTATGTCAGAGTGCCAGTTCAAGTTCCAGCTATTCTGTTTCTTGTGGACAGTGAGAGAGACACAGAGACAGAGAGAAAGGTCTTCCTTTTGCCGTTGGTTCACCCTCCAATGGCCGCCGCGGTAGTGCGCTGCAGCCGGCGCACCGCGCTGATCCGATGGCAGGAGCCAGGTGCCTCCTCCACTGCACTCCCTGGCCACAGCAGAGAGCTGGCCTGGAAGAGGGGCAACCGGGACAGGATCGGTGCCCCAACCGGGACTAGAACCCGGTGTGCCGGCACCGCAAGGCGGAGGATTAGCCCAGTGAGCCGCGGCGCCGGCCCAGCTATTCTGTTTCTAAACCAGCTTCCTGCTAGTGCACCCTGGGAGGCAGCAGATAATGGCTCAAATTCTTGGGTCCCTGCCACCCATGTAGGAGTCTGGATGGAGTTCTGGCCTCCTGGCCTCAGCCTGGCCCAGCCCTAGTTGTTTGGGCATTCATGAAGTAAACCAACGGATGAAAGATCTCTCCCACTCTTGCTGCTGCTCTCAGATTTTTTTCTCTCTCTTCTGTTCTGCCTTTCAAGTAGATGAAAATATATAAATAAGTCCTTTTTAAAAAGTAAAGAAAGTATATCAAAATATTTTCCAAAGTGTTTGGAACATTTCACATTCCCATAGTGGTAAATAAGAAACATATGGATATATACGTACATGCATGTGTGTGAGTGTGTGTGTGTGTGTGTTCTCCAACACTTGGCCTAGAACAGATAGAAAATTTTAAGCAATTAAAATGTTGATATTTCCTTTTCCCTGATCACTAATGATGTTGATTATCTTTTCATATATTTAATGGACATGAATGTTTCTATTCTGTAAAAAGCCTGTTCATGTCTTTTGCCCTTTTTATTATCAATTCTTTGAAACTTATTAATGATTTATAACACAAAAATCATATATTTTTCATGCTAAGTTCTTACTTTTTGTGTGTATTACAAATATGTGTGCTCAGTCTGAACTTATCTACTTACTATCCCTAAGTTTTTTAAATGAACAAACCTCTTAACTCTAATTTGGCAGTTATTTATCTTTTCTTTTATAATCAATGTTTTCTGTATTGTTTAAGAAATCATGGTATAAAAGGCATTCAAGGGGCCAGCACTGTGGTGTCATGGGTTAAGCCCTGCCCTGAAGCGCCGGCATCCCATATGGGCGCCTGTTCTAATCCCGGCTGCTCCTCTTCCAATCCAGCTCTCTTCTACGGCCTAAGAAAGTAGTAGAAGATGCACAAGTCCTTGGGTCCCTGCACCTATGTGGGAGACCTGGAAGAAGCTCCTGACTCCTGGCTTTGGATCAGCGCAGCTCCAGCCATTGTGGCCAGTTGGGGAGTGAACCAGCAGATGGAAGACCTCTCTGTCTCTACATCTCATTGTAACTCTGTTTTTCAAATTAATAAAATAAATCTTTAAAAAAATAAAAATAAAAGGCATTCAATTATTTTTTTCTATTAAAGCTTCCAGGTTTTGAATTTTAAATTTAAGTTGTTAATATACTTTGGAGATTTTTTTACAAATGAATACGCATTTTTACAAATCCAAATCCATCTGTTAGCCATCCCTACCTTTCTCCATCAATCTTACTTACTACTTCTGTTAAGTTCCAAAGTTCCATTATTGGGTGTATTCTAGGCTTCTGTTCCATTTGTTAACTTTGGTGCATTTTGCTAATAGCATCCTCATAATGATCTAGCTTTACAATATTCCCTGACACCTGGTAGGGCATGTCTTCTCCTCTACTCTAGTTTCATAATAAGCCTTGCTATCCAGTCAGAAACACTGCCTCTTACTGCTCTTGTCCTTCTGGAGTGCCAAGGTTAATTTTGGTTTCTTATTCTTTCATATAAATTTTAGAAATATTATCTTACTTTTTATGAAAAAATCACCTTAGCATTTTATTTGAGTTGTATTGGTTTTAACACTTGGACATGGAAAGTTTGCCTTCTTTGCAGTAGTAACTGTTCTTGTTGATGGACATGGTTTTTCTTAAAGAGGATTCATGATTCCTATAGATGTCTTGCCTATATTTTGCTGCATTTATTACTAGGTATGTAATACTCTCTGACTATGTTACAAATGGCATTTTGTCTTTATTTTTCTAGTTATGTGTTATGAATCTATGGAAACACAACTTGGTAGGCAAATCTTGATAGACTTTCCAATTATTTCTAATAAACTATAAACAGCTTTGGGTTTTCTATATTGACAATCATATTACCCAAATAATTTAATATTTGCTTCCTTTTCTTCCAATTCTTAAGCATCTTGTTTTTTCATATTTTATTTCATTGACTATATCCTGTGGTAAATTGTTGAATAGAAGTAGTGACTCATGAAACTTAGTACGGAGGCAGTTTCTGCAAGCTGGCACTGCGTTCCCCTCAAGAAGCCACCTTCTGCTGGAACCCTGTCTGATTGCCCTTCCCAATGATGCCCACTTGCAGCATGAAGCAGCCAGAGCAATCATTACCCACTTCTCCCCATCAGATGTTAGGGGCCATTCTTCTTGAGGGGGGTAACTGAGGTGTCAGATTGGTTAATAGGCAGTCAGGGTGGTCCCAGTGGAATTTGGGTTATAGAATGCTTGCTTCCCCAAAAAAGTTAACAACAACAAAATGTCACCCTCTTTCCTTAGGAATCTCCAAATTTACCATGAAAATATCAAGGGAATGGTGATCCCATCCTCCTGAGTTTATTGTGAAAACAAGTTACCTATCCCATCCTTCTGGATACTTTTCTGTTTTACCATGAGCAAGCCAGAAAGGATAAAGGATTGTAAATCAGGTCTTTTGATGGGTTCATCCCTGCCTTGTAACTACCATGGACCACTTTGGGTTTTTCCTCTCTTGGAAGCCTCCCTCTATGTTACTTTTTCTGGAGGTATTTCGCTTTTTAAATTTGAAAAAAAAAAAAAAACAAATAATGACTGAGGATATCCTGGTCTCATTTCAAATTTAGAACCTGCTCTGCATCCTTGGAATAAATTCCTCTTGATCATGATATATCATTATTTTTGTATATTGCTGCTTCTATTTTCTATTACTGAGAATTTTTCTGTATTCATGGGGGTTGTTTTCTGTAATTTTCTTTGAGCTTTCTTTTTTCTGGTTTGGGTTTCAGGGTAATAATAGCTTCATCAAATGAACTTGGAGTTGTCCCCTCTTCTATTTTTTTCAAGAGATTGTGTAGAATGCTTGTTTTATCTTCCTTAAACATCTGGTTTAAGGAAGCTCTCCAGCGAAACTATCTGGTATTGAAGATTTCTTTTGGGGAAGGGGAAAGAGGGCCTTTTAATTACAAATTCAGTTTTCATAGTATTTATAGAGACATTTTAATTATGTATCTCATATTGGGTGAATTACAACAGTTTGTGTTTTCTAAGAATTCACTCATTTAACCTAAGTTTTTAAATTTATCTGTAGAGTTGTTCATAGTATTCTCTTATTATTGTTTGATGACTGCAAGGTACATAATGATATTCTCTGCTTTATTTGTGATAATAATTAATATTCTCTTTTTATCTCTTTGTCATTTGTTAGATGTTTGTAAATTTAATTGTTCTCTTCAAAAACAATCTTTTGTTTCAATGGGTTTCTCTACTGCGTTTTGTTTTCTATTTCATTGATTTTTGCTTTCATTTTTCTTATTTCCTTCCTTCTTTTTGCTGTGAGTGTATTATCTTCTGCCTTTTTCTGAGTGAGATAAGAGCTTAGATTATTGACTTTAAATTTTTTTCTAATGTATGTGTTAATTGCTTTACACTTTACATTCTAATCTCTACTATTTTAGCTATATCTCACAAATTTTGATTTGTTCCCTCATTTTCATTTAGTTCTATGTATTTTTTTAAATTTCTATTAGAAATTTATCTTGGTCCCTGAATTATTTAGCAGTCTGTTTAGTTTACAATTTTTTGGAGAGTTTCTTGTTATCTTTGTCAAGGTTTTCTAGACTGATTCCATTGTGATCAGAAAATATATTCTGTATTATTCCAATTATGTCAAATATGGTGAAGGCTGTTTTATGACTGAGGATATAGTATATTTTGGTATGTGTGTGTGAAGACTTGAATAGAATGTGTGTGCTCTAAGTATCGATAATTTTCTTGTTCATTGATACTATTGTTGAGTTATTCTATACACTTGCTGATTTTCTATTTCCATCACTTGTTAAGAGAAGGGTTTTGAAGCTTCCAACCATAATTGTCGATTTGTCTGTTTCTCCTTTCAGCCTTGCTTCACATATTTTGCATCTCTTGTGTTTGATGCATGCACATTTAAGATTGCTATATCTTCTTGATTAATTGACCCTTTTATCTCTGAAAAGTTTCATTGCTGCAAAGTCTATTGTATTTCCCATTAATATGGCAAACTCCTGTTTTTTGGGTTAATATTTGCATGCTATAACTTTTTTCAAACTTTTACTTTCAAACTGTTTATGTCATCACATTTGAAGTGAGTTTCATGTAGCTAGTGCATATTTGGTCATGTCTTATAATCCATTCAATAAATTTGGGACTTGTGATTAGTATATTTCATCCATTTACAGTTAATATAATTAATGAAACAGTAGGGCTTAAGTCTGCCATTTAGTTTTTTATTTGCTGTTTGTTCTTTCTGTTTTTCATTTACCTATTTTCTTTTTTACCTCCCTATGACTTACTGGAATATTTTTAAAACTCTACTTGTTTTGTTTATGTGGTTTTAAATATATCTCTTTGTACAGCTTTCTTAGTGATTATTCTGGGCATTACAAATAACTTATCACAGTCTCCTAGCGTTGTCATTTTATCACTTTATGTCCTTTTATCCTCTCCATTTAAAAAATGATTGCCTTAAATAATTTCTCTACAAACATTTAGAACCACACCAGATAATGTTAAAATGTTTTGTTTCAACCATCAAACAATTTAGGAAATTCAAGAGAAGGAAACTCTTACACTTACCCATATTTTGGCTTATAGTGTTCTTCCTTCTTGATGTTCCATGATTCCCTTTTGTAAATAAATTGTTTCTTTTCTGTTTAGAGAATTTTCTTTAACCATTCTTTTAGGGAAATTCTTTTAGTGCCTTCATTTGAGAACATCTTAGTTTCTTCTTGCTTCCTGAGGAATATTTTCACTGGATGTAGTAGTCTGAGTTAACAGCTATTTTCTTTCAGAACTGGAAATGTGTTGTGCTACTTCCTTCTGACCTCCGCTGTTTCTGGAGAGAAATCCACTGTCATTCCAACTGCTTCTTCTACTGCTAGATTGTCATTTCTCTCTTGCACGGTTAAGATTTTTTTCTGTCTTTATAGTTTTTAATATAGTTTTTTTAACTTTTATTTAATGAATATAAATTTCCAAAGTACAGCTTATGGGTTACAATGGCTTCCCCCCCCCCATAACTTCCCTTCCACCCACAACCCTCCCCTTTCCCGCTCCCTCTCCCCTTCCATTCACATCAAGATTCATTTTCAATTATCTTTATATACAGAAGATCAATTTAGTATATATTAAGTAAAGATTTCACCAGTTTGCCCCCACATAGCAACACAAAGTGAAAAAATACTGTTGGAGTACTAGTTATAGCATTAAATAACAGTGTACAGCACATTAAAGACAGAGACCCTACATGATATATTTTTTAAAAAATTAATTAATTTTCTATGCAATTTCCAATTTAACACCAGGGTTCTTTTTTTTCATTTTCAATTATCTTTATATACAGAAGAATGATTCAGTATATACTAAGTAAAGATTTCATCAGTTTGCACCCACACAGAAACACATAGTTTAATTACAATATGTCTTGGTGTGTGGATTTGTGGGAATGGAATTTATATTCCTTGGGAATTCTAGATTTGTGTCTTTTGCCAAATTATTAAAGTTTTCGGCTATTGTTTCTTTTCCTTCTTTTCAGCCTTGCCCTCTTTCTCCTCTCTTTCAAGGAACCCGATGATTTGAATTTAGATCTTTTGCTGTTAACACAGATCTCTAAGGCTGTCTTCTTTTGCTTTCCAGACTACATTCTGTGAGTTGTTCAGATTAAATAATTATGGTTGATCCATCTTCCAGTACAGATTTGCTCCTCTCTCTCTCTCCACTCCGGTGTTGAGTCCATCCACTAAAGTTCTTATTTTGGTTACTGTATTTGACAGTTCTAGAGTGTTCGTTTGGTTCTTCTTTATATCTTCTCTTTCTTTGCTGAAGGTTCCAATTTGTTTCACTAGCTTCAAATGTGTTCATAAGTGCTCACTGAAGCATTTTCTTAAATTAATTTAATTATTTGAAAGGTAGAGTTATAGAGATTCAGAGGCAGAAAGAGAAAGGGAGAAGAGAGAGAGAGAGAGGTCCTCCATCCGCTGGTTCACTCCCCAAATGGCCGCAATGGCAGGAGCTGAACAAATCTGAAGCCAGGAGCCAGGAGCTTCTTCCAGGTCTCCCATGTGGGTGCAGGAGCCCAAGGACTTGCACCATCTTCCACTGCTTTCCCAGGCACACTAGCCAGGAGCTGGATTGGAAATGGAGCAGCTGGGACTCAAACTGGTGCCCATATAGGATGCCAGCCCTGCAGGCAGCAACATTATCCACTATGCCACAGTACCAGCCCCCACTGAAGCATCTTTTGAGGTGACTTTTTTTTTTATTATTACTTATTTGAAAGAGTTACAGAGAGAGGTAGAGCCAGAGAGTGAGGTCTTCCATTCCACTGGCTCACTTACCAAGTGACCACAATAGCCAGAGCTGAGCCGATCCAAAACCAGGATCTTCTTTCGGGTCTCCAACATGGATGCAGGGGCCCAAGGACCTGGGCCATCTTTCACTGCTTTACCAGGCCATAGCAGAGAGCTGGATCAGAAGAGGAGCAACTGGGACACAAACCGGCGCCCATATGGGATGCCGGTGTTGCAGCCTAAGGCTTTAACCTGCTGCACCACAGCGCCAGCCCCTTGAGGTGACTTCTTCAAAGTTTCTGTTGGGTAATTCTAATATCCTTGACATCTCAGCATCAATTTGTTGTCTTTTTTTTTTCTTTTAATTCAATATGAGATCTTCCTGGTTCTTGATACGATGAATGAATTTTCCATTTAAAATCTGTTGTTCAAGGATATTGTTTTATGAGACTCTGGATTTTCTATAAACTTCTCTTCTTGGTAACTGAGTACAAGAGCACTCCAACATGGGATGATGTGTGTAAGTGCATGTGTGTCCTGTCACTGCCGAGTGTGAGCAGAAGTCTAGGTTTCCATTGACTGTCCATTGACACCTGATGGATAAGACCTTCTCATTACTACTGGGCAGGAACAGGAAGTGAGAAGTCAGAATACTTCCCTGAAATTTTTACCATGGCTTCCACTGACACCATGTTAAGGAGACTCATTATTAATGGGTATGATGAACGATTTGCCTCTCTACTAGGCCTTCCCAATGTCACCCTACTGGGGAAAACTTCAGCACGTCACTGCGGCCAAACTGGAGTGCAGACCCAGGCTCCCTCCATGGTCTCCACTGGCATCACAAGAAAAGAAGCCCTTGGTACAGAGTTTAGAAGTAGAAATAAATCCGAGGCTCCCAGGACGGCGCCGTGGCTTAACAGGCTAATCCTCCGCCTTGCGGCACCGGCACACTGGGTTCTAGTCCCGGTTGGGGCGCCGGATTCTGTCCCGGTTGCCCCTCTTCCAGGCCAGCTCTCTGCTATGGCCCGGGAAGGCAGTGGAGGATGGCCCGGGAAGGCAGTGGAGGATGGCCCAAGTGCTTGGGCCCTGCACCCGCATGGAAGACCAGGAGAAGCACCTGGCTCCTGGCTTCGGATCAGCACTATGCGCCGGCCGCAGTGGCCATTGGAGGGTGAGCCAACGGCAAAAAGGGAGACCTTTCTCTCTGTCTCTCTCTCTCACTATCCACTCTGCCTGTCAAAAAAAAAAAAAAAAAAAAAAAAATCTGAGGCTCCCTATTCAGCATGCTCTGACATGACCACAGCATGAGAACAGGAGTGCCTTCTTCAATTTCACTTCATGTATTTTGAAGTCACTTTATCACTGATCATTAGCCCCATCCCCAATGAAACTCTTGTTTGCTCTTCATGTCTAATTTACTTAGCAATTAATGTAAGTATACAAACTGATTTTAAAATTAACATTCACCTGCTTTGCTTTTTGCCATTCTTTTAGTTTCAATCTCTTTGCATCGTGATGCCTAAAAATGTGTCTATAATAAACAACATAATTCTGGATTTTTTTCCCCCAAATTTGTCAACATTTACGTTTTCCTTTTTACATTTGTTCAATTATAGATTTTTTTGAACATTTTCCTACCTGCCTAATTTATTCTCCACTTTTTCTATGACACATTTTAATACATTCGCTGATTTGTTCTTTTTTAATTTGGATATCTACATATATCTCCTAGAAAACATATTGAGTACATTCTCATACATTACAGTTCTCCTTCAATCCACATTATGTTGATTTTATCCAGACAGCACACTTTTCAGGCTATAATGGATACACCGTCTCATTTTCTTCCATCTTAGTAATGTTTTAATGACAACAAAAAGCTGCTGAAATATTAAATTTTTTCTACTTCATATATTTATTGAAGATTACTCTAAATTTGTCTCTTCACTTCTTGGTGTGCTTTATCCAAAATTCTTTCCCATCTTTGAGTGGGAAATCGTGTGAGGTCTTATGCATGAGAGATTATTTTTATCTAGCCCTCATGCTTGAATGACAATTTTGCTACATACAAAATTCCAGATTTGAAATTGTTTTTCTTAAATATTTTTTAAAATATTCTTTAAAAAACTACTATTTTTTACAGATATATATACATATAACATATATATATATACATATTCTTATATATATGTATATGTATATATCTATTTGGAGTGGGCATAACTTGTCCCAAGGCAATGTTAGATGTAAGACAGAAACTCCTGAGCTCTATCCTTATTTTATCCCCCAACAGAACTGCTGAGTTGCCTCCTGCCCCAGAGCAATGCCCCATCCCTCTCCAAACACACACAAGACACAACTTCAAAGCAGCCAGCATTACCCCAGGAATTCCTCACAGTTCTCTCCATATATTGTTATTCTCCCTCTGTGGCAATGATTCTCATTGTGGGCTGCCTGTTACAATCGCTTGGGAATGTTTTATAAATCCTAACACTCTCAGACCAATTAATGGAGAAGCTCTTGGGATAATACTAACTCATCTTTTTTTCCCCCTTGCAGACTAGAGGTCTTTTCTACATTTCTTTATTTGCTTTTACTCCCATTATGCTGTGGATTCATAGCGAATAGAACAGGCCCCTCTGCGTTGGTTTTCACAAAGTGAGCTTCTCTGGGTGGAGCAGGCTGATGCTTCAGCTGCAATCACGCGCCTTTCTCTTTGGCTTCCTTCTGTTTCCTAATCATTTTCCTTCACACATTTCAGGACGCCATCTCAGATCTGAGCGTGCTTAATGCGTTCAACACGTACGTTAATTCTCTTGGCAAGACTCTTTCCTTTAACTTGTTTGTTTACTGCAATGCCAAAAGGATGCTGGGTAACATCCTAGACTCTTCCAGCTTTGCCATGGTAACATTTGTCAGCATTACTTTTTGAACAGTGCCCATTCCCCTGATGTCTAAAATATCCCCTTTCTTGTAGATTAGCATGTATTTGGCCAAAGGAGCAACCCCATGCTTTCTGAAAGACTTAGAGAACATACTTTGGGTGCCTTTCCTTTTTACCTTTGCGTTCATCATCTTGTCAAATTATCAAAAGATAGAGGTTGTGGTTTAAATGAAGGCACACTTTTTAAAAACATCTCAGGATATTGCAATGTGTATCCAGGGTTGAGAATACTCTTGCTTCTTCGAGTTGATCTTGGAGATAAGAACCAGAAAGTAGGATACTTTAATATCTTGGTAGAAACTCAAATCATAAATGACCTCTCCATAGCCAAATACATCCATCTTTTCTAGCTCAACCTCATGAGCATCTCCATGATACTTGAACTTCCCTCTGGAAATTCCTTCCTCAGATGGTTGCTAAAGTCCATGATGCCTTGGCTCTCATCTAACTTATTTCATTGTCTCCCCTTCCCTCTGCTCTCTTACCAAAATCCTAGAATTGGTTGCTTCTCGGTAGTGATGGTCCATGATTCTCTTCCCTCCAAGAACCCTGCCAGCAAATACATCTCTAGTCCTGATCTCACCCCCATATTCTTTCTCTAATTCACCTCCATTTGAATGCCACATTGGCATCTCAAATGCAATCTATCTAAAATGGGACTCATAAATTTTTGTATAAACCACTTCTTTTGTGGCTTCCCCTTATCAACCCAAGCACCATCTTCAGGATCATCTTTATTTCTTCTTTTTATACTTTATTTCTAAAGTTTAGTTGAACTTCCCTGTACAGTACCACTTTTACATTATGCCATCTTCCAAGTTCAGATTCTGACAATTTCCTGTCTAGACTATTGAATTAGCCTCTTGTTCAGTCTCCCTTCTTTGTTACTCCCTACCCTCTGTGTAATCTATTCAACACTGTCAGATACAGTACAGGGGACAATTCCAGTTACGTAACTCACATCCCATTGCTTAAAACCCATTAACAATCTATCATCAAAGTACAAGGTCCCTGGCATCCAGTGCTCTTAATTATGGCTCAAAGTGTTTTCCTGCCCATTTTTGCAAGTATCTCCAACACTTGATAGGACTATTTTTTTTCTTTTTTAAGTAGAAAGAACATAAACTTTATATCAGACAGAATTAGTTTCAAATGCCAATCTGTGACTACTACTTTAGATAATTTGCTAAACTACTATGAGGCTCAGTTTCCACATTTAAACAGAAACAAAATATACAGACAATAATAGATAACTATTAGGACTATTTTGTGTACATTATAATGCCATAAGAATTGTTGTTAGATCTGAAATGCACCTGCTACATCCGGTCCACAAGTTAGGAGTTGGGATTTTTTGTTTTTGTTCTTATTGTTTCATTCTTTTGTTCTATAGTCGTTATGTGTAGCTGTTTCTTCTGGCTATGTTCTATGCCAAGCATTGACAAAACTGTAGCCCATGAGCCTGCCTTGGACTTAACTGAACCACATTCATTCATTTAAGCATTGTCTGTGCCTGCTTTCCTCCTACAGTGCAGGGTGGAATAGCTGTGACAGAGACAATGAGGCTTGCAAAGCCCAAAATATTTGGCATCTGACCCTTTACAGAAAAAGTTTGTCAACCCCTGTTCTAAGGTTTCCTCCTTTTCTCACTTCAAATTATTTTCCTGGGGTAGTGGTTGTTACATATGTCCACAGATTATTCAACAAAACTCACCTCTAAAGGTGGAGCATTACAAAAATCATTTTTTAAGATTCTAACTAAAGTAGTTGGGTTACTGACACCCCCCTGGAAGACCTGAATTGAGTTCTTAGCTCCCAGCTAAGCCTGGCTCAGCCCCACCCATCAGTGGCATTTTCAAGAGTAAACCAATGGATGGGAGCTCTCTCTGTCTCAAATATCTCTTTCCCTCCTTCGCCTTCTGTGAGTGTGTGTGTGTGTGTGTGTGTCTCCTTTCTCTCACATAAGATAATAATAGTAATAGTAATAATAATAATAATAATAATAGTGGAAACTAATTCCTACCCCCTTAAATGTGGACTAAAAATTGTAACTTGCTTGTAGCAAAATAGAATGTGACATTGTAACTGTGTGCACCATCTTAGATTAAATTATAAGAGGCACTTGTTGGATTGTCAGTTCTGTGAGTGGTCAGCCAGCACATCATGAAGACACTCAAGTAGCCTGAGGGGATTCCAGGCAGAGAGAGCGGCAACCTCCTCGCAACAGCCAGCGCCAATGCCAGCCGTGTGGGAGCCCCTCCAGGACCTGCGGAAGCCTTCAGAAGAACTTTCTGACCACAGCCCCCTATCAACATCTTGACTAGAAACCTCAGAAGAAACCTCAATCCAGAACCTCCTGGCTAAGCCTCTCCAAATATCTGACCAATAGAAACTGTGAGGATAATAAATGCTTAATGTTGTTGTAAGCCACTATGATTTGGGTTAATTTTTTAATATGGCCATAGGTGATGAATGGTGACCGTCCGCAGGTCATAGACAAATGCACACCACAACCTGGCCTTCTCCTATGACCTCATACCTTTGTATATAGCTGCCTATTCCATGTCTGTCTGTAGATATCCCAAAGGCATCCAAAACCCAACATATGCAGGCTTTCTGTCTATTCCCATTTAAGTAGTCCTTTCCTTAATAGTGGCACAAGATTAATCCATAAACTCAAATGTGGGCATCTGTGATACTTGTTTCTCCTTCACATTCTATATCCAACCCCTCACCAACTTTAGTTGAATGAACTACTATACAGCTTTCAAATCGGGGCGGTGCTTTTGCGCAGTAGATTGAGAATACTATCTCATTGTCTTTGACATCTGCTCCTCACGAGGAGTCTGCTGTAAGAGAACTCGTTGACAGTAATCTATCTTTCCCTCTGATAGCTGTGAGGGATTCTGTACATTCTCGAACCTAAATGTAGATTTGTTTTATTATCTGACTTAAGACTTGGTGGGATTTTTTTCAGTCTGAAGATTTACATATCTCTTCAACTCTTGACACTTTCAATCTTTATGGCCTTTTGAATATTACCTTTTGACTCCTCTCTCAACTACTTTTGTGTCAGCCTGGGCACTATCAGGAGACGGAACACACATCAGTAATTTTTTTTGGCAGGCAGAGTTAGACAGTGAGAGAGAAAGACAGAGAGAAAGGTCTTCCTTCCGTTGGTTCACCCCCCAGATGGCTGCTATGGCCGGCGCTGTGCCAATCCGAAGTCAGGAACCAGGTGCTTCCTCCTGGTCTCCCATGCAGGTGAGGGCCCAAGCACTTGGGCCATCCTCCACTGCCTTCCCAGGCCACAGCAGAGAGCTGGACTGGAAGAGGAGCAACCGGGACAGAATCAGCACCCCAACCGGGACTAGAACCCGGGGTACTGGTGCCGCAGGTGGAGGATTAGTCTAGTGAGCCATGGCGCCGGCCACACATCAGTAATTTTAGCAAATACTTACTCTAACAAGTTGTTAATCATGTCAAGTGCAAAATGAGGGCACTAATGTATGGAACTAGTGACTACAGGAAGCTGCTACCACACTAGGATTAAGAGAGCAAAGGATGAGATTAGCATTATTAAAATTTACAAACTTGGAGGAAGGACCTGGCAGAACTGAAACTAGCATCTTTGAGCAAGGTATGCTGGCTAATTGGTGCCAGTGTTTCTGAGGGGAACACCGATACTGGTTAAACAACTTTTGGAAAAACTGTAGGTTGAGATAACTGCTCCTACTGGAATGAAGTCCACTACCTGAATGAGTATTAACCATCATTCCCTAAGGCACTGATCTACTCTCAGAAACCAATGATCTAAGTCTTCCACTCCAGACAACGGCTTTGTTTTTAGGCACATCTTAATCAATTTCCCTCTTGCTTTCCAGCTCAACTATTTATTTTAAGCATGACTGTGTTTGGAGCAGATAGGGCTGAGGCCTTCACCAACCCAGTCATTTGTGCAAGAGTCTCTGTGGGCTTCTCTTCATCTCCACTGTCTTCCACCTGTTCTGAAGTATTATCTTTTCTTCCCTGGACTACTAGTACTGTCTTCTACCTTGCCCACCTGCATTCATTCTAGCATGTCTACTACTTTTTCTCTGCCCTGCAACTAATGTTTTCTAAGCCCTGATATAAAAAGCATCATGTCTCATATAAGTTACTTCTCATGGCTCTTACAATATAAAAATGTTTCCCATAAGACATGTGTGCCCTGGCAGGTACCATCTTGTATCATGTTTCTTAGTCTGTGTTCTTTGGCCACTCTGGCCTTCTTTCCTATTCCCAAATAAGACTAAGCCTTTGCATTTGCTGATGTCCTTGCCTCTGCCTCTTCCAAGCTCTTTGCAACTGAATCCTATCTCATCCTAGAGCTCATAAATCAAATGTCATTTCTTCTTAGTTTCCTTCAGACTAGTTAAATTCAGTTTATATGGTGGCACTACCCTAGGTACCTGTTTTAACTCAATTTATTACAGGTGACTTGATAATATATCCACTGGAGTATAAGCTCCAAAAGAGAAGAAAACATAAGCCTCCCAAATTCCTAGCAAGAGTTTCTGACACACAGTAGGCAAGTACCTTTCTCTGAAGGGAGGAGAGAACTTCCACTTTGACTACGACCCTATCGGAATAAGATCAAAGTCGGCGAACTCTAAAGGCTTCCATAGCCTTGGCAACTCATGATTAGAGCCTAGGGAGATTACTGACGCCATGAACAGGAGTGTCAAATTGTTAAGTCAGCAACAGGAGTCACTGTGTACTTACATCCCATGTGGGATCTGTCCTTAATGTGTTGTCTATTGTGAAGTGATGCTATAACTAGTACTAAAACAGTATTTTTACACTTTGTGTGTCTGTGTGGGTGCAAACTGATGAAATCTTTACTTAGTATATACTAAATTGATCTTCTGTATATAAAAATAATTGAAAATGAAAAAAAAAACCTGGTGTTAAATTGGAAATTGCATAGAAAATTATTTAATTTTTTAAAAATATCATGTAGGATCTCTGACTTTAACGTGCTATACACTGTTATTTAATGCTATAACTAGTACTCCAACAGTATTTTTCACTTTGTGTTGCTATGTGGGGGCAAACTGTTGAAATCTTTGCTTAATATATACTAAACTGATCTTCTGTATATAAAGAGAATTGAAAATTAATCTTGATGTGAATGGAAGGGGGAGAGGGAGCGGGAAAGGGGAGGGTTGTGGGTGGGAGGGAAGTTATGGGGGTGGGAAGCCATTGTAATCCATAAGCTGTACTTTGGAAATTTACATTCATTAAATAAAAGTTTAAAAAAATAGCTATTTGTAGACTCAGTACATGAGCCATAATAAATGATCATTGAATTTCGATGTGTTTTGCACCAA
The DNA here is from genome assembly GCF_033115175.1 of Lepus europaeus. Classification (NCBI taxonomy): domain Eukaryota; kingdom Metazoa; phylum Chordata; class Mammalia; order Lagomorpha; family Leporidae; genus Lepus; species Lepus europaeus. The sequence continues at coordinate 103,342,437 of NC_084835.1, read as the reverse complement.
TGAGCTCGTAAATCTTGGTCCTTTTTCTGAAGTTGGAACACAGTTATATCGCATAACTGTGTGATGATACATCTGACATAATTCCTTTCTTTTCTGCTATGGTTCTGGTATTCTCTGTTAGTACATATTTATCAAGATCAGGAGCCTTAGACAAGGAGTCTGGTTTAGTGGTTAAGGTGCCATTTAGGGCACCTGTGTCTGGGTTTGAGTCCTGACTCCACTCCCAATTCCAGCTTCCTACAGGCAATAGTGGATGACTCCAGTAGTCAGGTCCCTGCTACTCATGTGGGAGATCTGGATCCCGGTTTCAGCCTGGTCCAGCTCCAGCCATTGTGCGCATTTGGGGAATGAACCAGCAGTTGGAAGTTATCTCTGTTACTGTCTTTCTCTCTTCTCTCTCTCCCTGCCTTTCAAATAAATTAAATTTAAAAGTAATTTAAGCAGTCGGCGCCATAGCTTAACAGGCTAATCCTCCGCCTTGTGGCGCCGCACACCGGGTTCTAGTCCTGGTTGGGGCGCCGGATTCTGTCCCGGTTGCCCCTCTTCCAGGCCAGCTCTCTGCTATGGCCCGGGAGTGCAGTGGAGGATGGCCCAAGTCCTTGGGCCCTGCACCCGCATGGGAGACCAGGAGAAGCACCTGGCTCCTGGGTTCGGATCAGCGCGATGCGCCGTCCACAGCAGCCATTGGAGGGTGAACCAACGGCAAAAAGGAAGACCTTCCTCTCTGTCTCTCTCTCTCACTATCCACTCTGCCTGTCAAAAAAAAAAAACCTAATTTAAGCTTAACAAAGTCATATTTACACTACATCATTGTCATAAGGAGGCTTTTCATCCTGATGATTACAAAAAAAGATCAGGGGCTTCTATATTATTTTTAAATTCTCAGTCCTGAGTACATTGTCATGGAGATAGTATACAATCAACTAATTCTTATTATTCATTATCATGATTAAAAATTAATGTAAAAGGTAAAACTACTCCCCAAACAGTAGTCTATACTTTCTGTGTCTTTGTGGGTGCAGTCTGTTGAAATCTTTACTTAGTATATACTAAATTGATCTTCTGTATATAAAGACAATTGAAAATGAATCGTGATGAAGAATGGGATGGGAGAGAGAGTGGGAAATGGGATGGTTGCGGGTGGGAGGGAGGCTATGGAGGGAGGGAAAGCCACTATAATTCAAAAGCTGTGCTTTGGAAATTTATATTTATTAAATAAAAGTTAAAAAATAATAAAAAAACTTAATGCCATTTTTGTTAATGCAGTAAAAATTTGCTAATTCTATTATTCCCCCAAGTAGTATATAACTTGAAAAAATGTTATAATTATTGTTACAATATTGTTATAATATATTGTTATAATGTTATAATTACTTGAGTAATGTTATAATTATCTAGCACACTATTAGGCAATGCAAAGTTTCACAGATATTAGTCCATTTTTCCGGTGTCTTATATTTTAAATTAATGACATATTATAGTATTTTTTTAAAAACCTTTAAATGCTTTACTTTGTCTGAAAATATGAATAATTTCAGATGGTGTTCAAAATGGTTTAAATTACACAGATGTGGTGAACATGCAGTGAAACCTTAGAGAGGCCTTAAAGAATTCACTAAGAATGATACATGAGCCAAGGACATGACATTTATCTTGGAGGATTTTTCTCCCCCTGAACAAGTTTGATAAAATGCCTTTTTTTCCACTTCGACCTTAAGCACTTAGAAATCATTTGTTTTACAAAAGCCCTGTGGTCCGAAATTATGGCAACCAGATTGGTGACTTCTGTCTCATATTTCAATGGTGCATGGTTTACGGCTTTATTTTAGGGGTTTGCTTTTAAATAAAAGTTTATAGATAGATTTCACTCCCGTGCCTTTGTTGAGGTGCTCCCTTACAGAACAGCTTTGTGCTTCCAAAGCTGGCTTCAAGCACAGCGCTGCACCTCTACCGCCCTGCCTGTGTGTGCTCCTTCCTCCCAGGTTGAGAGCTACTGCGCCCATGTGTTCGTTCATCCAGGTTCAGTGCTTCTGCAGTCTTCTTACCTTTGCCATTTTAATGAAATGAGTGAATTTTATTTTAGCACCCAAACATGGTAGTATCTTAAGTCTTCTTTTCATGAAGAGGATCCCAATTACTTTCTTGTGTTTACTTATATCTCTTTACCACTAAGTCATCAGGTTGATTCAGTAAGATTTGTACTACAGCCCTTCCTAAATGTGGGCTAACTTTATATCATCATCATTCTCCAGATATTTTAATTTGGTGTGTCTAAGAGACATAATAGCCGATGCTGTGCTAGGCAGCTATCAATCTTGGCCTACATTTTGTTTCCCAGAACATTTCTGTTGATGATGACCTCAGGCCTTCTTGTGAGCATACTCAGCGCATCACAGAGACTTGTCGTGAATTTTCCCGACATTTGTACAATCGTAAAAGTTTTCCAAAGTGAAGTGAAAAACTATATTATTTTTCCTGAAGATCATTATACAAATTATAAAGTTACAAATTTTATGCAGCATATGATGCTTAGTTCATGGAAACTCCCATAAATTTATAAAATTGATTGCTAGTAATTCATCAATTCATGAAGAAATATTTAGCATGCTATCCTGTCCTAAACTCTTCTGAAGTCTGTTGAGTTTTTGCTATTTCCCCGAAGGCTTATCCTATGCTTCATTCTAGTTTGAAATTTTTATTATCTATGTACTGTTTTTTTCATAGAACCAGTGATGTCATCTATTTGCTAGCCTCAAATACATATTTACTGATGTCCTAGACCAAATCGATTTTTCCACAGACATCAAAAGACTGGATCATCTGTAGAAAGTGATGTATACACTTTATAGCTTGTATCAAGGGTGTGAAATTATGATTAATCCTGTCTAGATTAATATATTCCATATCAACCTAGGGCATAGTCATATTTCATATAAAACAAACTCTCCTGGCCGGCGCTGTGGCTCAATAGGCTAATCCTCCACCTTGTGGCGCCAGCACACCGGGTTCTAGTCCCGGTCGGGGTGCAGGATTCTGTCCCGGTTGCCCCCCTTCCAGGCCAGCTCTCTGCTATGGCCCAGGAGTGCAGTGGAGGATATGGCCCAAGTGCTTGGGCCCTGCACCCCATGGGAGACCAGGATAAGCACCTGGCTCCTGGCTTCGGATCAGTGCAGTATGCCGGCCACAGTGCAGCGGCCGCAGCAGCCATTGGAGGGTGAACCAATGGCAAAGGAAGACCTTTCTCTCTGTCTCTCTCTCTCACTGTCCACTCTGCCTGTCAAAAAATTTAAAAAAAAAACTCTCCAAAGCTTATTTTTAATGAACATCAATACTTCATATTTAGTTAACAAATATGTATGTATATGTGTCTAGAATTGAAATTTTCTAGAACATTTCAATGTGTAATAAAATAAAATAATTCCATTAGACACAACTTTTAAAAATAAGATAACAATATTAATGAAAAAGAATAATAATTAGATCTCAGTAAAAAAAAAAATACTTTTTTTAGTTGCCACCTGCGACACTGACATCCCATTTGGGCGTTGGTTCATGTCCTGGCCGCTTCACTTCCCATCCAGGCCCTTCTAATGGTTTAGAAAAAGCAGCAGAAGATGGCCCAAATGTTTGATCCGCTGCAACCCACGTGGGAGACCTGGATGAGGTTCCTGGCTCCTAGCCCAGGCTTGGCCATTATAGCCATTGGGAAGTGAACCAGCAGATGCAAGATCCCTCTCTCTCTCTCTCTGTTTCTCTCTCTCTTTCTGTAACTTTAACATTCAAATAAATTAATAGACTTTTTTTTTTTTTACAGGCAGAGTGGACAGTGTGAGAGAGAGAGACAGAGAGAAAGGTCTTCCTTTTGCTGTTGGTTCACCCTCCAGTGGCCGCCGCGGCCAGTGCGCTGCGGCTGGCACACCGTGCTGATCCGAACCCAGGAGCCAGGTGCTTCTCCTGAACTCCCATGGGGTGCAGGGCCCAAGCACTTGGGCCATCATCCACTGCACTCCCTGGCCCAGCAGAGAGCTGGCCTGGAAGAGGGGTAACCGGGACAGAATCCGGCTCCCCGACCGGGACTAGAACTTGGTGTGCTGGCGCCACAAGGTGGAGGATTAGCCTATTGAGCCACCGTGCTGGCCAAATTAATAGACTTTTAAAAATAACTTTTTAAAGTTAGTCTATCGAATTCAGCCTAAAATGTAAATACCAAAACAAACAAACCAAAACCCACAGGGATTTCATTGGAAGGTGCACTGTTGTGAAGTTAGTGAGCTAGTCAAATTCTCTCAAATCCCCACTCTCACACATTTGAGATTTCTGTTTCAGTTCTTGACATCATCCAACTTCTAGAGACATTTCACCAGTGCTCATTCTGAATCCATGGGTATGAAAAGAAAAGGCCAAGATCACTTATCCCCACTAGGTCCCACAGTTAGGCCATTTTCAGCCTTTATGTGATTCTCATCAAAATCCAGGAGAAGTATGTAACCCTATGAAGCCCTTCCTGACTTCAATACACTCACATCCACTCCTTTCTTGTGTCACATGGTACCCCAAAGAAACCATTATTGGGTCATCTATGACACCTCATTTCACTAATTAGGATACATTTCTGTTCCCTCTACTATACCATAAAGCCTGAGATCCTAAGAATACTATGGCTTTTCTCTGTCGCACTTTGTACAAAATCTGGGACATCGTCAATGTCCCATATATGTTTGCTGCCTCAAGTCTTCATAGAAAGAAAACATAACCTTCAGCACAATTGCAGTCTGAAAATAACTGAAACATAGTATTAGAATTCATCAAACAAAAAGCCATTCATTTTGAGCAGAAGTCTCTAACCAACTAGAGACAGACTGCAAAACAGACTTTTGAACATCAAGAGGTGTTGTTCATAGGTTACTTTATTCTCAACTTTTCATGTTGTGATCATATCAATAAGCTTATCTTTGGCACCAAAGAAAGAATCACTATTCTTGGTTCAAGTCTGGATAGGATTTTAGAAGTTGTTTTCAGATAATTCCAGTGTTCAGTGGTTATAATTCCCTATAAAATTTGACTACACAATCCACGCTTCCCCCAATTTATGTCCTCTGCACTGTCAAATATGATATAATCAGAACACACATTCTTTTATTATTTTTCCCTTACAAAAAGAAAATTGGAAAAATACATTATTTGCTTTTAAGTGGAAAGGTATTACATTTTCCAGATGCTGGTACTTCCGGAAGCATTAAAGATCTCTTGTTGAAATTTTTAGAAGGGATCACGTTATCATGCATTTTACACTCCTGGTCAAGCTGTCATCACTACCGATGCATAACTACCTACATATGCCCATTTCCTTGAGAGAGGAGAGGCAGAATGATTCTAACTCTCCTCAAGTTTCACATACATTTGAGACTTTATATGTCCAGTCTCAAATGGTCAGAATTGGAGGCATGAAAGTTTTCTCTTGGAACAACCAACTTATATAAAAACACCACCTGTAAAGCAATCAATTTTTTTTAAAACAAACAAAAGCACTTCACCAAAGCCTGAGCACTATTTTTCAACAGTATATAGTAATTACAGACAATAAAGGATGGTGAGATTATTTCTAGATAAATTTTGCTGCAGAATAAGGAAAATATGATCTACTAGAGGAAATCTCCTGATAAATCAAGGATGGTGAATGATATGATTATTGAGATACTTATTCCCTCAGAGTCTTCTTTTAAGTAGAAGCCTTGATAGAATACATGCTGATTTATATTTCTAACAAAAATGTGAAACAAATCTACTTTTCCATCCCAACTGGGCTTCCTCCAAACAAGCTGCCTTATCCCTGAGGAATTGGAATCGTGTGCACCATAAAACAGCACAATGCATCCTAAAATGCTGACATTTCATTTTTAATTGACTTCAAACGGAAATTGTTCCACTGGGGAAAAGGAAAGCAAAGCAGGATTTTGATAGAAATTAATAGGGGAAAGACAGAAATACTTTTCTCTGTCATAAAGTCATCCACTGTGGAAGGCTGCCAGTCCTCTTGCCTGAATCCGAGATTATCTCCAGGATTACATTCAGTGGAAAGAACACATTTTATGAGGGTGGAACGAGAAATCATATTTGGATGGACGTGGCAAATGAAATGAAAGAAATGAAAAACACTGCTTTGCTTCTATTTTAAAAAGTCCTGTGAAAGTACAGTTCAAGAGAAAACTTGAATATTATGGTAAGAACAAGCGATAACAAAAGCAAAAGAGTTCATATAATTAACAAAAATATCTACAAAAATGAATTAGAAAATACATACTTTGGAAGGTGAGATAGGCTACTGAGACTAAAATTCTCACAATCAATGAGAAAGATATTTTTTAAAACAGTTTTATAACAATACCTACAGCATTAGTACCTTTAAGAGTTGTGGTTAACATCATAGTGATAATATTATTAAAGATTACTATTCAAATTTTTCTATGGGGATTTTAAAATACTTTCACAAGAATTTTTATATTAAACACTACAAAAATATTGTGAAGATAGCTTTCCTTAAGAAAAAAAAAGTATTTTACTCTGAAATAAAGCACACTTTGAGTATAAAAGTCCAGAAATTTAGTGAAAGCACTTTTTAATGATTAGAATTTCTAGAAATAGGATATTTGGCACTATAGTTAAGCCACTGCCTGGGACACCCACATTCCATGTTTGAGTGCCTAAGTTGAGGTTCTGGCTATATTTCTGGTTCTAGTCTGTTGCTAATTAGTATCCTGGAAACAGCAGGTAATAGTTCAAGTAGATAGGTCCTTGAATACATATGGGAGACCTGGGTTGAGTTCCTGCCTTCTGGCTTCAGCTTGGTCCCACTCTGGCTATTGTGAGCATTTGGAAGTGAACCAGTAAAGGGGAGATTCTCTCTCTCTCTCTCTCTCTCTCTCTCTCTCTCTCTATATATATATATATATATATATATTTGTCTCCTGTCTCAATCTCCATCTCTCTCCCTCTATCTTTCAAATAAATTAAATACACAATTTTAATTTTTTTTCTGGATGAAGCATAATGTTTTGTGCAAAGACAAAATGTTGGCTTTTCCATATCAGCCATTCCAAGACATGATTAAAAGAGGGCCATAATAGGGTGAATGAAGTTAGGATGTTTGATTCTAAGGAGTTCATAGTTCAACGTTGCAGAAAGGGACTTATAAAGATAAATAGCATGGGATAGCTGCTTTCATTGAGACGGAGACAAAATCATAGAACAAAGATGGCTATTTCAAGGAGTTGGATGGCAAATGAGAGGAAGGGCATAAAAACATAGCTAAGAAGAGAGTTGCATGAATGAAAAATGAGTTGGTTTGCATGTTTTCGGAATGTGGAAACTTGCATAGGTTTCCAAGTTGAGTGAAAGAAGAGAAGGAAAGTTTGAGCGCTCATGAGTAGTGAGACAAGTGATGGGTAAATATGGCTATTCTTTCTCATTTGGGTCTTTCCAGAGCTTCCCCCAGTGAACCTCTTGACTGATTTCCTGAGCTAGCTCAGACATAAGGTTTTACATTCATTAGAATCGATCAAAATAAGATGTGGCATGTTTCAGGTCTAAAGGCCAGATGTTTTCACTCATCCGAATGCCTGGGCCTGTACTTCTTCAGGGTCAACCTATCCAAAGTGTGGAAGGCAGCCCTAGAGTGAGATATGTGCCTGAGTGAGGAAATAATCTACGTTGTGGCAAAGACCACTGATTCTTCCTGGAAGTTTCTTCACATACAGTAAGTTGGTCAGTTATGCCTACCAAATTTTAAGGAAGAGTACCAATTAATTTTTTAAAATTTTATAAAATTAATGTTGAAACAATGAATAATCACGAAGAAAAAACAAGAACAAAACTTCCTTTATCCCTGACTCTTGCTGACATTGCACTAAAAATTCACAAAATTAATATCTACATCACTTGATGAAAGTAATTTGGATAATTCTAATAAAAATAAGAAATTGATTATCTCAGCCTCAAATTTGCCACAATTAAAGAGAAATTCCATTTGATTTGGATTGTTTCTCCCTAAAGAATCTTCCTTTTATAATGAAAGATAGTGCAATATGTTCTGAATAGATGTTTAAAATCTCTCTCATAAGTTCTGGAAATCTCTCTCATTGAAACAGTCCCAGCTTGACAGCCCTGCAATAACCATTAAATATTAAAATAACATTAAAGAGCAACTGCTCAACTCATAGATTTAGCTGCAAAACTCCAATTCACACTAATGGGACTCACATAGATAAATCCCCATGTGCTATACTGAAAATTTACCCCCAAGGATCCAAGGATCAGACACAATCAAGAAAATGATGAATTTGCTTTCAAAAAAAAAAATCAATTCACTACACTACCAAAGTATTTATTCATAGAATTTCAATCACAGAATCATTCTGAAAATCAGATTGCAAATTTGCATTCATATACTATACATTTGTGATATAATAAAATTCATACCTCTATTGCAGGATAATTTGTCTGCTGTAAAGACATTTATAAAGTTATATGAAACTATGCCTCATTTATGAAGATATCCTAGAGCCAAAATTTAATTCTTTATATGTGAACCAACTCTATAGACACCACCATCATAATGCTTAAGCTTAAGGACAACTTTTTGTTGTCTTTGTTATATGTTTGATGTGAGAGGGGAAAACAGTATAAGTAATTAATAGTACTAAAACTTAAAATTATAACCAGATCTTACCAAAGACTTCCTTTCAAGAAATCATAGAAATTGTGATATAGTGACCACACATTATAATAATCACCCAGGTCAACCATCTTGGAACCAGTTACAAACTACTGAAAAGATAGTTTTCCTGTTTTCTTTTTTAGTGTATTTATTTTCAATAAACAAATTTGATAGTTAAGATTGTATGTATTTATCATGCAGACAATGTGTTTAATGGAAATTATTCTAGGCTAAAGTTTAGCTTACTCAAATACTGAACTAAGAGAAGTCATTTACAGTGTCACTCACAACTTTATTAGTTATAAAATGGAGATGATGGACTTGGGAATCTTCAGTATCTGTCAGTAATGAGTTGTTTTTTTTTTTTTTTTTTTCTGACAGCTAGTTTGATTCCTAATGCATCTGACTAGATTTTCCTGTTACACCATCATCACAACCACCTCCACCACCACACATATACACAAACATAAACTGGAGAAATAAAACTTTAAATCTTCAATTTTTAAAAAAAGATTTATATAACTAAAATTATAAATCTTAAATATAGCTCTGGTATAGATATATCTGTAATATCCTATAAAATTCCTATTGTTCAATGCCAAAGTATTTACCAGGCTTGAAAGAAGCCTAGGAAATGAGAAAGAAGAGGTAATGTTTCACAAATTAAGCATTCAAATGGAAAGTCCAGCGACCTAGTTCTACACTGGTCAACTCTATGACATTGGGTAGAGCATTTCATATCTTCGTATTTCAATTTCTTTCTCTGAAAAATGGAGGAATTGGATAAAATTGTCCCTAAGTATATGTCCAGCTCTGAAATTGAATAACTCTAATATATACCATTATGATAAACAAACCTTAGTTAGTCATTCTTAAGTCTGCTGAAAAGAAGAGGATGATGATGGTGTTGAAGAAGAGGAGAAGAGGGGAGAGGGTGTTCTCAATGAATACAGGCTAAGGGTAAAGTGAAAGTAGACCATTTTGGAAATTCAGCAACAATTAAGAGAAGGTGGGGGTGAGTCTCATAAGTTTAAAGATAGCTTTTTTGTTACTTAAAGAGAAAAAGCATTAAAGATTTTCTAACTTTTTTGAGTAGTGCTATCTCATGTAAGCTTCAGTGTGACTGTTATGAGGAGCTGCTATAATTATGTCCATTTTTAGATGGCAAAATGAAGACCCAGAAAGTGTAATGCTCCATCCTTACTGTAACCAAAGGAAGAAATGTGAGATTCAGAGACCTAGTCATTTCCCCTAAAGAGTCATAGCCTTTCAAAGTCAATATTAGAGAGAACTAATCTCTGTTCTCTGTAATTTTAAAAATATTTTTGGTAGCACTAACAAATGCATTATCTGATTGTACATTCTATTGAAGCACTGTAACAACAATATTATTTTTCTTTTTATCAACAAAAAAAGGTACTGTAATTTTCTAAAGAAAATCATATTGTCTGATATATAAATGTTTGCTAATAAAATGAAGGAGAATTCTTCTTCCCAACTCAAATGGGAAATCATGAACTGCATTGACTCGGCCATCTAAAATATCAAAAAAAAAAAAAAAAGGATATTTGGCAAAGCAGTTATGGCATCTCCTGGGACACCAACATCCTGTATCAGAGTGCCTGGTTCAAGTCCTGGCTACCCTGCTTCCTATCCAGCTTCCTACTCATGCACACTTTGGAAGGACAGCAGATGATGATTCAAGTACTTGAGTCCCTGTCACCTACAGGGAGACAAGATTGAGTTCCAAGCTCCTGGCTTCAGCCTAGTCCAGCCCCAGCGGTTGAAGGCATTTGGGAAGTAAACAAGAATATAGATCTCTCCTCCTACTCTTTCTTCTCTCTTCCTTACAAATAAAATGGAAACAAATTTTAAAGAGCCAAGAAAACCAAAATCTGGACAAAATATGTGAAATAATTTTCACACCTGAAATGTGTCTCCCAGGACTTGGGCCATCTTCTACTGCTTTCCCAGGCCATAGCAGAGACCTGGATCGTAAGTGGTGCAGCTGGGACTCAAACCGGTATGCATATGAGATGCCAGCACTACAGGCAGTGGCTTTACACACTACACCATAGCACCAGCCCCCATGTTAATATCAATAGTTTCATACTTTAGGGCAGGAAGAACCATAGTAAGCAGAACATACAAGTTTAGGAGAAAAGCACTGAAAGTCTAGGTAAAGCAAAGCAACTGAGCGAGAGTCTACAGGGCAGAGAACCAGAAGAGGACTCCAGAGAACTATAAAGGGTCATCCTTGAAATAACAAGGTGTTGATTCACACATGAACACAGCCTCAATGTCCATCAACAGATGACAGATAGACAATGTGGTATACTGAGTATATTCAATAGAACATTGCTCAACTTTAAATAAGAAGGAAATCCTATCAGGTGTGAACACATTGATGAACCTAGAACACATTACGATAAGTAATCATAGAAGGAATCATAGAAGGAAAAAAAGTCGTGATTTGACCCTTAGGATGTAGATGCAGAGAGAGGAAAGGTGGTTGCCAGAAGCTAAGGGAAGAGGAAATGGAGAATTTCTGCTCAACAGGTAGAAAGATGTTTCTAAAATGTATCCAGTCACTGAGATGTTGATCTCAAGATAAGTACAGTAGTTCAGAAGAGCAGAAATGAGTACTCAGAAATGGACACTAATATAAGAGAATCCATACTTTCAGCAAAGCTGGGAAGGCCATTCATTATTATTATCTAGAACAGCTAGATACCCACATACAAAATACTAATAGTAACAATAATAACTTTGATTCGGATGTTGGAACATACATAAAAATTAACTCAAAATGGGTTACAGGATTAAATAGAAAAGCTGAGTCCATAAAACTTCCTGGAAAAAATTTCCATGACCTTGGATTAGGTGGATTTTATAGATATGATGTCAAAAACACACTCCAAAAAGAAAATACATGATACTCCATCAAAATGAAAATCTTCTTCTATGTGAAAGACAGAGTAAAGAGAATGAAATGATAAGCCACAGAGTGAAAAATGGTATTTCCAGATCATACTTATGATAGAATTGTATCCAAACAAATACTATACTCTTAAAATCCCCAAATTTAAAAGTTCAAAAACTGAAAAAATTTATTTATTTGAAAGGTAGAGTGACAGAGAGAAAGAGGCATAAAGAGACAGAGAGAGAAATCTTTTATCCACTGGTTTACTCCCCAAATAGTTGCAACAGCTAGGACTGGATCAGGTTGAAGCCAGGAGCCTTAGAACTCCACCTGCATCTCCTACACGGCTTCTAGGAGCCCCCAAAATTGGGCTATCATTCACTGCCTTCCCAAGTGCTTTAGCAGAGAGGAAGATGGGAAATGGAGCAGCAGAAACTCCAACCAGTGCTCCGATATGGGATGCCTGTATCACAGGGGATGCCTTGCCCTGTGGTACCACAATGCTGGCCCCTCAAATTTTTAAAAAATCATATGAATTGATATGACAGATAATTCACCAAAGAAAATATACCTAGAAAAAGTCAACAGTGTTAGTCAATATAGAAATTTAAATTAAAAGCACAATGTAATAGCATTGCATTACCTATTAGAATGGTTAAAAAGTAACAAAGATAGTTCATACCTAATGTCAGTGATGTGGAGGAATTAAAATTTTTAGAAATTGCTTATACTGCTGGTGGAAATATAAAATGGAATCACCACTCTGGAAAACAGTATGACAACATCTTAAAAAGCTAGAACAAGCTGACTTCAGCTTGTGAAGAGCCCTGGCAGCTCTGCCAAGAGCTGGATCACTGGAAATGGACCTGCCCTGGAGTCGAAGGATGCCCAGGTCAGAGCCACAGATCTTATTGGCTCTAAGCTGAAAAGCCCTTCACTCAGCCCAACTTCCAAAGTGATCACTGCAGCTGAGGGGATGGTCAAGTAGGGTCAGCAACATTGCAGGCAGAACTGTAAATTTCTTGTTAGAGATGCCCCCTGCCTTGACCTGGCCAGCTCTCCTCCCAGGCCAGCCAAGTAATGAAAGTCAACAGAGTGCCTTCCCCTAGGAGGTTCACACCTCCCTTAGGATATACCCCATGTGAAGAGATAGATAGGTCTGGGCCTCTTAACTTACAAGGCCTAAAGCCCAACAGATTATTATCAAGCCCCTTCTGGCAGGTTCTATTTGCCTCTCAATCAGAAACCTTAATTGTAGCTTAGACAGCCCCTTTCTTAGCTCCTCTAATAATGACTCTGTCCTTTGTTCTAGACCCTGTCTAGCACACTTGGGCCTCATTCCTTTGTAATCATAACCTCTACTCTACCACCAATGGCTATACTCCCAACCTGTGTGTACTGATGGTCCTCTTCCCCACTTAATGCTGTATAATTGTTCTAACCTGGTAAATGCCACTCTTAGGATCATTGGTTACTATCCTCACTCTGTCTTTTATGACCTTGTCTAAATATGATCAGAGTTGGCAAACTTGGAAGGCTTCCATAGCCTTGGCAACTCATGACAAGAGCCTAGGGTGGTTACTGACACCATAAACTAGAGTGTCAATTTGTTGGGTCAACAACAGGAGTCATTGTGCACTTGCTCCTCATGTGGGATCTCTGTCCTTAATGTGCTGTACATTGTGATTTAATGCTATAACTAGTACTCAAACAGTATGTTTCACTTTGTGTTTCTATGTGGGTGCAAACTGTTGAAATCTTTATACTAAATTGATCTTCTGTATATAAAGAGAATTGAAAATGAATCTTGATGCAAATGGAAGGGGAGAGGGAGCGGGAGAGGGGAGGGTTGTGGGTGGGAGGGAAGTTATGGGAGGGGGAAGCCATTGTAATCCATAAGCTGTACACTGGAAATTTATATTCATTAAATAAAAGTTAAAATAAAATAAAATAAAATATTTGAAATACCCCAAAAAAAATTTTAAAAAAAGCTAGAACAAACATTATCTATATACACCATTCATCCTACTCCTTGACATTTACCAGAGAGAAATGACAATATGTGTCCCTACAAAGACTTGAGCATAAATGTTCATAGAAGCATTATTTGTAATTGCTCCAAACTGGAAACAACCAATAACAGATGATTGGAGAAACAAATTGTGGTTACACACAATGGAATATTACTCATCAATAAAAAAGAATGGACTGTTGATACATGAGGCAATGGATCACAAGATGATGATACTGAGTTAAAGAAACCAGATCAAAAAATAAAATAGGATAAAGAGTATGAATCATATGATCACACATATATAAAATCGCAGAAAACACAAAGTATTTTTAGGGGCAAAAAGCTGACTCTTGATTGCTGGGGATGGACGTAGGAGATGAGGAAGTTAAATTATCACCAAATAAATAACTAATGATGTATTTTATTTTGCTTCTCAACTTTCGTCATTACAACAGAGCAGTGAGCTGGATATTATGATTATTTATCATATTATTGTTATGTATTATTGTTCTCATGTGACAGATGATGAAACCAAGGCTCAAGGGCATTACCTTGCCTAACTTCAGATAACCTTTGTCAGCAAACATGACTTGGAATCCTTGTTTATAGCACTTGTCTATACTCCTGGGGAACAGTGGTTTTTCTACTTACTACTTGTTGAATTCTTTATTTAGTGGAAGCTTAAATGTGATTGAAAGTATGTCATTGTAAAAATTAGAAAAAAACTAAAAGAAGGAGGAGGAATGATGGAGGTGAGGGAGCGAGGGAGAGTAATGTGGGAAGTGTTATTACGCTCTTAAAATTGGGGCCGGTGCTTTGGCGTAGCAGGTTGACTCCTCCTATAGCACCAGCATGCCATATGGGAGCCAGTTCCAGTCCCGGCTGCTCCACTTTCCATCCAGCTCTCTGCTATGGCCTGGGAATGCAGAAGATGGCCCAAGTGCTTGTGACTCTACACCCACGTGGGAGACCCAGAAGAAGCTCCTGGCTCCTGGTTTCCGACAAGCCCAGCTCTTGCCCTTGCAGCCATTTGAGGAATGAACCAGCAGATGGAAGATTCTCTCTCTCTCTCTCTCTCAGTCTCTCTGCCTTTCAAATAATATTTTTAAAAAGATCTTTAAAAATATTTATTTGTTTGTTTGAAAGGCAGAGGCAGAGAAAAAGAAGTTTGCCATTCACTGGTTCACTCCTCAGAAGGCCGTATTGGCCAGAACTAGGCCAATATGAAGTCAGGAGCCTGGAGCTTCTTCCAGGTCTCCCATGTGCGTGCAGGGGCCCAGGGACTTGGGCCATCCTCCACTGCTTTCCCAGGCCATAACAGAGAGCTGGATTGGAAGTAGAGCAGCCTGGACTTGAACCAGCACCCATATGAGATGCGGGCACTGCAGGCAGAGGTTTTACTCACTATGCCACAGTGCTGGCTCCCCCAAAAAAGAACTTAAAACTGTATATATGAAATATATGAAAGTTATCCCCTTTATATAAATTAATAAAGTGAAAAACAAGCAGATGAAATAAAAGATAAACCTGATTTCATTGTGCTGGTCCTTAAACATTTCCACCCCGGGCTCTTCACATCCCCTCTCAGAGCCCTAAAAGATCATCAGTAAATTCAGACACCTCTATCACTCCAACTCCCAGTGTCTCCCAGAATCTGTGATAGCATGTCACCTGCAGAGTTCAGATGGAGCATCTGAAATGTCTTTCAGCTGAGTGGAGATAGAGAGCAAGCGTCAGATACAATTTAGATGGCGGAGTAGTAAATATTCATTAATAATTTCATATTGATTACATATTGAAATTGTAATTTTTGGATACACTGAGTTGACAAAACCGCCTTTTTTAAAAAAAAAGGGGGGGGTGTTTATCTGAAAGAACAAAAGAGAGAAGGAGAGAGAGAGAGATTTTGGTTCACTCCCCAAATGACCACAACAGCCAGGTCTGGGCCAAGCTGAAGCCAAGAGCCAGGAACTCCATCCTGGTCCTCCCATATGGGTAGCAGGGACTCAATTCTTGGGCCATCTTCTGCTGCTTTCCCAGGTGCATTATCAGGGAGCTGGATTGGAAGAGGAGCAGCAGGGACTTGAACAATTGCTCTGATATGAGATGCCGGCCTCACAAGCAGTGGCTTAACCTGTTGCGCCACTACACTGGCTGCTATTTTTACTTTTTAAATGTTTCCTAGAAAATGTAAAGTTGCACAAGTCTTAAGTTATACGTCTATTGGACAGCACTGTTCTAAATCCTACTGGGGAAAAGCACTGTTGGGCCTTTGTTTTGACAATTTCAAAAAATGATGAACTTGTATTTTAATCAGTGCTACATAGCTATGGTTGCAAAAGAGGTTGGAAGGCTCTAGTTTGGGTTCCACTGAGAGAATCTACACTCATACTCAAAGGAAAATAGGCCTACGCAAAGTAACCGATGGTGATTAGGGCAAAGAAAAAGTGTAGGTGATCATGAACTCAGAGTACAGCGGCGGAAAATGCTTGATGCTAAGATCAGTTTTAGAAAACAAGACACTTCTCACGCTGATCTGCTTTGGGGTGCGGTGCTAGGGTTATGATTCATCGTGTGTCTGTGGCTTCTGGTGGCCATTGTATGAGACAGAGTGCACCCAAGAGTTGTCTGGGCCCAGCTGAGGAATTATCTGTGTAGCTGATACTAAAGCAAGATTTTGAGCAGCAGCTGCAGTTTTGACTCAGTGGATTAAAATCTCGATTCTGCAAAGCTTTTCCCTCATGCCAGACTGGTGGGCACCCTAGTGCTCTCTCTACTACTCGTCTTTCTCAGGCAGCTAGAACTCTGCCACACTGTTGTAAGTGTGTGTGTCAATGAATCTCGGAAGTTTTCCTTGGTGCACCTTGCTGACCCTTTGCCCATAGGACAGACAGATGGTCGAGTGCCCATTGCACTGGTAGCATCACTGTGTTCCAAGATTTGGTAGGTAGTGCTCAGAGCTCATCTTGTATGGTAAATCCCATTCGAAAACTGCTGTGGGAATTGCAAAGCACAACAAATGTCACACAAGGCAGAGCCAAGTCTTGCAGTGAAATTGTGCTCTCCCAGACTCTTCCCTCTCTCATGCCTCATGCTGCCATGTGAACCACTTTCCTAGAGGTAATCTTTCCATCTTGATGGATATCTTCCTGTTGGAGCTGTTAAGCAGTCAATATATAGCATCCCTTTTATCGCCTTCTCAATTTTGGAATCAATGGAAAAACAGACCCAGGAGTCAGACAGATGGTAAAGGAATGTTGCTTTAGATTAGAGGCTCAGAAATCTCCCTGACACTTCACACGTGGATAAGAGATACCCACCCCATCACCAATAGAGCTGGACAGGGGAGGTCTGTTCCTAGCTGAGTGTGTGAAGCAGCAGAACACAGTGCTGACATCCTGTGACACCAGCCAAAGAAAAGAGAATTAGAAAGAAAGCGAGAAAGCGAGAAAGCAAGAAAGCAAGAAAGCAAGAAAGAAAGAAAGAAAGAAAGAAAGAGGAAGAAAGAGAAAAAGAAAGGAAGGAAGGAAGGAAGGAAGGAAGGAAGGAAGGAAGGAAGGAAGGAAGGAAGGAAGGAAGGAGTAAACATTCAAAAATGATCAGGATAGCTTATACTTTCAATTTTTTTTATACTTTCAATTTTTTAAAAAATAAATATTTGGACTCTGCTGACATCCCACTACAGCTCTGGGTCTCATAACTGTAACATCCTTTTGCATTCCTCACAAGCTGCAAATAAGCCACATACTATGTACACTTATTCCAGCTGCTCTGAGCCCGCCTCTCCTCCGCTGAACGGGTAAAAACATCTGAAGAGCAGAGAATCAATCTCAATCTCTTTCCTTCTCTCTCCCTCTCCCTCTCCCTCTCCCTCTCCCTCTCCCTCTCCCTCTCCCTCTCCCTCTCCTCCTCTCTCTCTCTCTCTCTCTCACACACACACACACACACACACATCTCTGAATCAATCCCAGTAAATGCCATTATGAGAGCAAGTTCTCAGTTTGTATGTGGTGAAGGACACTCTTAGGCCACCATCACAAGGACTTCCATGAAAACCTGTTTCTGGGTATCTCTACACTTCTCTTCAGTGTTGAATTAGTACAGGGTTTCCCAGCAGTGGTGGTTTCATTCAGAAAACAAGATTGAGGTGGGCACTTGGTGCAGCAGTTACAGCGCTGCTAGGGACTCCTGGATCCCATTATCAGAGAGCCTGGATCCAAGCCCTGGCTCCCCTCTCCTTTCCAGCTTCTTGCTAATGCATACCCTGGGAAGCAACAGGTGTTGGCTCGAAAACTTAGATCCCAACCACCTACATGGAAGCCTCAGATTGAGTTCTTAGCTCCTGTCTTCAGCCTGGCCCTGTGCTGGCTGTTGTGGACATTTGAGGAGTAAACAAGCAGATGAGAGATGTATCTCTCTTCTCTCTCTCTCCTCCCCACCCCACAACCCTGACTTTCAAACAAACAACATTAGAAAATAAAACTATTTAAAAATTAAGTTAGAGCATAAGGCTGAGCACTGGACTATGTACTTGGTCCAGCACCCTCTGTCCTAGCCCAGGCTGTTGTAACACATGGCCATAGACTATCTGGCTTGAACATTGTTTTCTAGAGTCTGGGAAGTCCTAGGCCAAGATGCTGACAGATCAGGTATCTGAGGCCCAGCCACCTGCTGGTGTGCATATGTCTGTCTGTTCATCGTATCTTTATGTGGTGGAAAACAGAAAGAGACGCATCTTCCTCTTGATATAAGGGCATCAGTCCCTTTATAAAAATGACCTTATGGGGCCAGCCCTGTGGCACAGTAGGTTAATCCTCTGCCTGCAGCATCGGCATCCCATGTGGGCACCAGTTCTAGTCCCAGCTGCTCCTCTTAGATCCAGCTCTCCACTATAGCCCAGGAAAGCAGTAGAGGATGGCCCAGGGGCTTGTGCCCCTGCACCTGCATGGGAGACCCAGAAGAAGCTCCTGGATCCTGACTTTGAATCAGCCCAGCTCTGGCCATTGAGGCCATTTGGAGAGTGAACCAATGGATGGAAAATTTTTCTCTCTATCGCTCCCCCTCACTGTCTATAACTCCAACTCTCAAATAAATAAATAAAATGTTTTTTTTTAAAAAAAATGACCTTATGGCCTACAAAGGGCCAACCTCCAAATGCTATCACATTGGTGATTAGGCTTCAATAAGTGGATTTGGGAGGGGAGAGGGGACACAACATTTAATCCATAGTACTCACCCTCTTTCAGTTTGGTTGCTGACATTTGCACACATTCAGTTCCATACCTCTCACCCTTGCACACAATCCCATTTATTCAGTGGCTTCCCAATTCTTATTGAGGGTATATTATAGGCTCCTGGTGAATTAAGTAGACTCATGCCCTCCAGAGCCTATCTTCTAAAGGATAACACTTTCTTTGAAGGCAGGACACTGTCTTAGTCATCATTATTCCCACAGCCCGTAGCACAGTGATTCCTTCGCCTAATGTGCTCTATAAAAATATGCAAATCTTGAGACAAGTCTGAAAGCAGAATTTTGTGGAACCAAAAATAAATGTGCTCATCTCTTTTACTCTTTAAATGGCTCAAACAGACTAATCAGAATGGAGATTACTTAACTCTCTTCTTCCCTCTGAAACACACTCAAGATCCGTTTATTCCCAAGGTGGCATTTTGACCTGTGATAACCACAACCCCATATGCTGAAAACATTGTGGCAAGATGCTAGCTAGGTCTAATTTTCTCCTTACACTGTAAATCTTTAAAACTATGGGCAATGTTGACTTAACATGATTAATAAATTGCATTACTAATAAGCCATAAACCTTAACCCCTCAAAATATCAGTATATCAAATGCTTCTACCTCATTATCAAGGAGAAGAAGATGGATTCTGAGAATTTTCCTAAAGTGCTTGAATTAATATTATCTTTACAAGGTCTAGGAAATTTTGCTAACTGCCCTGCTGATTTTCCATTAAGGGTACAGCTAGACAGAGTATGTGGCACTTGGCTTTATAGAGAGATTTGTAGTTTTTATCAGCATTAGCAGGGCTAAACGCATTTGTTCACAGGTGTTATAGAAATCATCACATGAATGAAGAGCTGGGTAGGGAAATAGAAATTTTTTTAGTGAAAATATTACTCGGATATATACACAGGCTACATCTTTGAATATGGCATTATACATTCTGTGCTGCTGTAAACCCAGGTCAAAAAAAAAAAAAAAAAAAAAAAGCTTGGCATTTTCTTTTCCTGAGTTCATTCCTTAAATTGAATTAGCAAATTTTAAATCCTTATGCCTACTATTATTGACATGATGATAGCATTTTGTATCAGCCACAACCTCTTCATTATTAATTGGATGCTGAGATTGTGCAATGACATCGGTGTCTGGGTTTTTAAACACTAGAAAATAGAACTTGCCAACGGTGACATCTGAAGTTCTTTGCAGACCTAGGATTAGGATCTGAGCATGTAATTCCGAAATCTTTGTTTAGTCCCTCAGGGAACAGAGCCTTCTGTGCTCGCTTTGTCCTGTTGATTCTTTGGCAAGTCTCTTAGGGGTCTAAATGTGCTAAAAAAAAAAAAAAAAAAAAAAAAAAAAAAAAAAAAAAAGGCAAGCTAGAGGCAGGGTTTCCAGTAGAAACTTACTTTTCAAATTGGCTAGCCTTGTAACACTGGAAAAAATCTCTCTGAACCTTATAATTGTTTTCTTATAATTTATTGGAAAATTTATCACAAAATTCTGCATGAAATCCAATGATATAACCCACTGACCTTCAAGAACAAGATGTTTGTATCAAATGTTTTGTCAGACACTGTTAAGATAATCAAAAATATTTCCATTGGTTCCCAGGTTTCTCTGGAATACAGGGAAAAATTCTGGTGTGCTTAACGGATTTTCTTTTTTTCAGAAAAGCATTCAAGTCCGTGTACTACCCGGAAAATGAATAAAGTATGAAATTAAAATATATCACATCCCCCAATAAGGAAGAGTTTTGGCACAAACACTCTCACCTCTGCCCACTGAGTCTCTGGTGCTGTAGGTATTGCTGAACTTATGGCACATGATGTCACCCACTGTTCTCATCCCCCTCCCTCTGAGAAATGCAGACCAGACCCCATCAGCATTTCTAGGGAGGATAATATAATTATAGCAAGTTCCTGGATTTTGATGTGTGAAAAATGAATTAGGTAGCACTTTCCTAGCAATAGGAGTATATGCAAACAATGTTATTGAGTGAATATTTTGAATTTAGTATAATTGTTGCAGGAAATCAATATTCTCTCTAGCATTTCAATTGTCATCCATCCACCAAAGAACAATGAAGGAGTATGATTTTAATCAGGACAAGTCTGATTATTGGTTATATCTAGCCTATATTATTTTTCACATAGAAAAAATGTTTAGATATACTACCTGTTGTTTTGAAAGGAATTTTTATCTTTATTCGTCAAACTTTGGATTGATAAAATAATTTCGGCCGGCGCCGTGGCTCAACAGGCTAATCCTCCGCCTTGCGGCGCCGGCACACCGGGTTCTAGTCCCGGTCGGGGCACCGATTCTGTCCCGGTTGCCCCTCTTCCAGGCCAGCTCTCTGCTGTGGCCAGGGAGTGCAGTGGAGGATGGCCCAGGTGTTTGGGCTCTGCACCCCAGGGGAGACCAGGAGAAGCACCTGGCTCCTGCCATTGAAACAGCGCGATGCGCCGGCCATTGGAGGGTGAACCAACGGCAAAAGGAAGACCTTTCTCTCTGTCTCTCTCTCACTGTCCACTCTGCCTGTCAAAAAAAAAATAAAAAAATAAAAAAATAAAAAGATAAAATAATTTCATAGTTGAAGACACTGCTGAGTCATAGAGCTATGTTATCATTTTGACAAAAATCTCGCTGTGTCTAGGATAAAATGACAATGGCACATTGAAAGAAAGAATCTAGTTTCAAATTATGTCTTTGAGTTATGATTTTTAGCTGTGAGCTAGGCTCCTAGTAAAGAAGAAACATTTCTATTCACCTTCCTGTGGAGGAAGAAGATACTGGGGCAAAAGAGCAATCATAATATTTTCACACTCTTAGAAATAATAAGATAAAGATGTTCCCAAATAACTTTAGAAGAAATAGAAAGTCGAAGGAGGAGAGTATGTGCTACTTCATTCTTACCTTCCCTCATCTCCTTGGGTAGATACAAGTGGCTACAGCACCTACTTATTCAGACAATAAGCTATGGTGAGAGTAGGGAATTATAGTTATCGACTCTCACACTGAGTTAGGAATTGGAACTGGGATGTCCCTAACTACAGAAACATAATCCCATTACCTATAGCACTGATTCTCAGAGTTCAGGAGGATTTGTGAGACAAATTTCTAGGCTCACCTCTGAGTTTCTGATCTGGGGAAAGAATTCAAGGATCCAAGGATTTGCACAAGGCTCTAGGTGCTTCTGAAGCAATTGGTTTGGGAACCACCTTTTGAGAGCTACTGTCCTCCAAGGCAGCAGAGCAAAGTTGAAACCCAAGTAATCAAGAATGCCAAACTTCAGTTGGACCTATGATTCCACCTCTTCCTACCTCTTTGACTTTGATAAATTACTCAGTCCTCTGTGCCTCTATTTCTCTGTGTGGAACATCGGGAGTGGTAGGTTTTGGTGTGGCTATGAGACTGTATGTGTTTGCGTGTGAATCTGTAGGGAACTAAGTGAAAATACACATACCACTGGGTTGATTTGCTTCACCAACTGGAGACTGATGCAAATTCATCCCTTCTGTGTTTCCAAGTAATCATTCACACCCCTTCGGGCCCAACTTCTATAATCTGTCCATTTAGACCCCTTCCTTTTCCGAAATACGTATCACAGGAGGTACTCCACCTAAAGGAGTAGTCCACCTCCCAAATCCAGAGTAAAGAACCAGAGTGACCCGTCTACTGAACTTCATTTCTGTCTCACCATGCAGTGTCACCATGGTAAACTTATCTCACACCTTCAGATGGAATTTCTCATCTTTACATTGCCCTTGATGCACCCAAGGTCTTTTCAGGACATGGTGAAACCTCAGACTTGGCCTCAAGACTGCAGCTCTGGCCGGCGCCGTGGCTTAACAGGCTAATCCTCCGCCTTGCGGCGCCGGCACACCGGGTTCTAGTCCCGGTTGGGGTGCCAGATTCTATCTCGGTTGCCCCTCTTCCAGGCCAGCTCTCTGCTATGGCCCGGGAAGGCAGTGGAGGATGGCCCAAGTGCTTGGGCCCTACACCCGCATGAGAGACCAGGAGAAGCACCTGGCTCCTGGCTTCGGATCAACGAGATGCGCCGGCCGCAGCGGCCATTGGAGGGTGAACCAACGGCAAAAAGGAAGACCTTCCTCTCTGTCTCTCTCTCACTATCCACTCTGCCTATCAAAAAAAAAAAAAAAAAAAAAAGACTGCAGCTCTTTCAGCTCGCATTCATTGTTTCAGTCATTTCCCTAACACATGCCTCTGTGTGGAGGTGACTTGATTTGATGGGCTTTCAGCCTAGGTCACAGGTTATGCTAATACCAGCACCCACTGCTACCCCACCCAACCTCTACTCTGTGTTACGATGTCAGTTACTTGTCTCCCTCTTTTCTAAGGCAAGTACTCCTCTGGGACTCAGGATACCTTCATGCAATGCCAGCTGCCCTCACAGGGACCATGAGTGTTCTGAAGGTTTCTAATAACCTCAAAAGACAAGGGGTTGGAATCTCAATTGTTTTCTTCCCGGGCCAGATTTTCACTCTTAGACCAATTCATGTGCTTCCGTGGCCTGCCCTTAGCAATTTTGCATTCCCAGCAAGTAGCAGGCTGTCTTTAAACGGTAGTGATCATGATAACCACTCACCCTCTTGTAACCCTACTCTACTCTCCTGCATGACACAACAGGACTCCCACAACCAAGATAACTGCTGGTGTTTTTTAGAAGTTGCCTTTTCATTTCTTGGTTACTTGCGATCCCTTGATCCCTTCCCTAAAATCATGTCCTGCCGTGTCCCCTGGCTTTCTTCTCACTTCCCTGAATCCCTGCATTCTTTCACCCTGCTGAGGCTGGTTGGGCAATGTTCTCAAAGCAAAGATCCTCTTGGTCCTCCCTCTTCAAACATAAACAGAGCCAGTTCCAAGGAGACCTCCAGCACTTCCTGCCCAGCAGAAGGAAGGCAGCAAGGCCCATCTTAGCCACACCAGAGGAAGAAAAAAGGGGAAGATGAGGAAAGGAACTTGCCTCAACCCCAGTGTGTGGCCTTGACACATAAGAATTCTAGGATGGGGAGGAAGAAGAAAAAAGGAAGAATCTGAAAGAAACAAGTTGATGAAGTGGCAAAACAAAACCTTCCCTGCTTTCCAGAAAATTATTGTGAAGAGATAGCAAAATAATAATTATTGTGTCACTCAGTAAACGTGTCCACGGGCAGGTGCTATAGCTCAGCAGTTACGCTATTTCAAGGCCTGGATACTCTGCTTCTGATCCAGGTCCCTGATAATGTGCCTGAGAAGGCAACAGGTGATGGCCCAAGTGCTTGGGCCCCTGCAACCTATGTGGGAGATCCAGATGGAGTTCTATGCTTCTGGCTTTTGCCTGGCCAAGCTCAGGCCCTTGTGGCCATTTGGAGAGTGAGTCAGCAGATAGAATACCTCTCTTTCCCTGTCTCTCCCTCTCTGTCACTCTTCCTTTTAAATAAATAAGTAAAAAATCTTTTAAAAATAGAACAAAAAAAGTACCCAGTGCCTGTTCTGCTTAAGGACCGCCCCTTGGAATCCTGAGGGTCACCAGAAGTTGCACATGGAATGCGCCCTCTGGGCACTCTGAATCCCTACGTTAGTCGGGAGCTCCAATGATGTGACATTGGTGGTAGGGGCATCTCCCATGACAACCTGAAACTCTGAATCATGAGTACTATAAGAAGAGCATCTTACTGCACCACTGAAGTCTCGGAGAAATTGTTTTCTTATCAGGAGGAACAAACTTCCTGTGCCATGCTTTGCAAATGGATATGACTTCCCAGTTCCCTGACATTAAGATGTGCTCTTCGTGATTTTTTCCACTAACAGGGATGATGAGTATCTATTCTACACATCTGTGTACCTGTTTCCTTCTGGCATTGACAGCAGCTCTTTCCTAAATGGGTTAACTAATGGCAGGGACGTGGTCTGTGTCTATGAAGTGAGGAGTTAGTGCCATCCTGCTTCACTTCTATAACTACTTCTTTAAAAAAAAAAAAAAAACTATTTTTTTAATTGGAGAGGCAGAGAGATACAGAGAGCAAGAGAGAGCACTCCAGCCACTGATTTACTTCCCACTGCCTACAATGGCCAGGCACAGGCTGAGGCAGAAGCCATGAGCTGGGATCACAACTCAGGTCTCCCATTTAGGTGGCAGGAACACAATTACTTGAGTCATTGCTGCTGCCTCCCAGGGTGTACAGTAGCTGGTGTCAGCAGATGGTGTAGGAAATTGAACCCATATCTTCCAATGTGGGATACAAGTGTCTCAACCACTAGGCTAAACACTGCTCCAGTTACAACTTCAGTATTTCCTCTAAGAAACACGTACAGAAATATATTCTGGGCTTGGTAATTCTATAATTCAGATCATATATGGCACTCTTACAAACATTATGAGTGAAATAATAAAAAGCAATAATGTTTCATTTAGAAGTAATAATTCTCGATTGTCCAAGTTAATAGGACTACATCAGCTCTTTCTAGCAATTCTGTAAAGCAAATAAAATACTCCTCATTTTTAGAGATAAAGAAACTGTGGAGCTGAGAAGTTAAAGGGTTTGTCTAGAGCACTGGTTTTCAACCAGAATGACTTTTCTTTCTGGGGTGACATTTTGCCATGTCTGAAGATATTTCTGGTAGTTCCAACTTGGGGCTGGGGTGAGTCTGAAGGAAGACAGTGGCATTTGCTGGATAGGCATGAGGGATCCTACTAAATACACTGCATTGGACAGCTCAGCCCTTTACATCAAAGCATTACCTAGCCCAAATCTCAATAGTGTCAAGGTCAAGAAAACCTGACTTAGAATCACAAATTAGTAAGGTCTGAACTCAGGGATATTACTATAGGTCATATATGGAAAGTTTTTATCACGGATTGAATGAGGACGCATAGTCTATTACATCCTATATTATGTTCATGTTTGCTCCAGGAAAGATTTTTAAGCCTCTAATAGGGAATGGAATGTTCCATGGCATAAAATTGGTGCTGGTGATGCTGGAAAACCTTGAGGCATCGCTTCCCCCCATCTCCACTCTGTAGTAGGTACAATTATAATTTTTTGTACTACAAAACATTGATAAAATTGTACTGTGTTTCCCAATTCTAAGGCTGAGGTAAACAACATCTAGAACTGTGCAGGAGAGATGGGAAGCAGGAAGAAATGATTGATTAACACGTGTATGCATTCTTCAATTATCGACGGTAATGGCCCGTGGATGTAATGTGCATTTGCCAAAGCTGCTGATAATCCAAAAGTCATTTTTATTGAGATTTGGAATACAAAACATTTTTTAAAAGGAGAGTCATCTATCTAATAATTACTTTAATTTTGAGGTAAACTACTATAGTAGTTATTTTTAATTCCCTAAGTACACATCCCTGCGAGGCAGGAGAGGCATCCAAGAACGTGCTAGTCAGTAAGGGATGCCAATAAAGATGAAAAATTGGAACAGGATTAGTAAAGGAATGGCTGAAAAGACTGTGGTGCAGGCGTATCATAGACAAAGGCAGTAGAGCTATGTTGTGGATAGCAGAGCCAGGCAGCCTGATTTCTAATCCTGGGTCTGCAGTCTTACTAATGCTACAATCTGGAGCAAGTTACTTGATTTCTCCTTACTGCAGTTGTGTCGACTATAAAGTGGGAGTGTTTGTAGTACCTACCATATAGGATGGTCCTGAAAACTTAATGCATTTCAAAATGTGCTTGGCACACAGGAAGTGTGATAGTGTTATATATTTTCTACATTTTATAGGCATCAACACAAATCCAGAAAGTCTATGTATAGTGATATGAAAACATGATGACATCCTGTTAAGTGAAAAAAAAATCACAGAGCAATAATTATCACCGGGGCCCATTTATATTTTAAAAATCCTTAATGACTAGACACATGAGTTATACTTGCATGGTGAGAATGAATTTGAACTGTTTTCCTCAGTGAGAGAAGTTTGCTATCACTCCCTGATTCAGAAGCATGTAGACACAGATGATCACTTCAAAGTGGTCTGTTTCACTTTCCCCAATACTTAAATGTAAGATTAGGAGACTAGTGTAAACCCCAGGGGGAGAATGTAGAAGGACCTTTAAAGTCCCATCAAATATAACCTCTCCCAAGAGCCTGTGGTATACAGAGTTGATCACTTGGGAAGAGGTGGGCAGATGGTTTTGGGTTTGATGAACCCCCAGGGAAGACAGGGGTCTTACTGGCTCCTTCCATACCCGGAGCACCATGTTTAGAACCACTCCACTCTGTTGGCATGAGCATGTCTGTGGTCTGCCAGCACAAATATGCTCCAGTGGCCCCCAAAGAGAAATGATCCCTGGGAAATGAGGAGCCTGGCTGAGTGACAAGGCCTGCATCCCCTTGTCCTGGCAGTAAATGGGGATGGCCACTTCTGATGCAGGTGGACTTCAAGCGGCACAAGCACCCTTGGCCCCCAGTTCACACGTGTTGAGCGTGGACAGAAGTGGGTAACACTGGAGCCTGGGTGTGGGGCAAGACTGTTGCCTCTCCAGGGACCCTATCAGCAGGAACATCAATGCGGTGTGGATAGCAGCATCCACTTGCACAGGAACTGCTGTCAGTAATGACACTGGGGCAGTCAGAGACATCTCACCAGGAAAAGATTACACTTGCCAGTCCTCTCTCCTGGCTTTCAGAAACAAAACTGTTCCCTTAGACTCAAAAAGTACCCAGAGCAGAAAGACAGTCTGGGGAAATGGCACATGTTGGATCTGTCAATATGTATGTAGATGTAGATTAAGCATAGATATGAGGGGACTTCAAAAATTCATGAGAAGTGGAATCAAAAGATAAGTTTATTTTGGTGCAAAAAAATTTGAAACATCTATACATATGAGGAATCTTCAAAAGTTCATGAAAAGAGAGCAGGCGTCGGGGTGCATCAAGTTAAGCCTCTGCTCAGGATACCTGCACCCCGTGAGTCCGGGCTACACTGTTTCTGACCCAGCTTCCTGCTACTGTGCCTAGGAAGGCAGTGTATGAGGGCTCAAGTGGTTGGGTCCCTATGAACTACTGGGAGAGGCAGACAGAGTTCAGAGCTCCTGACCTCAGCCTGGCCCAACCCCATCTGTTGCAGGCATTTGAGGAGTCAGTCAGCAGATGGAAGCTCTCTCTGTCTCTCCTTCCCTTGGTCTATGTCTTTCTAAGAAAATAAAAAAAAAATTTTAAAAAGGTCTTGAAAAATAAGTATTACAAAAATACTGTGCATAAATTTAAACATTTGTTGTTTCAAAATCAATTTATTTTTAATCTCATTTTCCCATGGACTTTCTAGTCAGAGATAGTTGAACAGATTGATAGAAAAATACATAGATAGAACAGTACATTTTTTACCACAAGAGTTGGTTTGACCTTTCTACACATTTGAAACTTTAGCAGTAGCAGAATAGATACAGCTAAATAATATTGGGTCAAAAATCAGGATTATATGTGCATGTGTGTATATGCACATTCATGTATTTTTAAAATATTTTATTTATTTGAGAGGTAGAGTTATAGACAGTGAGAGGGAGAGATAGAGAGAAAGGTCTTTCATCTGCTGGTTCACTCCCCAGATGGCCGCAACAGCCTGAACTGAGCCAACCTGAAGCCAGGAGTCAGGAGCTTCTTCCAGTTTTTCCATGTGGGTGCAGGGGCCCAAGGACTTGGGCCATTTTCCACTGCTTTCCCAGGCCATAGCAGACAGCTGGATCTGGAGAGGAGCCCATATGGAATGCTGGCACCACAGGCAGAGGATTAACTTACTGTGCCACAGCACCAGCTCCCACATTCACGTATTTTCCATGTGCAAAGACTCCTGCAGCTCAAGGTATGGTCCCAGGACTAACAACATCAGCACCCCTTGGATGCTTGCAGTCACTTATACAGATACAGGCTGGTAAATATTTTAGCATCCAGCTTTGTGGGCTAAGTCCTGATTTCAGTGACGCAAATGCCCTCTCTTGTCCGATTCCAAACTATTGACGAGGGTGCTTCAAAAAGTTCATGGAAACTGGAATTAAATAATAAGATTATTTTGGTGCAAAAAAAGTTTGAAATCCATGCATAATCAGGGTTTTCAAAAAGTTCATGGAAATGTGTATTTTGAAAAAAAAAACTATGTGTGGATTTCAAAGTTTTTGCATGAAGGTAAATTTATTTTAAAATTCCATTTTTCACAAACTCTTTGAAGTACCTTGGTATAACACATCAGTGAATGTGGAATTGGGAAGCCATGTGCAGATAGCTGGCTCCATAAGCTACCGCCTGGGTCCCTCGGTCCCTCCTCTCAGATTTAACGATTCAGAACCTCTGTCATGGGCACCCAGGAATAGGAGTTAAGAATAATAAGAAGCCTCCAAATCATTGTGATGCTCACAAAAGTCTGGGGAGAGCTGTGAAATAAATGACTGTGGGAGTCAGCACGCCTGGAGGTTTCCTGAAGAGCTGAAAAGTACAGAAATGGGCAACTTTGTGGGAGCCCAAATTATCCCATGCAGGAGTGGACTTCACCCTAGAAACTCATTAGTAGACTAAGAAGACCATGTGTATGAAGAGGAAGCAGCTATGGAATTAGCTAAAATATGGAAGACATGAGGGCAGAATTTGTCAGTAGCACAATCATAGGAAAGCCAAGGAAAGATATTCAAAAGTTTCTCGAGAATTAAGTAAGGAGTAAATTAAAAAATTAATGGATATCAACTTCTATTAATAGAACTACAAACTGCATGCAATCACTAAGTGGCTGCTACAGCATAGGATAAAGTTGCTTGCTGACTAAAAAATACAGCAAAGAGTCAAATTAGTAAAATTTAGATCTCTAAAATTTGCTGGGGAAAGTTAACTTAGTGAAATGATGGCTATATTCTTTTGGTTATTGTGAATATGCACAGGCTTCATAGTGTACTTTTTTCTAACTGCTCAAATTATGACATTAGAGACATTATCATGGTGAAAAACATATAATAAAATTTACAACAGTAACCATTTAAAAAAAATACATGTATTTATTTATTTATTTAAAAGTTAGAGCGGAGGCCGGCATTGTGGTGTTGCAGGTAAAGCCACTGTGTCTGTGATAACCTGCATCCCATTATGGGTGCTGGTTTGAGTCCCAGCTGTTCTAACTTCTGATCAACGCTCTGCTAATGGCCTGGAAAATGTGGTAGGAGATGGCCTAAGTACTTGGACCCCTGCCACCCATGTGGGAGACCTGAGTGAAACTCCAGTTCCTGGATTCAGCCTGGCACAGCCCAGGCATTGCAGCCAGCTGTGGAGTGAACCAGGAAAATCTCTCTCTCTCTCTCTCTCTCTCTCTCTCTCTCTCTCTTTCTCTCTCTCTCTCCCTCTCTCTCTTCCTCTGCCTTTCAAATAAATAATAAATCTTTAAAAAATGAAAGAGATACAGAGAAGAGACAATAAGAGAGGTCATTCACTCACTGATTCACCACATAAATGTCCACATCAGCCAGGTGTGGGCCCAGCTGAAGACAGGAACCTAGAACTTTATCTGGGTCTTCCATGTGTGTAGCAAGAACCCAAGTGCGTAGACCATCTCCCACTGCCTCTAGGCACATCAGCGGGAAGCTGGATTGGAAAGGGAGTAGTTGGGACTTGAATCAGACACTCTGATAAGGGTTGTGGGCATCCCAGGTGGCCCCTTAGCCTGCTGCACCACCAGACCTGCCCAATTCATTACAACCATTTTTAAGTGAACAATAATGTACCAATCTGCACATTGTTACGCAGATCTTGAAAATATTTTACAAGACTGCCACTGTATCCATGGAACAACAGCGCACCTTTCCCTCCCACCTTGGCAACCACCACTCTACATTTGAAGAGGGTGCATTTCTAAGAGGGTGGATTACTTTAGATACTTCATGTAAGTGGGATCTGTGGCACACATCTTCCAGGGATTGGCATATTTCACCTGGCACAATGTCTTCAAGACTTGCCCATGTTGTAGCATATGACAGGATTTCTTTTTTCAAGCTGAGTAGTATTTCATTGTATGTATGTTACCAGGTTTTCTTTATCCCCTCTTTCATTGATGGATACTTAGGTTACCTTCACCGCTTCTTAGCTATTAAGTGTAATGCTATGGTATGTATGGCTGTGTATTCCTCTGAGAGCCTGTTTTCCATTCTTTTGGGCATATGAAGGGTCTTCCCTTCTAAAAGTTCATGGAAAATGCATATTATGAAAAAATCTATGGGACCAGTGCTGTGGCATAGCAGATTAAACAGCCAGCTGCTGTACCAGCATCCCATATGGGCGCCAGTTTGAGTCTCAGCTGCTCCACTTCCAACCCAGCTCCCTGCCTGGGAAAGTAATGGAAGATGGCAAAAGTGCTTGGGCCCCTGCACCCACTTGGGAAAACTGGAGGAGGCTCCTGGCTCCTGGCTTTGGCCTGGCCCAGCCCCAGCAGTTGCAGTCATTTGGGGAGTGAACCAGCAGATGGAAGATATTCTCTCTCTCTCTCTCTTTCCCTTCCTCCTTTTCTTTCTCTCTCTCTATCTGTAACTCTACCTTTCAAATAAATAAACATAAATCTAAAAAAAAAACTATGCGTGGTTTAAAAAATATTTTGTACTAAAATAAATTTATCTTTCAATTCTACCTTTATCATTAACATTCTGAAGTACCTATAAATATCCAGAGGTTTGATTATTATATGTCCTAGAATGACATTATTATTAATTGTTGGTTATTAATAAACATACTTTTGGACATCATAGCCACAGAGGTTTTGAAAATTAACATAATCATTATCCCTGTGCAACACACAATATTAGGTGTGGAAACAATGAATTCTAGGTCTGTCTCTGCCCTCACAGAAGTGGGGAAATTTTCTCTCACAGGGGTCATTTGGATATTTATGACATCACATCATTTATGAACCATACACAATTATCAACTTTAAAATTAGCCTGTGGGGCAAGTGCTGTGGAGTAGCAGGTAAAGCCACCGCTTGCAGTGCTGGCATCCCATATGGGTGCCAGTTCGAGTCTCAGCTGCTCTACTTCTGATCCAGCTCTCTGCTATGGCCTGGGAAAGCAGTAGAAGTTGGCCCAAGTCCTTGGGCCCCTGCAACTGTGTGCAAGACCCTGAAGAAGCTCCTGGCTCCTGGCTCAGATTGTTGCAGCTCCGGCCCTTGCGGCCAACTGGGGAGTGAACCAACAGAAGGGAAGACCTCTCTCTCGCTCTCTTGCTCTCTTGCTCTCTCTCTCTCTCTCTGCCTCTCCTCCTCTCTCTGTATAACTCTGACTTTCAAATAAAATAAATAAATCTTTAAAAAAAATTAGCCTGCTATAGATTTATTGAATTTTAGGTCACACCTAAGTTTTCCTAGCAGGAATGACCAAATGATTTTGTAGGCCTTATATGGCTTGTGAGCCAGATGTTCTTCATCTCCGCTAGAGGTTCAGACTCTATTTGAGAATGCAGGAGTGATATGTAAGTTTTTAAATTATAGTAGATATTAGAAGAAAGTCAGTTCATTTCAAATACTGTCAGCAGGCATGCAGATTGGTAAAACTACTTTGGCAGGCTCCACTAAAGCTAAGATGTGCCTGTCTGTGACCTAGCCATTCTATATGTATAATAGGAATAACTCAGGTATATACTCAAGGGAAATAAATGCTTATGTTCACCCAAATACATGTACAGAATGTTCAAAGCTCTGAAATTCTGAAAAGTCTCCATTTAGGGGAGAGAAGTTTGGTAGATGAATAAATTGTATATTTCTACAATGGAGTATTATACAGTAATAAAAAATAACTTCTATAGAAATCACATGGATGAATCTCACAGACATCAAGATGAAGGGAACAAGTCAGATGCACATAAATATATACTGGATGATTCCAAAGTTGAAGAACAGACAACACTAATCAATGGCAGTAGAAGTCAAAGAACATGGACATTGACTGTGAAGAAGCAGGAGGAAGTCCTTTTGGAACTTGATCCTGGTGGTGCTTACACTCGTGCACGTGCATATAGAAATGCAAATTCTGCTGCTTGGTTTTTACTGTACATACTCTGCATGGCAATCTTCAGAAAAATAGTCACCTTATGTAAATGAATTAATTATGAGAAGGGAGTGATGGAAGAAGTCACAAAGTCAAAGTGCAATCAACAGTGGAATAAAGGAAGGGGAAGGAAAGTACAAATTGTTTAAGGGAGGGGCCGGCGCTATGGCGTAGTGCGTTAAAGCCCTGGCCTGAAGTGCTAGCATCTCATATGAGCACCAGTTCTAGTCCCGGCTGCTCCTCTTCTGATCCAGCTCTCTGCAATGGCCTGGGAAAGCAGTAGAAGATGGTCCAAGTCCTGGGGCCCCAGCACCGGCATGGGAGACCTGGAAGAAGCTCCTGGCTCCTGGCTTCAGATTGGCACAGCTCTGGCCCTTGGGGCTACAGGGGGAGTGGATGGAAGATCTCTCTCTCTGTCTCTACCTCTCTCTGTAACTCTGTCTTTCAAATAAATAAAATAAATCTTTAAAAAAATTGTTTAAGGGAACAAGCAGCCAGAGGAAGAGAAAATCATGTTGGAGAATCAAGGAGTGCGAACCCTTGGTGGCACAGATGCCCAGAAAGTTTGGCGAACCTTGCGCTTGTCTCTCTAATACTCGTCTTTTCTTACTCCTTGTTTAGAAGCTTTGCAGATTAAATGCTGTTGGCTTCTCTTTAGTGCCAAAGGTGGACTTTAATTTTTGAGTCTTATTGGCAGAATTACTTGGAAATGAATGTCAACTGTATATTACATGGTTTGGCTCATAGGTGACTGTATCCCCAACCTGGTCCAGTTGGAACTCATCTGAGTTTATGGTTATGGGACAGGGAAAACCCATAACTTTGTCTTCCTAGAGACAAGCATAAAAGCTTATTATCGGGGCAGGAGTTGCAGCGCAGCAGGTTAAGCCACTTCCTGGAATGCTCGCATCGTAAATTAGACAATCAGTGGAGCCTTGGCTACTCCACTTCCAGTCTAAATTCTTGCTAATGCACCTAGGAAGGCAGTGGAAGATAGCCCCAGTGTTTGGATTCCTGTCCCCCTGGTGGGAGACCTGAGTAGAGTTCCAGGTTCCTGGCTTGAGTGAGCCTGGTCAGCCTTGGCGGTTGCAGGCATTTGGGTAGTGAACCAGCAGATGGAAATGCTCTCTCTCGCTCTCTCTCTCTCTCTCTCTCGCTCTCCCACTATACCTTTCAAATAAATAAATCTTTATACAAAGCAACTTATTAGTCAGTTTTTGCTGGTAGCCATCTTGGGGACATAATAGAATTAACCTGACACAGAAAGTGGGGCTGAGCTGAGAGAGAAGTAGAGAAATGAAGCTAGAGCCCTAATGATTGGTTTTATTCTAAAAGTTTTTCAATCTGGACCATTTTATCATTTAAGACAATTTAAATTGATTTTTTTTCCTATTTATTTTGTAACCCAAGTAGCTTTTCTACTAACCTATACACATCCTCTCTCTCTCTGTCTCTGTCTCTGTCTCTCTCTCTCTCTCTCTCTCTCAAACATTTTATTTATTCATTTGAAAGGCAGAGCTACAGAGAAGCAGAAGCAGTGAGAGGTCTTCCATCTGCTGGTTCACTCCCCAGTTGGCTGCAACAGCCGAAGCTGCACCAATCCGAAGCCAGGAGCCAGGAGCTTCCTCCGGGTCTTCCCATGCAGGGGCAGAGGCCCAAGCTCTTGGGCCATCTTCTACTGCTTTCTCAGGCCATAGTAGAGAGCTGGATAGGAAGAGGGGTAGCCAGGACTCGAACCGGCACCTCTATGGGATCCCAGCACTGCAGGCGGCGGCTTTACCCTCTACGCCACAGTGCTGGCCCCCACATAATCTGCTAAATGAATCTTTAAGTTATCAGGGCCATAGCCACAGCCCCACTTTAGAATCTCATAACCACTGGTTGAGAGAACGGCAACAGATTTCTATGGTACCTCCTTTCAGTGTCTTCTTATCTTAATTCACCTTCCATATTGCTTCCAGAATGTTCTTCTCAGGCATCTCTGCTGCTACACTCATGGCACCAATGGTTCCATGTGACATGAATGAAGGCCAATGGATGCAAATTCATTAAATGAGTTTTAACACTGGAGTCCTTTTGTTCTGCTCATGTAGGTAACAAATGCTCTACTCTAGCTCTCCAGTCTTTGCCAGCGTTAATATTCCAGCCTAGGGCATCCCTGTCAGTCTCTCTATCTCCTCCATGGGAGGACCACGTTTCCTTCAAGATCCAGCTGTAAACTCATCACTTCTAACAAGCCTTCTTAGGGTTCCCCGGCCGATGGCATTTACTGGCTATAGTCTCATGACACACCTTTACTCAGTGCTGGTTCTCGGCTCCACGTGTGTGACAGAAGTGCTGATGGTTTACCTGTTCCTGCCCTTCCCAGTGGAATGTGAATGTTGGAAGCACAGGGACTCTTATTTTTCATCTCAAATTCCCCATCAACCCTTGCATAGTGTTTTTCACAAACTACTCGATGTCATATGTCCTATGGTGAGTTGACTAGAGAGGATGCTTCCTTTGCGGGGGGTGGGGGGGCGGGATACAAAGTTTGAAAAGTTAGGTGGAGTGGGGTGGGAAGGCAGTTTTTTGAGGATTTTAAGAACCAGATTAGAGATATAGGCTCTATTGTTTTATGACACCCTGGAATAGGTGAAAGTTTCTCTCTGTTTTCCAAAATTCTTTTATTCTTTCTCAACCTTTTACCTTTTGCATCGTCTCCTCACTGGGGGAGGGGGAGATGACTGTTGGGTTTGAAACATCACGCAGTTTGAGAAGGAATGGAATGAAAAGGCGATTGGCTTTCTTTTCTCTCCTTCATGGTGAGCACAAAATATTCACCCATGCTGGCAAAGCAACTTGAATGATGGTTTTAAACATTTTTAATGATAACATACTATACACATACTATATATTGTATAAGTGAAACAAGAGCTTTATATATATACAGGTAGAGTTAGAAAGTGAGAGAGAGAGACAGAGAAAGGTCTTCCTTCCGTTGGTTCACTCCCCAAATGGCTGCCACAGCTGGTGCTGCACTAATCCAAAGCCAGGAGCCAGGTGCTTCCTCCCAGTCTCCCATGCGGGTGCAGGGGCCCAAGCACTTGGGCCATCCTCCACTGCCCTCCTGGGCCATAGCAGAGAGCTGGACTGGAAGAAGAGCAACTGGGACTAGAATCCAGTGCCCATATGGGATGCCAGTGCTGCAGGCAGAGAATTAACCAAGTGAGCCACGGCGCTGGCCCCTATTATATTTTTATTTGAAAAGCAGAGTTACATAGAGAGCAAGGGAGAGACAGAAAGATCTTCCATCTGCTCGTTCACTCCCCAAATTGCTGCAACAGCCGGAGCTGGGCCGGGCTGAAGTCAGGAGCAGAGCTTCTTCAGGGTCTCCCACATGGGTGCAGGGGTCCAAGCACTTGGGTAATCCTCTGCTGCTTTCCCAGGCACATTAGCATGAAGCTGGATTGGAAGTGCAGGAGCCAGGACTCAAACTGGTGCCCATATGGGATGTCAGTGTTGCAGGCCATGGCTTAACCCACTGCACCACAATGCAGACTCCTATGTAGTTTCTTAATGAGCATTGTGATGGGCTGCTAGAAATTCTTCTCTCTTGTGCTTTAATGGACAGTAGAGGAAAAACATCTGAACCTGAGTCAGACTCACACAGCCTTAAAACTTTTACAGAAAATTAAGTCCTACAGGGCTGACGTTGTGGCATAGCAGGTAAAGCCACCACAAGTGATCCTGGCAGCCCGTATCGGTGCCAATTGGAATTCTGGCTGCTTAACCTGCTAAGCCACAACGCTGGCCCAAAACAGGACGTTTGTGATACAATTTGTTAAAATGTATGTGGAGAGGGAGGGCTGGCACTGTGGTGCAGCAGGTTGAAGCTCTGGTCTGCAGTGCTGGCATCTCATATGGGTGCCGGTTCAAGACCTGGCTGCTCCACTTCCAATCCAACTCTCTGCTATGGCCTGGGAAAGCAGTGGAAGATGGCCCAAGTTCCTGGGCCCTTGCATCCGTATAGGAGACCCAGAAGAAGCTCCTGGCTGCTGGCTTCAGATTGGTTCAGCTCTGGCCATTTCGGCCATCTGGGAAGTAAAGCTGCAGATAAAAGACCTTTCTCTCTCTCTGCCTCTGCCTCTGCCTCTCTGTAACTCTGCCTTTCAAATAAATAAATACATCTTTTTTAAAAAGTATATTGGTACTTTCTGTGTTTTTCTATTTCATTTCAAATAAGCAAACAAAAAATTGGTTTGAATCAATTTCATGATCATTAAAGAGTTGAGGTTTGCAATTTGAAAATGTGATACTAAAGCACATGTATTCTAATTACCGGGTCAAAATTATTGAAAGAGCATTAATAAGTGCTTTTGCTAATATCATGGCTAATATTGTTATATTTAATCTGGCATAATAATTCTGTGACTAATCACTATATTCGTTTTATGAAAGAGAAAACTGAGGCTTGGTGGTTCAGCAAACTACCCAAGGGCACACAGCGACAAGATGGCAGAGTTGAAACTTAGCGAGACCATGCTAGTACTCCCAGCTCAGGGATACATGCCATGTGTCTGCTAGCAGCAGGAAGAGCTGCATGTGTGTAACTTTAAGCTTGCAGCCCACTCAGGAGAGAACAAGACCACCGTGGCACAGAGAACATTACCTCTACCACACTTTATTTCTTCTCTGGAACTCTATTCTTTCTTGAGTCTCTCGCTCTACAAGTCCTTCAAAAAAAAAAAAAATGGCAAAGCCCTTAAAATAGAACACTCACATTGTAACAGAGAAAACAGTTTTATGATTAGGAGGAAACTTCTAGAAGGCTGGCGCTAAATCTTTTGAGTCTTCTTTAGATTACCAAAACTTCATGGACCTTAAGAATGAAAAATCACCACAGAGTTTTTATTTTTTCCCTTTCATTTTCCCAAACTCCCAAAATATCTAAAAGTAGGCAAACTATAAATTCTGCTCTTTTTGTGGCTAGGCCCAATAAGGAAGGTTTATTAGCTAAAACATCATTCTACTGTATACAACTTGATTTCCAAAATTACCTAATTTTCTGCGTCATTCGTGGAGGGATACTTCAGTTCCACCAACAGTCAGTCATGTACCAGGCACCGTCCTGGGTCTTTAGGATACGAAGACCCGTTCTTCACCTTTATATGGCAACATGTGCTGAAAAGAGAGAACATGACAGCCCAATAATTGGACACAGTGGTATCCATGCAGAAATAACAGTACAAGATGTCTAGGAAAGACAGAGGATTGACTCATAATCCTGGCAAAGCCGAATTTTTACTTTTCTTACTTTTAGATGTTTTGGGGGATTGAGGAAAGGAAAGAGAAAAAAATAAACCGTTGACAATCTTTCATTCTTAGTGTCCGTGAAGTCATGTTAATTTAAACAGACTCAGGAGATTTAGTGCCAGTCTCAAAGAAGGTTCCTCTTAGTCATAAAACTGTTTTCTCCATTTCAGTTTGAGTGTTCTATTTTAAGGGGCTTGCCAGTTTTTGAAGGAGTTGCAGAATGGGAGACTAAAGAAGGAATAGATTTCTGGAGAAGACATGAAGTTGTTGGGCAGAGAGCATTTTGTCTGTGCCCTGGTGGTCTTGTCCTCCCTTGTGTGTGCAGCAAGTTTAAAGTTTGACACAGGCAGATCTTCCCTGCGGTTGGCCATGACACATGGCACGGGTCACTGAGCTGTAGGCAGAAATACACCTGTGTTTAAAGTCCAGTTCTGCCATGTAGTAGCTGTGTGACCTTGGACTATTTGCTGGACCTACAAGCCTTGGTCTCCTCCTCCATACAGTGTTAAAATATAACGACAGCATCTTGAATTTTATTTATAATAATGAGGAAGTCGTCCTCATAGCTTGGTATATTAAGGAAATTATCCTGGATCTCTATTTAGGGTCTAGGATTCAGATGACAGGATACCAATGGCCCCTTGCAAATCCAGCAACAGTTATTAAAATGCAATCACGCCAAAATGTAACTTTAAAAAAAAATTGAGTTGAAAAAATATAAAAGTTGTACTCTTCAGCATGCAGTGTGCATCTTGAGGATAAAGGCAGTTTCTTCATTTATTTATTTCAGAAACAGTTCCAGGACACCTAGCATGTGCCAGGTACTGTGGCAGGTGTGAACCAGCTTCATAGAGTCCCTGCATCCTGGAGTCCTCAAATGGATGGCAGGTAGGTCACATAACAGGAAATGCATCACCACAAAGATTGCATGTGGGAAAAGTGCCACTAATGACATCAAACTGATGTTGTGGCAGAGAATAACAGGATGGACGCTTACTTTAGACAGAAGAGTGAGGAAACCTGTTAGGACAAGGTGATGTTTGAGACCAGAAGGATGACATGGGCACCGTCTTGTAAACAACCAGGCAGAGGATCAAGGTACTGGTAAACCGGCTCTGTGACGTGGAGGGTAAGGCCACCACCTACAGTGCCGGCATCCCATATGAGGGCTGGTTCAAGTCCCAGCTGCTCCACTTCTGATCCAGCTCTCTGCTATGTCGTGGGAAAGCAGTAGAAGGTGACCCAAGTCCTTGGGCCCCTGCCCCCTTGTGGGAGACCAGGAAGAAACTCCTGGCTTCAGATTGGTGCAGTTCTGGCCATTGCAGCCATCTGGGGAGTGAACCAGCAGATGGAAGACCTCTCTCTCTGCCTCTCTGTAACTCTGCCTTTCAAATAAATAAATAAATCTTAAAAAAAAAAAAAAAAGAGAGAGAGGTCCTGGTGCAGGTAGGACTGCTCATGGGTCACAAAGCTCTGAATTTCTTCCGCCTACACTGGCTGGAGTCCCTCCTCTTGGAGTCCCTCACTGGCTGCAGCCTTTCTGACTTAGTCTTACAGTATGAGTAGGGCTCCAGATTGAGGCCCTGGATAGTTATATTCACTTGATATTGCAGCCTAAAAAGATGCTGGGACAGCCCTCCCTTTTGCACACATCTGCCACAGCCTGCATCTTACTTGCTGTGACTTAGCCATTCAATCAACACTGCCCTTGACATTTATACCATTCTGATTTCTTTGCCTACTTTTTTATTTTTTGGCCTCAGGTCCTTAGTGAAGAGCTGCTGACATAAAGTAGATGTTCAAAAATTACTTGATGACTTTTTGGATGAATTTCTTTAGAGCATCAGAGAGCTGATTTTTTGTTTGTGGCTTGCTTTTGGATTTAACCTAGGCAGGACTGGGGGAGAGGAAACTGGATGGGCTTTTGAGGAGAATGGTGTGGTGCCTGGATTGACACTCAGTTGCAGAAGGGCTGCTTCTGACTATACCACTCATTGGTGACGTGATTTTAGATAAATCATCCACTTGAGCCTTGACAACCTCAACTGCGAATGCAGGTTTTGGTACTAATGTGTTTCAATGACTTTTTTTCCCTTAAGGATTCACAGGGTATCACTCTTTGCCACCCCTTCTATAATCCCATGAACTCAGTTTATGCAACAATGATGCCTTACTTGATAGGAATTTTT
This sequence comes from Lepus europaeus, assembly GCF_033115175.1. Taxonomy (NCBI): domain Eukaryota; kingdom Metazoa; phylum Chordata; class Mammalia; order Lagomorpha; family Leporidae; genus Lepus; species Lepus europaeus. The sequence continues at coordinate 103,302,039 of NC_084835.1, read as the reverse complement.
CATTTTCAAAGCTCTTTCATACACTTTCTCATTTGGTTTTAACCAGTCATAAAAGGTGTGTAAGATATGTATATATATTTTTAACATCTGAGATATGACACTTGCCCAAAATCAAGAAAAGGAAGTAACACTTGTGTGCACCTTACTGACTGTAGGTGGCAGAATGCATTAGATAGGCTCTCTGCCATGTAGGAAGGAAATCGATTGTTTCTCCTCTAGAACAGCGTCCCTATATATATATATACATATATATATAAATGCTAGCAATGGTTTTTTCAACACTGAAATTTAAAGTACTTTTTTCTTGTTAAATACTTGAGCTGTAGAATCAGGTGAGCTCAGTTGGGGACAGGGAACACTGCAGGAGCTAGCTGGCTCACAGTAATTGGGAAAATATCTGCAGGCATTTCTTCCTAGAACTTGTTTGCTTGCTGTTCTCCAACTCCCAAGACCTTCTCTCTTATCTGAAGAGCAGTTTCCTCTGCTTACTCATGGTTCTTGCTTCCCTAATAGCTGTGGCTGTCACATGGTGTGGGTTCCTGGCACTGGCATCGGCCACCTGATTCCAAGACATGTCCAATCCACTCGCCATAGACCAATGGCCATCTCTTCCTCTTATCACTCCTGTGGTCCAATCTGCTGGGGCTGGAAGGCAGGATAGGAAGGAGATGTGCGGCAACACATCAAGTTCTACCTTGCTATGGACTAAGTGTTAGGGCCCTCCTCCATGCCCCCATTCATATGCTGAAGCCCTAACTTCCTGGTAGTAGGAAATGGGGCCTCTGGGAGGAAGTTGGTTTGAGATGAAGTCATGAGGGTGAAGCCCCCATGATGACATTAATATTCTTACAAGATGAGAGACCTGAGTGCTCTCTGTTTCTCCCATGTGAAGATAAAGTGAGAAGTCAGTCAAATGCAAGTGAAGAAGAGAGTACTTCCCAGAACCCAACCACACCAGCCTTTGAGCTCAGACTCCCCAGCCTCCAGAACTATGAAAGTAAATGTCTGCTCTTTCAGTCACCCAGTGTATGGTGTTCTGTTACAGCAGCCCCAGCTGACTGGGGCATACCTCTCTGTCAGCATCCAGACAGGTCCCAAGGCAGGGGAATCTGTAGATGAAACAAGGCACTCCAAAAACATATCTGGTACTTTTTTTTTTTAATTTAAGTTTTATAGGGTCCTTTTAAGGCTCTCTAAAAAGCCTCCAGTCCCCACATGTATATTAGAAAGTATCTATTCTCTGACAGCTCAAGAAAAGGACAAAACCCACATTTATTCCTTAATTTAAAAGAGAAGGGTAGTTGCATGGCTGATTGTGGGGTCAAAAAATCAGCCATTGAGTAAAAAGTTACTAGACTGGTAATTGGGAATCCTTAGACCCAAAACCTGATCCTACCACTGATTTCTGGGTAGAATCATTTATTGCCTTTGAAATTCAGAGGAAGGGGGAATCTTAAAAACCTAAAAGTGAAAAGGGACTTCATGGAATTATCTAATCTACACTCTGCATTTTACAGCAAAAGTCATTGACATTGAGCCTTAGGTCACAGAGCTGATTAGAGGTAGAGCCAAGGGAACTTTTCTCTCAAGCCAACATTTGTGATCTTTTCATCACATCATTTTAGTAGGGTCCGCAGAGAGGTTTTATGTCGAGAACCACAGATAATGCTTGTGATAACGCGGAGTCAAGTGGTGCCTAAATGTAAAATACTATTTTAAGATGAGAACATGGAATCTTCACAACGTGTGAACGGACAGGAAACCAATCTGCAAATGCCCTAATTCTTTTTCTGTAAAAACTTACACATAAAGAAAAGATCCTGAAAATTGATCTCAACTGTTATTGCCACACATTTTTGACATAATTGGAGATTAGGATGTTCCCATTGACAGATGGCATGAAGGAACGTGGAAGTTAAAGTGGACTCTGATGACAGACTGCCTGGTTTCAGAGATGGGCTCCTTCATAATAGTAATGGTTGTGACTTCAGCAAGTTTGTCTCAGTTACTAAACTGCTGCCTTGGGTCAAGCTACTCCATTTTACTTGGTTCTGTTTTTCTTAATGTTAAGAGAGTAGTTACTCCCTCCACAGAGTCATTCTCAGGATTAAAATGGCCAATATTTATGAAATTCTTAGCACAACGTTTGGCACACATGAAACACACTCTGTTACTTGTTATTACTGGCTTTTTCCTGTTGGGAGACGTAAAGACTGTTCTATTAAAATAAGGAAGCCTCCATTTAAAGTTCTGTTGGCTAATTAGAGATATTAGTTCATCAAGCTGTTAGAGATGGGGAAAAAAATCTATTTTTTAGTAAGTGGCAAGTTTTAAAGTTTTATTTTTTTATTTTTAAAGATTTATTTATTTGAAAAGTAGAGTTAGAAAGTCAAGGAGACACAAATATCTTCCACCGGCTGGTTCACTCCTCAAATGGCTTCAAAGGATGGGTCTGGGGCAACCCAAGATAGAAGCCTGGCCCTCCATCCCAGTTTCCCACACTGCTACTGGGGCCCAAGTAGTTGAGTCTTCTGTGGCTGCCTTCCCAGGAACATTAGTAAGGAGCTATATTAGAAGTGGTAGCTTGACCCACTGCCCCACAACCACGGCCTTTTGTTTTGGTGTTCAAGGTTTGCTTATTTCCTCGACAGAGAGTGTGAGCCCAGCTGTGGTTCACTCCCTACAGGGCCCCAACGGAAGGGGCAGGACGAAGCCCAAACCAGCAACCAGCAACTCCATCTGGGTCTCCTGTTTCCCCAGGAGCCCCAGCAGGGAGCTGGCTCGGAAGTGGAGCAGCCAGTGTTGGGAAGTGCTCTGAAATGGGATGTCCACGTCGCCAGCAGTGGCTTAACCACTGCGCCACAGGGTATACCTGTAAATACTGAAGTGATTCCAGCGTTATCCACGTCCTGTGCCAAAGTCGTGAAGTGGGCTTTGCTATTTGTGTCTTTCGGACCAGAAAACCACCTCCAGAAGGTAACTGCTGGGCCAGAACTGTAAGCTGAGTCAGTCAATGCCCTGTGGTATAAAGTCGATCTGAGTGTACGAAGCAATCAACGAAGGTCTTCTCCAAGTGACCACTTCCCGGACTGACCAAGTTCTCACGCGGTGGCGGCGGCGGCGGACGGGAGGGACCCACGTCCCTGTTCAGCCAGGAGGGACCCCTTGCGGCTCAGGCCTCGCCACGGAACCCGCTCCACACCGCAGAAGAACCCGGGCTCGGGTTTGCTGTTGGGGAGGCCGCCGCGGCCTCTTCCGAGGCTTCCTCAGATTGGGGGGGGGGGGGGTCGGGGGATTTGATTCCCCCGCGTTAAGCCTGCGGAGTTTAATTCGTGTATTTGTTCAGGAACTACACTTTCGTGTCAAAGAGCAGGGACGGCCAAGGAACGGGAGCAGGACGAAGCGCGCGCAGGAGGGCCAGGCCGGCCGTCGACGCCGGCACCGAGCGCTCTCTGCGCCGCTCCACGCGCGGCGGACCCCGTCGCCCGCCGGCGCTCCCGGAGGAGGCGTGGCCGGCGCGCGCCGCCATCTTGGCGGCCTCTCTAGGCCATCTGTTTACCACTCTATGGTCGCCCGCTCCCGCCCCGCCCCTCCCCAGTCATTGTCTGGAGGAGCAGCCGCGGCCGCAGCGCCTTCTCTTTATAAGCCCGCAGTGCCCGGATGTGAATGGATTACAATGTATCTTTCAGGGAAACCTATTATTATCAATGTGACTCCACGGGGGAGTCAATGGTGATGAGGAGGAGGAGGAGGAGGATGATGAGACACCTCTAAACTTGGAGCAAGTTTAAGACTTTCTAAGAGGAGAAGAAAAAACACCCACCAACGAGATTTGTTTGAGGAACAATTCTAACTACCCAGTGTTGATTTTTTTTTTTTTTATAAACCATAAGAAAAAGTTGTTGGATTTTTTTTTTTAATGAATTCTTTTTTTGGGGAGGGCATTTTGTTGCAGTTTTATGGTGGAAAATGCAAAAAGCAGAGCCAGGTGCATGATCCTGTAATCTGTGGATATCCCTGGAGCAGGACTGAGTACCACTTAAAATACTTTTTTGGGGGATACACATGTGAGATACTAAGTACTTGCAGAAGATTTTTGTCTCTCTTTTTAAAGTCTTTTTTTCCTTGGAATATTGTGAACAAATTTGTGGCCACTTAAGGTAACGTTACTATTTGCTGTCAGAGTAAACTGTTTGTAATTGAATTGAATTTTTAAAATGTCGATTCCCAGTGTTTTATGAAAACAAAAGGAGCAACCTACGGAATAATCGCCAGTGGGAAGAAGTGTGTGCATGCATCCTGTGTGTGTGCTCGCTCCTGCGGCGGCTCCAGGGCGTGTGGAGTGTGCTAGCACACGCTGCAATAACTAGGGTGCACAGGCTGGATCCAGCACGCTCGGTACTACCCGACGGTAGGACGGTGAAGCCGAGTTTTTATCCTGAAAAGGGACGTGGAGAAGTATGTTTTAGGAGCATGCAGGGCCTATGCTGTTACATGTGGAATTAAAAACCAGCGCGGGCGAGTGGGGACTTCGCGTGCCTAGGAACTCAAGTGTGAAAACAAAACAACATCCATCCCCCAAAATTGCCTTTTTTTTTTTTTTTTTTCCCGTTCTTGCGAAGTTTTTAGCCGTACTGTTCTGTGAGTCCAAAGGGAGGGGGAACAGTGCGGGGCTCGCCCCCGACGCAGGACTACCCGGACCAAGGTCTCCCCGGCCACATGCGGCGGGGTCCCTCCGTGGGAAGGGAAAATACGGGTGCTCCTGGCAAAGTCTTTTCGCATCACGTGTGTCGCAGCCTGGTATAAACTTGCTTTGCCGTGTGTGGCCGTGCGAGCGCGGGGGGCCGGGGGCGGGATGCGAACTCGAACCAAAGTGGCTCCGAGGGATGGCACGGGCCAGCGCCGACCTGGGCAGGCTTCAGACCGTAACTGAAAAATGAGGTGCTCCGCGAATTTTCGTTCGTGTTTTTTTTTTTTTTTTTTTTGGCGAGGCGGGGGGGGGGGAGGAGGAGAGGCGCTGAGCCGCCCCCCACCCCCCGGCCCCGGGGTGGGGTGGGGTGGGGGGGCCGCGTCCCGACCCCGAGCGAAGCCCGCGTCGCCCCGCCGGAGCCCCCCCACCCATGTCTTTGCTGAACTTGCAATTCCGTGCGCCTCGGCGTGTCTCCCCCTCCCCCCGCGCCCGTCCCCTCCCCTCCCCGGAGAAGAGAGTTGGTGTTAAGAGTCAGGGATCTTGGCTGTGCGCGCGCGGATCGGTAGTGGCGGCGGCGGCGGCGGCGGCGGCGCGGGAGCCGGCGAGCGGGCGCAGCGGCCGGGCGGGCTCAGACATGAACGCCGCCGCGGCGCCGGCGCTGCACCGGGAGCCCCTTCTCGCGCGCGGCCGGTAGGTACGGGCGCCGGCCGGGCTCGGCGGGCGGATGCCCGGGGCGGCGCGGGCGCGGCGGCCCCCACGCGGCTCCGCGCCTCCCGGCGCGCCGGGCAGAGGCTCCCCGTCCCCGCCCGCCGCCGCCCCCCTCCCCGGCGGTGCCCACTCGCGGGGGGCCCGGGACTTTGCCAAGGGCCTGACTTTAATTTTTTACAGCCCTTTCTTTCACAAATGAGGGTGCTGGACGCCGGGCGGGGGTGTGTGGGGGGGGACCCGAGCCTGCGCTCCGCCCGCCCCCGCCGCCGGCCCTGTCACCCCTCCCCCTGGGGACGTGCTCGCCCCGCGGGGACGCTCGTCCGCAATTTCTTCGGAGCGACTTGGAGACGCGCAGGGGAGCGGCGCGCGGGGTGCGAGCGCCAGCAGTGCCGGGGGGTGGGGTGCGGGTGGGGGAAAGTTGAGACCGGGCCGTCCCGAGTAGTTTCTCTTTGCTCTGGGATCCATTCATTTCTCGCTCTACCTCCTGTTGCATAAAAGGATGCGCTCACGAGCGGCTTTCTTTCTTTTCTTTCTTTCTTTCTTCTTTTTTTTTTTTCCCCTTCCTGGATTTGGTTTTCTAGTGGATGTTACCAGTTTGATCGTCTCTTTGGAAATACAGTATCGCTTTTTTTTTTTTTTTTTTTTTTTGCTATTGCTGCCTGTTCCATCTTAAAACAAAAACAAAACCCAGCAACAACTCTCCCATCCCTCCCCCTTCCCACCACCTTAATCCCACCCGCCCCTACATCTCCCACCCCCCACACCCCAGTCTCCAAAAATCCGATTGTGTTTTCTCCAAGGATTGGGACTGGATTTTCTGATTGCGGTTATTTCCATGTTTCTAGGTTTGTGTGATTTTGCTAAAATGCATCACCAACAGCGAATGGCTGCCTTAGGGACGGACAAAGAGCTGAGTGATTTACTGGATTTCAGTGCGGTAAGAAAGATTGGTGGAAACTCAAAACACCCAAACACTTCAGCTAGAAACCAGTAGTCGTCTAAAGGACAGTGTAATTTTTAATGGACTGAATCCCTGGTAAATACGAAGGTCTTTTGACAAGTTTTTAACTAAATTTTTTGGGTGTGATTCAAGATTCAGGCTTTTTTTCCCCCCCTGGAGTCTTTAATTATCTGCCTTGAATTCCCTACCCACTGATGCCCCAAAATAATGGAGTCTCACCCCAGTGGAAAGGAAAAACCAGACACCCCTAAAACTTGGCCGTATCTGAACTCTGAGCATACCAGTACTCTGCGTACTGCTAGTTGTTTTATTATTTTCTGGAAGTGGAAAACAGGAGCCTCAGTTGTCTGTTTAAAGTTTTAACTGATGGTGCCTTGGGGTGAGTAGGGACTGTGTGTAGTCCTCCTAATTCCTCTTCCTGGGATTCTGAAAACTCCATTGGATCTGCTGAGCTGACCTGTAGAAGCCTTTGGACTATTCTTGCCAGTTTCCTAGACTGGAGGTCAGCACAAAGCGGACCTGCACACTTGTGGAGTGTCACGACTCGACTCTGGTCCTTCTCCATCCCTTCGCTCCCCTTTCCCAAACCCAGTCTCCAGCAGGTCAGGGGAGTTCACGTTTCATGCCAGATGAGTTTGATGGAAGATGCATTTGTGAAGCAAAATACAGAGAATGCACAAAACACACCAATGCAGTCCACACCGCCTTCTGAGTGGGGCTCTTTCACGCTGCTGCTGCTGCTGCTGCCGCTGCCGCTGCCGCTGGTGCTGCCGCCACTGCCACTGCCACTGCTCCTCTCCTAGCCCTTTTGGAGAAATGGCTTTCGGAAGTTTTGCCAGGAAACGTAGCCCTAGGCAGCTTTGCAGCCCCCGTTCTGCTTGCTGCACTTTCCCCCTTCATTCCTTTGCTTTTTGCAGTGTGTGACACTGGGAAGGTGTGCATTATCCACCACATACGTGGAAGAAGAGGGAGACCAATTAGGGTAGAAATAAATGCTGGAGAGAGAGGGAGTGAAAGAGAGAGTGAGAGAGAGGGTGGAGAGAGAGAGAGAGAGAGAGAGAGAGAGAGAGAGAAGCTTGCTTCCAATTGCTCTCATTCTAGAGACGAAATGAGAATTTAGTGCAGGTGGCACTTTATTTTTATTTGGGTTCACATATGACAAGCAGATCCTATACAGGATGGAAATGGACCTTGCCACGGTTATGGCCCAGGTTTTCTGTATGAAACAAACAACTTTTTTGCTTCCTTCGTCAAAGTAGTGTTTCCTAGAGAGGCTGCTGCCCTCCAGCCTGAATCTTGCTACCATTATGGGGAACTGTTTGTTCAACATGTACTAGGACTGTGTGGCAGTCTAATGACCTGAGGAGAAAGGAAGAGCAGCGTGGTGATGGGGAGGGCATTGTAGTGTGGTGTCTGCTGTAGTTTTCAGTTGGCTGGTGATGTCTTTTACTGAATAAAACCCTTAGCGTAAATTCCAGGCTGTTTGGTAAGAGTATGAAAGGTCTTTGATGAGCTCTGAAGGGCACAAATGTCTTCTTTTCAACTGTAATATTTCTTTGTTTCTTGTAGATGTTTTCACCTCCTGTGAGCAGTGGCAAAAATGGACCAACTTCTTTGGCGAGTGGACATTTTACTGGCTCAAGTATGTAAATTCTTTTCTTCCTGTGAAGTTCAATGTTCTTAGCTGTTCCTTTACACATTGTGTGTTTCTTGGCTCTGTTGAAGGGTTCTGAAAAAGGCGTTGAATTTTAGCCTAGAAATGATCTGGTTATTTCATCATCCATCAATGGTATAACTTACACAAAATTTTATCTTTTGTGATTAAAATTAGGCCTTTTTAAAATTAAATCAAAGACACTGTCTCAAAATTCCATCACTTAATTTGAAAGCAATTTTCTAAAACATTTGTAATCACACATGGGAATATAAGGCCAGTGTTAATATAGGGAATTAAATTAGTGATCCCTATTTGAAGATGGGGGGAAAAATTTAAGTTTCATAAAAAGGAAAATGTCTTGTAAATAATATCAGTGATTAGGTACTGTGTACAGTTAACCCTTTTAAAGAAGTTTAGTACTTAATTTTGTGGTTGAATGCTGTGTAGGAAACCATCCCTGAAAAGAGCCTCATGCTAATCTGAGAGGCAAAATATGAATTCATTTATATTTAAAATATGCTTTTCATTGCTTTAGCGGTTTCCTTTCCCTAATCATTTACTTGCACAGTGAATTTTTGTGATATTTTAAGTTGTAAGTTTGGAAGGATGTTTAACACTTTATAAATGAAAGATTTTTGGGTGATGTTTAAAAAACAACGCTATTCACAAAAGAAATCTGTGTGCACAGTGATTATCTGGCATTTAAGGAGGAGTTGTAGTACAGGGCTATTTGAATGTCTTATTAAAATCAAAGAGTGAAAGTATGATATTCTTTTACAAGGTTTTTTTTTTTTTTTTTGTCCAATGAATTTTAAATAAAAGGAATCCTGCATTGTTGCCTGCTAAGCTTTAGGTGCAAGGCTTACATCCATTTATGCTTGTTAACCAGCTGCAGTGGCTCAGGAGTTCTGGCAATGGTACATAGCAGTGCAGGCAGAGCACTTTTCTTAGGTCTCACTGGTAAATGTTGACATCTTTCAGTTGTGAGATGCTAGTGGACTAGTCTGTCAACCATGAGTATAATTTCACATCTCTTAATTTTCATTTGGTACAGTAGCAATGAGAGAAATTGTTGACCAATGTGATTTGTGTCATTGGTGAATTTTCATGAAATTAATGAGTTTTAAAAGTTCCTCATTTCCAAATAAGTTACTTTTTCTGGCCCCCATGAGTTAAGGGAATTTTTGTCGCTTTATCACTTGATTTACAAAATATGAGATGCTTCTTATAGTCACAATTTAACTTGGTTTTGGTCCACTTTGGTTAAAAAGTAAAAATACATATTGACTGTATATTTGTGTTTGTGCTGTCCTGGACCCTTCCATATTCCCCCTTTGCGGACTTCCTTAAGTGTTTTGTTGTGTTAGTATTACATCTTGGACATTTGTGTGTAGTTTCTCTATATAACTTTGAAAATAGAAAATAGGCATTTTTGAAGTAACAATGAGCACAGTGCCTCTCGTAGGCAGATTCATTTGTCATGTTAAACACAACGGGAACAGTAGCTTACCTTTTCCCTGACAGTGATTCTTCTGATTTTACTTAAGGAATGCATATTCAATTAAATCCAAAAAGTGGATTATGTCAGGCAGGCAAAGAGAGACACTGTTTTCAAAGTCACTGTGAAAGACTCCTTGCACTGCTGTGAAAATGGACACATTTGGAGGAACTCCAGTGTATTAGTTTAGATGCGGTTTAATAAAGTAAAGTGATTAGAAGTATAAAATTTTGTTGTATTTCAGAGGATAACTGTGTGTGTCTGGTCCATTTGAATTGTTCACTTTTAAATGAAGTCCTGGCTTAAGTGATCATGTATCCTAATTTACATAGTTCTGAAGAGAACTATATACATATATATAGACACACACACATATATATGTATACAGACATGCACACGGTTCTTAGTGAGGCACGTTACAGTAACTCCTGACAGTGTAGTGATTATTTTCAAGGTGTTGGACTTAAAGTTACATTGTACCAAAGGTATAGTTTTCAGAACCAAATATTTACCTTTAAGAGTACAAAGTGCAATGGTCTTTGATTCTGCTTGCCTTGATGGAAGATGTGGAGTATTCATTCAATCAAATATGATGGTATTATATAGGGTACAGATTGGCGTGTTGATTTTTTCCTGTCTATGAAGATATATTTGAACCCAGTGCTGTTAGTGAAGAAGATGGCTCATATTTTTACTCAATAAATAAAGCAATCACTATTAAAGCATAACAAATTAAAAAATAAAAAATAAAAAATTCACTTTTCTCTTTAACTGGAAGGATGGACTAGGAAACTTTGGGTAGAGAAATCTTAATTTAAAGTCAGTTCAAGTTAATACCGGTTGCCCTGTGTGGACTCAGATGTCACTTTCATGGGTCTCTTTGAAACTTGGATCCAGGGGGAAGAGAAAAAAAAAAAGATCTAAACTATAAGTAAACTGTTTCTGTTTGAGAAATCAGCTATATTTTTTCACAGTGAAGCATGGCAATATTTCATGCTTAAAGTTTCCAATAGCTTTTGATTCCATTAATACAGGATGCTCCATTGTGATTTGCAATGTGAGAATGAAAATAAAGTGTGGCCATATTCTCTTTAATCTTTCATTTCACAAACATGGTTTTTCCTACCACCTTAAGAAATGGTGAGGCTGCTGGGGAGAATGGAATGTAACCTGAGCTACAGCCCGACATTCCCAGGGAGCATTTTTCACATGAAAGGCTTTTGTCAACCCTGGAAAGGACCAGCAGTTTTTGTTTGATGTTTGCAGGTGTTCAGCAGAAAGCACTAAAACAATTCAGCCATGATGGTTCAGAGCTAAGATGACCTTAACACGGTGGATTGGTGGGCTCTGGGATTATTTTTAAGAAATAGTTATAACCTATATGGTAATTTATACAAAGGGATTTAATATCCGCTATCTTCATTGATCTTAAAACACACTAAAAGCATCCACATGCCTGGATGACTGGAAAATTATTCTCATTAAAAAATATGATGGCAGAGTTACTAAAGGGGGAAAATGTACCTAAAAAGTCTGTGATTTATTGATGAGCTGGCGGTTTAATTTTCCAATAGAACAAAAGTATAGTTTAGATGATTATGCTCCAGTCTTTCATGAGGAAAGCTAAGCACACTAGCTTTGGCATCTTTTTAAAAGGTGGTTTTAAAGTTGTGCCACTGGAATTGTGTCTACTAAAGAACTTGTTAGATCAGCCCTGACCACATCTGGTACATGTATTTACAGCTAGTCTATGATGGATTCTACATTTTCCTCTCTTAGTTTAAAAGTTGAGTTTTTTTCACCCTGTAAGTGTTTAGTTTTACTTAGGTGTTCGGCTGCTGTGAAAGGTTGCCAAAGGAACGTGTGTTTGAACAATTCAGAGCAGTAGTAGAGCATAGCACATCTCTGCTGTGGGTCATTTTGGAAGAGGGAGCGCATTTGAGGATCCTGTGAGTTAAACTGTATCCATGTGAACCCCAAAACCAAGCATCAATTTAGTAAATTTTGTTGAGGGGAAAAAAAAAGCAGTTCATTGGATAATTTTGTAAGATGGAGAATTCACGTGGTTAGCATCCTGAATTAATTTCTCTGAGTTCATGGTGATGAAAAAGAAATTGCTCTCCCCTTAAGTTTGTCTGTTGAGGAGAGCTACTTACTATCATGTGTGTGTTTTAAAAGTCTTCCTATTGGCTTTTTTTTTTTTTTTTGTAGAGTGCAGAGCAATTTAATAGGTTAAAAATAAATATAGTAGAATTAAATTCATTATGTTAGAATCAGAATTTTGGGGATAGAAACCCCGCAGAGTAGGCTGCCCAGTGCCTCCTTCATACAGCCAAAGAGAACTGAAGCCCAAGTTTAAGTTTCTCAACTGTGCTTTTATTTGTTCTAAAAAAAACAAGTTTTGATTTGCTAATTCTTTGTAGTCCTCTGCAAATCCTTTATTGGAAATAACGTTAATTTCAACACTGTTTTCCCGTCATTTGTCCTGTATAATAGGTATCAGGATTTGTGTGCTGTTATTCGTGGAAATAAATGCTTCTGTATGTGCTTGTGCCCTCTGAATGCCCCCCCCCCCTTTTCCTTCTTCTTTTAAGGGGTTTGGAGCTGAATTTTGGATTGTTGACCTCTTTTGCCTGGTCTTCTCTGTGGCTATTTGCACTGTGTTAGGTGGAATAATAGAGTGTGAATGAGGGTGGCAGACATAAGGAAAGTACTTCTCAGTGTGCCAGGTGGTGTGCTCTACACCTTGAGTTTATTGTGTTTTTTAATCCTCAGAAGAATCTAGTGCGATCTAGTATCCTACCCAATGCATAGATGGGGAAACTGAGATACAGAGATTTTAAAAACTCGCTTGCAAAGCAGCCAGTGAAATTTAGGTTTTCAGCTCAGCCATGCCTAGCTCAAAGTCCTTAGTCCTTTCATTCACACTTGCATGCACACACACATGCTTGCATGCACACAGAGACACACAACAGTCTGATGCAGCTCATTGTTTCGAGATGGTGCAGGTGTGGAATATAATATTGAGACTTGGCATGAAATAGTGTCCATGATCTTTATAGTAGATAGCATTTTAAAAAATTAAGATAATAGTATAAACCATACTAATTTTTCTTGCCTTTGTGTCCACATATGCCATCCCATTTATGATGGATTTGTATGTCACTTAGAATGTCTCTTCAATTTTACTTTTTTTAACCAAGAAAATATAGTAGATATTGTACAAGTTGTTCTGCTGTACATTGGTAGTCTACATGGGTACTAATAAACTACTTCATTTTCAGTTATTTTCATGTATTTAGACCAGAATTTAAGGTCACAAAGCCTGATTTATTAATATCTAAAACAATGAGGATTTCCAATCTATAAAGTTAAAAGTTTTGCAGTTCATTGTTAGAGCTTTGAAACTTAATATTCAAGAATAACAATCTTAATTCTATCTGCATCACAAAAATAAGCAGTTTTGAAGTTTAGAGATGTCTATTACCAGACATGTGCTTAAAATGTTAGTTTTCTAAATTCAGAAGGAAGAAGCAGTACTCTATTTGACACTGACTTAAGTAAATAAAAAGCATTAAACAAGCGTGGGGATCCAAGAACTGTTGAGACTGAAATGCTTCACATTTTTGACAGCATCAGCAAATTATCCTTCCCCTACTATTGTAATGAGGAAATCACTTAAATAACAGATGAACAGCTAAGTCACATAAACATATATAATAGAACTATGTAATGAAAGTTTATGCTGTTAATTGCTCGAATCTGTCTTAAATGCTTAGAATCATGTAGCAGTAAAGACTGTCATATAAACAGTTTTGTTTTGAGCTTAAAATTATTCCTTTTTGCTTTCATCTGCTATGATAAACAAAGTAATTTTGTAAGCTTTACAGATCAAACATTTACTTCTAATGGTAAACTACATTTTATATTGGAAGTTTGCAACCTCGTCCAAGGCATAGAGTTGAGTCCTGGTGGCCTCAGGCCTGTGATTTTCAACGTTTAGTATTATGATGCTATTTAGATCAGTTCCCATAAGCCAAGATAACAGATCTCAAGTTGCCTAATAAGGAACATGGTGTGTTTTGAAATGATCTTCAGTTTACAAGTCTTGAACCAAAATGTTCTTGGCCAAATCTTTAGAATCTATATGTATGTTGATCAAACCAGATCTTTTACAGACATAGTGTTAAATTGAAGGAAAAAAAATTTTCCTTTCCTTATTTTTTTTTTTTTATATTCTATGTGCTATTTTTTTTTATGGCCAGGTGTTCTTCTAAGTTAATTAGATAGTGCTAAGTTGTAGAGAAAGTAAAGTGCATTATAGGTTTTTGTTTTTTTTTTTCCTTTTTTTAAAAGGTTATTTTCGTTACTGGTTTCTCATTACCTTGAGTAAAATTTTCAGATTTGGCCAGCAAGTTTATAAACTGACATGTGAGTTACCCATTCTTCGAATACATGAGCCCATTTAGACTCGACAATAAGGCATGCATATGGTGTTAGCTGGATGCCTAGGAACCATGACTCTCTTCATGATTAGGAGAAATGTAAGAGAGGAAACAATTTACCCTTTATAGAGAACTGGCTAACACTTTGCTACAAGTAATGTGTGTATGTATATGTGTGTAATGTATGTCTGTATATAAATATATATATATGTATATAGGTACATACACCCACATATACTGATACACATATTTATTTATGTCAAACTTGCAGAAATAGAAAAAGTGTTGAAAAGGTTGTCAAGTTTACTTTCATTTTAAAAATAAAAAAGGCCCAGTTAATCAGCATATCAAATATCCAGGTGTGTTTAAAATCAGTTTACGTGGATGAATTTCAGGGCTGCAAGAAAGTGTTTTATTTAAAGGTGCAATCACATGAGTGTTCAGTTGGATGCTTTTGTACTTTTGTGTGACAGTTAACATTTAATGAATGAAGTTCTGGACTGCCTTTGGTGGTAATTACTATAGGTAGTTTGTTAACTGTGATCCATTGTTGGATGTGCCTCTGTTGATTTGTTTCACAAACAAATCTTTATGTGTGCTGTAGGATTTGTACATTACTTTTTCAGAACCTGTTTCATTTGCTGATGTTGATGTTGCCTCTAGAAACTTTAGCTTAAAAATTCTCGTATGCTAGAACGCCTCTTTGATCAGAATAATTTTAATTGAATTACCCAATTCATGAATGTCAACTTTGGAGATATAAAACTTTTGCATTCATATCTTCTAGGAATCCAAAGACATGGCACAATCTGCTTTTCAAGCATATAATTTATACAAATTTAAAGATACAAGAGACTTTACAGATGCCCTGTGAATTTTTTAGATAACGGGCCAAGGTTTGAGAGGTTGAAATGTCTTTTGCCCAAATCATTCAGTTGGTTATTGGCTGTGATAGGACACAAATACACATGTCCTGACCCTCTGGTCAAAGACCTCATGCTGCTTTTAATTAAGGTTTGAACTTAATCCATTGGTACCAACTGTATGTCTCTTAAGAAGAGGAAAACTGTTTAATCTGCTATTCTGAAAATAATAATAAAAATTGAGATTGTGTGAGAGAGAGAGAGAGAGAGACATTGTAATCCGCCTTGCTTGTCATCACGTGTTCTAATTTGGGTAAGGCAGTTGACGAATAACTGTTAAAATGTATTGTGTTATTAAAAATAACAAAGTAAGACCCATGATTAAATATCAGGGCTGTAATTTAATCTCGGGGGTTCTGGTGCCGCTCATAAACCATTTGGCTTTTTCTGTAACAGATGACGTCAAAATACAGCTTGATTGAATTATGGCTGTGGGTTCCAGGAGCACCTGCTTGTGCCCCCTAGCTTCATGGCATGTCAGCATTTCCATTACAGACTGTTTTTCCCTGACATTTTTAACTTCCAACAGTTAAACTAGAGTGATGGTTGGCATGTAAACTTTCAGCCCCTTAGGAACAGACTATTTTCTCAATAAAACAGAGAAGGTGGTGACAAAATCCCATTACAGAATACCTTTTAGAATCTTCTTCCTTGCTCTAATCTTCCATTAATTTAAACATTCCCTTTTGGGGCACTTAGCTGAATTGCAAGGCATCCAAATGGAAGGTTTTTAATCTCAAATTTGCCAAACCAAGACTTAACTACAAGGTATTTAGAAGACTGTTAAATTAGGAAAAGACACAGTGTCCATGGAGGATATTGAAATTATAGCCCTGGACAATCTACTTTTCATATTGTGTAAAATGCTGAAGAGCCAGACATGAAAGACATGCAAATTGGTGTACCGTGCCAGTAATTGCTTTTATGTTCACTTAAGATGAGTAAAATTTGATAGTGAATGGTTAGAAAGGTATATTTCTTTATACCGCTATCCAGAGACTCATACATAGTCTTGTTTCAGTTTGGCCTCTTGGGTTTTAATATGTTGGGAATGGAGACAGGGCATCTGTGTCTGTCTAGCTAGCTGTTTATCTGATGAATGGGTCACCTCTCTCACTCTCTCTCTCTCTCTCTCTCTCTAATATGTCCTTTGCTTAATCTCTGTGTTAACAATTACAGGACATAGATGGCTGTGTGCAAGAAAGACCCTCCTGCCCTTAGAGGGCATATATTCTAACAAGGAAGAATGGAAAAGTGCATAGATAATTAACACGCAGCAATTAGAAGACACAATCATCTTGTGGGAGTGTAGAGGAATGAAAACGCATTTCTTGCCAGGGGAAGTGAATAATGAAGGGTTCATGGACAAATTGACTGTGATCCTTCTTTGAGAGGGGTAGGATTCTGACATGTGGCTGACTGAGCTTGTTTATCAGGAACACCGTGAACCGACAGGCGCTAGGAAAGGCAATGCAAAGGCTGCATTGAGACTGCCCAGAAAGAGACGTCCAGCGGGCTCTGAAGTGGAGGCAGCGCTGGTCCAGGAACTCCATGGTTTCCAGGCAAACATCCTTGTGTTGGATGCATTTTTCCTACCCTGATTTTGAATTTTCCTAGGGGTATTATTGATTATAATCCACTTCCCTCCAGAAGTATGAGTTGTTGTCAAGAAGTTCATGGAAAAATGAAATCAAAAGATTATGACGTTGTGTGTTTGGCTTAACAGTTAAGCCACTGATTGGGAAACCTGGCTTTGAGACCCAGCTCTGCTCCTGATTTCAGCTTCCTGCTAATGAGCACTCTGGAGGTGATGGCTCAAGTACTTGGGTCCCTGCCAGCCATTGGGAGACCCTGATGGAGTTCTTGTCTCCTGGCTTCAGTTTGAACCAGTCCCAGCTGCCAGCATGGGCATTTGAGATGTGAACTAGTGGATGGAAGATTGTATACTTGCCTCTCAGTTTCTAACTTTCAAATTAAAAAAAAAGCAAAAAAAAAAAAAAATTACAATGTTCCATGAACTTTGTTTTGAAGTCCACTTGCGTGTGTTTTTAATGGTAATGTGATATAGCAGGGAAACTGATTAAGCCAAAATGACTGACAGCTTTTTGGAAATATTGTTTATTTACTGAAAGTCTAGAAATATGTATTCTTCTGCTGTGTTTGCTGCTAAGTAGCTATTTTCCCCCACTCCAGAAACCTTTTATGTAAGGTATACAAATTTCATGCATATCATAAATACAACTTTAGGAACATAGTGATTGTTCCCACTGTTAAGCACCCTCCCACCTACACTCCCATTCTTCTTCCTCCTCCCTCTCCTATTCCCATTCTAATTTTTTACCTCACTATATTTTCTTTTTTTTTAAGATTTATTTTATTTACTTAAAAGACAGAGTTACAGAGAGAGATAGAGACAGAGAGATAGGTCTTCCATCCGCTAGTTAACCCCCCAGATGGCTGCAATGGCCAGAGCTGTGCTGATGCGAAGCTAGGAGTCAGGAGCTGCTTCTGGGTCTCCCATGTGTGTGCAGGGGTCTGGGAGCCTAAGAACTTGGGCCATCTTCTACTGCTATCCAAGGCCATAGCAGAGAGCTGGATTGGAAGAGGAGCAGCCAGGACTAGAACTGGTGCCCATATGGGATGCCAGCACTTCAGGCCGGAGCTTTAACCCACTGCACCACAGCACCAGCCCCCAGCCTAGCTATATTTTCAATTAACTTTATATACATAAGATTAACGCTATTCTAAGGAAAGAGTTAAATGGTATGAATAAAGAAAACTGTTCAAAGTCACCTCATGTCAAAGTGTCAATTTCCCTTCTATAGATTACCTTTTAGGTGCTCTGTTAGTTACTACAGATCAGGAAGAACATATGGTGTTAGTCCTTTTGGGACTGGCTTATTTCACTAAGTATAATGTTTTCTAGTTGCATCCATTTTGTTGCAAATGACTGGATTGCATTTTTTTTGAACTGCTATGTTATTCCATGGTGTATATATCCCATAAATTATTCTTTTTCCAGTCTTCAGTTGAGGGACATTTGGGTTGATTCCATATCTTAGTTATTGTGAACTGAGCTGCAGTAAACATGGAGGTACAGATAACTTTTTCATATGCTAATTTTATTTCCCTTGGGTAAATTTCCATGAGTGGGATGGCTGGGTCATATGGTAGGTCTATATTCAAATATCTGAGGTATCTTCATACTGTCTTCCACAGCAGCCATACTAGTTTACATTCCCACCAACAGTGGATTAGGATACCTTTCCCCCCACATCATCTCCAGCATTTATTATTTGTTAATTTCTGTATGAAAGCCATTCTAACAGGGGTGGAGTGAAATCTCATTGTGGTTTTTATTTGCATTTGCTTGATTGCTAGTGATGATGAGCATTTTTTCATGTGTCTTTTGGCCATTTGGATTTCCTCTTTGGAAAAAATGCCTGTTTTAAGTCCTCTGTAACTGGGTTGGTTGTTTTGTTGTTGTTGAGTTTCTTTCTTTTTTTTGGACAGGCAGAGTTAGACAGTGAGAGAGACAGAGAGAAAGGTCTTCCTTTTTCTGTTGGTTCACCCCCAAGTGGCCGTTACAGCCGGTGTGTTGTGGTCAGCGCGCTGCGCTGATCCGAAGCCAGGAGCCAGGTGCTTCCTCCTGGTCTCCCATGCAGGTGCAGGGCCCAAGGACCTGGGCCATCCTCCACTGCCCTCCTGGGCCACAGCAGAGAACTGGACTGGAAGAGGAGCAACCAGGACTAGAACTTGGTGTGCCAGTTCCGCAGGCGGAGAATTAGCCTAGTGAGCTACGGCGCTGGCCATGATGTTGAGTTCCTTGAGCTCTTCATATATTCTTGTTATTAGTCTTTTATCAGTTGCATAGTTTGCAAATAATTTCTCCCATTCTGTTGGCTGCCTCTTCACTTTGCTGAATGTTTTTTTTGCAGTGCAGAAGCTTCTCAATTTGATTTAATCCCAGTTGTCAATTTTGGCTTTGACCGCCTGTGTCTCTGGGGTCTTTTCTTTTCTTTTCTTTTCTTTTCTTTTCTTTTTTTTTTTTTGACAGGCAGAGTGGATAGTGAGAGAGAGAGACAGAGAGAAAGGTCTTCCTTTTTGCCGCTGGTTCACCCTCCAGTGGCCACTACGGCCAGCGCATCTCGCTGATCCGAAGCCAGGAGCCAGGTGCTTCTCCTGGTCTCCCATGCAGGTGCAGGGCCCATCTGGGGTCTTTTCTAAGTACTCTTTGCCTGTGCCAATGTCTTGCAGAGTTTCCCCAATAATTTGATGTTATCAGGTCATAGATTTAGGTCTTTGATCCATTTTGAGGGGATTTTTGTGTAAGGTGTAAGGTAGGGAGGGGTCTTGCTTCATACTTCTGCATGTGAGATCCATTTTTCCTGGCACCATTTATTGAAGAGACTGTCCTTGCTCCAGGGATTGATTTTAGCTCCTTTGTGAAGATAAGGTGGTTATAGATGCGTAGGTTGATTCTGGCATTTCTCTTCTGTTTCATTGGTCTTTCCTAAACAGTACCAGGCTGTTTTGATTATAACTGCCCTGTAGTATGTTGAAATCAGGTATTGTGATGCCTCTGGCCTTGATTTTATTGTATAAGTTTGCTTTAGTGGGACTGACACTGTGGTATAGCAGTAAAGCTGGTGTCTGCAGTGCTAGCATCCCATGTGGGCACCAGTTCAAGTCCTGGCTGCTCCAATTCTGATCCTGCTCTATCCTGTGGCATGGGAAAACAGTAGAAAATGACCCAAGTCCTTTGGCCTCTGCACCTGCATGGTTGGCCCAGCTCAGGCCATTGTAGCCATCTGGGGAGTGAACCAGAGGATGGAAGACCTCTCTCCCTCTCTCTATCTCTGCCTCTCTGTAACTCTAGCTTTCAAATAAATAAACTTTAAAGAAAACAAAAATAAAAATAAAACAGGATTGCTTTAGCTACTGGGACTCTCCTATGTTTCCATATGAATTTCAGCATCTTTTTTTTCGTATCTGGGAGGAATGTCCTTGGTATTTTGAATCTTGAATTGCTTTTAGTAGTATGGACATTTTGATGATACTGATTCTTCAAATCCATGAGCACGGAAGATTTTTTTCATTTTTTTGTGTCTTATTTTCTTAATGTTTTATAATTCTCATTGTAGAGATCTTTGATATCCTTTCTTGAATTTATTTCAATCTATTTGATTTTTGAAACATTTATTTATTTATTTGAAAGGCAGAGTTTCAGAGAGGCAGAGAGAGAGAGAGGTCTTCCATCTACTGGTTTACTACCCAAATGGCCACAACGGCTGGAGCTGGGCCAGTCAGAAGCTGGGAGCAAAGAGCTTCTTCTGGGTCTCTCATGTGGAAGCAGAACTCCAAGGACTTGGGCCATCTTCTACTGCTTTCCCAGGCCATAGCGGAGAGCTGGATTGGAAATGGAGCAACAAGGATATGAATCAGTGCCCATATGGGACACTGTCACTGTAGGCGGTGGCCTTACCTACTGTGCCACAACACCGGCTCCTGTATTTGACTTTTTTTTGTAGCTATTGTGAATGGGATTGATCTTAGAACTTCTGTCTCATCTGTGGCATTGTCTGTGTATACAAAGGCTGTTGGGTTTTGTGTGTTGATTTCATTTCCTGCCACTTTATCAAACTCTTTTATGAGTTCCAGTAGCCTCTTAGTAGAGTCTTTTTGGATCCTTTATATATAGAATCATGTCATCTGTAAACAGGAATAATTTGACTTCCTCCTTCCCAATTTGTATCCTTTTGATTTCTTTTTCTTGCCTAATGGCTCTGGTTGAAACTTCCGGAACTGTATTGAATAGTAGTGGTAAGGGTATGTATCCTTGTCTGGTTTTCAATCTTAGTGGGAATGCTTCCAAACTTTTCCCCATTCAATAGGATGCTGGCTGTGGGTTTGTTATAAGTTGCCTTGATTGTGGGAGAAGACCCAAATCAATAAAATTAGAGATAAAAAAGGAAAGATAACAACAGATACCACAGAAATAAAGAGAATCATCAGAAATTACTACAAAGCGCTGTATACCAAAAAATAGGGGAACCTGGAAGAAATGGATAGATTCTTGGACATATACAACCTACTTAAATTGAGCCATGAAGACATAGAAAACCTAAAAAGATCAATAACCAAGATGAAAATTGAGTCAGAAATAAAGGCCCTCACAACAAAGAAAAGCCCATGACTGGATGGCTTCATTGCTGAATTCTACCAGACATTTAAAGAAGAACTAACTCAAATTCTTCTCAAGCTATTTAAAACAATTGAAAGGGTGGGGATCCTCTCAAATTCTTTTTATAAAGCCAGCATCACCATAATTCCTAAACCTGAAAATGATACAGTGGAGAAAGATAACTACAGACAAATTTCCCTGATGAACATAGATACAAAAAACTCAACAAAATACTAGCCCAATCAAATCCAACAACACATCAGAAAGATCATTCACCCCGACCAAGTGGGATTTATCCCTGGTACGCGGAGATGGTACAACATTTGCAAATCAATAAATGAGATATATCACGTTCAAACTGAAGAACAAAAACCATGTGATTATCTCAATAGATGAAGAGAAAGCATTTGATAAAATACAACATCTTTTCATGCTGCAAACTTTAAGCAAATTGGATATAGAAGGAACATTTGGGCCAATTGTGTAAGTTTTGCTTATTTTTCAAAAAAACAGCTATTCATATCACTGATCTTTTGTATTTTTTTTTGTTGTTTCCATTTTTTTTGTTTATATTCTAATTTTAATTATTTCTTTTCTCCTACTAATTTTGGGTTTGGTTTGCTATTGTTTTTCTGCATCCTTGAGATGCACTGATAGCTCATTTATTTGATGCCTTTCCAATTTCTTAATGTAGGCACCAACTGCTGTAAACTTTACTCTTAACACTGCTTTTGCTGTATCCCATAAATTTTGATATGTTGTATTGTCATCTTCATTCATTTGCAGAATTTTTTTGGTTTCTCCTATGACCCACTGTTCATTCTTTTCTGGTCATGTCTATTAGTAGTTCTATTTGCTTCTTGTACGTGGACATACCTTTTTTTCTCCAAATTAGGGAAGTTTTCTGTAATTATTTGACTAAAAAGGCCTTCTAGTCCATTATCTTTCCATACCTTCAGGAACTCCAAAGACCCATGTGTTGGGTCATTTGATAGTATCCCATAAATCTTCAGCACTGTTTTTTGGTTTTATAATTTCTTTTTCTTTTTCTTTGGCTGTAAAATTTCCAGAGATTGTCTTCTAACTCAGATAATCTTTATTCTGCTTTACCAAATGTATTGCTAAGGCTTTTCACTTCGTTTTTTATTTGATTTATTGAATTATTCATTTTCAATATTTCATTTTGATTTCCCTTTAACATCTCAATTTCATGGTAATAATTTTCATTCATAACATGAATGCATTTCTTTAATTTATGAATTTGCTTCTGATTACTTCTAAGTAATTCTACAATCAATTTTTTGAATTCTGTTTCCAGCATTTCTTCAATATCTTCATCTTCACATTTTAG
Organism: Lepus europaeus; assembly: GCF_033115175.1. NCBI lineage: Eukaryota > Metazoa > Chordata > Mammalia > Lagomorpha > Leporidae > Lepus > Lepus europaeus. Next base: position 103,279,622 of record NC_084835.1, on the reverse strand, counting down.
TATTGAAGTGTTGTATACTTTTGAGTATACAACATGTTGTGTTCTGTTTTCTTGTTTCTTGAATGGCTGCATTTATTTTTAGGCATTTATGGAAATACTTGTTTTTGTTTTTGTTTTTGTTTTGTACCTGTGATGTCTTTTATCTTTGGGCTTTGTCTCTGTGGTTTAGTGGGGTGTCTGCTCTTTCAGTGAATACCCAGAGGCATGTGCTGGGTGTTGCCAGGGAGTTCTGTTTAGTGCTCTAAGGTGAGGGGAGTATCCAAGGTTACACCCAAGTTGGGTGTGGTAAATCTTTTCTTTTTTTTTTTTTTAATCAGAAGGGAGGTTTTATCAGCTCTGTTGGCATAGTCTCATGCTCACCTCCTCTCCTCCAAGGAGACCAGTGCCTGGGCACTAGCCCCATTGGATACTATGTTCTTCTGTGCTGTCACAAGACCCACAGAAAGGATCCATGCAGTCCTTGGTGTGAGCACAGATCCCACAGCAGTGACCCTCAGCAGGGAGACAGGGAGCCCCGAGCTTGTGGACCCACCCACAGTGACTGCCACACCCTGCATCCTCCCACGCAGCCACAGGATTTTCACAGTCCTAGCCCACCAGGCTGGCAACAATTGGGAACACCAAGCCCTCTGTCAGTTCTCCCAGTCATACTCTGGTGTCTCCTCTTGGCTGGTTGCTAGACTTGTGGACACAGCCAGGCATAGCTGTTACCTCTGTCCAAAATGGTGCCCATCCTCTGTTGGCTAGTTATAGGATGCCGGAGCCAGGTGGTTGCAGAGAGAGAAATGTGCCCCCTTTTTTCCCCTCTTGCTTGGCAGGTACACTGTCCCCCACAGGGCTCCAAGCCGGACTCCTGCCAGTCTCTTCCTGCAGCTTTATCGCTAGTGACTTGGGCTGCTGCAGTATGGTTTCACCTCACTCCAAAACTGGTGCTGAGTTTCTCATTTGCTGGGGTCCCTGTGTTGTGTGCATCCATACCTTCCATGAAGATCCACAGTGTTCCTCTAATTTGCTTGGAGTTTCTTCTGCAGTTTTCTCCCTGACTCTTCCATGAGCTTGCACTCTCTCAGTTTTTTGAAACTATCTTCCCCTAGAGTAGAGCAGTAAGCTCCCTCCCTGTTCTACCATCTGTCATTCTCAGTAGCTATTTCATGTTAACTTAGTGATAGATGCTTAATGCTTGCATTTTTTTTAAAAGATTTATTTATTTATTTGAGAGTCAGAGTTACAGACAGAGAGAGGGAGACACAAAGAGAGAGGTCTTACACCTGCTTGTTCACTCCCCAAATGGCTGCAATTGCCAGAGTTGAGCCGATCCAAAGGCAGCAGCCAGGAGCTTCCTCCAGGTCTCCTACATGGGTGCAGGGGCCCAAGCCCTCCCGGGCCATCTTCTGCTGCTTTCCTAGGCCATTAGCAGGTAGCTGGATCAGAAGAGGAGCAGCTGGGACTAGAACCAGCACCCATATGGGATGCTGGCACTGTAGGCGGAGGCTTTACTTATTGCATCACAGTACTGGTCCCTATTCTTGTGCTTTTAAGATTCAATATTGAGCATTTACCATGTGTCAGGTTAATATGCTGCTACCTGGAAATAAAATGATGAACAAGGCAGATAAGTTCCTGGTTGGCTAAAAGTGGGAGACACACATTAATGAAATAGTCAACTTAAGGAAAGTCAAAGTCTACCTTTGGGAGGTGTGTGGCTTAAGAGTTTGTGGTAGGTATATCAGAACCAGTTTCTTGAAGATGTGCACAGCTGGAATGTGGTCTGAGGATGAGGGAAGAGTTAAGTGGGTGAAGAGTTTCAGTGCAGAGAGAGCAGGGCCTGGTTGTTGGGGGAGGAGAACAGGGTGTGAACCCAGCTGAGGTTGCAGAGGTGGGATGGGGCCAACTGCTACAATGCAGAGGGTGCCATGATGGGAACCTTTGTACTGTGCTGATGGTCAGGTTTGCACCTGGACCCCTGCTAGCAACTGGGCCCAGATGCAACAGGTGTGGGGGCCCACACCATTTCTGAGGCTTCTGCAGAAATCCCTGAGCGAGATGGACTGGTTCTCCTGTGTGGCTGGTGAAGTTGAATGAACTTCAGACCTTATTTGTACTCTCTGCCTCCAGTCCCTTGGGTAGCATTCATAGTAGACGCTTAACTTTTCCTGTAACATTTTAACACTTGAAAATCTGCCGTACTTTATATCTCCTAGTAATAACCATGAGCTTCAGCTGTTGTGTGATACCCTCTGCCTTGATAGTAACCAAGCACTACAGAGGTGCTTTCCATTTTCTGACAAGTGTTAGATTGATTTAGCAGTCCTGTTCTGGGAGGGTACAGGGGTGAAGTGGGAATTATTTAAGGGCCTTCAGGTATTATGCACTATGTACATTTCTTATGTTGTCATTACCAGTAGACACTATGGTGGTTTAGATAGACCTGTTCAGTTGAATTCACTGTGTCCTATGGTCAGGTACCAGGTAGCACAGCCACAAGATGGTAGTGAGCATCTTTTTTGGTGAAGCTTAGGAGGGTGGTTTGATTTATGTGATATTTTACCTGGGATCACAGCACTATTTGAATTCCTCCTTCCCTCCCTCCCTCTCTTCCTCCCTCTTTTCCTCCCTCTTCCTCCCTTCCTCCCTTCCCTCCTTCCCATCCTCCCTTCCCTCCTTCCTCCCTTTCCTTCTCCCCTCCTCCTCTCCTCCCCTCCTCCTCTTCTTCCCTCCTCCCCTCCTCCCCTCCCTCCCACCTCCCCTCCCCCCCTCTTCCCCTCCTCCCTTCCCTCCTCCCCTCCTCCCCTCCTCCCCTCCCCTATTTACTTGAGAGGCAGGGGAGGAGGGTGAGAGAGAAAGAGATTGATTGCTTTTTCATATGTTGATTTACTTTCCCAAATGCCTGCTACTACTGGGGCAGGTCCATATTGAAGCCAGTTGCTCCAAACCCCATCAGGGTCTGCTGTGTGGGTGACAGGGCTCTGGGTGCTCAGGCCATCTTCTGTTGCCTTCCAAGATGCAATGGCAATGCGCTGGATGGGAAGCAGAGCAACCAGACTGGAAGGAACCAGCATTCTGATTCTGCTCTTGCAAGCTGCAGTTTAACCCTGTTGTCACAACACCCACTTCTGTCTGTTGGCTGCCTGATTAGGATAAAAAATGAAGCTTCCTCTTTTTATAGATCCCCACAAATACTCACCTTGCTTTTTCCTCCTGACCACCTCCTCTTTTCCTGTGGACTTCTCTGCCTCTTCACTCCATTTTCTCATGTATTGCTTGCTATCGGAAGTCATCTCTTAAGCTGGGATGTTGTTACTACATTTTAGTTAGGGAGATTTTTGCCATTCTTTCAGTATATTTACTGTTCAATTTGAAGAAGAAAAGAAAAAATATTGTCCCTCTCACCCCTCCCCCCATTTTAAAATCACTTTTCCTTCCTGGGCTTGGCCAGCTACTTAGAGCAATGAGAACACTGCACCAGCGATGGGTAGAGTCCTCCTGTCTGTGCCAGTTGGGGACACTTGACTCCATGACTCTAGAGGAGCTCATTGTATCCTTCATCACCCTGTGCTAGAGAGGCACCTAGAACCATCAGCACCCAGCAAAAATCTCCTCCAGGTGTGTGCTCACAGCTGGTGAATTAATAACGTAGTATTGATATAAATGGACCTTGCTTGGATGCCTTGTCTGCCTCCTGAAGAATTCCTGTCAACATCCAGGCATGCTTTAATAATTCTTAGAAAATTAAGTGGAATTCCCTTTCTTCTGGGGAGACAAGCGACGCGTGGCGAGCTTCCATACTATTTGCGGTGCTGTTGGTTTTGAAGCCATTTGTGTGATAGAATGTTGAGGTTGACTTAGCCGTTTGCTGCAGTATTGTTTCCTTTTCTTTGTACTTGGAGTATTTCATAATTGAAAACAAAATTGTATATAACAATGTGAAAACTCTTCCAGGCATTCCCATTCCCCTCTGGCCACAGCTCTTTTTCTTGCTCTTCTTCACAGCAGGACTTCTGTTAAGTGTTTTCTACACAGATTGCCTCTGTTTGCCTTCCTCCCATGTGCTTTTTATTTCTGGGAGAGAGAGAGAGAGAGAGAGAGAGAGAGAGAGAGAGAGAGAGAGAGAGATCTCCTGCTGGTTCAATCCACCAATGCTTGCAGTGGCCAGGGCTGCACCAGGGTGAAGCTGGAGCTGGAAATTCAATCCAGATTTCTAAAGTGGGTCGCAGGGGCCCGCCTACTTGAGCCATTATTGCTGCTTTCCATTGTCTGCAATGGCAGGAAGTTGGAATCAGGAGTGGAGCCAGAATTTGAACTTAGGTACTCTGATGCGGGGTGTGGGTTTCTTAACTACAAGGCCAAATGCCTGCCCCACTTACCATCTTAAATTTAACCACAACCGCATACAAGTTGAGCATCCCTAATCTGGTTATCTATAATCTGAACTGCTCCAGAATCTGAAATTTTTGGGAACCATTGTGACATCACAAATAGGAAATTCCATACCTGACTGTGTGTGCTGGTCATAGTCATTTTTTAGACACACTAAATAATAGTATATATAGTTGCCTTCGTGCTGTTGTGCATAAGGTATATATGAAACATTAATAAATATTTTATTTTTAAATAAATATTTATTTTCCTCTATCTGAGAGGCAGAGTGATTTATAGAGAGACAATGAGAGGGAGAGAAAGAGTTTTCTTATCCACTGGTTCACCCCAAATGCTCCCAACAGCCAGGACTAGGGCCAGGCTAAAACCAGGATTCCAGAACTCCATCCGCAATTCCCTCATCCACCGCCTCCCACGATATATTAGCAGGAAGTGAACAGGGTAGTGGAGGTGCCAGGCTTGAACCTGCATTTCAACATGGAATGTGGATGTCTCAAGCGGTCACTTAACCTGTTGTGCCCCCTGGCTGGTCCCTGAACACTGTGTTTTGACTACTGTGTCATCCTCAGGGTATCTCCTTAGGTATATGCAAATATTCCCAAATCTGAAAAAAATGCGAAATCTGAAACACTAGGGTCCCAAGCGTTTGGGAGGAGGGAAACTCAACATATAGTATAAAAAAATCAAATATAACATTTGATACTTGCAGAATGGTATATGTAGCGTGTGTGAGTTACAAAGCTTAGTAATGAGTGAGGACCTGTGCACCCACCACTCAGCATGACTAGAACAGGCTTTCCCTGTGCACAGTCCTCATCTTCACTGCCAGAGGCAAGCACCCCCCCCCCTTTGTTTCTTTAAAAAGATTTATTTATTTATTTGCAAGTCAGAGTTACACACAGAGAGAGGAGAGGCAGAGAGAGATCTTCCCTCTGATGGTTCACTCCCAAATTGGCTGCAACGGCTGGAGGTGCACCGATCTGAAGCCAGGAGCCAGGAGCTTCTTCCAGGTCTCTCACATGGAGGCAGGAGTCCAAAGACTTGGACCACTTTCTACTGCTTTTCCAGGCCATAGCAGAGAGCTGGATTGGAAGTGGAGCAGCCGGGTCCTGAACCGGCACTCATATGAGATGTGGACGCTTCAGGCTAGGGTGTTAACCCGCTACACCACAGTGCCGGCCCCTCTCTCTCTCTTTTAAAAGTATTTTTTTTTTAAATAATAGTGTTTTTTTTTTTTTAAGATTTATTTATTTGAAAGTCAGAGTCACACAGAGAGAGGAGAGGCAGAGAGAGGTCTTCCATCCGATGGTTCACTACCCAATTGGCTGCAATGGCTGGAGCTGTGCGGATCCGAAGCCAGGAACCAAGAGTTTCCTCCGGGTCTCCCACAAGGGTGCAGGGGCCCAAGAACTTGGGACATTCTCCACTGCTCCCCCAGGCCATAGCAGAGAGCTGAATGGGAAGTGGAGCAGCTGGGACTCGAACCGGCGCCCATATGGAATGCCGGCGCTTCAGGCCAGAGCATCAACCCACTGCGTCACAACACCAGCCCCTAAAAGTAGTTTAATGACATAAATATGTATCCCTAAACAATATGTTGTTTGGTTTTGCTTGTTATAGAGGATTGTACACGTGGTATCTTGTTATCTTACTCTGTGTGCCTTTTCACTTGTTTTTTTTTTTTTTTTTTTTTTGACAGGCAGAGTGGACAGTGAGAGAGAGACAGAGAGAAAGGTCTTCCTTTGCCATTGGTTCACCCTCCAATGGCCGCCGCTGCTGGCGCGCTGCGGCTGGTGCACCGCGCTGATCCGATGGCAGGAGCCAGGTGCTTCTCCTGGTCTCCCATGGGGTGCAGGGCCCAAGCACTTGGGTCATCCTCCACTGCCTTCCCGGGCCATAGCAGAGAGCTGGCCTGGAAGAGGGGCAACCAGGACAGGATCGGTGCCCCGACCGGGACTAGAACCCGGTGTGCCGGTGCCGCAGGTGGAGGATTAGCCTAGTGAGCTGCGGTGCCGGCCTTTCATTTGGTTTTAAGATTTATGTGTGTTCCATGTGGCATCAATTTTCAGTGCTGGTGAATATGTCATGACTTATTTACATTTGTTCCACTTGATGAACCATTGGGTTGATTCCCTTTTTTGGGGAGGAACTATATGCCTTTTTTAAGATGTATTTATTTGTTAACTTGAAAAGGCAGAGTGACACAGAGAGAGAGATGGGGAGAGAGAGATATATATACAGAGAAATATCTTCCATCTTTTGGTTCACTTCCCAAATGGCTTCAACTGCCACGTCTGGGCCAGGCTGGAGCCAGGAGCCAGGAACTCCATCCAGGTCTCCCACATTTATGACAGGGACCCAAGTACTTGGGTCATCTTCTGCTGCCTTTCCTGGCCATTAGCAGGAAACTGGGTTGGAATGGACGCAGCTGGGACTCAGACTGTCACTTCAACATGGGATGCTGGCTTAGAAAGCCTATGTAGAACCTGCTCTGCCACATTGCCAGTTGCAATATACTTTCTGACCTCTTTTGGTATTCCCATGTGAGACTTTTCTCTGGAGGATAGATACCTATGAGTAGAGTTGTTAGGTTGTAGAGTTATGTGAAGCAGCGTAAGGTTGTGGTTATTTGCTTTACAAAGGCTGTTCCTAATGTACACTCCACAGTATAAAAGATGAAGATTGATGCGTATCTTTGTCCACATTTAATGTTAATCAAATTTCTTAATTTTTATCTAGTAGATACAGAGTGTAAAATTCATCTCTGTGGTCTTGTTTTGCATTTTTCTGCTAATGAAGGTAAACATCTTTGTATATATCTATCATTCATGTTTGTTCTTGTGTGGAATTTTGTCACCCCGCACTTTATCACCCCTATTTTCTGTTGTGTTGTTGGATTTTTCTTTATTAATTTATAGGTGTTAATATATTGTTGGATAATGATTCTTATATGTACTGTGAAGACTTGACCTTATTTTATGACCTGTCTTTTCATCCTCTACGGTACCTTTTTTTTTTTTTTAAGATTTATTTATTTATTTGAAAGAGTTACACAGAGAGGAGAGGCAGAGAGAGAGAGAAGTCTTCTATCTGATGGTTCACTCCCCAGTTGGCTGCAATGGCTGGAACTGTGCCGATCCGAAGCCAGGAGCTTCTTCCGGGTTTCCCATGTGGGTGCAGGGGCCAAGGAGTTGGGCTGTCCTCTACTGCTTTCCCAGGCCATAGCAGAGAGCTGGATCGGAAGTGGAGCAGCCAGGACTAGAACTGGCGCCCATATGGGATTCCGGCGCTTTAGGCCAGCCGGCCCCTATGGTACCTTTTTTTTTTTTTTTTTTTTTTTTTTAAACATTTATTTTATTTATTTGAGAAACAGAGAGAGAGGGAAAGAGAGAGAGTACTCCCATTCACTGCTTTACTCTCTAAATGCTCACGGTGGCCAGGCTGGGCCAGGGCCAGAGCCAGAGGCTGGAAACATAATCCAGTTCTCCCACATGAGGGACAGGGAGCCAATTATTAGAGCCATCACCTATTGATTCCTAGGATCTGCACTGATAGAAAGCTGATCAGGAGCTGACACTGGGAGTCAAACCAGGCTCTTCCATGCAAGGCATCCTAACTACTAGGCTGAATGCCTTCTCCCTGTGCTACCTTTCGGTTAGAGAAGACCTTATATTTAATGTTGCCAGGTTACTTTTTCCCTCCTATCATGGTTGAAAACTTTTTCTTTACCCCAATGTTGTACATATTTTTAAAACTCTTTTTCTTCTGAAAAGCGTTTCATAGTTTTGCTTTCTCATTTTTTTTAATCACAGTTGTGATTGATTTTGTGTGTAGTGGGAAGTAAGGCTCCATACATGTCTAGCTGCACATTTGTGCTGCAGTCATGTATTGAGAAGGTCATCCTTTTCCCAGTCATGTACAATGCTACTTCTGTAATATTTGAGGTTCCCATATTTATCAGGATCTTTCATTTCTGGGTCCTTTATTCCAATGTGTTGGTCAGCTTTTCTACCTTTGCCTTAGAATCATATTATACATCTTATGTTTTGATAAATTGAGTTCTTCTTCTTCCTTTCTCCTGTCCCAAGTATATATATTTTACTTGTGCCTGTTTAGAGCCTGTGTTTTTCCATATGAGTTTAAAATTCATTCTGTCAAGGTCTGTGATAAGCCTTTTTGGCATTGTTAATGTTAAGTGGAAACTATAGATGAATTTGGGAAGCGTTGTTACATTTCTAGCAATGATTATCTTTACTTTTGTGTATCTATTTTTTAGATCTTTGATTTCTTAAAATAATCTTTTGATTGTAATTATAGTTTTATCATATTCTTCATGAGCTTGTACCTTTCTTTTGATGATTTATTCTTGAATATCTTGTTTTATTGGTATTATTTTAATACTCTAATATTTTAATAAATAAAATAAATTAATATTTATTTTGTTTAACTGGTATTATGTGTTGCTGGTCTGTAGGAATTCAATTGATTTTTATATATTGATTTTCATTTCAGCCAGCTTGCAATGTTGTCTTATTAATCTAAATGTCTTTGTGTCTCCTTTAGAGTTTTCTCTGTAGATTGTCTCATGGCATGTGGCTAAAGCCAGTGGGATTTTTGTCCTTTCACATCCCTACACCCGGCTTTTTTCCCTTACTTGTCTTATTACGTTATTTAGGTTTTCAAGTGTATGCTAAAAGAAAGGAGAAAGGAGAGTATCCTTTTATGTCTTGATTGGTACTAGTGATATTGGTAGAAAATTCATTGCGAAATTTTTTTCTATACATATTTTGCCAAGATTTTGAAAAAATATTTAACAGATACTGAATTTGTCTCCTTTAACATGTTAACATTGAATGAAATTTATTAAATATTTTCCTGTGGTAAACTACCTTTGCTTCTCTGGGATAAAAACAAGGATTCATTTTTATTTTTCTTTAGAAATAATATCCTATATGTAAGTTTTGTAATATTTTCCTTAACACTTTTACATCTATGTTTGTAACTAGGGTTACTGTATAACTTTTTATTTTTCTCTTTCACTTGTACTCTGGTTTGGGCCACAAGGTTATACTGACCACATAGGGTGGTGTTTTAACTCTTTCCTCTCTGGAAGAGTCTACAAGGCTGAAACAATTTGTTCCTCATGTTTAAAGCTTATCTGTATAACTCTGCATGCCGATGGGAATGATTTTAAGGCACAATAAACTTTTTACATTTTCTAATACTGTTAATTGATTTTTACTTTTTTTGCAGATGCTTTAAAAATTTCCAAATAAATAAACATTTGTGTATTTGTGCATATGAATATATTTTTGTGAATATGTATGTCAGTCCTTTTTTCAGCTCCATTTTTAAATGTAGTACCAAAATGTGTATGTAGTATTCTGTAACTATTTAATTTCTGTTGACTCAATAATTTTCATTTTTCACTCCTCCTTTTATTTGTATCTACTTCATCCTTGATCAAGCTAACTAGATATTTTTTTCATTTATTAGTCTTTTCAAATATTCAATATTTGGCCTTTTGGACTGTTTGTATTTGTTGTTTGTTTTCTATTTTGTTAATTTCTTATCTTTGTTGTTTCATGCTTTCTATTTATTTTGGCTTATTCTAATTTTTTTTTAAAACTAAACATCTACTGCTTAGTACATTAAGTTACTATCATTTCTTTTTATAACATTAGAAAATAAGGCTGTAGAGTGTCCTCTAAGGCCTGCTTTCCTTGGTTTTAATTTTTAATATTTTCATCTTGCATTTAAAATTTTCAATATGTTTTCTTCTCTTACTCTAGCAATATTTGTTGGTATCTGGGAAATTTTATAAATGTGTGTCTTGTCTTTTTATAATTGGCTTTTATTATAACTTGTTAGAGAATTCTATGCAGTGATAATTCTTTGATACTTGTTAAGACTTTTTTTATTGTCAGTTTTGTTAATTGGTTTTCTTTTTTTTTTTTTTTTTTTTTGACAGGCAGAGTTAGACAGTGAGAGAGAGAGAGAAAGGTCTTCCTTTTTGCCATTGGTTCACCCCCAAAATGGCCACTACGGCCGGCGCGCTGCGCCAATCCGAAGCCAGGAGCCAGGTGCTTCCTCCTGGTCTCCCATGCGGGTGCAGGGCCCAAGCACTTGGGCCATCCTCCACTGCACTCCCTGGCCACAGCAGAGAGCTGGCCTGGAAGAGGGGCAACTGGGATAGAATCCGGCGCCCCGACCGGGACTAGAACCCGGTGTGCTGGCGCTGCAGGCAGAGGATTAGCCTAGTGAGCCACGGCGCCGGCCGTTAATTGGTTTTCATAAGTGTTCCATTTTGTACTGGGGAAGATTGTATATTCTCTTATTGAGTTCATGGATCTATATGTGTCTAGAAATTCAAGCTTACTAATTGTACCTTAAAATCATCCGGACTTTTTTTTATTTGCTGTGATGGTGAATTTTTTAATTTCTCCTTGTGTTTTTGTCCCAACTCCATACATACTGAAATTATGTTATTACATATTTTGTGCTTAGAATGTCTTCCTGGTTAATTAATCCTGTATCTAGTTTATATAGAAGTCTTCAAGAATAAATTTTTGTTTTAATTCAGTTTCCCATGATGTTTTTGAAGTCCTCTGGTATATGGTCACCCTGTTTCTGCTCTTTTGTCTTAAGGTCTATTGTGTTTTCATATCATTGTATTTATCATATCATTGTATTTGTCTTTGTTCATATTTTCCTAATTTATATATTTTTAAAAGATTTATTTATTTGAATGCAGAGTTAGAGAGAAAGAGAGAGAGAGAGCGAGCTTCCATCCTCTGGGTTAGTCTCTAAATGGCTGCAAAGGCCACAGCTGGGCTTATTGGAAGCCAGGAGCAAGGAGCTTCATGTGGGTCTCCCACATGGGTGCAGGGACCCAAGCACTTGGGCCATTCACCACTGTTTTCCCAGGTGCATTAGCAATGCACTGGATTGGAAGTGGAGCAGCCAGGACTTGACTGGCACCCATGTGGGATGTTGGTGTCACAGGTTGTGCATTCACCTGCTATGCCATAGTGCCGGCCCCTACTGTATTCTTTTAAAAAAAAAATATTTTTTTGGAAGGCACAGTTAGAGGGAGAGGGAGAAGCAGAGAAAGAGAGAGAGAGAGAGAGAGAGAGAGAGAGATCTTGGCATCTGCTAGTTCCCTCTTCAAATGGCCGCAATGACTATGGTGTATCAAGTCAAAGTCAGGAGTATAAACTCTAGCCAGATCTCCCATATGGGTATCAGGAGCTCAAACTTGACACCATCTTCTGCTGTTTTCCTAGGTGTGTTAGTGGAGAGCTGGATTGGAAGTGGAGCAATTGGGGCTTGAACTGGCTCTCTTATGGGATACTGGTGTTGCAGGCATTGGCTTAACTTGTTATTCCACAGCACTGCACCCCCCCCCCCATTCCATGTTATGTTTTATGTCTACCAGCTACAGCTGCATCTTCATTTTAATTTCAACAGATGATATCAAATTATTTACATGTACCTTTTTTGTATTTCAGATTGGATTACTCTCATAGACTACCAGAAAAACAGCACCTTGGAGCTGTGTAGCTGGGTGGCTCTGAGGTTGCTGTCATATAAACTAACTTTGCATTTGTATTGCTCCTTCTAATCCTTTATTTTCTCCTTTCTTTAAACAAATCATAAAATTTTGTTTGTTTCTTATTTCATTTCCCCTTTTCATTGTTTGGAACTTATTTTTGTTCTTTTAATGGCCATCATTGAGCTTTTAGTATTTGTAGTTGTCTGACAGAGTCTAATTTCTACTCTCAATTCTCTTTCAAATAATTTTTAGGACCAGAGTAGTATTCCTCCCATCACTCCCCCACTCACCACTGCTCACTCCCCTACTCACTCACTACTTAGAATCATTTTTGTTTTGCCCTTTAACATGATTTCTACAGATTATGTATCACTATTTTATTGATAGTTTCAATTGACCAGTTCACTAATTTCTTTGTTTAACATTTCTTTGCCTCTCTAACCTTTCTTATGGGGTTGTTTTCATATTTGGTTAAGTATATCCTTTAGAAGTCCTTAGAGGTCAACCCTTGTGTTTTTATTTACCCAAAAACGTCCTTATTCTTGTTATTGATAGATAATTTTTTTGGGACTCAGAATTACAGGTTGATATTTGTTTTCTATCACTACTCTGAAAATTGTATTCTACTGTCTTCTCAATTCCACTGTGCCTGTACAGTTGCCATTCCCTTCTAGAATATTAGCAGTTTTATGATCATTGTGTTATTTTCTTAATTTTTCTTGGTACACATTGCTGTGTGGCATTATTTCCTCTTCTTATTGAGAAAAATTTTCTAGTTTTATCTCTTTAGATATTATGACTTCTTCATGTGTTCAGTTATCTACTTTGGGCATTCTGATTAAATGTGTATTAGACCTTTTCTTCTATCCTCCATTTCTCCTTTTAAAAGAAGTTTTTTGTATCCAAAAGGCAGAGAGGGAGAGAAAAAAGAGAGAGGGAGAGGGAGTGAGAGAGAGAGAGAGATCTCCATCTATTGGTTTATTCCTGAATGCCTATAACAGGAAATAGATCTACAGCTAGGACTGGGCCAGGCCAAAACCAGGAGCTGGGAACTTAATCCAGGTCTCCCATATGGGTAACAGGAATGCAAATACAGCTACCTGCTAGGGTGTGCATTAGCAGGAATTCTGGAATCTAGGGTAGAGTCAGCACTTGAAGTCAGACACTTTGATATGGGATGTGTGCATCTCTAGATGTGTCTTAATTGCTACACTAAACATCTACCTACTCTATTTCTTTTAGCGTCTTTTTTTTTTTTTTTTTGCTTTCTGCCTGTTTTCATCTATTTCACTCTCCATAATTTCTTTTGATCATCTTCCAGTTCACTAATTCTCTCTTTATCTTTGTCAGAAATGTTTAATGCTTTTTCTTTATTCCAGCTTTTTTTTTTTTTTTTTTTTTTTAATTTCCAGAAGTTCCGTTTGGTTGTTTTTAACATACGCCTGCTAATTTTTAAAAATATTTGCTTAATCCTTGTTCATCCTTAACATTATGTCTTTAATTATTTTAAACACAATCTAAGGTTTTTTTGTATATTTTCAGATAATTCCAGTATCTACAGTCCATGCATTGCAGGATATTTATTTAGTTCAACATGTAGGAGAAGTGTTGTTTCAGCTGACCCTTATTTATGTTTCTTTGTTTTCGTTGTATGTGATGCTTATTAATTCATGTTTGGTGGGTATTGAATCTGAAAATCTAGGAATATGAAGTGAAAATATTTTCCTCTAGAGAGGATTTGCCTTAACTTCAAGGTCTGTTTCCTAATCTGGGAGTCACCTGTTTAGCTCTCCAGTGACACAGTGGTTAGTCTTGTGTTTATAGTGCTAATATTGGCATTTGCCCTTATAGCATCTCTGACTTTTTTTTTTTTTAAGTCAGTTACACAGAGAGACAGAGACAGAGATCTTCTGTGTGTTGGTTCACTCCTCAGATGGCTGCAGTGGTCAGAGTTGCTGGACAAGGCCAAAGCCAGGAGCCCAGGAGCTTCTCTCTAGTCTCCCATTTGGGTGTCAGGGGTCCAAAGACTTGGGCCATCTTTCAACTCCTTTTCCTAGGCCATTAACAGGGAGTTGGATTGGAAATGGAGTAGTGAGGTTAGAAACTGGTACCTACTTGGGATGCTGGCATTGAAGGCAGTGACTTTTACCTACTGCACCACAGTGCTGGCTCCTCTCTCCCTTTTTTTTTTTTTTTTTTTTTTTAAGATTTATTTATTTAAAATCAGATTTACAGAGAGACAAGATACTGAGAGAGCACTTCCATTGATAGCTTACTCCTCAAATGACTGCAATGGTTGTGGCTAGGGCACAGTAAGACCAGGAGCCAGGAGCTTCATCCTAATCTCCCACATGAGTTTCGGGTCTAAGCACTTGGGCCGTGTTCTGCTGCTTTCCCAGGCCATTAGTAGGGAACTGGATCAGAAGTGAAGCAGCTGAGGCTTGAATCAGCATCCAAGTGGGATGCCAGCATCTTTTTGTGCCTACCTCTCTATGCTGGGAAACCCAACTTTTGTTTTTATTCTTGATACTATCAACATTTCCTTCCTTCCTTCCCTCCCTTCCTTCCTTCCTTCCTTCCTTCCTTCCTTTCTTCCTTCCTTCCTTCCTTCCTCTTTCTTTCCCTTTCTTTCTTTCTTTCTTTCTTTTTTTCTTTCTTTCTTTCATTTAGTTATTTGAAAGAGTAACAGAAAGAGATTGTGTGTGTAAGCAAAATCTTCCCATTTTCTGGTTCATTCCCCACACGGGTGCAGTGGCCAGGTCATGGTAAGATGGAAGCCAGTGGCCTAGAATTCCATCTGGGTCTCCCATGTGGGTACAGGGACCCAAGTACTTGGGCTACCCTGTCCTACCTTCCCAGTGCCATTAGCAGGGAGCTGGACTGGAAGCAGAGCAGCTGGGACTTGAACTAGCAATCTGAGAAGGGATGTCAGCATCGCAAGCAGCGGCTTAACCTGATGCACCACAACACTAGCTCCAGCGTTTCCTTACTTCTTGAATTTATGCTTCTGCAGAAATTTGCCAAATGAATAGCCTTGGTTATTTATTTATTTATTTTTTTACTGCGAGAGGTCTTCAGTGTATGTTGTTTAAAATTTCTGTTTAATTGCAAGGCAGAGAAAACAAAGGGAGAGATTTTCCGTCCACTGCTTCACTTTTCACACTCCTTAAACAGCTGAATCTGGGCCAGGGCCCCAACCAGGAGCCTGCAACTCAACCCAGGTTTCCTGTGTGGTAGCAAGGACCCAAGTTCCTTGTGTGCTATTGTCTGCTGCTTTTCCAAGGTGCACATGGATTATCAGGAAGCTGGAATCTGAAATAGTCAGGACTCTAACCCAAGCGGTTCAGTATGGGATGTGGACATCCCAGGCAGTGTTTAACCTCCGTGCGGAGCACTCTCCCCTCTCGGTATTCTTTAAACCTTTTAAACGGCTTCTGGCCTCACTTAATCTACTGTTATTCCCTTTATTAAGATTACTAACAATTTTCATCCTTCCCAGAAACTTTGAAGATTCTATGCATCTGGCTTTTCGTCATCACCCTCTGCTGGTCTTCATTCTGCCTCTCCTTGGCTGGCTGTCCTTCTGCCTGAACTGACAATATCTGAGTGCCTCAGGGATCTATCCTTGCTTTTCCTCTTTTGGCAAGGGGCAGTGTGGTGCAGGGCCTCGATCTGGAATCAGATTGAGTTAATAGCTGGTTATTAATAGTGTGGTCTTGTACAGTGGTTAAAAACAAAGTTGTTGGGAGAATTCAGTAACACAGTACTTGCCTTGTACTTAGTCCATGTACTACACACGGGCGGCACTCAGTACATGTCTGCATGTCTACTTCTATTCTCATGGCTGTTTTCTTTCTAGTTATCTCTGTTTCCAACTGTCCACTTCACATCCATTGTTCTCGCACCCTCCAAGTTCTCAGTGTCAGTTTGTAGAACCAGCTGTCTATTATATTTGATTTCCTGCTGCTCCCTTAATATAGGCCTACCTTAGGTTTCTGCCTATGAGGAATGACGCTGCCATGTGCCTAGTTGTTTAGGCTAGGATCGAGACACCTCGACCCATCTAATGATCGTGGAGTTGTGCTCTCCACTGTGCTTTTGCTTGTTGAGAACAAGGTACCATGATTTCTCACCTACTGTTCTGTAGTATCCTTCTACCTACTTTCCACATTCCCACTCCTTCTCTATTGAATTTGTATTCCAAAGCAACCAGGTGAATTTTTTTTTTTTTTTTTTTTAATGTCAGAGCATGTTGTATCCCAGCTTCAGTGTTTTGTTCGTGGTGCTTAGAATAACTTCTGTACTCCTTCACATGTTCTTGTGAGATCTCCTCAATCTTGTTTGGCTCTCTTCTTTCTATGACCTGATTATGTTTTTCTTCCTTCAGGTCTTGGACTTTGCCAAACTTTTCCTTAATTCCAGGCCTTTGCACATGCTGTAGAGTACCTGTCTCCTCACTGTATGCCTTGCTAACTCCATTCAGAGCTCATCTGAAAAGCCATTTTCTCAGAGATACTCTGTTTGATCCCCCAGTCAAGTTTTTTTTTTCTTTTAAAGATTTTATTTATTTATTTGAAGGGTAGAGTTGCAGAGAGGCAAAGAGAGAGAGAGAGAGAGTCTTTTATCATTGGTTCACTTCCCAGATGGCCACAATGGTTGGAGCTGTGCCGATCAGGAGCCAGGAGCCAGGAGGTCCTTCTGGGTCTCCCACGTGGGTGCAGGTCTCCCACTTCGGCCATCTCCTACTGCTTTCCCAGGCCATAGCAGATAGCTGGATCGGAAGTGGAGCAGCCAGGACTCTAAGCATCACCTATATGGGATGCTGGCACAGCAGATGGAGGCTTTACCTGCTATGCCACAGCACCGGTCCCTCCCAGTCAAGTTAAAACTTTGATTCAGTAAATACTGATTTTGTTTAATAAATGATTCAGTAGATAGATGCATATTTTAAAAAGTCTGATTACTGGAATGACAGTGATGGCATGGTCATTTAAAGTTTAGAGTCATAATTCAATGGAAACTACTGCACTTCTTTCCTTTTGTGTTTATTTAGTGGATTTTAAGTCAGAAAAATTTCTAATGATCTTACTATAATTATTGAATTTGAAAATAGCTTTCCAGCCGGCGCCGCGGCTCAATAGGCTAATCCTCCGCCTTGCGGCGCCGGCACACTGGGTTCTAGTTCCGGTCGGGGCGCTGGATTCTGTCCCGGTTGCTCCTCTTCCATGCCAGCTCTCTGCTGTGGCCCGGGAGTGCAAGGAGGATGGCCCAAGTGGTTGGGCCCTGGAGCCCATGGGAGACCAGGAGAGGCACCTGGCTCCTGGCTTCGGATCGGTGCGGTGCACCGGCCACAGCGTGCCAGCCGCGGCAGACATTGGAGGGTGAACCAACGGCAAAGGAAGACCTTTCTCTCTGTCTTTCTCTCTCTCACTGTCCATTCTGCCTGTCAAAAAAAAAAAAAAAAAAAAAAAAAAAGAAAGAAAAGAAAATAGCTTTCTGCCTGTAGTCTTTATTATCAGGTAAAATAATTGACCCGAATCTGTGGTTGGAGAATTTACATTTACTGAGGACTGTATTTCAGAGTCCCTAGGTCATTATTTTGTGATAAGCCCTCATGTCTGGTTATCCTGTCATTGAAGAGGAACCAAGACTTGGAGAGTTGCCTGACTTGTCCAATGCCACACATTTACTGCAAAGGGCCTAAGTGTAGTGCAGCCCTTTGTACTCTAAGGGGAGACTCTCTATACCTTCTGCACTTCCCCACTTTGGGCAAACTGCTAACATATTACCATAGTGTCTACCGTTCATAATATTTTCCCATTTATATCTCCTCATGCAATATGTATATCAGATTTTAGAGTGTTCAAAGCATGTCTGATATTTTATTAGGATCAGACTTTCATTCACTTCCTTTTCATTGCTCTTTAGCCTTAATTTTTAGGTTCATGAGTTTAGAAATGAGAAAAATTAAACAGTGCGAGATTAAGCTCTGTGTTAAGTGACACTAAGGAATATTATTGATGGTTAGTTTTTATTAGTTGGAGAAGGAGAAAACACAGCAACTTTTTTTTAAAGTTAATTCTTCATAAAGAAGGAGTCTAAATAGTTAAAAGTCCATGTAATAGTTAGTTATGGCAGAAGTCAAGAGGGGGATACAGGTAAGGAAAATGTATTTGGGTGAGTTGGTTTATTTGGTGCCAGGTAGTGGGTCCGCCCCGGGACATGGGAGGGAGCTGCACCTCAGCTGGGGAACTAACTTGTCTGTGCGGAGCTTTCCCAGGGCTGTTTGTGGCCCTTACAGCCTTTATTAAATGCAGTATCTCGTTATTGGCAGGGCACCCAGGTTCAAAAACACATTGTGATGTTTTGATTTTATAAGACCAAACACTTTTTAAAAGTACATGGTAATTTTCCATCCATTATGTTATAGATTTTATGTTGTATCTGTGTAGGCATTTATAAAGAAAATTTTCTTTAAAACAACACTTCCTACTTCAGAACTAGAGAATAAATGCATGTTCCTGAAACTAGAGCAGTGGTCAGCAAATGTCCTCTGAAAGGAGCCAGATAAGAAGTATTTTTGGCTTTGTGGGCCACACAGCCTCTATTGAAACTACTAAATTCTGCTGTTGTAGCGTGGCAGTAGCTGTAGACAATAAGTAAACCGATGAGCATATGTATCTCAATAAAACTTTCTTGACAAAAACATCAGCAGTTTTTAGGCCAAAGGGGCTTTAAGTTCACCAACCTGCAGATTAGTGAAATGTATCTTAGACCTGGGAGTTAGAGGAGATGGCATCTCTGTCCAGCCTTCTGCATTATTAGCCATGTAATCTTGGACAACTCACTTTAAATCGCAGAGACTGAATTCGCTCATTGCAAAAGTGCGGCAGTTTTCCTAAGTAGGCAGTTGCTGTTTTCTTTATTTTTAAAATATACTTACTATACTAAAATGACTGTGTGTTTCTTTTGTAATCCAAGTGGTTAAAATATAATCTGAAAATAGAATAAATATGGAAAATACAATTTATGCAACACAGTACATCAGATTATTTTGTGGAACTTGACAGATATAAATAAGTCAATAAATGGGTACTAGATATGAAGATTATTATGGACAAAGGTTATTTCTTAGTAATTTTGTGTTATATAGCCCCTTAGTAAATAGCAAATTAATTTTTATAGCATTTGTTTTTACATTCATTAACAATTAAGTTATAAAATTCATTGAGCCTTTACTACTTATGAAAGGCTGTGTTGAATCTCAAGGTAGAAAAATTATAAATAAGATAGTTATTTTTATTTTATTTCATTTTATTTTACTATTAATTTATTTGAAAGGCCGATTGACAGAGAAAGGTAGAGAGAGAGAGAGAGAGAGAGAGAGAGTTTTCTAACTGCTGCTTCAGTCCCCAAATACCCATGACAGCCAAGGCAGGGTCAGATCGAAGCCAGGAGCCTAAAACTCACTCCTGGTCTCCCATGTGTGTGGCAGCAAGTACTTCAGCAGGGAGCTGGATGGGAAGCAGAGCAGCTGACACTCCAACTGGCACTCTGATGTGGAATGCCCATGGTTTAAAACCACTATATAACAATGCTTGTTCCAGAAGGTACTTCTTGATCTTAAGGCGCTTTCTTTGAGAAAGATGAACACCCATATAGAATATTAGCCTGCTGTCTGATAAGTTCTCTAAGAGCATAGATGTATTTGGTACCACTAGGAAATCCAAATTGTTGGAGGAAAGGTAAGTGCCAAGGGGACCTGCAGTTGAGTCTTGAAGGATGAGTGAGGAGTCTCTAGCCAAAAGGTAGAAAGGCAGGTTGACCTGATGGACATTTGAGTGCAGTTGTGAACTTGGCAAATCCCAGGTTGTTCTGCAGGATAGAATTGTGGGAGTCCTGGGGGCTGCAATACTCAAACCTTGACCAGGGCTAAGGAATGAAGAAGGTCAGGGAATTTGCACATTTTTGGAACCATGGAATATTTTGTGAATCTAATGAAAGATAAAACACTTTTCCATAGGAAAATTCATTTAACATGAAGATTTAATGTTTTGCTTACAGTTTTGGGAATAAAATCTAAAGATCACTTTATGAACATTACATATTTTCTCTATGCTTCCTTCTGGAGGGAAAAAAAAAAAAAGAGTTAACAGATACCTGTGTGGACAAGTGCCTTGTTGCCCTGCTTGATGGCGGCAGCAAGTGATGAGCATGAATAAAGTTTATTCCTGGGAGCTGGCGCTGTTGGGTGGTGGCCACAGCAATGCCAGCATCCCATGTGGGCACCAGTTAGTGTCCTGGCTGTTCCACTTCTGATCCAGCTCCTTTCTAAAGCACCTAGGAAAAACAGCAGAAGATGGCCAAAGTCCTTGGGCCCCTGCCACCGACGTGATGAAGCTTGTCTCTTCCTCTCTCTCTGTAACTCCGCCTTTCAAATAAATAAAAACATCTTTAAAAAAAAATAAAGTTCATTCCTTCATTTACTTGAGGGCTCGGGAATATATGAGATTGTGACAGAGCTGTGAGATTTATAATTTCCTTGGGGACACGATTGAGCAGTCAGAAAAGCTTGTTTCACTGGTAGATGCCCACACACCTCAGTTACCTTAAATGTGGGAGAGAGGGCTTTGGGCAGATTTCGCTCACTTGTAAACCTTGCTTCTCACAGGCCATACCACCGAGAGTTGTGAGGGTTTAAGGAACTTAGCCAGCTGTCCAGCTGAGCCTTGGTTTAGCATGCTACTGTAAGGGCTCCATAAAATGCTAGCAGTGAATAGCATTGTTAGCATTGTGAAAAATCTACGTCCATATGTGGAGTGCTCACAAATACTTGACTTCCTGTATTGAACGTCTGATTGGTCTTGCAGCATTGTTATTGGCTGTCTAAGTGTCACGGTGGGGCCATGTACTTCTGGATCTTCATGGGTCATTTGTTTGGAATAAAACTTCCTTAACTGAAGTACCCTTCCCAGCAGTGGCAGAGCTCTTCTCTGCAATGGGTGGCATTACATTTATTTATTTATTTTTTTGTGTGTGTGTGGAAAGCAGCAGTGGTGTAGATGTTAACTAATGAATATTATTATTATGTCTTTTTTTTTTTTTTTTACAGCTTCTAATATTCAGTGGGGAAATTTTTCTTGTTAAGAGACACTGACAAGGCCAGTTGGCCTAAAATTAGATCCAGCAGCTGTGTTTTGAATCAAGGCCCCACATGTGTGCCTCACATTTTGCCTGCTGTGCTTGTCTGCTCCTTTATCTTGCTTCAGGGAGCAGCAGCCTTTTTGGGTGAATGTTAACATCTATGTTTTTCCTGGTACCAGCACAAAGGTGCTTCTGTGTAATTGTATGCTGAGTTTATTTATGTATCTGAAAAGCCAAAACCAGGAGTTAAAAACAAAATTTATTTTTTAAATTAATTAATTTATAAAACTGCCCTTATCATAATTTTAAGTTAGGATGTGGGTGGAGAGGTTAGCCTTCATCTATCCCTTGCCACCCTCTTTTCTTAATTACAAATATAAAAGAGTGTATTATCAAAAATAAAACTTAGGAGCTTAAGTCAAAGCACTAGATCATTCTTTTACTTAAGTTTATTAAAATAACCTTAAAAATGCTATAGTAATTTCTTATATTTTTGACATCTGGAAATAGAAATGTGTTTTATTTGTTTTTATTTAAAAGCCAGTGTTAACCAGTGTTAATTTTATAAGTTCTATTCCCTTTGTATTTCTTTGTCCTACTGTTTGGTTAATCAACATTTTAAAAAGAATATATTCATGTACACAACGCTATCATGATTCGGTTTAAGTATCTATGTTTATAAGTGCACTTCATTTCACCTAATTAAGTTATTTAGTCATTTACACATTAGCAACGTACTACATATTCCACTTTTTCAGGAACTTATTTTTAATGATACCCCCACAGTTCTGTTTTGCTCCATTATATCCATAGATCAAGCTGAATAATAGCAGACTTAAAAGCCATATGCTAAAAGTGATTATAGGTCATTAAGGCCAAATTAAGGTAACATTTCTGATGGCCATATGCGGAAGTCTAACTAACAATTACTTTTTTTCTTTTGCTTTGGGGAACTATCCTATGTGGCTTTGATGTTGATAGTCTCATAGTTGAATGCCTGGTGATTGGCATGTGTTGACTTTGATCATTGCTAATATATTTTTTTAAAGGGAGGAAAAATAATACAGAATTTTTATTTATCCAAAAATCTCTATTCAATGAATTTACCTCCATCTTTAAAAAAAAAAAAGGTTTAGCTTTAGCTCTCTTTTTATCAATGTGAATTCTAGAATGCATTTGTGTTACTTTTTTTGATAATTAGATTAAAGCCTTGTTGTGCCACTTAGGAGTGACCTAAATAAGATATTACATCCTTTTAAAGAGAAATGCCCTGGGGAAATCTATTAAAAACAGTAACAGTAATAGAATCTGGCTTTTAAGAGTTAATATTTAATTTTTGTTTTGGTTGCCCTAAAATAATTTATAAAGACAAAGGATATCCTTCAACCATATCCATATTGTTTTGTAACCTCAGAATGTGTGACTCTAGTTTGTTAATTTTGTCTTTGAGAAATACTGGGATACTTAGTATGAGGCTTAGTAATTTTAGACTGTTTTGTTGATTGTGTAGGCATAACTAAAGAGATCTGTTTTTTTATGGTCATTACTCATCTTCCAGTTTCATAATCTCTAGTTGAAATTAATAAATTCTATGTGAAAAACTATAATTAAAATAATATAACTAGAACTCCTGAAGAACTTGGCTTACTTTTTATGAGATTAGTGAAGATTTTCCTACATATTCAGATTTGCAGATACAGAGCAGTAATAAAAAGAGATTGAAATAGAACCTCTGCATTTTGGTTTGAAATACAAGTTTCCACCAGCTCTTATAATTTCTTGATTTTGTTGTGTCTGGGTTTTTAAAACTGTAAAAGACAAAAGTTGTTACCTGAGTAGGAGTGGGGAGAGAATCAAGAAGGGGGAGTGGGAATATGAATTCCAAACGTATAAGTTTTTATAATATTTTGATTTGAACCATGTGAGTATATTTTCTGTAAGTATATTTAGATTTTTTTGGAGGGGACAATAAAACATTTGGCATATTTTGGGTTTTGTTGAATTTTAGTCATAAAATATAAATAAACAAATGCAATTAAGAGTAGAGTCATCATCATTATATTTCTATTAGTGTAGCCATTTTTCTGTGTTAGTTTTGGGGCAACTAAAACACATTGCATGCTCTGAAGCTTGAGTTTAGGTATTGGGACAACATTAAAATTCAGACTTATAAGCTCTAGGAAAGGCAACTATTGGACTAACAGGAATTATACATCTATTTATGACCTGACTGATTCAGTGGTCCTTTGGGATGGAGGATTCACTGTTAAGTATTAGGGTATGATGAAAGCAGAGATGCTTTTAGATGATGAGCAGTGGGTACGAAGGTTTTCTTTATCCTGAGACCCAGAAGCTTACATAAAATCTAAATTTTTGGTTAGTTTTAAGGTACTTTATTCACACTAGATTTATGTTAACTTGATAATGTGACTAAGATGTCAATGAAAATCTCTAATTTTACAGGTATATAGGCACTAATGCGCTTGTACTGAATTGAGTCAGAGTAATGAAATGAGATGATTCATTATTTTATTTTAAGGAAAAATGTGATTAGTTTTAACCTTTATTTGAGAACAGAAACATATGTGTATTTATTATACTATGGGCAAATTTCCCTCAGAAATTCTCAGAGCGGTGGGCCTTATGTCATGTATGAAACTGATCAGTTGGAGAACTCATTTTCCTATTGATAGGGAATATCTACTATCACTAATTTAAAAATATTATTTGTATTTATTAATATATTACTCTTGGGAAATTATGCTATTTTAAAAAATAGTGACATTTTGCTGATTGATGTGACCTCTTAAAGTAAAACTGAGATGCTAAAGCCATTCTCATAGTTCTTAAATGCTATTGCTCTTGAACAGGGATGTGAAATACAGCATTTGTAGGGAAAAAAAAAAAACCTCTATTCTGGAAAAGCACTCAATCCTTTTAAAGTGAAAGAGATTAAACAATTTGGAATTTGAAAAAAAATTACATTGAAAGATAAAGTATATAAGCTCACTTAACTTAATGATACAAATTAATCTGCAAAGAATTAAAAGCAGCTTTGTTAATGGCAGAAGACACATGAAGTTAATAAGGACATTACTTCTCATTTGGGGTTAGGTTGGCCTCTCATTTATTAATATCTGTTTAAACTACAAATAGAAAGAACTCCATTTTTGCCAGACTTCTTGTTACAGAAGCCAGTCTCTAAAGAGAAATATCGTTGATGGGAAACCAGAAAGACTAAATAGATGTATTTGGTCTCACAGGCAGTCCATTAATTTGCTCAAATTAAATATTATCTTTAAATATTGAAAGGTTAAATGTACACTGATAATGGATTTAGACAGCTATTAAGCTGTAATTGCTTTCTAATGCAGTTACTAAGAGACATTTGATATAACATATTGAGAAGGAAGGATTAGGGACTTTACCTCTCAGTCTTAACTGAGGGTTTTTATAGCTTTCATTCTGGCAGTTGTAGGAATTGGATAACAACAATTTTTATGAGAATGCACACAATATACATAAAATATTCAGGGGCCAGGTTGTTTAGGGAATGCATCATATACGGTGTATTTGTCTTCATAGTTCTTTGCAAATCTGCAACAATAATGCTATCAAATGAACTCTCCACCTGAATTATTTTTCCATTAAATAGAAGTCAAATTTCTGGAAATGTTACCTGTTTATGATTTGTACTCAGCTAAGCTGAATTACAATGTTTTGCGCACTGCGTATATACAGCCACTAGTGACCAAATAAAGTTGAAAATTTTGCAGTCTGTTGGAGAGTTACAGGTCGTCATACTGATGGCTTTCACTGACTGGCTGGACAGCTTTCCTTTAAGTATTTCACATTGTTTGCATTTGTAGTTGAGGTTTTCATGTTTTTACAGGTTGTGTTTTTGTGAGTTGAGTTGGTTTAACAAATTATTATTAACCCAAGAACATACGCAGATAGATTGAGTCAATTGCGTGCTTGCCTCTGAAGTTCAATGGAAGGGCAAAACATTTTTGGAAAGGAAATAATAAAGGAGAAGCAGGCTCTTCAAAAGGTCTTTTCCTTGTGAATGGCTTAAACATCGGCGAAGTATGAGTATGCGTCAGGAAACAAAATTACCTGTGGTTAGGATATGGAGCCAAAGTACTTTTGAATTGAATAAAGAAGGGAAGGAAACCCTGCTGTTGATCCCTGTCACTCATCAGATTTCTGTATTAATAGGCAGCCTGTGCTGTTTGTTGGCTAAACCGTTTCATAGGAACATTTTGGTTTAGTTTCTTTTTTAAAAAAATCTGTGAAATTATGGAATGCACTTTGGTTTGATAAATCTTTATCAAGAAATAAATGACGTGTGAAGGTCTGTTCTGGGCCTGGGAAGTTTCAGGTAGGGCCCGTGTTGTGCACGGCACGTGGCCATCTTGCTCACTTCCTACAAAGAAGGATGTGATGATATCCCTTTTTTTTTTTTTTTTGGGTTGAGCTTCCAGGATATTTTCACAAATACATTGTTAATAATTTGAATGGTTAAAAACAGTTTGATTATTTCAATTTTAAACATGAGAAACCATGTTCAGATAGGTCTTATAAGTGACTTGCCTAATTTAAGGCAGGATACACATGAATGTATTACAGAACATAAAGAAGACAAAATTTCAAGCGCCGTAAGAATATGGCAAAAGAAACGACTGCTTCCATTGAGTGTAACCAGGAAACAATTTATAGGGAAGTTAGAATTCAGTTTGTACCATTTATGAACATAATTGGTGTTATACTCCTTAACATTTTTCCTACTTCTCCAAATAAATGTTCTCCTTCCTCCCCTCAACCATATTCTACACTAAAATTCATATAAAAATAGATATCTGAGTTTTACTGAGATAGTTAAGCACAGGATGGGATGGCATTACCCACAAGAGACTAGTATATAACATTTACAGTCCTTTAACGCGGAATTAGTGTTCTATCTTTTCAATATGCTGTGCTGACTTTGGGTTTTCTTTTACTCATTAAAGCTGTTCTGTGAATCTTTTTAAAAAGTTCTGAAATGCTTTTGTATTTAAGTAATTTTAAAACTATTTACCAACTGATTATAATTTTTGCTTATGTATTTTTAAAAATTAGTTTAATAATGAATATGATACTAATATGCTTTGGGATTGAACTAGATGGTTGTTATGGTGCAGCTTCTTTGGGAGCTCATCTTTATCTTTTCCTCTTGAAATAAAGTAAATGGAAAAATTGGATTCCACTGGATTGGCCTTGGTGTTACCTAGAATTATAAATATACTGAAGTTCTGTGAGGCTTACTTTCAGACTTGCATATTTAATACAGTTTTTAAGTCTTTGATATCCTAAATATGCTCAGAGCAGCCACTCGCTTCGCCACACCAAAAGCCTTGAATATTATCATAGACCCTTATACTCATTCTTGATATTTACTGATCCGCTATGTACACGGTAGTCTGTAGAGCTTCGTAAACCTTTCCCTTCTGAAAGTAAATACATAAACACAAGGAGCTTGGGGACTTGGCTGAAAATTGCCACCCAAAGCCTGAAGTTTATTTGCAGGCCGGTACAAAACATGTGTGTGAAGTTGAAGCTCAGGAAGAGGTATAATGTTTGATGTGTAGCTGTGTCGTTGTAGATTCCAGGGTACTCCTTCCATGTACCTGGATGGAACGCAGTTTTAAAGCAATGCTCTTTGAAGGGTATGTGTGCATAAGTCATGATGTCATTCCTTCCTTTATTCATTCTGTGTTGCCTTGTCTTCTCTCCTGTTAAGTGCCTTGAGAGTCTTGATCTTAAGGATGTATTGGAAATAGACTTTGTTACCTGATGAAATCTAGCAAACCAAACCACCAAAGGAGGATGGTAACTGTCCCCATATATGGTGTTACTTTCTTAAATTATTGAGATGCTTTTGCTTTTGTCCTCAGGAGTCACTCTTACACAATGACCCGTGCCTTTTCATGGGACAGGTATGGGTTGAGCTACTAAATGGTGGAAATGCACACCTGAATGGGCAGTTGACCCTGACGGGGTTTTCTCCCTCTGTGGCTGTGTTCTCAGTAAGATACACACGCGTACGAATGTGAGCAGCGAATGAGTCGAGAGGGTATCTTGGAAGTTTTGTGCTTGAGGTGCACTGTGATTGCTTTTCTTGCCATGCCATTCATTTCTGATTTAAATATCTAACAATTCTCATCAAACAGCATTTAAACTTTCTATGAGATCCTGTCAGTGTTCCCATAGATCATGGTATGAGTAACAATGGATGAAACGAGCTAAAGTGGGGAGGCTGCTTTTCAGTCCCGGGGTTCTGCAGCTGTTTGCGACAGTGGTGCAACATGTTAGTTCAGCCACAGCCATCCATCCAGGGGAGTTTTGCCCATTAAGCGATGTATAAAAACAGTGTTACTGTTTAATCAACATTACAGTATTACTGGTCGGGTGTGTTTCATTTCTGCATTATTTTCAGGTTTAGCACCAACAGGTTTTTGGCCTGGTCTTTTATCTTCTTAGAGATTAAACAACAACAACAAAACAATAAAACTTGATGCTTCAAGGTAATATCGCTAGTTTGACTGAAATCACTCAAGAAATGCCTTTTTAAGGTTTGAAAAATTGGACACAAGCCATAATTAATTTATCTTAAGGTATATTTATCTTGGGGCTGACGAAGAAGTGTAGTAACTAATTTTCTAAGGTAAGTGTAATGTCTTTTCTATGTCATGAATGTTAGGATTAATTCTAAATGTTTTCTATTGTATTAGTGATTTTGAATTTATTCATAAGC
The DNA here is from genome assembly GCF_033115175.1 of Lepus europaeus. Taxonomy (NCBI): domain Eukaryota; kingdom Metazoa; phylum Chordata; class Mammalia; order Lagomorpha; family Leporidae; genus Lepus; species Lepus europaeus. Next base: position 103,251,753 of record NC_084835.1, on the reverse strand, counting down.
AACATTAAGTATGACAGAAATTCAATTTAGTTCCATTTTAACCTTCATTTCTGAGTGTGAGCTTCAGTGCAAAGCACTCCACTGGTTTCTTTAAGGAATGAAAAGACAGACACGATTTAGCTGACTTCATGAGGCTTGCAGTGTGGCGGGAGACATAAGTATATACAAATAGTGATATTAAATGGACTGGAATAAGGTAGTTGAAAAAGCTGAGCAGTGGATTGCTTTGCACGTAAGTAGTCCTCAGTAAATGACTGTTGAAGTGTGTTAAAGAATCACCTTTGGATTTCAGTTATTTGTATGTCATCGTGGATCCCAGAGACCGGACTGGTTGCTGTTTGACTTTGATTGGTGGGATACTCTGGGACTAGTTTTTTCCCCATCAGTTTTATCAGAAAAAGTAGAACCAGGAGTTTTGTTTGTTTGCTTGTTTCTTCCCTTTGTACCTTTCCTTTTAGGTGTGACTTCCCAGGCTTTGGGGGAGGAGGAGATAAATGAAGGAGATTTCACTTAGGTTGAGGAGAGAGATTTGGCAGTGTGGGGAGTAGGGTCAGTGCTCACGCAGGAGGGACGCTGACGCTGAAGTGCTGCCGGAGCCGGGTCCTTGGCAGTGTCTTGTGGAGATGGAGAGCCATGACTGTGCTTGAAAGAGCTTTGGGGAGTCACAGGGAGCGGTGATGAGGCCATGGTCTGGAGTCGGGCTGTGCAGTTTGCAGCCTGGCTCTGCTGTTCACCAGCTGCATGACCTGTCTTGATCTGCCTCTCCAAGTCTCAGTTGGCTCATCTGTGAAATGGCAGCAGTAACAGCGTGTACTTCACAGACGTAAATAAGCCAATCCTTATAAGACGCTGACTGCAGGCTTGCATCCCGAAAGCACTAACAATGTTAATATGATTGATTATTTGAAGGTACTCTGAAAGTTCATGGAATACAGGATTAAAGGATATGTTTATTTTCATGCAGAAAAGTTTGAAATTATGCACAGGTTTCTCACAATACACATTTCCATGAACTTTTTGAAGAACCCTTGAATAAGCTACATTGTGGGGCAGAAGAATGATATTTGAGGTGTTTGAAAGAAAAACATACAAAGGAGGTGTTTTGGCATTGGCATTTTAACCACATTGAAGGAGGGGGCAGGATAGACATTTTGTTGAGAATCCTCCAGCATTAACCATGAAACAAAGAAGGTTTTCTGGGAAAATGCATGATGATTGAGATCCAGATATTTTAGAAGGTTGCGTGTGACACAGATACCCAACTCAATCCATTTTTATTGGAATCAATGAAAAGGGATACATAAAGATTTAAGAGGAGGGGGACATTCTTTTCTCCACAGCTGGTCATGCGCCCAGTGTAGTTGGCAGGAAAATGGATTGTTTGGAATGTGTCCCTAAAATCCTGTAATTTAATTTTCATTATTTATATAACACAGTCAGTATACGTGGCGCTTCACTCCGCACACACAAGACCACGTTTCTGGCCTGTGTAATTTCACCAAAGAAGATGCTGTAACAGAAATATTTGTACCTGCTAGATTAACTGCAGTGCGGGGGATGCAACACCAGCAAGTCATGTGATCTAATGAGCCAAGGGGATTCAGGGTGAGCGTATTGTTGGTGGTAAAGAAGAGATCAAGTACTAGCATAGATAGTGCTGGGATAGTAATGGGGCCGATGTTATGCCAAGTATGAAGTTGACATCTTTGAGGAGTCTGGAAAACCAAGTTTGTAAATATTGACATAAGGTAAAATAACAACCCCTTTGGAAAATATTAAAATAACTATTAAAGTAGCTTTTCTCTAACAGTATTTCACCTCTTTTGTCCACTTCAGAAACATACATCAGAAAATAGGGATTCCCTGATATGTATCTAATAGGAGTAAGATTTCTAGAAAATTCAGGATTTCTCACTGGGAGAATCTGTAGGCCTCTTTAGGTGCCTCGAGTTAAAAGTTTTGATATCAGTGACCCTCTCAGTGAGTCTTATTTACTTCTGGAATCCAAGAATTGTATTTACAGTTATTGTGGATTCATGCTAGAAAAGAGCATGATTTATTGGACTTGATCATTGTCTCATTATAGTTCTTGATTTTTGAATGAGTCATCTGGGCTAGGAATAAGCTAATAGTCTATTGCAGAGGACAGAAGTAGTTTCAAAATTGGCTTAATAGCTTTAGACAGAGTAAAAGGAGATACCCATGAGATTGGCACAAGGAATCAGAATCAGGGGACAGTGTAAGCTTTGGGATCAGAATTTGTTCAGCATGTGCTAGCATGCCACCAGGAACCAGAAAGAATAAATTATTCTGACTCTATTCTTGGCAAGATTTGTGTGGCTACAGAATCTAATTGTTTTGCAAATCATTTAAGTTGCTGACCACAACTAGGAGATTACCACCTAAATGAAGATTACTGCCTAGACAGAGTGTGAGTCCTCCCTGGGATTCCCTTTCAAAATCTTAAGAAAACAAAGTAATAATTCCACATGTTAATCATTAAAATAAACTAAATGCAATATGCCCAGCAAATGATTTCACACATTTTCTATTTCAAGAAATTGCGATTCAAATCCTAACCTAAATTTTACATATTCACATTTTTAAGCGTCACTCAGACTTGTGCAGATTACTGAGCAGAGCCAGGGGCTCATCAGAACACACTAGAATCTCGCCTGGTTCTGGAAAAGGGGAGGGTGGGGCTGGTGCGGTCACGAAACCCTTCTCAGTTCCCTAGTCGCATGGTGAAGAATATGAGCCCCACAGACTTGATGGCGATTTAAAGTCTGGTCTGAATTGATGAACCCTTGTTATTATGTTACGTCTTCATCTTTGTTTGTAAATACCACTGAGTCACTGCATGGTGGCCCTGGGTTTTCTACAAAAGAGTTGGGTGCAGAGCAGCCAGCCTTTGGCAGCCTGCTTGGTCAGCCCTTTCTGGTGGAGGCTGAATATCCCCACACAAGAGTTTTTTCACAGTTCTTTCAGATGTTGTGTCCAAAAGATGGCCCAGGAAATCTTCAATATCTGAGAAGAAAATTGAAGTGTAGACAAAGCTTTGTTAGGGAAGCTTGCACCTGTTTGTTTATTTATTCCTTTGATTATTCCCTTAAAAGGAGCTTCAGTCCTTCACACAAGGGGTATGTGTAGGTGCCAATGATAGTTGCAGATAGCAAGCTGTGTCGCCATAAATTACGTAGAGCTACAGGATGTCAAAAAGAACCAGAAATTTTAATAGATTTTGTCAACCAGGTGATCCGTTCAGTCTAACCCATCAGTGTTTTATTGTAAAAAGAAGCATGGATGTTGGTTTGACAGAAATTATATTCACAGAATAATTTATAGTGTGATTTCAAAATGCACCAAGCCACAGTCATTGAGGAGTCCTGTCATCGAATGTTATTTTATGCCGTCACATTTTAAAAACACTCAGCGATGACATTGACTGGAATCACACAGTTAAACCGAAGTGCATTTTTAGGTGGGGGAGGGAGGACTGAATTGCTCCAACAAATCCGATATTTGGAGTTTCCGAACTGTAAAAGTGGATTTGTAGTCAAGCTCTGCCTTTCTGAAAGCACTGGGGGTGACTCAACAGCTGTTGGGATCTGTCTGGAGTCACAGGGAACTTTGGAGCTGGGCTTACCCCTCCTGTGCCCGCCCCATGCGGGATCTGGGGGGCTTTTTCCCCCGGCTTCTTTCTTTTTCTCTGTTGTCCCCCCTTCACTTACTCTGATTGATGGAAACACGTGCTGGGAGCTTTCCCTGACATTCTTTCCAAACACTGAAAGTATGAAATGTTATGGTGGTGCTATGTCTATTTTTGAAAGTAAGGCTGTTAACGTAAAGCCTGTGTTGATATATTGGGATGAATTATAATGGTGATATTATTACAGCCTTCAAAGCTGAAAATTTATTATTTTTCTCACCTACTCTTGGTTGCTGATACATGATCATAGGAACATGCTGTGCATCTGGTTAATTTGGGGGGATTTATTTGTAGACCATCAGAAGTTAAAATTTATCCTTTTTTTCACCTCCTCCAGTAGCCCTGTGCCCCATTATTGGAAAACATAGAGAAATAGGGTCCTCCAGCTCTCACCTGGCTGCTGTTTGTTTTCTGGTCTCTCTCATTGTTCCTGTGAATGCTTATGATGGAGGTATTTTTTGGAAACTTTGATTTATGATTGATTTTGCAAATATAGTAAAAGTCATATATTGTCTGTTAGAGCTACCCATCAAGAATTAAAAGAAGAGTTATTTTACTTTTTTGAAAATCAGAGAGACAGAGAGACAGACACAGAGAGAGATTTTCCCACCCTCTGTGGTATACTCCATAAATGCCCCACAACAGACAGGCCCTGCTAGGCCAGGCCAAAGCTGGGAGCCAGGATCTCAGTTTAGGTCTCCCACATGTGTGGCAGGAATTCAGTTACTCAATCACCACTTGCTGCATCCCACGGTGGACATTAGCAAGACACTGGAATCTGGAGGGCATCTGGGACTGAAGATGTGATACTAAGGTCAGCAAGTGTTCTGAGCAGCACTTTAACTGCTGTGTCCAATGTCTGCCTCCCATCCAGACTTTTAAACAACTCATTCATAGTTATTCTTGTTTCTCCATATGCATTTTTGAATGTTAAAAGTTTTTATAGGACAGGACTTTAAGAAGTTCATGGGAAAATGGAATTAAATATTTATTTTGATGCACAAAATTTTGAAATCTGTCGATGTTTTTTTTTTTTTTTTTCTCTTTTCCTTTTTTTGGACAGGCAGAGTGGACAGTGAGAGAGAGAGACAGAGAGAAAGGTCTTCCTTTTTCATTGGTTCACCCCCCCAATGGCCGCTGTGGCTGGCGCGCTGCAGCCGGTGCACCACGCTGATCCGAAGCCAGGAGCCAGGTCTTTCCTCCTGGTCTCCCATGCGGGTGCAGGGCCCAAACACTTGGGCCATCCTCCACTGCACTCCCGGGCCACAGCAGAGAGCTGGACTGGAAGAGGAGCAACCGGTACAGAATCCGGTGCCCCGACCGGGACTAGAACCCACTGTGCCGGCGCTGCAGGCAAAGGATTAGCCTAATGAGCTGTGGCGTCGGCCTCGATGGTTTTTTAATAATACAGATTTTCCACAAACTTTTTGAGACTCTCTTGTATGTGTGGATTTCATTTCTTTAAGGATTTGCTTTATTTATTTGAAAGCCAAAGTGACAGAGAGTGAGAGTGAGAGAATGTTCTGGTTCACTCCTCAAAAGGCTACAACTGCCAGGACTGGACCAGGCTGAAGCCAGGAACCTAGAACTCCATTTGGGTCTCTCACATGGGTGGCCAGGGCCCAGTTACTTTGATCATCTTCTGCTGCCTTCTCAGGCACATTAGCAGGAAGGTGGAGCAGAAGCAGAGCAGCCAGACCTCAAACCAGTGCTCCGATGTCGCATCACGGGTGTCTTAACCTTGCTGCACCACAGCACCAGCCCCTCAAAAAATTGTTTTTGGAATCAAAATAAGCATATCTTATTCTCATTTTCCATGGACTTTATGAAGTACCCTCAGGGAGGCCAGGCTGGAGTCGCTGGAACTGATATTTAGTGATGCACATTCCTGAATAGAACTCTGCCCCAGCCTGGAAGTGAGGTTGTTTCTTACAGATTTGTAAATATTATAGATATCTTAGAGACAGGAATTTTGTCTAACTTAATCATTGCTCTTTCACTTGTTCCTGGTACATTGTGTGACACAGAGAAGTTATTTCATTATTATCCATTGAATGGGTGAATAAAACAGTGATTGGAATAACTCAGAGCTCCATCTAAGAAAAGGTTCATCTCTTTGTGGGACCTGTCGCTCGACTGGAAGACAAAGCCGTTTTGCCGTAAATGATCCAAAAATGTGTACCTGTGTGCATGTGGAGAACTGGATGAACACTAGTAGTCGGGGCCATTTATTAGGTGCCAGGTGCTGTTCCATGCATTTTCCATAGAGTGACTCCCAGCCTTCGCAGCCCTTGATTGAGGTAGCAGTTACCTGATCTGCAGACAAGGAAGCCAGGACACAGTAGCTAAGTCGTTTTTTCAAACTCTTGGGGCTTTTATTTAATTGAGTCAGGATTTGAATTTGAGCGAGTTCTTAATGATTCCCTGCTTGCAATCAGGACTTCATGCACCAGCTAACAGTGTATCACTGTGACACCTGGCTATGTGTGATGCATACCCACGGTCAGGTACTGCACCGACTTGCTGTGATGGACGCTGGAAATATTCCTCAGTTACAATGACATCAGAAAAACTCTTCTATCTGCTCTGAGTGCTGAACTTGCCAGGTTTTGGCTTCATTACGTCGGTCTTCTGAGTTGGTTGATAAATGGCTATGCTGGGTTTTCTGTAACGAGTGAGATTATGGACCCTGGGCAACAGGTGATGAACTTATCCATGAAGCTTCAGCTCCTGCCTTGTAGGAATTTACTAACGCACCATCAAGCCTGTTTGCTTTGCTCTTACAGAGCTTCACCTTATTTGTGGTAGTCATGCATATAAATGTGTAATAACTGGTATCTGACCCTCAGAATCTTGCAATGAGGCCAGGGAGATGAGCAGGTAATTTACGCAAGAGTGAAAAAAGATCCCCAAAAGAGAAAACTTGGAATCTGGGAATTTTACCATCTAAGTATTTGGGGAGTGAGAGAAAGGTACAGATTAGCAAAATCATCAGGATTAGGGGAGTCCAGCTCTGGAATGGGTTACTTAACCCCTCTGTGACTTGTTTGCCTTTCGCTACAAATACAACAATAATACTACTGGTCAGGTCTTTAGTCTGTTGTGAGAGTCTAATGAGGAAATAAACATACACAAAGTACATTTCCTTGCACATAGTAAAATCATAAGAAATATTGTCATAGAAGTCAGCATTTTACAGTTGAGGAAATTAAATTCTAGAAAAATTAAATTTCTTACTCAAGGTTACCCCAGCTAGCTAATGACTGTGCCAGGGCTGGAGTCATGACACACATGTGGTCAGTGCTCTTAGCACATCTGACAGCATTGTTGGAACGCAAGCCTCCATCTAACCAATTATAAGACATAATCCTTGCATTTAAAATGTGATTCTGAACACACACACACATACACACACACACACTCAACTTTCTGCCGTCCTTCCTGTTTTCCTCTGGGAAATACATATTGGGTGATTTTTAAGAAAATGGTTACATGCCAGCATTATGGAAAAGGAAAAAAAAAAAAAAACCAGACTTTCCTCCATACATAATCCAAATTTCAAATGTATTAATTTTGCCGAATGCCATGGCAACATACATATCTGTTTTTCAGTTCATGAAAGGTATTTTGGGAATTATTGGCTCGTGCCTGCTTGAGCATTTTCGTCTTTCAGCTATAGAAATACTCTATGTATCCTCTTCGTTTTGTGTTTGTGCTTCTATTCAAGATGAGAATAAAAGCAGTTAGTTTCTGGGTTGTAATATCTTCCGTGAACGGTGGCTTTCTAAAACAGTCACACCTTGACTGAAATGAAAACTCTGCCGTATCATAAAAGATATTCTAATTACTGCATCTAGTTAAAAGGAGAATAAATCACTGGGAGATTATTTTAAGTGCCTTAAATATAATAAAAAAGAATAATGGACGTTGAACAGCTTGACAAGTTTGATGAATGCCGACTGCAGCTGATTTCTGCTGCTTTCTAATGGGAAAGGAGAGCTTTTTCCTTTCCTGGTAAACCGTCAGAGGGACTTTTTGTTAGGGAAGATAAGGAAGAGCCTTATCTTTGTTGAGCACTTGCCTTATACTAGGCATTAGCCAAGGCAGTGCATTATCTCATTTAATCTCATTTAATCCGCCCCAACCTTATAGATAACATTATCCCCATTTTACATCTAAGAAGAATGAGGCTCAGGGAATTTAAATAACTTGCCTGCAGGTGCACAGCTACTAAGTAGGAGCTGGAGCACAAACTAATAGGTGCCTGTGCCCTTTCCCTTATTACATTATCCTCAGTGTGATTGTCATTGTTATACCAAGGTAAATGTCATTGTCGCAAGAAACGATGGAGGTCTGAGGTGATAGATACGCCACTTACCCTGATCCGATCATTACACACTGTGTACAGTATTGAAATGCCACACGGTACCACATAAATATGTACCGTTACATAAACGTGATTGTCCCCATGGTCGGAGAGGCACTATTTTGTCCCGTTTAATTTAGAAGGAATGTGTTCCAAAGAGCTTAACGTCTTTGAACCTCTGTAAAATGGGAATAATCAGGTCGCTCTAAGCATAAACAAGAAATTTGTGCAAACCTCTTTGCTCGGCATTTGGCACTGAGTACCTGGGAATCACCAACTAACAAAGGATGTGTTCCCAACATACTATAATGAGTTTTAGGTAATGTTTAATTATTGAAGTCTCTAATTGTGCCTATAAATTCAGAATTATGTCTGTTGGGTTTGTATTGAGTGTATTTTGCAAATTAAAATGGTGATAGAGTTGCTAAAAATAAGAATTTTCCTTTGGAATTGCTTTCATAAATGTATAAAAACTTATGTAGATATTGTGGACTTGATAGCAGTGCTGTCATGGCAGATTGTGTGTGTGTGTGTGTGTGTTGGTCATTTCTATGTCTGTAGAAAGGTAAATTTGGGAAAATTAAATCAGAAGCAAATTTTTTATTTTTAGGTTATATTGTCTCCATAAAATAATATTACGGATAAGTCCTTTTTTTTTAATTTTTGTCAGGCAGAGTGGACAGTGAGAGAGAGAGACAGAGAGAAAGGTCTTCCTTTTGCCGTTGGTTCACCCTCCAATGGCCGCCGCGGCTGGCGCGCTGCGGCCAGCGCACCACGCTGATCCGATGGCAGGAGCCAGGTGCTTCTCCTGGTCTCCCATGGGGTGCAGGGCCCAAGCACTTGGGCCATCCTCCACTGCACTCCCTGGCTACAGCAGAGAGCTGACCTGGAAGAGGGGCAACCGGGACAGGATCGGTGCCCCGACTGGGACTAGAACCTGGTGTGCTGGCGCCGCAAGGCGGAGGATTAGCCTAGTGAGCCGCGGCGCCGGCCCGGATAAGTCTTTTTTTTAAAAAGATTTATTTTATTTACTTGAAAGGCAGAGCCACAGAAGGAGGCAGGGAGGGAGGGAGGAGGAGAGAGAGAGAGAGAGAGAGAGAGAGAGAGATGTCTTCAGTCAGCTGGTTCATTCCCCAGATGACTGCAATGGCCATGGCTAGGCCAGGCCAGAGCCAGGAGCCTCATCCGGGTCTCCCATGTGGGTGCAGGGACCCAAACACTTGGCCCATCTTCCGCTGCTCTCCCAAGTGCCATAACAGGAAGCTGGATCAGAAGTGGAGAATCTGGGACTCGAACCATTGCCGATATGGGATGCTGACATTGCAGACGGTAGCCCAACCTGCTATGCCACAAACACTGGCTCTCTGATTAACACTTTTAATCCATGTAGTATACACATTTCTTTCCCAGTACATTTGAGATAGTGGTTTGTGGATTCTTTTCCTTAAATATACAAATGAACCACAAGAAAGTTAATTCTATGTACGTAAAGTACAGAGATTCTCATTCTGAAGTCCCCTTGCTCATTGTGAAGATATGGTTTAAGCAAGTGTTGAGCAAATTAATGTTTAAGATGTGTGGATTTATGACTCTCTTCATACTCAGATTTCATTTGATGGCATTTATGGAAATTATACTTATGGAAACTACTGGAAACAAAGAAGCTCTACTTTGTTACCTTATTCACAAACTTTGAGTCTTTCTTAAATCCCCTTTGAAGTAAAGAATGCTATAAAATCATGTATCCTGGTATTTATATTTTAAAATTAATTTTCACATATTCATACTTAGAGAAATGCACTGGATTTATTTTTTCCTCATATTCAAATCTAAAATCTTACAGAATCTCCTGCTATCAACAGTGAGTTCCGTTTTAATCAAAGTTTTTTTCAAATTGGCACTGTAAATCCAGATTAATAGTAGTCCTTAATTCTTAGTCAAGCACATATGGAAAGGTCTAGGCGTGTCCTTACCCATGTTTTCTCTATGATGCTGAATAATGGCATCTTCACTTTTCCATTGGCATCTTGCATTAGCTGGAGCGATAAGTGCAAAAGGGATGAATGTGGCTCTATAATCAGGGATGATCATGCTAGGATCCATATTGACCCAGTGAGCAGCTGACTACTTCACAGTTGCATTATTTTCTGAATGAGGATACCTTTAGTTTTGTAGCAGATGTGCTGAGAAGCTTGTCTCTTTTGATCTTTTATAAATACATTTTTTATTTTAATAACTGCTTACTCTGAAAATTTACTTTATAGATAGATGGTTTATATATGAGAATGGAAAATGAGGTTGTGTAACTGTTTAAAGGACAGATTTAACAAAGGGCCAATGTCTAATGTGGGACTATTAGAGTTGTTTTAATTAAGAAAAGGGAATTTCATGTTGTTATTTTCAATTCAGAGACAGAATTCAGGTATCTTTACCCTATAAAGTATACTTATAAATACCTATGCTTTTTAATATTTTGTGGTTGCTACATTAGAATGATCATGAATTCTCACATATAGTAGTTTTGATCAAATTACCTGATAGTATGAATGATGTAAAAAAGGAATCCTTCTAAAATTGTGATTACTAAATTAAAAATGCAGTTTGCAATGTGAAATGCCATATAAAAGTTAAATGAAATTAAAGATAACATATATAATTAACTTGAAAAAATAATATTTAACTGGAACTTCTGTATGGTCATGGAAAGTGGGGGAAGATCTTTGAATTATTTTTTTTAATTCCCTCCAGTTTACAAATATTATCATATGGGGTGATTTTGTTGTTCTGTTTGCTCAACAGTTTTAAAGAAGGAAATTTTTAAAAAATTTTTTACAAAATGTTTTGAAATCTGCTACATAAAAGAGACATGACTTTCTGTGAATTTATCTGAATAGAGACAGTATTGTAAGAAATGGGATTCATGTATGGTTTCGTTTACTTAGGACATAGCTTCTGTCTCCATTGCCCACCAAAGAAGATCATAACAAAGCCCAGATTCCATTGGTGCAAAGGTATAAGATAGAAACCAAGACTACCAAGTATATTTAGAAACAAACTTAAAATCCTATACCCATAATTCTTAACTATCCTCTCTTGTTTTCAAGACCAATCCAAAGGTTTGGTTTTTGATTTTGCTTCAATTCTGGTTCTGTCATCTACTACAGTCCAGCCACACTTATGCAAGAAAAATTACAAAAAAATATTAACAAAATATAGAACCACTAAATTAATTTTATAACATGAAAATCAGTTTTTACTGGTTCCTTCTTCCTTCTCAGTTCATGTTTTTTCATGTATACTTTTTTATTTTTAAAGTTTTATTTATTTGAAAAGCAGATTTACAGAGAGGCGGAGATACAGAGAGAGAGAGAGAGAGAGATTTCATTCACTGATTCACTTCCCAAATGGCCACAACAGCTGGAGCTGGGCCAGGCTGAAGCCAAGAGCCAGGAGCCTCATCTGGGTCTCTCACATGGGTGCAGGGGCCCAAACCCTTAGGCCATCATCTGCTGCTTTTCCAGGTGCATTAGCAGAGAGTTGGATCAGAAGTGGAGTAAATGGGACTTGAACTGATGCCTATATGGGATACCAGTGTTGCAGGTGGTGGCTTAGCCTGTTACATTTTAACATTGGCCCCTATGTATACATAAAAGTATACATATGCACTTAACAATACTACATAAATGCAATTTTACTGTGTTCATTATAACATTGTATTTTTATATATTTTTCTATTTAAGACATAAGATGTAGCCAGTTCTCCTCATTGAAGTCCTTTCAGTCTTTATAAAAGGTCTCTTCTTCCATGAACAGTCTATTCTCTATATTCATCTCCCTGAACTGTGGTTATTAATATCCATGTCAATCTCTCCTGATAAAATAGACGTTATTTGAGGGTGGCAGTTTGTCTTTAAATTCTCTGTAGTAGCTATTCACGTACCTTACTCATGGTGAATACTCCTTAGATACTAGGTATTGATAGATTTCCCTGTTTGCTGGCATACAACTCTTTGTAGTAATTTCTGATGATTTTATATTGCTGTGGTGTCTGTTGTTACATTCCGTTTTTCATCTCTGATTTTATTGATTTGGGTCTTTCCTCTTCTTTTTTTAGTTAGTTGGGCCAGTGGTGTGTGAATTTTGTTTATTTTTTAAAAAAATAGCTCTTCATTTGGCTGATCTTCTGTAATTTTTTTTTTTTTGGATTCAGTTCTGTTGATTTCTTCTCTGATTTTAATTATTTCTCTTCTACTAGTTTTGGGTCTGGTTTGCTGCAGTTTTTCTAGATCCTTAAGAAGGATCTTGGGGGAAGATCTTTGATTTATTATTATTCTTATTAATACTACTCTGGGGTGGGTATTGTGGTTCAGTGGGTCAAGCTGCCAGTTGGGATGCTTGCTTGCCATATATTGGAAAGCTGGTCCCAGTCCCTGCTACTCCATCTCCAATCCAGATTCTTGCTCATTTGCCTGGGAGGCAGCAGTTGATGGGCTGAGTGCTTGGCTTCCTGCCACCCATGTGAGAGATCTGCGTGGAGTTCCAGGTTACCAACTGCAGCCTGGCTCAGCCCCTGCTATTGCAGGCTTCTGGGTAGTGACCTAGAAAATGGAAGAGCTCATCCTACCCGTGCCTTGTCATGCTGCCTTTTAAATAAGTAAAACTTTAAAATTCTTTTTATGGCATTTTTTTTTCCTGATTCAGTGGTCTTCAAACAGTATATCTCAGAATTCGCTAAAGGAAAGAGACACATTTCTCACACGTGCACTAGCACATAATTACCTTTGTGGTGGAGGTCTTATTCTTTGCTGTATTAGATTTTTCAGTAAAATAAAATAATTTTAGCAAAATCAAAATGGAACATACTTAGTCTTTCAAAGGTGTAATCAGTGATGGATTTTTGAGGTGGAAAAGAAGAATGAAGTCTTGTGGGCAAAGAAAAATCTTAACGGAACACAAGTATTGCTTTATTGACAACATAGACAGTGAAAGAGAAGTTACGCTTTTGTTTTCTGAATTGTGGATTTTTATGTGTCTTATTCTTAATGCTTGTGGAATAGGGACATCATATTTGTTGACTATGGAAAATAGTAAACTCATATGTAACTTATTACAATTATAAAATAATAATGATTTTATAATTCCTTAGAAATTATGGTTAACTCTTGATTAGGCACACTATGGGAGTGGTATCAGATTTTACAAAATGTCAAAAACAGTGTTAACATTTTCAATCATGAAAATAAGTACCTGGGGCTGGCACGGTGGCATCTCATATGGGCGGCCATTGAAGTTCTGGCTGCTCCATTTCTGATACAGCTCCTCGCTAATGGCCTGGAAAAGCAGCTGAAGATGGCCCAGGTGCTTGGGCCCCTGCTGTACATGTGGGAGACCTGGAAGAAGCTCTTGGCTCCTGGCTTCAGCGAAGCCCAACTCTGGCCATTATGACCATTTTGAGAGTGAACCAGTGGACGGAAGATCTCTCTCTCTCTCTCTGTCTCTGTAACTGTGCCTGTCAAATAAATAATAAAATGAATCTTTAAAAAAGTAGAGATGTGTATAAACAGTCAAAATAGATGTCATCAATTTCACTTGTTAAATTTAATTGTAACATTGCACATTCATTTACCCCAAATTATCATCAGACATAATGAGGGAAAAAAAATTCTGTTCTGTTTTTAAGATGTTCTCTTTCGGTGAGAGGTTCTACAGATTTCTTTTGATGTCTCTGTATCTATTTTAAAATTTATCTATTTTGTTTTTTCAATGTGCTGACTTCCTATCTTTCAACAGTTCTAAAAACCTCTGCCTTTACTTTATGAAACTCCTGTTAAGCTTTTGAACTTTTTATTCTGTACTATGCTGCTTTATATTTATTTTATGTTTTCTTTCTTTCCTCTTTATTTTACCCACTAGAATATAAAGTCTGTGAGGATCAATTTTATTTTTCTGTTTTCGGCAATAATATATACCAAGTATGTGGAAGAATGACTCAGAGCAGATGTACAATACACAAAGAAATTATATGAATGAGTGATCCCTGTATACTTCCTAGTGATCTGTTTTTTGTTTAAATTAGCTTTCTTTGTGTCTAATTTGTTGTTTAACACAAGCTCTGTGTTCCTGATTTCAATGGCTAGTGCTTTTTAATTTATCAATGTTCTAATTGGTTGTTTCAAACGTGGCCTTTCCTTAGAATTTCCAACCTTTTGTCTCTGCTGACATTTTAAACACAGTTGTCTCTTCCGTTTCTTTTTCTGTTTGTCAAGATTTGGGGACGCTAATACTCCTTAGTGTGTCTGCGGACGTGTCAGCCGTGAATCTTCTGTTTCTGATTTTCAATCGTAAGCTCATCTTCATCTGGGGTGTTTCTTTTTTTCTGGAAGGCCCATGTGCTCCAGGTTATGGGACAGTTCATACAAAGTGGTTTTATGTTCGTGCCTCTGGAATTTTATTGGTCTGGCATTAGTTTTTAAATTAATTTTATGGCTTGAGGATCCCAAACTATGCAAATAGTATAAATTTAGATTCTGCAACTACATGTGGAAAAGTTTCAGAGGTTGGATTACTCATGGGCAATTCTGTCTTTGCTCACCAGGGCCCTTGCCAGACTGTATTTCCTGGCCAGTTCCCTGAATCAATGACATGGAGTCACTAGGATTTCCAAATCCTTGGCTTTGTGTAGGGTGCTTTGGGAACTGCCTCTCTATGGGCTTTAAAACTCCAGTCTCTATCTCTTAGAGCCCATAGATCTGCTAAGGTTTCCACTTTGGTATTTTCTACACTGGCTGTGCATTCTTTCTGGGAATTTAATTTTTTGGGGGTATTTGTTATATATTTAATATTTTTCATGTTGTATTTTTCCAAGGGTTTTTGTATGTGTGTGTGTGTGTGTGCGCGCGCGCGTTTTGGAGAAGTGTTCTATCTCTGGTCACTATATTGCTGAAACGAGACGTCCTTTGTCATTTTTATGCTCAATTTTGTGGATATTTGCTTTTTTTTATCCTCCCAGAATGTAATACGAATTGGGCTCCTGTATCTGGAGTTTTTCTGGTAGAAATACTGAGCCTTTATTCGTTTCGTTTGGTCTATAAAATCTTCCTACAGTTTTCTTAGGAAGTACCTGATGTTTGCTGAAGATCATTACATAAGCTGTGGCTGCCGTTGCCATCATTGTTCTGTGGCTTACTCTTGAATTCAGTGTTTAGGGAAAGGTACTGGTACAGCAGTAGGATGGCTTACAGCAGAAGTTTCATATCCTGGGAAATCTTGCAGTCTTGGATGTGCTTCGATGGCTTGTCATGCTGATCTTAAATTTCTACTAGAGACTGAAGAAATCCTTGAAACTTTTCCTACTGTGTAGTCTCATGGCTCAGGCCTCAACTGGGTTGTTGTATTTGGATATCTTTGTTAGAACATGGTTTATTTATTTTTTTGGACAGGCAGAGTTAGTGAGAGAGAGAGAGAGAGAGAGAGAGACAGACAGAGAGAAAGGTCTTCCTTTTCCGTTGGTTCTCCCCTCAAATGGCCGCTACGCCAATCGGAAGCCAGGAGCCAGGTGCCTCCCTCTGGTCTCCCATGCAGGTGCAGAGGCCCAAGCACTTGGGCATCCTCCACTACCCTCCTGGGCCACAGCAGAGAGCTGGCCTGGAAAAGGAGCAACTGGGACAGAACCGTCGCCCCAACCAGGACTAGAACCTGGGGTGCTGGCGCCGCAGGCGGAGTATTAGCCAAGTGAGCCGAGGCGCTGGCCAAGAACATGGTTTCAAATAATAAAGATGAATATTTATTTACAAAGCAGGACTGGTAAAGGATCATAGTCATATTGGATAGGAAGAATCTTCCAAACCACTGAGAAAGTCGAGGAGCATGGTCAAGAGGTATTTTGTTTGTTTTTTAGGAAGGACTTAGTGGATTATATCTTTTGAGCTACACTCATTATTACTGTGGTAGAACTGAACAACCCACAGGAATGTATTTCACATTGATTTTATTGTGGACATCTGTGACACAAAGCAGAGGCAAATGATAGCACAGTCATTTACCAGTAATGCAAATCACGTGAGCTAGTGGCAACACAATCACTCCTAAGACCTTTGCCCGTTTTTCTCTGACTTGAACTAAAGACGTCTGAATGTGAGCTACATCCAGGGTAGCAAGTGATGGCTGACTACCAGGATAACCGTCCTACCTGGGTAACTCACCATGGACCATAGGAACGGTGGATTCTTGTGAATGAGAATCTATTGATCTCTCTTAGCGTCACGAGACCCACAGCAGTCCAGGAAGGGCGGAAGGCTTACTCTGCATCCACCGCGCAGTAGCTTGTCCTGTGGTGACCCTGCTCACCAGCTCTTCCACAGCTTCTAAGTTATCAAAACCTTTTTTAACCCTTCAGGTCCTTGACCTTGACGGCAGCTAACATACAGATCAGCTTCTCAACACACACACCTATGTCCATACATGCCCTTGATTTTATGGGAATAAGAATCTCCTAGTCACAGTCCATAATTCAAAAAGCTAGGCAAAAGAGGAAGGAAACTGTTGAAAAAGGAAGGTAGTGTGGCGAGAATGCTACAACACTTTGAGTTTTTGCAAATATTGACAGCCTAATAATTTGCTTTTTCTTAAAGTTTTTCTAATTGGAATCTGAAAGTATGACAGGAGACACAAAGCAAATTTTTCATTCAAGTTTATTCAGTTGTACTGGTTAAAATATATAGTGTAGATTTCTCAGAGATTTTAAAATATTATTTATTTATTTATTGTTCATAGCCTCAATGTTCGGCAGTCTATCTTGTCGTAGTATCAGTAATGTGGTGTGAGTATAGGACATTTTCATGGTATCTTAAATGAGGGCACTTCTGAAAGAGTACTTCAGAAAGTTCATGGAAATTGGGATTAAAGGATGTTTATTCTAGTGCAAAAACTTTTGAAGTTCATCATTTTTTCATAATACATATATTTCATGAACTTAGGCATATCATAGCCACTGACTTCACATTTTTGGAATCATAAAACCTTTATATTTTCTATGAACTTTTTAAGGGATTCTTATATGTTGGGGGGCATTCTAATAACTTTAACTTTTGTATTTTCTGATTTTACTTCTGGGTAATTCTTTGTATTTTGCAGTTATGCTTTTGTAAAGTGCCCTGGTTTTTGAAAGTTCTTACATGTGGTGACATTAGGTTATTGCCATTTATTACCCTGATCTATGGTTTTATGGTACAAAGCTGAGAGTTTAAGAGCTCTCTGTTCTTTCCTCCCCCACCCTTACTCTAGTTAATATGAACACATATTTGAATATTGGAGGAATTGCGTTTCTCGAACTTTCAAGAGTGATTTATTTTGTGTACTTCACAGTAGGGAAAAGTTGACTTATTAATAGTTTCAGTGTTCTCTGAAGTTCTTAAAGAGCATGATACAAAAAACTTAAAGTATTGGTATTGATATTCTCTCCATTTATTTGCTAATGAGGGCTGTGTAACTTTGATGTCTGGGGAGTGATCAAAACATCCACGGTGAAAAATAATGTATGTTTAATTATTTTATATTGGGACCAGATTAGCCTGCCAGAAGTATGAACTACAGTTAGTTGTATGTGAAATATATCTGAGGTTGAGAAAGTGGAAACACATTTAAAAAAAATAAAAGCTCTACTAAGATCCTTTTATGGATTTACTGGTTAGTTCTCATTTGTCATTGGACTGCTTCCAGATGTAAAATATTACTTTCTTGAAATTGCTGTAGATTCTACTATCAAGACCAGGTGCATGTGTTTTACAGCCATTTTACTTCTGATTTTTAATACTGAAACTCATAGACTGCCTCCAACTGATAATTTGTTTAACTCTGTACCTTCTAATTGGACCAAGGCATAACTTTTATATTTTTATCTCTTTTCTATTCCACATTTTATTTCTGCTTCAATTAGTGTGTGCCTTTGGCAAAAAGGAGATGATTTTGCTCTCTGGTTTTGGATTTGCCTCCAAGAGAAAAATATATTTTATTGCCACTCTTCTGAATTGATCTAGTAGGGTTCACAGACAATAAAATGAATAAGAAAGCTAATTTTTAAGGCTTGGGAGTATTATAATTTTCTTCCTTGCATATACAAATCCAAAAAATGTACTACTCTTGTTTCTAATAGGGCAGTTCTAAAAAATCTATGCTTACGTAGTTACCTTCACTTTTCTGCTGTTTACACAGTACTATGTTTTAATAGAAAACTTTTATTTAATAAATATAAATTTTGAAAGTACAACTTTTGGATTATAGTGATTCTTCCCTCATAACCACCCTCCCACCTGCAAACCATCCCTTCTCCCACTCCCTCTCCCAACTGCTGTTTACACTTAACTAAAACAAGAATGGCCTCTCCAGTTTTCCCCGTTTGGTGCAGTGCTTGAATTCCTCCCAGATACCAAGGTTTTTGCACCTTGACAATTTATGGCAAAGCCTCGTGTCTGAGTGTGCTCAGGCCACATTTTGAGAGTTTGCTGACTTCTGACTTCACACCCACAGAGATCACACTCAAGTTAAAAACAAAAAGAGAGAACAGCAACCCTGAAAAGACTTACGTTGGGACTATTCTCAGCTGATCAGTTTCTGATGTTGTGTCATATGTATCCTCAGTGCAGACTATAACCTGTTGCTTACCCACATTACGTTCCCTATAGTGAGGTCACAGCTTGAGGGACTGTGAAGGGACAGGAGCAAGGCGCAGGCTTCAGTTGTCTTATCTGTGGGGTGATGATAAGAGTTTCCTTGGGCATGTTTGTTGTTGTGCAAATGAGTGAGATACACTGAATAGTATATACAGTAGGTGTTCACTCTTTTTTCAATTCATTCACCACTGTGTTACTATGTTTACAAGTTCTCAGGAATGGAGTGACATATAAAGTAAAATTCTCATTTCTTAAAAAAAAAAAGATTTGTTCATTTGAAAGTCAGAGTTACAGAGAGAGGGAAAGAGAGAGACAGCGACTGTCTGCTGGTTCACTCCCCAGGTGGCTGCAATAGCCCTGTGGAAGCCAGG
Organism: Lepus europaeus; assembly: GCF_033115175.1. NCBI lineage: Eukaryota > Metazoa > Chordata > Mammalia > Lagomorpha > Leporidae > Lepus > Lepus europaeus. Next base: position 103,232,640 of record NC_084835.1, on the reverse strand, counting down.
AGCTTCTTCCAGATATTGCACCTGGCAGGTTGCCCCTGGGTGTCAGGGGCTCAAACACATCTGCCGTCTTTCCCTGCTCTTCTTCCTCAGGCTCTTAGGGAGCTGGATGGGTAGTTGAGCAGCCAGAATACAAAGTGGTACCCATATGGGATGCTGATGTCACAGGTGGCAACTTTACCCTCCACGACACGATGCTGGTCCCCTGAATCCTCACATTTTAAAAGCGCTAGGTAGGACAGTTTTCTAAGCTGATGTTTACATTTTGTTTGAGAAGAGTCTTGATTTGTTTGTGCAAAGGGCAGAAGTGTTGCTGACCAGGAAATAAGACAACTCCTGACTTACATGTCCAGCTCCTACTGTGCTGTGGCTGACTGGGTGGAACAAGTCTGGACAGTCTCACAGTCAGATACCTCAACTTTCTCTTTCCTTGACTGAGGATGTGGGGGAGGACCCCCTGACCAGGAAACGGAGGGGCTCAGAGGCCTTTGCCTACTCTCCCACCCCTTCCATCAACACACTGCCACGTCCTTGACTCTCTCTCCCCTCTCCGGTGGAGCATCACAGTGCCCTTTTAGTTGCTTATTTTTTCTTCACATGCTTCCTCACCTGCACAAGCTGTTTGTAATGTGTGGTGTGTGGCTCTGCCCTCCTTTCCCTTCCATGCGCTGGAGAAGTACTGTAAGGGCTGGCTCTAAGCATCACTGCCTCCTCCATGCCTGCACAGAGTGGGTGCTCTGCACGTGTTTTGTCCGCAGAATAAAGGAAGGAGAGAGAGAAGTGCAGGAATTTGGCGGAAGTAAACTCAGGAACCTGCTGATGGAAGTGTCCTCCTCTTCACTTGGGCTATCAGAAAATGATCAGTACCCAAGGGATTTTATTAATGAGGTTATTTTTAAAAAGTATGCCTGTCCTGTGTTGGTAGGAGCCTAGACATAATTAGGTGGAAATTCATACATTTACATTTTTGGTAAATGTTTCCTTGTGCCAAATAAAGGCTGGGGAAGGTATAGGAGACTTGTCTTTGAAGATACTTTCTCATGAATTTGCAACTCAGACTTGCAGCTTTTGGGGGCCGAGGCTGCTAGGTGATCCTGGGAGCAGCTGGAGAGGCTCTAATGGGGTCCAGCTGTGCTTCCAGAGCACGCACCCACTCAGATTAACATTAGCCAGGTAGACCCGGCCCTGCCTGGTTTCCTCTGGGCTTTATGGGCCCCCGTGGTCTGTGGCATTGATCTTGCATTTTCAGGTTTTATAACAATTCTAAACATGTGAGGGTACATATTCACTCTTTGATGTGCCCTTTGATAGAAGCCAGAGTGCTTTACCTGTGCCTGGGTTTAATAATGATGGGGGGTCGCATGCCCTGCAGCAGTACCCTCCCCAGGAGGCTGGTTTCATTTGCAGCTTTTATTGGGGCTGTTGATTGGCAGGCTTTAATCAGGGTGTTTCTTGTTTTATTTTTGAACGTGAAGTATATTAAGGATAGTTGGACATGTGGTCTCGCTGGTGTTTTGTTTTGTTCATAACCACATTTTGTTCCATTGTGCCACTTGATAGAAAGGAGGGCAGGCTGGGAATGCACAAGGAATGCAAATCGCAGTATTTGTCTAACTAAATGCTGTCTGTGATTTCTCATATCTTTTCCATATCTTTACCTATATCCTGTAAGAAGGCAGTTATTATGTCCCCATTTTAAAGATATGGAAGTTAAGGCATGGGGATCTGGAGACATGCTCAGTGGTTAGTGTAGATGGAATTCCAAATTAGAACTCAGAGTTCTTTCTGTGAGATGTGTAAGAAAGGCATTTTTGTTGACTCTCAGAGAGTAAGGGGGTTGGTGGTTGTTTGCCTTTCAGAGTAGAACCCAATGCATGTAAATTGAGTCATAGAACCTTATGATTGGAGGGGCCTCTGACGGGAAGTATTCTACACTGACATTGCCTCTTCTGCAACTTGTGGTGTGCATGATCTGGCAATGTTTGGCCCTTTCCATTGTTTATATTCTAAATGTAACAAACGAAGGAGAGAATTGAGTGAGGATCCATGTGCTTAGGTCTGGCAGCACTTGTCAGAGGTTGTGGTTGTTTATCTTCCTTTGCTGTTTTTCCAGCTTTCTTTGGCCACCGGTTCTCCAAAAGAAATTAACTCCTTTGTGTCCTCACTTTAATGGAGAAGGAAAGGTCACCATAAACAGTCCTTTAGAAGCTGGTGTGACTTGGCTGATAGATAGCTCTTGAGGTTTTGAATTGGAGACCAGCAGGGCATGTTGAAGATGAGGATGAGGATGGTGAGATTACTAATTCCTTAATCCATGTGTACGCACATCGTCAGAATTGACTATTGTTTATTGAAGGCTCACTTTATCAAGAACAAGCTAGGCTGTGCCATTTGGAAAACAGTACTGTGGATCTGAAGCATTTGGACTTGATGTGGCTGAAAGTGAACCTCTTCCCCGTGCTTACACCTGTTAACTTGTTTGTTTGACTTCACCAGTGGAAGTACATTCAACTTTTAAGTCATTCATTGGTGGCAAACCCTAACTTTTCAGTGAAATGTAAATTTAGCATATTTGAATCCTAAGCAAGTTTTACATTTTTGACAGCTGTTTTTGTATTTAGTCAGTGGATAGAAATCAGACTTTCTTTTCTAAACAGAAATGCCATATCGTGTTACTAGTGTTTGATTGCAGTATTGACTGGTCATGGCTAATGTAGATCAGACTAAGCAAAGTGTGTCTCTATTAGTTTTCTCAAGGGCATTTTTTCCTTAAATAGTAATGAATTCCATAATAAATATTGGAAAATGAGATGCACCTAAGCAGAATGTACAGTTTTTCTAGGATTTGTTGATATCCTGAACCAGCCAAAGAGGACTAGAGTCATAATAGACAAGATACTCACGTGATAGATTGGAGAGCATAGATGTCATTTATCATTTGTTTGTAATTAGTGAGCTTGTGAATATAAGCAATGATGTAGTACTACTGTATAGAACTGGAGTGGCCATTGTAATAGAAAAATTGCCCTAATATGTTCATGCATGATTTATATGCGTGCAAATATATGGATGTCTGTATTTTCATCTCTGTGTGTCTTAATAGGTGGTGACTTTGAAAGCTTCCTTCCATTTTGTTACTTTTATTAGGACTTCCACAGTAACTTTTCATTTTCCCCCTTCTTCCAGTCGGTACTTACTGACTTCTTTCTCTGGAATAATCACAGTGACAGATACTGGGAATACAAAGATTAAAGAGACAAGTTCTTGCCCGGGGCTGGATAGCAAACACTTGTTACCCATCCTGGTGAGTGCTGTGAGAGACTTACTTAGAAGATGCTCTGTCAGTCCGGAGAATGTCCAGCCTGCCCCAGGAATGCAATTCGCAAGGTTTCCCAGGGTGTATCATTCGCAGTGCCATGGTAGTTTTATGGAATCTGTGTTTCAAGAAGACCCTTCCGTGCATTCTTAGATTTTATTAGTTCTAATTTCTTCACACTTCTGTCAAAAGTGTTTGCTGTTAATTTTGAGCACTGCTTTTCACAGGAATACTTTTTAAAAGACTATGTCCTTTTCATTTTGTTTCAGTTTCTGCCTGGCTTTTTCAATATATTTTAAAAATTGTTTTTATCCATATATCATTTTTGCAACTTCTAAAAAACTGGAAAACTTTTCAAGCACACCCCTCCTGACCCCTTTTCCCTCTTAGCTATTTCCCCTCCTCCCAGGGCCACCCCCCTTCTTCAGAGCCCCCGCATAATGCTATTCCTTTACAGTCCAGCCATCTGCCTGTTTTAGCCTCTTCTTCACTCTCTCTGTTTCTTCTATATAGATTTCCCCATATGTCTGCTTCCTCCTTTATCCACAAGTCCAGACACTCCTCCATAGCTTTCTTACCACCCCATCCTGGTGTCCCGTCTGTTCATAAATAACTCTTTCATCCGCTCTGGGTCCCCATCCCCCACTTTTTCTAAAAAGAGTGTGCAAATAAACCTCAAGTGCAGGGAGCCAAGAAGCACGGCATAGCTTGATTGAGAATAGACTCTCTCCTTCTATCACCTGTTTTATTCCTTTTTTTTTTTTTTTTTTGGTTGTTGTTGCTTGCTGCCTTTGTCCAGATCAGATCTCCACATTTTCCACTCGATTTGTTTTTTAAAAGATTTGTTTATTTGAAAGAGTGACAGAGGCAGAGAGAGAGGAAGGGAGGGAGTGAGGGAGACGGGGAGGGGGTGGAGGAGGGAGAGAGAGGGAGAGAAAGAGGGCGACAGAGAGAGAGAGAGAGAGAGAGAGAGAGAGAGATGGTGCTTCCACTCTCTGGTTCACTCCCCAAATGTCTGCAACAGCCAGGGTGAGGCCAGGCTGAAACCAGGAGCAGGAACTCTCTATTCAGGAAGCCTCCCAGGTGTGTGTCAGGGACCCAAAGTACTTGTGCCATCATCTGCTGCCTCCCAGGTGCATAAGCAGGAAGCTGGATCAGAAGCCAAGTAACCAGGGCTCCAACCAGCGCTCTGATATGGGAAGCATGTTTCCCAAAGCTGTAGATTAACCAAAGTGCCTGCCCTCTGCCCAATTTTTGCCAAATTATTTAATATCTTAATGACATAGTTTCAGCCGCTTCCTGGTAAACCATTTTGACCTAACAGTACTCAGCCTTGTGCTGCCTAGTGGCTGCTATTCTTGGAGCAGTCTGACTTGAACCTTTTGTTCTTCGGAAATTAATGTAATATCTCAGAAACAGCAGGCTCTCTGCCTGGGTGCTTGGCAACCCGACACTCTGTGCATAGATTCTTTTTTCTAAGTCTGAGTTCTAGGATATGTGCCACAAAAGGAGTGTCGCAGAATAACCTGCCGAGATGGCAGTGGTGAGGGCTGTGTAATGTTCTAGATGGTTACAGTGTTGCCTGTCCCCCTCAGTATTACCTGCTAGGGACAGTCCCCCTGTTGAAGAGTAAATACTAAACAATTTACTTACCATTAGAAACGTGTTACTGTAGCCATCGCAGAGTTGTTAGTGTTTTTCCATTCCCAGTGTCAGGGATAATTTTACTCACAGAATCCCTGCAGAGATTTAGCTCAGCAGGAAATAAATCTAGGTAAGATTGCCTTGAAAATTGATCTGAAACAATAAGTGCTAAGTATTTTATTCTTTTTATTTTAAAAACAAATCTGAGGTATAACCAACTTGATTATGTAGTATAACTAGAGAGGACCAATAACCAGCTTTGCCATGGCTGGAACCCCAGTCATTTCTCTTTCTGTCTCTCTCTGTCAGGGATTAAAATGATTCACACAATATTTTATTGGAGGTGAAAGGTCACAGTTAAAGTGAAAGATGGAACTATTTATTAACTCCTGAGACGCGGAGGAAATCTAAACTCTGTAGCTGTTCGAGAGCTTAAGAGAGCTAAATATTTTACCAGTGTCAAAAATCAAAATTCGTTATGCAATAGGGTAGTTTTAAATGTCTCATACTTTCTAAAAAGATTTTTTTTTTGGTTCTTATTCAAAAATGAGGTTTTACTGAAACAAAGTCATCAGAATCCAAAAAAGAGAAGTAGAAGGTATGTTGAGAGCAACAACTGATTCAGGTTCTTTTGGGATTTACTGTCAATTAATAATGAGGTGTCGTAAATTTCTTGAGAAAGTTAGTGTAGGGGCAGAAGTTTTTCTTTAATTACAGTGATACTACAGCCATTTATAGGTAATATTTTTGCTTTGCTTGAATTTCAGTGAATTCTGATTTTTGGTTGTGCACAGATCGAAATTTGTGGCTTAAGTATGTTTTCACTTTCATGTCTTGTCAAAAGTGTGCTCTTAGTACATGTTGGACTCAGGAAGATTTAAAAATCTCCAATAACTTAAGAACTTGGTTGATTATGAATAAAGTTGTAATTGCAGAAGATTTCCAGATTTGGGGACTGTACAAGTTAGAGTGTATAACAGATAATTTCTGGGCCACGCACTACATAGGAATGGATTGGCTTATGGGGATGTTTTTAACTATGTGTGAGTAGAGAAGGGTATAGTTCTAAACTTCATTTTTATTCAATGAAATTGATTTTCTTACCCACACCGAATTACTTACCAAGCATTAGGTACCTAATATCTTAGTAATAACCATCCTCCAAAAGCATTTATTCTTTACGAGTGGACAGAATATCATGTGTGATGCAGACCATAGAGAAAGCATTTTTCTGTTCTTGGAATTGCAGTGGTAGGAGAAACAGCAGCCTTGTGTGATAGATTTTTCAACTTTTACCCTCATGCTCTCCGCTAATTTGAATCATATGGTCATACGCTTTTGTTTTCTTTGTGAAACAGATTTCTAAAGATTCAGCAAAAATTGTTTCAAGGTTACCTTGTAGCAGGTACAAATATCTTAGCTCTTGCTTCTTCATGCTTTCTCCCAAATTGGCCACAGTCTGCAGGAGCTTAATTAGTTCAGGCTCATTGCCGTCGGTTTATACTGAGGGTGTATCTATACTTAACATTTATTTAAAAAAAAAAAAACACCAGAAAATACATCTTTGACCACTTTTCACAGATTTCTCTTTTCTTTTTGTTTACCAGTTTTAATTTTATCTTGGCAATTGGCAATCTTGGGAGAGGCCAATCTAAAAACAAATTCTTAGATTTTTCAAGTTGGTTACACATCTGCTTCCTAAAAAGAGCTCCTCTTCAGTTACTTCTGTATTTCATTCATTTAGGCTGTATTTATTGAGTGCTTATCATATGCATGCTATTGTGCTTTTTAATTGCTGGTACCTTGAATATCTAGAGGGAAAAAACAATCTCATACATTTTCTGTGTGTTTGGAGTCTCACCTGTTTGCATTTACATGAAGCTGTCCACAGTGATGAATTCCAATGATCCACGGTATTTGTGGGCCTCTAAGGAGCCAGAGATGGGGATTTCCTGTCTGCTGCCTCAGTAGTTCCTGGTCTTTGAAGTGAGGCATTTGTATTCATAAAAACAATCCTGAGGTTGGGGGTTCGTGGGGGGGAAGCAGTAATGTCTGCTTTACTGGTAGACAGAGACTCTTCCAGAGACAGGTCTTCTTAGCTGACTTAGATGAACTTTGATTTGACCCAATAATGGTTCATGGTAGAGTGAGATCTTTGTGACAGTTGACTTTGCAAACTAGCTGGCAGAGGGAGGGACAGATGCCTGACGTCACCGACTTCTTCTCTGAGCTTCTCCTTTCTCTGCCGTTTATAGGAGAACTTGCTTGGGCTTCTAATCTGTTGAGATTCCATGAGGTCCTTTGGTTATAGCCATGGATTGAGCTTGGAGCGGGGGTCTTACTCGGGGTTCATGAGGGGTCCCTGAATGTGTATTTATACTTTCATGTTTAGGGAGAAGCATCCGTGGTGTTTGAATCAGGAACTCAAGAGGATTCTGTGACCCAAGAAAGGTTAAAGCATGAGAGACTTGATCAGGAACCAAGTTAGTATTAGGAATTGGTCCTAAGCTTGGCCTGGGATTCCCAATTAATCTGAAAGCCCCAAAACTACTCAGAACATAAGAACCCACAACACCTTTTCCTAGGATTGCTGCAAGAATTTTCGATTAAAAGTCCCTACCCATCTGTGAAATGGGATGATGTTTCCTGGGGTCAATCCTTGGACCTTCGATAGACAAAGAATTACCCAAGACAATTCTGGCCTCAGATGCTGTAGGAGGTGCACTAAGCAGCAAGCATGAAGGCAGAAGTAACCTTTACCCCATCAGCCAGACCCCTTGTTAGACAAGTGTGCTATGTGCAGTGAATTTTTTTTAACGTTTCCTTAAGAGGGAGCACATTCGTCTTTATAGTTCTGTGGATCCAGTGTTGAGTCCAGAGGTACTCCAAATGTAGAGCAAAGCTAGTGCTGACACACGGAAGTAGTGCACAGCTGGGTAGCGGTTTGAATGGCTGTGTCATGTCAATGCTAATTTTTGAAAAGGATGCCAGAATTCCAGAACAGAGCTTGTGGCCCAGGAGTGTAGTGGCTTCACTCTGCCTTCAACGAAGTGAGTTTTCACATTGGGATAAGCAATCCTAATGACCATCAGCTCGTTTTCTCTCCCTCACTCCTCTTTCTCCTCCATGGCACGGAATCAGCCTTATTGCAGCACCTAGGTCCAAGCTCAGGGCACAGCAGAAATGGACTGAGTTATTCCATTTCTGCATGAGGGTCCTTTACAGTATGTACAAGTTTTGGCCTGTGGCTTGGGAGTTAGGGTCATTGTTAACCTAACTAGTTTAGCTTTTAAATCATGTATTTTGGGGCCATGCTGTGGCATGGAAGGTTAAGCCGCCAGTTGCAATGCTGGCATCCCATGTGGGTGCCGATTTGAATCCCAGGTGCTCCACTTCTGATCCAGCTCCCTGCTAATGCGCCTGGGAAAGTAGCAGAAGATGGCCCAAGTGCTTGGGCCCCTTTACCCACATGGGAGACCCAGAAGAAGCTCCTGGCTCCTGACTTTGGCCTGGCCCACCTGTGGCCATTGCAGCTGTTTGGGGAATGAATTAGCTGATGGAAGATCTCTCTCTCTCTCTCTCTTTCTTTGTCTCTATTTCTGCCTTTCAAATAAACAAATCTTTTAAAAAAATCATATTTTTTACTACACCTGAGGTAGTCCAGCACTGGCCAATTTGGCCTCTGGTGCTAAAGATAACTTATTTTGAAACTCATTTCTTTGTGATTTACTTAATGTCACTGTGCCTCATTTTCATATTTATAATATGGAGTTAGTCGTATGTATTTTGTAAGGTTCTACTGTTGATTGAGATAGCATTTCAGATTTCTACCATAAATAAGGCCCTTAAAGTTACTTTTTTTTTTTTTTTGACAGGTAGAGTTAGACAGTGAAAGAGAGAAAGACAGAGAGAAAGGTCTTCCTTTCTGTTGGTTCACCCCCCAAATGGCTGCTATGGCCGGCATGCTGTGCCAATCCAAAGCCAGGAGCCAGGTACTTCCAGTCCAGCAAAAAGCTGGACTGGAAGAGGAGCAACCGGGACAGAATCCAGCGCCCCAACTGGGACTAGAACCTGGGGTGCCGGCGCTGCAGGCGGAGGGTTAGCCAAGTGAGCCGCAGTGCCGGCCAGTTACTTTTTTTAAAAAAACTACTAAATGGCACAGTAAAATTGAGGAATCAAGAGTTATCTTACCTGGTCTTTGATTTAATGTTATATTTCTCCATGTGGGTAGAAGAATATTTTCTTTATAGAGAGTCATTGATCTTCAGAGAACAACCAGTCAAAGGTTACATGCAAGTAAAAAGGCAGTGTGATTTAATTAAGTTTTGGGGAACGTTAAGATTAAAAATGTAAACTCGGTTTAGAACTGGTCAGAAAATGTAAAAATTTTTGTTTAGAACATGCAAGAGGAGTGGGCATTTAGCTTGGTGGTTAAGACGTCCGTGTCCCGCATTGGAGTGCCTGGGTTCAGTGCCTTTCTCTGGCTCCTGGCTCTGACATTTTGCTGATGGAGGCCCTGGGAGACAGGGGTTGATGGCTCAAGTGATGGCCTTCCTGTCACCCACATAGGAGATCTGGCTCCTGGCTCCCTTCCCCATTCAGCCCCTGCCACAGAGGATATTTGGGGAGTGAATCAGTGAGTGGGAGCTCTCTCAAATTTAAAAAGGAAAAAAAAAAAAAGATTTAAAACTATCTAAATCTGGACTGGTTAATAAATCTGACTGGGTAGCACATCAGAAGGAGATGGTTAGAGTAGCAGAGAGGAGAGGAACAGGGCTTTGTGAGGTACTAGAAGAGGGGCATACCCATTCTTAATAGTACGAAGGGAGAGGTGGAGGAAGACCCAGAAAAAGAGAAAGAAGGGACTGAGAGAGGTGAAGGGAGGTGGCCCTGCGAAGTTCTGAAGCCTTAATTAACTGATCTTGTCACACACAGCTGTTCATTTGAGTTGTGGGCCTCAGAGCTTTTTTCCTTTTTATCACTGTCTTTTGAAATGCTAATTAGATAATTGACCATTGTTCACAGTTCTTTGGCTACTTTTTATTCTTAAACTTTTAGAGACTAGTCCTTGAATGGGATACTGGGAGCAGCGCACCAGATGGGAAATTATTCTATGGTTCCTCCTTGGCAGATGACCACCCCAGTGGTGCCTGGGTATCTGGAATTCAGCTGAGAGCATGAGCTGGCCTAGGGGGTGGCTAGCATACCTCTTGTGATTGTCCTTCATCAATAGATTTTTAGTTAGTAATGGTGAAGGAAACTGCCTTTGTATTTTTATGCAGATTAATCAGATTTACTTTAATCAATAGTGAGTCTTACTGGCCAGGAAGCTCATTTGAAGGGAAGATCCTTTGAAAGAATATCCATAAATGATTAGCAGGATGTCTTTAGTTTCTCATGAAAAACAACTGCAAACATAATGTTTAAAGAATGTTATTTCTATATTTGTTCCCCCTTACAACTCACCATTATTTTTAAAAATAAACTAGATAATCCATATGAAAGCACCTTGAAGTACCAGTGTAAGATCTGATTACTAGGGTAGTTAACTAATAAGTACCATGTCATAGTAATATACTTAGGAATCTTGCAGAAAAATACTCTTGACCAATAGGACTTGATCCAACAGAACAGATGCCTTTTCTACGTGTTTCACAAAGAGAACGAATCAGTTTTCTTCTGTATACTCAATTTGATATTACAGAATCTCACATCTCTTTGCACTATAGCTGCAGCAAAATAACGTGCCTGACCTTTTCTATGTAAACATTAAAAATTATTAAATCTGGATGTTAGGAAGATTGATTTCCATAATGTTTTTTAAATTTTCAATGAATATTAAAGTGTAAATTTTCAGATAGCTTCACGAAAATAATTGACCCTTACTCATGGTCCTGCAGTGAGAGGACCGTTGATAGTATTTGTCATTTTGAATGTCTGTGACCTAAATTTTTGTTATTTGGCATGAACATCACAGAAGAATCCTTTGGTTTGAGCTGTTTTTGAAAAATAAATTTTTGGAAGGAGAGACATATATATTGTGGAACATTTTGTGAACACTAAAAAATAAAAAGGTGAAAACAGAAGTTACCTCATGATACTTCCCCCTAATTAGGCGGCTGTGTGGCCTGGGAATCTTTCTGTGTATACGCACGAGTACCTGTAGGCACAATTTAAAATATGTGTACAATTTTGAATTATATAGGTGAACTTGTATTGATTGTCAGGTAACACTTTTCTTTTTATAGTTTTATATTTTTATATTTGCATGTGGAAATTGTTAAGATCTTGGTGTTACTTATTATAGTTTTTCTATTTTCTGATTCATTGATTTATCAAAAAAACCTATTCTTTTGCTTTTTGGAGGTGTGTTTTATAGAAATTTTTCTCCTTGAATTGACTATTTTAATTATTTCATTCTTTGTTTTCTAGACTAGGAATTTGTTTCAGGCTGTGCATTTGTGTGCCTACTATATATTTTGTTGATATGTGCATTTTCTCTTTGTTACTGATTTTTGAATACTTTCATTTGGTTTTTTCTCTTAATATATTATCTAATATGAGCTCCCTTTTAAATCTCCTAGACATCAGCTTTCCCTTTTAATATTTTCATAACTGATTTTCAGTTGTATTACAGTGTGGTCAGTGGTGACATAGTATAGTTTCTGCATCTTAAAATTTCTTACACTCGTCATGTGTTTAAAAATGGTATTTAGGGAATTTTTCAAGAATGTTTGAAATATTTGAAAGTGAGGTTTATTTCTTTAGTATGCATTTGAACTTGCTTTTTATCTAGAAATTTTTTTTTTTCTTCACTGTATTTCTTTGGGACCTGGAAATACGGGTTACACATTTCCAAATAACGGTAATTGTGTTATTTCTCATTAATGACTGACTTGTGGTAACTGCATTATATTTTCCCCTTTGGTCTTGATTTGTCATGTATAGTACTAAACATTTTCTATAGTTTAAATTATAACTTTAATTTTGTTAATTAAATATTACTTGCTTTATTTTCTATTACATGCGTCTGTCTGCCTTTACATCTGTTCCCAAATCATTTGTTTTGGCACCTGTTCCACAGAGAGATTCTATTTTATCAATATATTTTTCAAATGTGATGTTTTCTCAAATCTGCTTTTATGTTGGTAGGGTAAAAAACTCTGGTATTCATCTGAATCCCGGGTACACACTCTCATATTTTTTCCTGTACATCTTATTTTTTATGATGTAATATTTAGCAAGGAAGTATAGCAGGCTGCAAACCTGCCTCCCCTTTGGTCTGTAAAGCTTGTGCTCGCGTTGGCCTCTGCAGCAGGAAGCACTGGAAGATTGACGGCTGCAGGAGGAAGAGGACATGGCCTCTCCTGTTCTTGTCATCATCGGTCTGGTGACTTCCAGTTTTTCCAGGGTTTTTTTTTTCCATTTTGTTCCTAGCAATCTTCCTTAATGATACCAGCACACCCTGTCTGCTCTGTGCTTCCAGCTTTGGAAAGCCTAGCTGCTTTGCTTTGCTTGTCCCACCCAGGGGAGGAGAGCTGGTTCCACTGGAGGAGTCTTTGGTGTCTCTTGACAAGTGCAATGCTGGAGAACCATAGATGGATATTGCTGAAGGCATCCTCCAGTCCTAGAGTCCAGTCGGGAGGGCAGCAGCCTTCCAGGAGTCAGCCTTTTAGCAATTTCCTTTCAAACCAGAACTTTTGGAAAGATGACAGTACCCTAATGCTTCATGTCCTAGGAAAACTTTGCATCTAGCTATTTATTATTATAAACCTAATTGCGTCTTGTAAGTGATGCGGATGTCATACTTTATCAAGGGTAAGAGGATTATTAAAATAGCTTACGTCTTTTTGGGTGGTATTGGATGGCCTAGCCAAAAACACATGGCCTTCATCAGTTGGCTTGCAGCGGGGAAGCCGAAGAAGCGAAGCAGAGGTGAGAGTGAGCCAACAGTGTGCTGTGGTTTCCATAGGGGGATAAGGTAGGCAGGAGGCACGCAGGGGAAAGGAGGATTTGTGGTAGGAAACCTTCCTGCAGTTCCCTTTTGGTGCTGCGGAGCAGGGAAGAGGCTTGTTGACATCTATATTTAAGGTCATTGCAGTGCACGAGATATAAAGCAAAGTGTTATTCTTTACTAGAAGCTAGAAGATAACATCGACATAACATGCTTTTAAGGTAATGAGTTAATACGTTCATTATTTTTTTTTATTACTGTAACTGTTTCAAGAAAGTTATTTCCATACTAAAAATACTCCCTCTCCTACTTGAATCTGATTTGTCATAATTTTTGCATGACGTTAAAATCTATTGTTAGGAAACGATAATTCCATTTATTTTTGTTTCCTGGGGAAAATTGTTAACCAGCTGTTTCAATCTCTCCAAATAAACTCGCTCCCAGAATTTTTAGTAAGTAGCACTGCTGACTGATAGGAGTGTCACAATGTTTCTGACCCTCCTCTGCCTTGTCACTAAGACATAGTGCAGAAGCCAAATAAGAAATTTGAGAAGAGGCCTAAGTATTTCACAAACCGGATAATTAGACTCTTGAATGTGAAGAAAAGCCTGAATGAAGAAATGTCACAAATCTATAGTGGCTTAAGGAACACAGTGATTTCAGAGTGGAATCTTTTTACATAAATTTTATGCCTAACTAGTAATAGGAATAAAACTCTGGCGCAGTATCAGAAAATTATGTTATGATTCATACTTAATGAATGGCAGGCTCTCCCATAGTAATCTCCTTAACCTACTCATTGCTCTTTCTGTCTGATCATGTTTTCTTTAACCAGTTCTTTGCTCATAACTAAAGCTGTGTGTTGCTGTGCAAAAGTTGTGTCTTCATTTATAAATCCACAGACTATGTTTTTTCAGGGGAAAAAAAATGTAAAATGTAACTCAATCAGCTTTGCATGGTTTACATAATGTGATAGTCTCATATTTACTATGTGGTTAACAAGAAATAACTGTTACCAACAAAAATCAGGGAATTTAAAAACAAGGAACATTTTGCTTGGGAGCCTATGTATATCTCTATATAAATACATATAGACATCTATAAACATCATCGATCCTGCCCATGTGCACATGCCATATATATGTGCATGTGGGATGATGCTTGTTTTTATATATACATATCTATATTTATATAGCTGAAGAAGTGAAACATATTGCTCTTTATTTAAGTGACTCAATGCATTTACAGACAAGCTTTATTTTATAGTTCTTTATCAATGCTTGGATGATTAGACACTGCTGATGATCTGGTGTCCAGAAGGTCCAAGTCTGGTAGTGTGAACTGAGCCTTCAAGACATTTCCACAAAATCATTGCCTTTCCATTGGATAGAGAAGCTCTAAGAAAATTATCCATTGACAAGAATAACATTTTACCATAGGTAGCTTAATAGATTTGAATTATTCTTCTGTGGCATTGCTTTCAATTGTTTATTAGTGTGTGTGTGTGTGTGTATGTGTGTGAGAGGGGAAAGATGAAGAGATGTGAAGATTCTTAAGCACTAAGTCAAATTTTAAATTCTCCAATAAAGTATCCAGGAAGAAATTGAAGCCCTTAATTTCTTGCTTTTCAGAGTCTTTTAGTAGTCACAGTTTATATTATGTTTGTTATGTACTATTTTTAATAGTGTGCCTTTGAAATTGGGAAATGACATTCACGTGGATTTTCTCAACTTCCTTTCTTCCCTCGTTCTTTCCCACCTCCCCTTGTTGCTTTCTTTTCTTCCTTCTTTGAGTTGTTATCCATTTACTTGAGGGGGGGAACTCTTAGGACTCCCACCTGCTGGTTCATTTCCCATTTCCAGGGACAAGCTAGGGGCCAGGAACCCAAGCCAAGTGCCCCACGTGAGTGACAAGGAACGCAGCTACCTGAACCAACGCCACTGCTACCCAGAGTTTGCATCAGCAGGCAACTGTAGTCAGAAGCCAAAGGCAGGCGCTGAAGCCAGGCACTTCCACAGGGCCTCAGGCATATCTGCTAGCCTAAGTTCCATTCCTGGGTTTTTCATCTATTACATCAGTGGAAACTTGTTAATTAATTATAGTGGGGACAATGTAGGCACATTCAGGGGTAATATGAAGGCCCTTGAGTGTTTCTATTTAGCATGTAAGTGAAACATGGGTGTGGTAGCACCATTCTGTCTTATGGCTGGCAAATCAGTGCTCTTACTGAAACGATCTTCTCCTTTAGGCTCTGAAATAATTTTTTTTATCATATTTCTGAAAGTTGTCTAAGAACCTCAGAGCAGGTTTCAAATTCCATCTGTCTTCAAACTGAGAGTTGAGACAATTGCTGCAGTTGCTTTTCAAGGGAACGTTGGACTAAGTCTTCATTTCTTTAAGATTGAGGATCCTGTTGTGAGTCCCAAGTTGTTGCTGTGTCGCTAATGGAATTTATTTGCACACTGTCCTGGTTGTCCTTACCACCTTTTCTTTCCTTTGTGCTGAAAATTAGTAAATAAAGAGCTCTGATCAAACAATAATGTGGTGAATTTTGGTCAGATGTTTGTTCTTTGGGAACCAAGTCTTCATTTTCACGACCACCAATGACTATTGAACTTTAAGTTACCAAATCAGATTTTGATTTTTGTCAATGTCCCTGTGTGTACATATATTCACAAAACTTTTGTTTTTATGAGTTATTCCTGCTTTGCTTCACTTGATTTTAGCTGACATAAAATCATAGTTCACTTGATTTTAACTGACATAAAAACCATAATTCTGTTAGATTATTAAAAGGAATTAAAATAGAATTTTATTCATTGCTTACATACTTTTTGTGTTCATTTTCTTTATCATTTTTTTTCAAACACAAAATACCATGTTTTCCCATAGGCTGCATTCTGAATTTTTAATGGCTCTTTAGAGTTTAATTGTTTGATTTGCTATCACTTATTAAAGTCTCTCCTGCATTGATGATAATTTTGGTTGCTTCCATATCTTTGTACAAATTGTTTTCTTTCCCTTTTGTTTATAATCTCAACTATGCTGTTTTTATAGCTCTTAATAGTTTGCCAATTGCTTGCAACAGTCTTTTAATTTTTTTCTATCAAGTTTTAGAAAGTGAAGTTTCATAGGACTGAGTTTGCTGTATTTAAGTGTACCTGATGAATTGATATTTGCTGTAAACATTCAAACATCTCATATGACAGAGAATAGATTATCACATTATGGGAATGTAGGAAAGATGGCTCCATTAGCTCTAGAAGTCATTAGAAATTCAGCATAAAAAGAGTATGATCAGTTTCAAGATTTAAATCTTAAAGTGAACATTCAAAGTATTTCAATAAGCATTTGATGGTAGGCATTAATTTATGTAATCACTTACAATAGATGACAGACTGAAAAGTAACCATGCAATACCAATGATTCGGAGAACAATGAATGTCTGAAAAACTATTGTAGTCTGAAATCCAGGGTCAAACAGTAGGAAGACAGAGAAAATTCTAGAAAGCCACAGCCTGGACTCATCCTTTCCTGACTGTGTGTGTGTATGAGGAGTCACCAATGCTTTACTGCTTGTATCTGAACAGAGGTGTATTTTCTTATAATTTTCTGTGTGTTTCAGCAGTTTGGACTGAGTTTACCTGGATAGTTCTTTTGTCAGTCACTCATGCAGGTGCAGTCAGATGTCAAGTGGGCTGGAGGGCTGCATACTCTAGGGTTCCATCAGGCTCGTGCCTGTTCCACGTAGCTTCACCCTTCACAGGCTAGCCATAATTTCTTCACATCATGTTGGAAGAGTTATCCAGCAGCACCAGAGAGCAAGATGGAGCATACCTCTGTTTACATCATGCTTGCTGGAGTTCCATTGGAACATCAATAAGCAGCTCCCACGGCCCAGTCCAGTATCAGCTGGCACAAGATTGTAGAGAAGCTTGAGTGAAGGGAGGTGGGATTCGTTAGGATCTCGTGCTGTAACGTCTGACACAGGATTCTGCCTTTCAAGAATTTAAGCACTTCCCCAATCTCTACTGCTAATTCTTTGTAGCACCGTGTCAGTAGTCTTCTGCCTCGACTGTCCGCTTATTAGCTCTTGACTCTAGACAATTTATTGACAGAGCAGTGACCCTGGGAACTAAGTCAGATATTCTCCGGCCTCTACTCAGAACACTGTCCTGACCTCCTACCTTACTCAGAGTCAAGCAGAAAGACCCAGGAACCTCTCCGATACACCTGCTTTCCCTGGAACTCCACCCCGGCCTCACCTTTCTTGTTGGTGTTTCTCCGCATGCCCTGCTAACTTCTTTGCGTTTGTTTCTTTGCAGGACACTCTTTCCTCAGCCTGTGTGTGGCTGGGCCTTTCATTCCCCTCTAGTCTAGACCCAAGTGTCCTGTCAGCCAGGCCTTCCCTGACCTCACTGTTGGAGGCTATAACTGATTACCATGGCCCTTCAGCTTTTAACAGATATTTTCCATATGTCCTAACTTAAAATTAAAGGTAGATTGTAAAATTTAAGGATGCTTTAAACATATCCCTATATTTTTGAGACTAGCTTCCTCCTCGTTTCGTTCTCATACCACAATCTCTGTATAATGTACCATGATTTAATTCCTTTCCAAAACCCTCTCCCAAAACTCTCCCTTAAAGTTACCAGTTGCCTATCACATTAGCTTTGACCTATCTGTTGCTTGATATCTTTGAAGCATTAGACTTTGGACCAGACCTTTCTTCCCTAACTCCAGCTGTCTTTTGAAATCCCGATAGGGCCTACCTCTTTTGGGGGAGTTTTTAATAACCTAGAGACTAATTTTATTAATTGATTATCTTGTTTCGTCTTGTTCTGTCACCTTTCTTATTTCTCACGCCTGATAAGGCTCTTAGTCTTCATGGTTGAACTGTAGTTTTTTTGAGGGGTCAAGATGGTGTTTTCAGAGCTTGTATTTCATCCATGTTTCTACAGTTAGCTCAGAGCTTACCTCCTAGTAACCTCTCAGTATGGACTTGATGAGTGAATGGATGAGCCTGACCATACTCAGCTTGGTGAAGCATTTCTTCCCCTAAGTTTCATGTGCTCTGTATCCTCTTTCTACCTTGGACACTCTAGCATCCCCCCCCCCACCCCATCTTCTTGCCTGCCTTTCTTTTTAACTATTATTTGTTCATTTTCCCATTATTTGCTGTTTTTACGTTAAGTGTTGGTAAGGTAGGTCTAAACAAGAGGTAACCAGGAGATTTATTTGAAAGGTGGAAGGAGAGAGAGAGATGAGAGAGAATCGGTCTTCCATTCTTTTGTTCACTCCCCAAATGGCTACAAAAAGCCAGAGCTGGGCCAGGCTGAATCCAGGAGCTGTGAACATCATCTGGGTCTCCCATATGGTGTCAAGCATCCAAGTACTTGGGTCATCATCTACCTCATTAGTAGGAAGCTGAATCAGAAGCAGAGCAGCCAGGACTTGAACTGGTGCTCTAATATAGGCTGCCTCATGGCTTAACCTGCTGTGCCACAATACTGGCCCTGAGATAACTTTCTTTTTGGGATTTGCTTTTATGGGTTGGCTTCAAAATTCAGATTGCTTTACTTTGCAGAAATTGTTTTCATTCTTAAAAAAGTGATATTTAGGGACCAGCACTGTGGAGTAGCAGGTATCCCATATGGGCACTGATTTATATCCTGGCTGCTCCAATTCTGACCCAGTTCCCTGCTAATATCTTGGGATGTCATGGAGGATGGTCCCAGTGCTTGGACCCATGCACCCATCTGAGAGACTTGGACGAGGCTCCTGGCTCATGCCTTTGGATTGGCCCAGCTCTAGCTGATGGGGCCATTTGGGGAGTGAACCAGTGATGGAAGATCTCTGTCTCTCTCTGTAACGCTGCCTTTCAAATAAATAAATAAATCTTTTTTAAAAAAAGGTAATATGTATGGTAGGATGGGAGGAGTCATCTGTACAAGTTTAATAATGGATTGGCATTATAATCATAATGAATATTCAGTTCATAATCAATACCCAGTTACCGTTTTATGTTAATGCTGTAGTAATAAACTGTATATAACATAGTTTCATATACCAGATAATGTATGAGTACATTGTAAAAAATTGTGCTTTTCTCAAATATTATCAATAAAACAAAAGCAGTACACATTAATTGCTTGTATATCAGTACAGTCTTACATGGATCCCTTTCACAAAATCATACTTTATTCTGTTCATTTGCTGCTTTTTACTTTAAAAAGCTTCTTTGAAAAATTCAGTGCTGAGGCTGCCTGGGGCAAAGTTTACCCTAGAAGAGGCTTTTTCTGAAGTGAATGTTTAAGAGTTCAGATGGTAGAAAGTATACATTTCTTTGTAAGTTTTCTGTTTAATGGTTTATTTGGATTAGCTGTCACTACTTTTCACTTTTTTAGTAGACTAATTTTCAGGTTTTTGTTTCTGATTAGCTATGAGTATGGACCAGCATAGTGGTGAGTGCATTTTTTTCTCTGTGTGTGCACACATGAGCATGCGAACATGTGTAATATTTATAAATACATAGAGAGCAGTTGATTCTCTATCAGGAAGTAAACATGGAGACCATGTTGCTTGGTGCCATAACGCTCATGTTGTTGCATTGTCAACATAGGATATCATGGAATAGTTACGAAGAATATCATTATTCCTTAATTTAATACTACTCAGAGAACATTAGCAAAGGGAAGAAGACACAGTGGAACTCTGAGAAGAGACAGAAGATAGGAGAGCAACCTGGTGTTTAGAGAATGATCTTTGATCTTTCTGAAGAGTAATGCCGATCAAGAGCTTATCTATGTGAAAGAATTTACATGGAAAGCAAGTGATGAAGTAGGTTTTACTTATCTTTGTAGATTATAGTTTGGTCTTAGAGAGGAAGGAGAAGCCAGGCTTCTACACAACAAGATTTACATGTTTATGCTAACTCAGCATGAACAGGGGATACCAGTCATGCTGGCTGTGTAGCCTCAAACTTCTATGTGTAAATATTTTCAAGCAAAATGAAAAGATTTTAGGGACTATTGTATGGAGAAAAGAAGAAAGAGATTTATGTGATGATGTAGATCTATTTAAAATTTGTTTTAAAAATTGCTATTTGCATTCTGAAATGCTACTTCAGGAACACGCATCTCTTCTTAAATAGGAGAAAGCAAAGTCATATCTTGGTAGCCATGAAAGGTTACTGCATTTTCTAAATTTGTAGTTGGAAGTCATGGAAATTTTCTTTAATGACTGCAGAATGCAGTTTTAATCTTAATGGTTGCTTTGAGAGTAGTTAGATATTTATGGAAAAATTGGAAAAAGCAATGGGCTTTTAAAAAAAAAACTTTCAAAAATAAATATTGGTTAGAAAAACTATTTAGTGATATATATCCTGACTCATTCAGACAGACGCTGTGGTACCTTAAGTGTTGCAAAATTAGACATTTGTATGGAGATGGTCTGTTGATACACAGAAAATACAAAGCTGAGGGCTTTGCAGGATAAGGAATGAGCACCCTATTTCAATAAATGAGCTTTTTAATCTGTGGTTTTCATCATGCCTGCATCTCAGTGAGATGTTCAGTGAGAATAAAGAACGCAGAGGAGTTACGCAGGAATCCCTGTGCGGTAGTTTGGCAAGGGTGGGATCTGAAGTCTGCAGAGGTCAGTTATACTGTTTTCCTTTCTTTATGCCAAGTGGAGATTTGCACCAAGGTGAGATGCTTACTCCTGTGGCCTAATGGGAACCTGAAAGCTGTTGCTCTTAGCTTCTTTCAGGGGCTTGTAGCTAATACTGGAGGCAGCAGTTACATTCTGTGAGTTAGCTGCCAGTCACCCACTGGCCTAAAGTTCCCGGCCCCTTTGCCTTTCCCCAGTGTGACTCTGCCCACTGTGCTTACTACCACTGTCAAGTACTTAACTTGCCCATACCTCCTCCAGGAGTGCTCTTTTCTCACTCCTGAACTTTTATAGTATTCATTGGCTTAACTCTTACTACATGTACTCCATTTTCCTTGCTTTGTAGATATTCTTTTAAGGATTTCTCTTGAAAAAAGTTTCACGTATGTGCAAAGTAAACAGAATAGTAGAATAAATCCCCACTTGTGGTCGTCATCCAGCTTCCATGGCAACCAGTGTTCTGCTATTCTTGAATTGTCTATGCATCCCATTCCCCACCCACAGGTACTTTAATTTTTTTCAAATACTTTTATTTATTATTAATTTTAAAATTTTTATTTGAAAGAAACAGAGGCAGAGACAGAGATTGATCTTCCATCTACTGGTTCCTTCCCCAAATGACTGCAACAACTCGGACTGGGCCAACCGGAAGCTAGAAGCCTGGAACTCAATCCAGGTCTCCTATGTGAGTGTTAGGGATCCAGGTGTTTGTGCCATTATCTGCTGCCTTCCAGAGTGCATTTGCAGGAAAGGAAATGAAAGCAGAGCTGGGACTTGAACCCAGGCACCATGATATGGAATGTGGGAATCCCAAATAGGGTCTTAACTGCTGTGCCAAATGCTCACTCTGATTTTAATATTTAATAATAGGTTGAGATACTTGAAGTTAGGGATGATACATAAAATGCATAATTACCTTGTATATTTTATGAAGTTTATACTTACATATGAAATTATATAAGCTATATATACCTTTCTTTCAAAGTTAATATATCTTTTTAAAATTTTTTTCTGATTAAAATGACATGTCCTCATTATAAAGTTTTAATGAGTGCAAATTCTAGTCTTGTTGCCTTTAGAAACTTAGTATGAAATTTGTGTATTGCTTTTTAACTTAACGTTTTAGAATGTCCTTGAATATTTTTTGAAAGTCTGATTTTTAAAGGTAGCACAATTTTCCACCATATGTTTCTTTCTTCATTTATTTAAACAGTTCCCCTTTGTTGACCACTGTCTTTTGCATTCTTGTGCCTAAATACTTGGCTACATTTGCAAGGATATTATCAGGATAATTTCCTAGGGAATTACTAGATGCAGGGCTCTTCACAACCTTGCCAAAGTGCTATCCAGAAAGATTGTGCCAATGAGTCATTTTTCTCTTATCAACGTGGTAGTCAAAAATAGTAGTTCGATTGTGCCCTATTAAAACTGGTGCTTTCTGGATTATTAATGACATTGAACGTTTTTCACGTTTACGGTGCTTACTCATCTGTTCAACAAGGTGTTATCTGGAATCGCAGCGAGTGGTGCATGCCAGTTAGTTTAGTGTGAAGTCTTGTGCTTTGCAGACACTTTCAGTTATTTCCAGTATTTCACAAATCAGCTTTTGCTGTGTTTACAACCAGAATGTCTGTCCAAGTGCAAGTTCCATTAATGGACTATTGGTCTGTCTTTTCACTTTCTGTATTATTTTTCAAAATTGCCATCTGTAATTTTCTCTTTATAGCATGTAATTTTCTTAAGAAATGTAAATCTATTAGGAGTTATTAGCTTAGGTAATAATATATTTTGTCCAGGAAATACACATTTATGCCCAAATACCTTCTTAAGTTTTTTGAAAAACATTTATTCAGAGTAAGTTTTAATCATTCAGTACATTTGACTGAAGTTATGCTTTATCTGCCTACTTTGAGAATGAGTTTAGATTTCTGTTCTTAAAAGTACTTGGTGCAGTTTATATATCCAGTAAAATAAAAGTTGCCATTTTCACAAGTCAGTTTTTTGATGCTAAGGTACCTCTTTTGCTGTATGAAATTTCCAAACTCCAGCACAGAAGTTGAATGACAATATTTACATTATTCAAATAGTGTTAGGGAACTATTTTTAGCTTCTGAAATAGCAGAGAATTTATTTTTCTACTATTGAATTTACTTTTTTACCTAAATCTAGGTTGTAAATCCAAAAATAAAACCTAGCATTTTATTAAAATGTCCTACCCTTCGCCTCTTCCAATCTTACCTTGCTGAACTGTGTCCAAATATGTTGGAAAATAATTTATTGTATTGTGTTGAAAAATAATAGTAAAAGTATATGTGGTATGTGGAAGGAACACTCAAAACAGATCTACCCAGACATCAACAGGATATTATTACCCCGAAGAAATGACAACAGTTTGCCAGCTTGATGCGTAGAGGAAGGAAATTTACAAACATCTCCAAGAGAGGCATGGTGAGCGGCTGAAGGAAATGAGGCACGTCCTGCTTTTATTGCGCTTATTGGAGTGGGATTCCCAGAAGGCTGAACAAGGCTGTCCTGAGACCTCTGTTTGGCAAAGATCTTGTTGACTCATATTTTATTTTTGTTTTGGTAAAGGTCTGCTATTGTTCAGATTTCTAATGCAGCTCATAAACACACAGCCAATATCATTTCCCCTTCTACCGACTGATGTATTCACATAAACGAAAATCCACCCTCATGGCTAACTGCTGTTCTGTTTCCGTGAAGCACAGAAGAGTAACAAGCGACGCTCCTTTAAAGAAAGGTGCCTTGAATGGAGATCTTTACAAACTTTGAAAGTTCGAAAAGCTGTATTTTAGAGTTTCAGTCGCCAGATATACTGGCAGAATTTGTCACTTCCTATTCGTATGGAAGTGGAGGTAAATATTTACCTAACTTGTATTTTATAAGCCCAGTCTCTATTAAAAAAGTTTCATCTGTTGCCGTCAGAAGTTGAATCACTGGACGTTCTTGACTGAGGTTTGTTGGAAAGACTCTGGCTGGAATGCATGGTTTAGAGTCACAGAGTCATATAATACTTGAGTATATTTAAAAATTTATATCTGGGTGTACATACACATACACACACGAGAATGTTCTGGAGAATATTATGAACATTTCTGATATTTTTTAAGCTCTTTTTTTTGCTGTATCTATCAAAACGCCCAACATTGCCACGCCTCTTTGGACAAATAATGGGATGGAGCTCTCCCTGGGTCCTCCACTGTGACTCAGGCAGTCTGAGGGGCAGTCGGAGAGTCACCTCTGCAGTTATAGTGATGGACGCGTCTCCTTAGCCTTGAGTCAGAAGATGTGATTACTGCTAGTCTCACTCATTGAGTGACACCACATAGAACATGGGGAGACAAGGGGAGGAGGAGACTTGGCCTTGGTTTGGTAGAAATTTTTTTTTTATAGAAAGCTTTTATTTAATAAATATAAATTGTGTAAGTACAACTTTTGGATGGTTTGGTAGAAATTTAAAGGAGACAAACATGAAAGAGAAAAACAGTGTGAGAGAGTGGAAGGCCAGTGTTGGTTAAAAAACATCTTTGCTTTTGCTTTCATTTCTCTTACTTCTTCCTTAGGATTATTCCTTTAGGTGATTATTTCCAACCATTTTCATGTATAAAGATTTCCAAAGAAAGTACTTATTTCAACCTCTGAAAGGTAGCCTCAGGGTGAAGATAGGACTGATTGTCAAAGGAATTTCCCTGGCTGCCATCCCAACAGTTTCAGTTCTTGTGATCCCCCACCCCCGACCTGCTGGGCCTTCCATTTTTGGCACAGGCCCCTCAGATTAATGTCTGGCTTTGTGAAATTCCTGTAGGACACAGGGTTGGGGGCTATTTCAGGACCTAACGGTTCATGTGACTTAAGATTTTGAGGAACGTGGCCCTCCTCCTAGTGTACAGGGACCACCTTTTGGGGGAATTGCTTTGGGTGTCACGTTCAGCCATTACGGGATTTCACCCCTGACGACCTGAGTTGCTTTTCAACTACCTGAGGATGATTCGGAAGACTTGTGAGAAATAAAATTAAAAAGCAAGTTTATGGTGGTGCAAACAATTTTGAAATGTCTGCACAGTTTCTGCAGAATGTGTGTTTTCCATGAGCTTTTTGAAGATTCTTTGTATATTTAAAGGGGATCATGCCATTTGCGATCCATATTTTTGAAAATGAACTCGATTTTGTTTATAAATCCGGGGGCTTTTTTTTTTTTTTTTTTTGCAGGCTGTCCTGGCAAGAGAGGCACTGAATATTTCCGTGAGTGTAGTTTTCTACACAGTGAATTAAGACTAGAAACACAAGAAACACTGTCAGTGTCTGAACTGGGTACATGGTGGTGTGTCTGTGTATTTGTTCGGTTGCTATTGTGCTTGCCTTTAAGTAACTGTACTTTTATCAGGGAAGAGAGTAACTAAGGTAACCTCAAAGCTCTATGTCAGTCCTTCAGCAATATCATTTAAAAATCCCATCCTGTGTGTAACATTGCTTTAGAAAATCCATAATACTTGGGGGCAGTAAGGGAGCAGTAATAGTCCTTTAGTACTTGTAGAAATAGGACACACATAGATAGACTTTAATGCCAACTAATCTGATTTTTGGTACAGATTATTCAGGCGTTAGGTATTTGTCAAACTCAGGAACGGGAGTCTTTTTCCTGTTAAAAATATGTTAAGTTCTTTTTTTTTTTTTAACTTAAAGGAGTCTTCCTGTGATTTTTTGAGAGAAGATATATGCTGATGTTTACTTCATATAATCTGTTTAACAGTTAATCAAAATACAAATTAGGTTTTGTTTGGATTTTTAAAGTCAGCCCATCATTTCTAAAAGTAAGCAGATTTCTTATAGGGATTGTGAAATGAAGGCTTGTCGCACTGAGCATGTATTGCGGTTTGTTATTTGCAGTTTGTTATTAAGTGTTTCCAGGAATAACAGGGCATGCACAGCAACAGTGTTTACTCTACAGATTTCTGGTGTTTTCTAGCTGGAGAACAAGTGTGAGCTGGAACGGGTGGGCTTTCCAGCACAGATTCCGGCTTTTAATCTCGGTTCTGCCACTTGCTACCTGAAGCCTGGGGCAACACAATTATCTAATTTCTGTATAAAACGAGGATAATATAAGTATCTACTTCGTTGGGCTATGAGAATTAAATGAGTTAGTACAGTTAAAGCTTTGGGAACAGTGTTTGGTTCTTATTAACTGCTCAGTGAGTATTTTGAAAGTTATTAGCATGATCAAATTTTGAGAGAAAAATACAACCGGGCAGTTTCTCAGTTATCATTAGAAATAATAACTACTTCTGAAAATTCACCAGAATATTGACATTCAAAAACCAGTCTTAGAAGTGGTGGCAGGGAACTGCTGTCACAGGGAGATTTAGGAATGGCAGTGTGGTTACAAGGAACGGTGGTGTGGACGGGCTGAGACCGTGGCCAGACCAATTGAAAGCAGCAGTGTTTGCTGAAGATGCTTCTTGTTTCATTTTAATGACCCTGCAATACACATATCAAGTGATGTGGGGTTTTGAGAGTCAATTGTTTCATGGTGGGAGCATCTGGGGTACACTGTGTGTTTGAGGGGCCCGCCAACCACCTCTTCCCATTGCTGCTGGCTCTTCAGTCAGGAAACCCCATTTCTCTCACTGGTTCTGTAATTTGTTCGGGGAAGCGCCAGCGTGAGGATATGGCTTGTTAGGCGACAAATAATCATCTGTTTTTCCTCCTGGTTGTGGCCATTTCCAGGTCACCCAGATCAGTTCCTCCATCTTACTGAAGTGACTGCAGCAGGGCTAGTTCAGCCTCAATCTTTTCAGGGCAATGCAGAAAATGAGGGAAACTCATCACCACCATCACTTGAGCCCAGTCTGTTAGCCAAGTGAGTTCTCTGTGTACTTAATACACACCAAACTCTTCTCCCCCAGCATTCTCCAACCATAATTCGGTCTAGGTGAGAAATCGGTGATTACCTCTGTGGTTGCCAGCAGTGCTGTGGCTGTAAAGATGTTCGGTTCTTCATCTTCGTGTGCGCAGTTACCCATTGGTGTGCAAGTGAACTGTACAGAAGTATGTTAAGTCTTAGGTAAGGAAAATATAATTGGAGTAATTATGTTGAAATGAATGAGTGTGTGTGTTTCTGGTGAAATATCTTTGGGGTGTGTGATGACATTGTAGACATTTGAACATGTGTGTGTTATCATGGCTGATGTTTCTGCATTGAATATTTAGCTTCGTCTGCTAAATCGAAAATGCAGATCGAGAACTGGCAAGTAGCAGCCTCAGACCCTCCTGTGTGTGTTGGACTTACACATACTCGAAAGTAGCCTGCACTGATAGGAAGCGCAGTTTTATAACACATCGAGTGGGTTGAGGGTCATTGAACCACTGAGAAACTGCTGCCATCTGATTTCTACTGCAAATGGTCAGTGTGTCTAGATCTGAACAATGATAGAAAAATCATCTGGTCATTAAGTAAAACTGAGATTGAAGTGTTTGTCGTCAGAGTCTGAAATCTTGAAAACTGGAAAAACAAGCTTTCCAGCTTCATTTCACAGATGCAGAAACCGTTGCGGAGAGGTGTCTCCATGGGGGTGACACAGTGAACAGCCCGGGCTAGAACTCAGGCCAGCTGAATCTAGGTCTGGTATTCTTTCGATGTAAATGAAGTTTACTTTTGCTTTTTGCAGAATCATACCATACCAAGTGGTTCTGCACTTGGACAGGATCTGTACTTCCTGTGTCATAGTTAGTTTTTTTGTTGCCGTTTTTCAGTTCCTTTGTCTGTACAGTGTGTACAGTAATTTTATAGATTGGAATGAGGACTAAATAATACTTTCAAGAGTGCCCGGCACTCTTGTTAGTAATAATTATATTAGTAATGAGTATTTTATTATTAAGAGTAAAGTATTGTTTTTAGACACATTAGCTATCCAGCATGTGACTATAAAAAGGTGACTCTACTGAAGAGTAGAATTCCATAATTATCTAGTGAAATCAGGGCCATACATCATTGAACATCTTGCTTCATTTTTGTGTGAATTATTTGGATTGACTAAGTGCTCATGGTACCAGGCAGGGTTACCATCTGCTGTGTTTTGTCTCCCTAGGTCAGACTTGTTCTAGGGAATGGTGAGATGGAAAAAAAAAATGCCAGGAACCTAGCTCCAAAATGTGTCCTTACTGTCTTGTTCACATTTATAGGACAGTTTTATTGCTGTAGGTAAGACGGATAACTGGGCATTATTCCAACATCTTGGCAGTTTTCCTTTTTCAAGGTACTAATATTAGGATTAGCATGTTGTTTTAAAGCTATTGCCTTTCTGCACCTCATAATTGCTTGTTCTTGGGGGAGGCTTGGAACATTTAAATTGGGGTTTTCCTGCCAAACAGGGGAGAGGATGTCTATTTTGTTTTAATACTTTGATAGGTTTTTAAAGTTGGTACTGCAGTCCATTTTACCAATAGACAAAACAGATCAGAGGCAGGGTGGGCATACTGTGCATGGAACAGACATGAAGTGGGGCAGTGAGGAGGGACATTAGAGCTCAGTCACTTTGTGGTGCTTCAGTTTATTTTTGGTTTGATACCAGTGTTCAGCTCTCCCATGATTTGCTGTCTCCATTATGTTACCAAATCAAATCTTTGATGGATTAAAATTATGGGGAAAAGATTACATTGTTTATGATATAATCATGTTTTCTCTAAAGCACTGAGGAAATAGTTTGCATTTATCAGCGTATTATAACTTTAGTGATTAAAACGCTTTGCTATTTTTACTCAGTGGTTAGTAGGATTTTTAATTTTCCTAAGAGAACCTGGTGCTACAAAAGTTATTAGTAACTTTGTTTGTATAGGGAAACAATATGACTTTCTGAATTCATGTAACACTTCCTCTGAACTTCTCTTTCTCTCTTTTTAAAATATTTATTTATTTGAAGTGTGTGTGTATGTGTGTGT
This sequence comes from Lepus europaeus, assembly GCF_033115175.1. Classification (NCBI taxonomy): domain Eukaryota; kingdom Metazoa; phylum Chordata; class Mammalia; order Lagomorpha; family Leporidae; genus Lepus; species Lepus europaeus. The sequence continues at coordinate 103,204,102 of NC_084835.1, read as the reverse complement.
GTGTGTGTGTGGAGAGAGAGAGAGAGAAGGGAAAAGAGAGAGATCTTCAATTTGCTGATTCACCCCCAAATGGTCATAATGGCTCAGGATTGGGCTAGGCCAGAGCCAGGAGCCTCTTCAGGTCTTCCATGTGGTTGCAAGAGCCCAAGGACCTGGGCTATCTTCCATCACTGTCCCAGACATGTTAGCAGGAAAGTGGATTGGAAATGGAGCAGCCAGAAATCAAACCAGTGCTCATATGGGTTGCCAACGCTGTAGGCAATGGCTTAACCCTCTACACCACAGCAGCTGTCCCCGTTCTTCTGAACTTCTCTTACGGATTTAAAAAAAATTCCTCCTGCTGTATATTATTTCTTCTTGAGGGATTCAGTGTGATGTGGTGTAAAAAACATGTACTTTTTAGTGAGATCTGGCCATTAGTCTGAATTCTAATAGTCACCTTTTGTGGAACCTTGGATAAAAGTCACAGTTTCTCCCTGAGATTCGGTCTTCATCATCATACAACTGTTACAGCGATTCAGGAGATCCAATTGGAAATGGTTCAGTCCTTAATTATAATCAACAGATGTTAATTCTTTTCTCTCTAGTGTATAGCATATCTTTTCTTTTTGATAGACTTTATGGGAGCAGCATTTGTGGATTTAAACTTTTATGCTTGACAGTGGCCTTGCTGCTTATAGAAGATTGTAAGTGTTATGGAATGAATACCTAGTTAGAAGAGAAGAGCAGTAAGAGTACAGTAAGGCAATTAGATTTGCTTTTAAAGAAAAGTTGCCTATGCTATTCCCTGCTTCCTGCTGTATGTTGTTAAGTCTGCAGGGTCTATACTGTCCTTGCCTAATGACATTGAATTTTCTGGGAACTTGCTAGAAATAACAAGAATCCTATAATTTGGTCTAGAAAAATTTCAATACTTGAGGTGATCATTTTCTAGGTGCTGGAGGAGGTTGTAAGTCAGGATTAGGGTCTTCCTCATGGAGCAACTCATGGACCTCTGCCAGAGATCCGGACACTTTTGCTGGTATTCTGGTGACCGTGGTTAGGACAGTTACCCTCTGAGAGCCCAGTTTGTACGTCATACTTTAAGAAGAGTATCTATTCTATCCTCCTCTTTGGTTGTTTTTGAAAATCAGTGAAAGAAGATGCGAGGATTCTGTTCACAAGTATAGAACAGGATTGTTGTTTTGGTGCTGATGATGATGGTGGTGAAAAAGGTGATGGTACCAAAGCTATGGGAATCCAGAGTCAATTCATGTCTCTCTGACTTGGAAATTCCAGGAATGCATGATGATTCAAATTTTCTATTTCTGTTATCACTGCAGGATATTGGACTAGGAATTAGCCTCCAAAATTTGACAGAAAAAATTATTTTATTCTGTTGGTGAGGATCATTCTTTTAGAGACATATCCTGTTAATATCATCTTAAATGAGAATAAAGTAGTTCAATAAAAGACATTCGGAATGAATAATGATAAATCAAAGGTAATTAATATCCATTGGTAAGGAGGTGGCACACACCAAATGTCAACAGTAGACATATTTTTGAAAAATTGAAATGTTACCATGGAATCAAAGTATTCCACTGTAAGGTTGAATATCTGAAGATGTCTACTTTCAAGCCAGCTGTTAAGATGAAGTTAATATTCATTTTACATATCCTGCTTGAAAGCTCTTATGCTGTGAAATTTTCCTATTAAGAATAGCTTTAGAAAAAAGGAGTCTGTTAATTCCTTGTCTTGTATGTAACTTGCATGTAAATTCTTACCCTTAACTTATGTGTAAATCAGTTTTTCTTTGTAAAGAATATGGAAGTCATATCTGTACCATATATAAAGCCATTGGTTGCAGTTTTCAAAGTCAAGAGTTTTATGTTTCTGTTTCCCTATATTGTCTGGCTCTGTAATCCCTGCTCTAAAAGGCATCCCAAAATAGCAACAAAAGAATAAATTGTGACTTGGGTGTATTAGGTTTGTAGGATCCATTTACTGAGCTGTTGCTTTATCTGGTTACCAAGGATGATCTAAAACTTCTAACCCAAGCTTTCATTTACTGTGCTACATCGTCCTCTAAATATCACAGTAAGCATAATAAAAATATTTTCCAGGTAGCAATGGGGAAAAATCCAGCAGATGAGTTTAAGGTCTTGAGAAATCTGAGTATGGTGAAAACTATCAGTCAGTGACTTTAAATTTGAGGACATCTGACTCCTTTTTCCCATGTTGAAAAACAAAATGTCAAGCAAGTATAGAGAAGAGAAAACCTATCATAATTATGTATCTGTCTTGATTAGTTTTTTTCCACAGAGTAGACTGCAAATTCTTAAGAGAATCACTTGGGGGAAACAATGAAGTTGCAACACTTTCTTTCCATTGTTAAAATCTGTATAATGCTACTTTTGAGTTGCTACCTACTTACTAACTCCATTCCTCTTCTTGGCTTCATTGTGAGTGCTTGGATACCTGGGGTGGGGCTAGGGTCTTCTGGATGGGGTTGCTCGCAGTATACAAAGGAAAGAAGGCACAGCTAAAGTCAGCCTCTTCGCCTTTTCATAGTGTGTGGGGACGTGGGGGAATCAAAGCAGGAGGATGAAAGCCCCAAAGCTTCCTGTTTCCAGCTGTTCTCCTCAGCAAAGGTTTTTTTCCCCCTTCCCAAAGATGATGCTTCCTTTCAAGGGGTTTTTAATCTGCAAACTGTTTCCTCAGTTTATTTCACTATAGTAAAATGTGCTCCCCTTCGGTCGAACCTGTCTGCTAAAACCCAACCAGTCCCGTTCAGTGGTGTCAGTTGCTACTCAGAAAGAACAAAGTGATCGATAAAGGCCCTTTAGTGGGAGACAAAGACCAATAAACCTTTACTGCTGGAGTCTCAGATTTTTGGTTGTGTACTTTTCGTTTATGAAAAATTGCAGATGTCAAAGAGCCATTGAGAACACTATTAATTTGAACATTTAATATTTGTAAACAAAGCACTTAAGAGTAAAATATGTTGTTGGAGCCTTAAGGTTTGTGGTAGTGTTTTTCCTTTCTGAATGCAGTATAATGATATGTAATTTGTTTAATGTAAATGCTTAAAATTAAAATTAAGGCACTGGAAACTGCATAAATGCTAAAATGAATATTAACAGTGGTTTGATTTATTAATGGAGGATGTGCATAAAATATGGCTGTTTTCACTGATGGTTATTACTGTACTTAAAAGCATTGATGTCGTTTCTGAATTTACATTTGTCGATTCTTCCTTTGGGGAAAAATGAAATATAAAAATGAGTTCACTGTGAGTTCTTAAACACTCATTAAACAAATTTCAAAAATCCTACCCAGACCTTTCACCCGTTTCCTGGATCTTCCAGGCTTTTCTGTTATTAATAATAATAATCATTATACACTGCATTTTCTTAACTTATTTAAGCGAGCTCTGTGTAATTGAATACCAGTGTGACTCAAGAATTTCCCATTTTTTAATCACTTATCTTTCCTCCGATACCCACTCTGATCTCTTAAAAGTGGGGGAACTTGCCAGTGAGAGGCTTCATGTTGTCGCCCTGTTATTTGAACTAATTCTTTGTGATATAATGAAGCTAGTGCCATATGGGGGAGAACCACCTCATTTCATTTTCACTTTAATGCTAACTCTAACATATGCTTTTGGATTGAAGCAGTGTCCCAAATGCCAGTATATGTTAAAGGAATTAAACACTAAAGAAAAAAAAAGTTCCCCCTTTTTACTCCTGTTGCCCACTCCCTTGAGGGTGAGAGGCTGAGAGGGCTTAAAAACACGAGCCTGCCTATTTTATCTGTACTGTTTAATAGAGAGCTATGAAAAAAAATGGCAATTAACATATTCAGACAGAAAATCATCCTGGCTGAATGACTCATTAAATAGTCGTATAAACAGGATGTGCTGAAATGAACTGGTACAAAATTTAGTTTCATTGGTCTTTTCAGCACACCACTGCTCATTATCAGCACTTTAACAAGCAGACTTGTGGGTGCTTAGAGGACACTTAAATTTCTTTTCTCTTTATTTTTTTCTTAAATACTTCTCCCCTCCTCCACTCCTTTCTCTTACCATTCCCAACTCTCGGGGCAGACTGATGTTTCCCATCCAAACAGGAAGCATCATGTTGGAAATCAGCCAAGGTAAGGGTTGCTTCCGAGTTTCATCTAAGCCAGACATTCTCAAGCCCTACTGACAATCCAAATGTACTTGGAGATTCCTTTTGCTTTTAAATACATAAGCATCACTGAACCCCATTTACTGGGATTCTGATTCAGTAGGTCTGGGGTGGGACCCAGGAGTCTGTATTTTAATAAAAGTTCCCCATGGGATTCAGACAGCAAGCCAGCCTTGGAAACTGCTCTCTCATTTGTGTCCCCTCGTAGTAAAACTCTCTTTCCCAGGTACATGATACGTGGCCATCTGGCCTCCATAGCAGGGGTGTGCAGTACTGGCTGCACATTACAATCTCCTGGGGCACTAGGAGAACAGATACTGATGCTTGACCCTACCTCCAGTTAAGCTGGGGAGTTATAAAACCTTCCCAGGTGATTCTGGTGTACAGTCAAGTTTGAGTATTCTGTTTTCCATGAACAGATGGAGCTGGGTTTAACAGAAAAAGTGCTCCCTAGTTTTCTTTTACAAGTCGTTTTAGGTTCTCTGCCTCTGTCTCTGTCTGAGCACACACAGACCACTGAAGCCTATTGCAGCTGTTGCTTTTTTTTTTCTTTCCTTTTGCTCCTAGTGTTTATTGAAAAGGAGAGAGAGAGCAAGCGAACGAGCGAGCGAGAGCTTTCCTCTGCTGGTTCACTCAAATGCCCACAGCAGCCAGGGTTGGGCCAGGCAGAATCCAAGTGCCAGGAGCTCCATCGGAGTCTCCCACGTGGAGGGCAGGCAGGCAGGAATTTAAGGCATCATTTGTTGCTCTTGAGGGGCATTGAAAAAGGCTTTTGACTGGATGGGTTGTACCTGTTGCAGGTGGGAGTACAGTTCTCCGCGGTCACATGACAGATCCCTGTCTCCTCCTACCTGAGTACTGCATCTGCGGTGTATAGATGAACTCATCCAGCTGTAGCACCCACAGAGGCTAAGTGGTAAGGAGGAAGAGCCAGATAGCTGTTCAGGAATGGAGAGAGTGTCTCTCCTTTGAGCCCCTGTGTGTCCCAAGAGACATTCTGAATTGGTAAGTTTCTTCTTTAGCCAGTTGGGACATTAAACTGACTAACTTCCGTCTTTCCCAAGCCTGTTCTGTAAAAGGATCTGAGATCAGTCCATTGTTGAAGATCTCAAAGCAAAACAAAAACACACTCCCGCTTTCCCTGTTTTAAGAGAAAGGGGTAAAATTCCCTCAAGAATAATCTCGTGGAGTGATGCATGAGAAATCTATTTGTCAGTGCCCAGAGGTATGGGAGCACTCCCTGCTCTCAGGGGTGTTTACAGAGAGAAGAGGAAGGGTAGGCCTGTGCACAGTGCTCCTTAGAAGGGGAAACTCTGCTTTTGTGAGGTGGTACCTCAAGTTACTGAGGAGCAGCCGCCTTTCCACTTCTGCATGTCTACTTGTTGTTACTCATTTTCATTTTATTTGAAAGGCAGAGAGAGGAGGGAGAAAGAGAGATCTGCTATTCATTCTGCAAATGCCCACAACCACCAGGAGCCAGAAACTCCATCCAAGTCTCCCAGGTGAATAGTGAGGACCCAAGTCCTTGGGCCATCACTGCTATCTTGCAGGGTGTGCAGTGGCAGGAAGCTGTATTGGAAGCAGAAGAGGAGGAACCATGACTCAAGCCAGGCACTTGGATATGAGATGTTGGTGTTCCAAGTGGCATTTTAACAGCTGTGCAGCACTTTTCCTACTGCCTGCAGATCTTGAAGTTGGTAATGGAGTGGAGTGCAGACTGAGTTCCTGTGGTTTCTATGCATCTCTGGAGATGTGGGAGGGAAAACATCCAGCAGCCTCTCTCCTCCTCTAGGGAGAGGGACATTGGAAAGGGAGATTTACTTTTCTTGATTTTTACATTTCTGTGGCAGAGTCTTGTGATGAACCTCAGAATCCTAATGGCTGGTCTATTGCTCATAAGTAAGCATTCCAGGGAACTTCAAAAAGATCCTGGAAAAATGGAATTAGAAAATGTTTATTCTGGCAGAAATATTTTTGCAGTGACCTGGGTTTGGCCAGGCTGAAGCCAGGAACCAGGAGCTTCATCCAGGTCTCCCATGTGGGTGGCAGGGGCCCAATTACGTGGACCATGTTCTGCTACTTTCCCAGGCACATCAGCAGGGAGCTGCGTTAGAGGTGGAGCAGACTGGACTGGAACCAGCGCCCATATGGGATGCAATCTTTGCAGGCTGCAGCTTAACCGGTTATACCACAAAGCTGGCCATTGCACAAAGTTTTTGATGTACTGTCCTGTCTAAGGATTCCTGAGGTTTCTCTGGGAGAAGACAGCTGACCTTGACTGTGACACTAGCAAATGTCAAGACTGCCCAATCAACACGCATGTGGCAGGAGCTCTGGGCTCTCAGTTAAGGGAGGTAGTCATGCTCCAGGGTCTCAGCTTACAGAGGCTGAGGGACTTACTGTCAGGGTCATGCAAGGCAAGAGTCAGCATGTGTCAGGACCCTGAATATGCGTGCTCCCTGCGTATTGCAACCTAGGTGTTTCCCTGGTCCCAGTCCTGGTAGGGAGCAGCAACAATAGGGAAAACCACTGGGTATAAGGTTCTTCATATCTTGTGCTTTTGTGAATGTGGTCAGCAAAGAGCCTCCTTCAAAAATTTCGTGGTGTCAACTCCCAGAGAAGGAAACCCTTGTGTGACTGACAAGCCTGCAGTGCCCATGGCCACGTGTGTCACCCCAGTGGAGGATAATCGTCCTATTATTTTTTGTCAGTAGGTATAACAAGTGGGTAGTGCTTTGTGTATTCCACTGTGATGAATTAATTTTGTGTTCATTGTAGTAGCACTGATCATAATGAATTAATTTTGTATTCATGTGGATGTCAGAGTTTTTTTTCCCTCTCTTCCAGTTTCATGTAGCTTTAGTGAATGGATACTTTAGAATATAGCACCTCTGATCCTAGTCTCACGTGAACTCATTGTATTCTCTCCCAGGATGTTGGGAAGTATTTTGTTTTCAAAAATAGTTAGCTTGATGTTAAAGTAAATAATGTTCTAATGACTTTATATGAATTTGAACGTTCTCCTTGCTTTTATTTTCAAAATAAGGGAAATTGGTAAATAGTTAAATGACAAATAGAGCTTCCAGGTTTCATAATGTGGTTGATAACTTGTATATTTTAGTTTGGTTTAGAAAGATCTAAACCAAATGTTTGTAATTTGTAGCTTTATTGAAGACAAATATTGCATTCTCATATGCAAATATGAAATAATGAAAACTGCATGCTGTATATAATAGTTTGCTCTTCTTTGAATTTCTTCTCTCTTCTTTCCCTCACAGACAAGATTGATAAATGTATGTGCATATATTATTTATCTGTTCATGTAAGGACATGTAATTGGCTATTAGATATGGTAATTGCATAAATATATCTTATTCAAACTCATTTCCTTTTCTGTTTATAAAATAAATGTTTTCATTAAATGGGAATATATACGGAAATAGAAGTGCCTAATTTAGGATCGAGAAACCAGGTACCCAAACAAAAATCAAATGAAATCCCAGGAAACTTCAGATAAACTTGGGCTTCACTCTATATGCTTTTTCTTAATTTGTTCATCATGTTTGCTAATTATTGAAGATATTTATAATAGAACAAGGGTTTCCTTCATCACTAACCCACCTGCACGGCTGATTTACTCCCTCTGGGAATGTGGTTGAACCTTTTGAAAAGAGATTCTTTTTTTTCCTTATGAGAATCAAGATGTCATTTTGGGCTTTTCTTTAAATTTAAACTTGGAAATGGTATCATCCTGCACAAACTCCCATGTAGTGTCCAACTTTTTTTTTTTTTTGATAATTTTACAACTCCTGTTCACTGTATTCCATTCTACACTACAGTGTTTCATGAGCTGATGCATCCTGAATATATGTTACTATTTAGCATATACAGAGAAGTTGTGGCTATTTAGCATATATAGAGAAGTTGGGACTGTGTTGTGAATGGCAAGGGTAAACTGGGTGCTCTTGCTTTCATTATTTTTATTATTGCAACAGAGTGTACAGTAATATGCTAACAGATTTATGACTGTGCAGCAGGAGGAAATCTTGAGGTGGAGGAGAAAACTCATGTTAACACAAATGTCTATCATAATAAGAGGAAAACAGAACTGAAAAAGAAAAGCTCTCAGAATTGTTTCTAGTGTGAATATTTTTATTAATATTAGCTGTGGTTTGAAGATCTTGAATGCCATTGTTTATGCATCTCTGGAATTCAGACATGTTATATGCCTATATGTGCATGTTTGTTCTTTGAAGGAGCTTTTTTTCCATTTCTTTCTCTCTCTCTCTCTCTCTTTTTTTTTTTTTTTTTTTTGTTGTTGTTGTTTAACTGGAACACATAGCTATTGAATATGCAATGAACAGAAAATTTATGGAGGGCAGAATTATGAGTATCTGAGGAAAGTTTAATTACTTTTATAATTTAGATAAGCTTCATAATTTATTGTAGCACACTGTACTTTGGCACAATTTGTAACAATTATAAAGCACTTGAATTTAGGTTCTTTACTTGGCAGCTATAAACAGAGCTAGCTGTATGAAAACTTCGAGCGTTTCCTTTTTTCTTCTGCCTCACATTCAAGGCTTTGCCGCACTGGTTTTTCTGCTTCCATTTTCAGTTACTGCATCTCTGGGATTTCTGTCTCTGAAAAGTATGCATCACTTATAGTCAGCTTATGGTTATAAACCAGGAAGCAAGCAAGCAAAGGACCTGAAGGCATCTTTCAGTGCAGAAACCAGGAAAAGGGAAAATTAGGAACAAGTGCAGATGACTCCTGTAAACAGTTTCTACAAGAATTAAAAAGAAGACCTCAGCACTCATTTTTATGTAAAGGACAGATCTGAGTTATTTAAACTCTTCAGAAATTCAGCAGTGGCTTTCTTTTTAATAGACACAAATTTCTTTTCATCATCAAGGAATGGTGTAAAATAGCTACTTACTTTAGGTCTACATTAGATTGCTGTTGATATTAATTAATATTATTGCTATTGACCCATCATGTTGATATTAACAATAGTGAATAAAAGTATGAAATTTCCCATGGCTGATTTTACTTAATCATAAAAAAGTTAGTCCTTAAAAATATATAATCAGTTTGAAGCCAGGAAATTTTTACATTCATGTTTACCTTCGAATAATTAAACTGTGGAACAGAATGAGCTCTCCTAGAACCTCTTACTTGTTCAACATCTTACATCATGGAATGATCATAACAGTTTTGTGTAACATTTTGAACTTTCCAAAGCATTTTCAAATCTATGTATGTTTAGGACAGGATTTAAAAATTAAATCATTTATTTTCCAGTTAGAGGTAGAAATAAGTGGCCAGTGACACAGCTGAGAAATGTTGGTACCTCAAGTACTTTCTTAGAGTCTCTGTTGTCTCATGGGGGTTATTTCAGTGTGATCTAGGGGGGATTTCAGTTGTAGTTTTAGATTCTCTTGTGTTCATGTAGATTTTTGATAACTTACTTTGTGCGGAAACTCTGGAACAACTCATCTAGTCACTTGAATGAGTCAACAGTCTGAATCAAATAGGTTTGAATTGGTTAAAATAATAAAGCCAGTAGTCCTGTGGTTGAGCTTTTCATGATTAAAGAATCAGACAGACCTAAGAATGCATTTATTTTCTTTCAAAAAGAAAGTCAAGGCTCCCACTTCTTTGAGCTGTGTTGCTTTGTGTAGACTTTTTTTTTTAAAGAAAGCCTTTCATTATCTGTTTCAGATCTTTATAGACGTTGCAATAAGATACCCCTTTCTCCTAGTATAGGATTGAAAGGATCAAAGTTAGTAACTTTAACTGAAACACTTTAAAATAAATAGTTTATTATCTGTTTCCTTTTCAAGATTTACGTTCTTGTATGAGCACACTGTTCCTGCTTGAATGCAGTACTGTGGTAAGGACCACGTGGAATGGAATAGCAATTCTCTCGTCTGCTCTGCTTTGGATTGTTTCAGTGTGGCAGGTGAATGTGTTCTGCTGCGCAAATAAATGTAGCTCTCTGTTCATGTTCCTGATGACTTGCATCCTTAAACCCTTTGTTCAGAGTATTATTGTCCTTTATCCTGAAAAATGTCTGTGATTGTAGTGCCCTAATACTATAAGTCAGTGGGGAAATTCAGTGCCTGCTAAGTAGTGTGAGACAACCCTTTAAATGCAAATGCAACAGGGCTGGTTTTAATGTAATTTTAATAAGGCTGAAACCGTTGTGAAGTAGACTTAAATCATAATACTAATCTAAAAAGGCTCTCTGTTTAGCTAGGAAGTCCCTTTATTCTCCTGGGCCATTTTTCTCCATGTGCATCCACACTACCTTTTCACTCAGGATACCCTTTTTACTAAATAAAATATATGTGCAGCCTGTGGTTAATTTATCAGTTGGAGGAGAGCTTGTATTGGCTAAAACTTTTGCCCCACTCCTTTTTTGTTTGTTTTGTTTTGTTTTGTTTTAACATTTATCTATTTGAGAAGCAGAGCAACAGAGAGAGAGTGAGGAGAGATCATGTATCCTCTGGTTCACTTCTCAAATGGCCACAATAGCCAGGGCCGGGCCTGGCCAAACTAGGACCAGGAACTCCATCTGTTTCTCCTACATGGGTGACAGGGGCTCACACACTTCGACCATCCGCTAATGCTTTTCCAGTTGCATTAGCAGAAACCTTGATTGGAAGTGGAGCAGCTGGAATATGAATAGCACTCTGATATATGTGATGCCCAAATCGCATCGTAGTAGCTTAACCCACTGTACCACAGTGCTGGTCCCTTCTCCTTTCATTTTCTTCCCGATTGTGTATTCCTGACCAATCTCTCTCTCTCCTCCTCCTTCCCTCTGTATGTGTGTATGTGTGTCTGTGAACACACACACACACACGTATATATATATATCCATAAATATTTCAAATAAAATACTTTTTTTGGCCAGTGATGTAAAAATCTAGTTGTTAATGTTAAATCAAAAAGTTATTTAAGAAGGAATGAGTGCAACATCACATAAATTTGAGGAAAAAGATTTACAAAATGAAGTCTGACTTCAAGTCAAAAATATCCCAATATTCTAAGCTTGTTATTTTTTTTTTTACCAACTTAGGTTATTTCAATGTATATGAAACATATTTTGCTGTTACTATTTGGGTTGGTGAGACAAGTACAGGAACATTGACCTTGGGAAATAAAATTGGCTTAGGGACTAGTTTAACAAAAGACCACATAAACTCAAAGCATGAACATACTGCAGAGAGGCAGAGGAGTTTTGGTCTTTGCATATTTAACTTTGGATATGCATGCCGATTTCTAATAATTTAATTAAGTAAAATAATTACGTTATAAATTAATTTCCCCACATGTCTCTGTGTTCAAGAATTGTCAAGAAAGAGATACTTCAGTACTGAATGTGCCGTATTATATTTATTAATTCTAACATTTCTTACAATTCACAATGGTCATTTATAAATTCTTCTATTCCCCTTTTCCAGTTGAACCTTATGGGAGAATAAAGATGTAGAGCAACATTTTTAGAAACCTTTTTTTAAGTCATATCAATGGAAATGTTGAGAACATTCTGCATTACATATTGTAAAACATCCTAAGAGAGTGATACAGTTTGTAATGGTTTCCAAATTGCTTTGACCAAAGAACTCCATTTTTCATGAAATACCTCCCATGGGAAACATAGTACAGAACATGCTTTTGGGAATTGTCAGCCTAGTCCAATAGTTTTTTCTTAAGCAGCTCAAGTTGGCAGTGGTAACTAGTTTCTCATTCTTTAAATACTGGTCAGTAATCCTTTCACATTGGTAGAGCAGTTTCCTAGGATAGCTGTGCTACTCACAAACTGCTCTTGAAATGTGATTTGTGACCCGTGAACAAACAGTGAAGTCAACTAACTACCCACGTACTGTACCGTCAGATGGTAGCTGTATCTTAGCAGAGATTGGCTGCTCTGTTGAGGGAGATGCGACTTGGCCTCTGTTGGTGGTTTTTGTCCATTCTCTTAAAGTGGCCTTTTTGTCTTTTTCTCTTCCCCTCTAACAGCCTAGAGCATAGTGCCACCCACCATGTGTAGGGCAGGGCCTTGAAAAAGGCTCTGGGCAGGCAATGGAAATGATTGTAGTAGATAACAGGGAGAGGGGCATATGGATCAGCAGGGATATACACTCCCCACTGACAACACACAACCAGCCTTCTGAAGAATTCTACATGGAGCAACCAAAATATATTGGAGGCCAGGAGTGTCTTGTCCTTGTCCTTCCTTGATATGAAGAAGAGAAATTATATGAGTTAGGCTGTAGGCCTGTCTTCTCGTTATTCATCTTCTCTTTTATGCTGCTTTTCTTTAATTTACAAGTATTATATAAGCTACATTCTGTTTAGATCTAAACAGTTATGTTTTAAAGATTGTTGATAATATTTGTTATAAGGAGCATGTAAAACTATATTTTTAAAAGCTTCTTTAAGCAAGAGAGATAAAGGTTAGCCAGCAACTTTTCTCTTCCACAGAACTGCAAATTACTGCTACTGTTTTTAATAAACTCTTTGTTGTTTATACTGTGTATGCAGGGAAATCTAAGAAATTAAAGAAATGTGCATATAAATGATTGCATGACAGAGCATGAACATTAGCTTTTTAAAACAGTGAAGAAATGAAAGTTAGAAATACTCTCAAATCCACAAAGATTCTAGAATGAATACCTTAAGTCCATTGGTTTCTATTTCTGTGATGAGTATTGGATTTGATGCCATCTGATGTCCTGTTTGGTTCTCAGATTCTGTAAAGCAGGGTCTGAGATTAACTTAGGTCTGAGATTGACATGAAAGGAAACGGCCCTGGATGCCCTCAGGGCTGCGATGTTATTGATTTGTCAAGTATAAGTACGACTGCACAGACGTACAATTTGCACCAATCAGAACAACCGTTTAACAGGTTCTGAGTATAGCAAATCATTTTGTAATTTGGATTTCTGTGATTCCAAAATTCAGAAAAACTTCTTGTTGATTAAATGCACTGCCTTCAACCACACATGCTCATTTTCTCCATCTATTGCTTTGTCATTCTCTCTACTTGGCATATGAGACTGACTCTGAGGTTTAAAGTACATATGCAAACTGGGGATGGGTTGGAGAAGCCTAGGAACAGACTCATCAAAAGAGTTCTGAAGCACCTTGCACATCCTTTAACATCAAGGTGTCAGCAGAGCCCACTAAACCATTAGTTAAGTGGTAATAGGGAGCAAGAGCCTGATTAGATTACAAAAGCTTCTGTATGTGAGCGCGGTATGTGAAAACATAGCACTTGATCTTCAGCACAGTGCCACGCAGATTCAATTAGAGGACTGGTATGTGCCCAGATTTGGGGACATAAAGGGCAACTGGATTTTGAAGGCAAGATGGTAAGGAAACACCTGCAAAAATCTGCTTTTCTGTGCAACAGACTGGGTAATTGCATATGCAGATGGATAGTTAGGGATATAATTACTTGATTTGTGAACACAAATGCCCTTTCGATTGTGTGAGTGTTGAATTTTGCAGTGACAGGTGCGTGCGGATTGCTGTGTGTCTATCCTTTGCAACCCTGTTTAAATATTTGGCCTGGAGTACATCTTCCATTCATTTTGAATGGAACTGCTCTTCCCCACTGATGGTCTGGGGGAATTGTTACAGCTCTTTATGTGTCTTCAACTTTTTCTTATAAATAATAACCTTAATTTGAAACCTTAACAAAAGAAGGACTGCATAGAGGCATGTGGTGTAAGGGCTTACGAATTATGCACAGTAATTCATTTTCTTAAAGCTGCTGGATGTAACTCATTAGTTTTCATTGTTTTCTCAAAATAAGGAAAACTATTAACCAACACTACAGACTAATAGCTTGGAATTTCCCTCTCCTCCCCACCCCCCCAATCAACTGAAGTTTAATGAAAAATCATCATTTGAAAGACTTCTTTTTTTCTATCCTGCTTTTTCTTAACCTTTCTCTAAATACTGTTGAGACAGTTTCTCCAATCTCCGGCAACTAAGTAGCATTCTCAGTCATTCCCTTTCTATGTCAGCACTTCCATGGGACACGGAAGATGTTCATCAAACGACGGTGCAATGTAAATGGAATTTTCTTTACTTTCATTGAAGAATAGGTTAGGCACTTAGGTGGAGTGCCTAGGTTGAGTGGTCAGATCATCTCTGTGTGCCTTTCTTTGTCCTTGTGGAGAAAGGGGATGGAAATTATTCAGTTTTTTTGTACTCCATTCTAAATCAGACTATTATCTAAATTATTTTTGTCAAGGAAATAATTTATGTGATTAATTATTACTTAGTAATATTTATAAAAGCTTTAGTACCATTAAAATGGTAAAGAGGATACTTCAAAAAGTTTGTGGAAAGTGGGCTTAAAAGATAAATCTAACTGGATGAGAAAACTGCCAAAATCTATGCATATGAGAGGGCTTCCAAAAATTCACGGAGAGTGCAAGTTATGAAAAAACTGTGCATGGGTGTCAGCATCTTTTTGCATTAAGATAAACTTATCTTTTCCAAAAGAACATTAGAAGTCTCTTCCTATGTGCATGTCACTCTGCCCAGTCTAGTACATTAGTAATTTCAGTAAATGTGTCCAGCAATGTGTATTATTATCTACATTCTACAGATGAGTAAACTGAGATACACAGTTAAATACATTATGCTTACCAAGTGGTCTAGTAAGTAAGTGGAAAAAGCTTAGAGATCAGGAATAGGTGCTGGGGGCTGGTGTTGTGGCATAGCGTGTAAAGTGCCTGCATCCCATATGGGTGCTGATTTGAGTCCCAGCTGCTCCTCTTCCAATCCAGCTCTCTGCTGTGGCCTGGGAAAGCAGTGGAGGATGACCCAAGTCCTTGGGCCCCTGCACCCGCGAGGGAGACCTGGAGGAGGCTCCTGGCTTCTTGCTTCGGATCAACGCAGCTCCGGCCATTGTGGCCAGTTGGGGAATGAACCAGTGGAGGGAAGACCTCTATCTCTCTTTCTCTCTTTTTTTTTGCCTCTCCTTCTCTTCTTTGTGTAACTCTGATTTTCAAATAAATAAATAAGTCTTAAAAAAAAAAAAAGAAATAGGTGCTTTTCTGGTCAATGTTTTCTTTGTGTTGCTGAAGTCCAGTTCGTGAAAAATAAATAGATATGTAAGTAAGTAAGTCTGTCTTAAAGGAGCTTGCCAAACAGAGGCCAAGCAACCACAGAAATCCATTTTGACCGGCTTCGACAGACTTCTTTCGAGTCTTCTGAACATGAATATTTTCATTGCTCAGTATTTCCTTGTGCTTGCTGCTGTTTGAAGGCCCATTTTCTTTTTTTTTTTTTTTTTTTTTTTTTTTTAAATTTTTTTTTTTTATTTATTTTTTTTTTTTTTGACAGGCAGAGTGGACAGTGAGAGAGAGAGAGACAGAGAGAAAGGTCTTCCTTTTGCCGTTGGTTCACCCTCCAATGGCCGCCGCGGTAGCGCGCTGCGGCCGGCGCACCGCGCTGTTCCGATGGCAGGAGCCAGGTGCTTCTCCTGGTCTCCCATGGGGTGCAGGACCCAAGGACTTGGGCCATCCTCCACTGCACTCCCTGGCCACAGCAGAGAGCTGGCCTGGAAGAGGGGCAACCGGGTGAAGGCCCATTTTCAGTCTTGATGCTTTTCACTGAGAACTTGGGTATTACGTTTCATCCACAGAAAGATAGGAAACCGTTCTTTCTGGCTCTTCACGTTTGCAGCACAGAGCGGGAGAAGGAGGAGCAGGCACCCTTGGCGCCCGTGATTTCGGAACCACCTGCTTTGAATGTGGCCTGATTGAATCAGACGACGGCTGCCTCATCGCCACGTCGGGGCTGGGGCGTGGGGGAAGCGTTTCGTTTGGCCATTTCACACGTGCTTAGGTGTTGGTGGTGTCCGGTTGTTGAACAGACTCTCATCGTGGAGGGTTGCTGAATCCGCGGGGAGAGATTGCAAAGGA
This sequence comes from Lepus europaeus, assembly GCF_033115175.1. NCBI lineage: Eukaryota > Metazoa > Chordata > Mammalia > Lagomorpha > Leporidae > Lepus > Lepus europaeus. Next base: position 103,187,969 of record NC_084835.1, on the reverse strand, counting down.
ACTTGGGAGCCTTTCTGGGTCTGTTTGAAAATTGTGTCCGCTTGTGTGATGTGTTTTATTCGTGTGCAGGATGCAGGTTGCCTTGTGGGAACAAGGCAAAATCCTTTCCGTCACGAAAGGTTCTTTTGGGTTTTGTTTGTTTTTTGTCCTTCCGCTGTTTTTTATTGTCTTGCCTCCTGAGCTCTGGGCCCCATCCATGACTCATTGATTCCACTGGCGCCTCTGAAGTGCTTGGTGCTCGGGGGTCCACTTTCTCCTCTGAGGGTGGTGATTGACATCGGCCCCAATGCTCGACTGGCGCTTCAGGTTCTGAACGTGATTATCTCTTCTTTGACTGCAGCTTCTGGTCCTTTGTGGGCAAGGTGTCTCCCAAGGAACCTGAGAGAAACGTAGCTCACTTCCTGCCCTGAGAAAGTGTGTGTAGGCAGGGAGGGTGCAGGGGAGATCAAAGTGTGGATGGGGAGAGGATAATGACAATTTGGGGCTTTCCATCCAACCTGGAAGGTTCTGGTTCAATATCTCTGAGATGGCCCGAGGAACACATGTTTTTGAACAGTGCTTCAGATAAGAGGATCAGTTGGATTTAGGTAAACTATGGCTTTGACTCCCAGTATTTTTCAAAGTAGGTACCCTGTATCTTAGTATGCTGGATTTTTTTTTTTTTTTTTTTTGTAATTATAGATTCCTGGACTCCTCTGGGAGTGCTGTCCTCTCCCCGTTTGGATTCCTATTTCTACATGACAGGAAATTGTGGAGCAAATCCTGCTTCTAATATCTGTGCAGATACACAGAATCCTCCTAATAAGGGACAGGTGTGTTTGGAAAGCTTGTTTTGTAAAGAGAGTCTTTTCTCCCTTTGCCTTTTCTTATTTACACTGAAGCTGTATTTGTGAATTAAAAAGAACAAAAGAGACCAACAAAAGATTACCAAGGCAAACCAAGGCCATGAACAGCCAAAGTTTGTTTCCCTTGTTTGACCTACCTCTGGCCTTGTCTGTTCCATTCCTCCCCCCTAGGGTTTGGGATTGTGACCTTGGCAACCCTTGGATCTAGCAGGCTCAGGCTCCTAACCTAGGGTCTCAGAACAGACAGAACTGGATGTCCCTGTGTTTGATCCTGTAGCTCCCTGTTTGGCATTTTTCTTGCCACTACTTCCCTCCCTCACTCCCTTTCTTCAGATTTATTTCATTTGGAAGACAGAGTTAGTAACAAGGAGACACACACACACACACACACACACGGGTGGGCAGGGGGAGAGAGAATATCTTCTATTTGCTGGTTCACTCTCTAAATGGCCACAGTGTTGGGACTGGGCCAGGCTGGAGCCAGGAGCCTGAAATTCCATCAGGGTCTGCCACATGGGTGCCAGGGGCCCAGGCAATTGCGCCATTTTCCACTGATTTCCCAGGCACATTAACAGTGAGCTGCGTTGGAAGAGGAGCGGACCAGGACTTGAACCTTTGCCCCTATGAGATATCGGGTCACAGGCAGTGGTTTAACCTTCCGCACCACAGTGCTGGTTCTCCACTACTCCTTTTTCTTATCTCCATCCTCTGCTTGTTAATCTCTTCTGAGGCTAAAATTTCGAAGGAAGAAGTTTTAAAACCAGTTACTCCTTTTGGTCTAAACATTGCTGCATTACAAAAAATCATGGTATGTTTCAAAATGTATATACACTTTTTTCTTTGATTTTTTTTTGTCCTGAGAATGAATTTTTGAAAAATGCTTGGTATATGAACACCCAAGGAGAGAATGTATGTGTGTTACATTTAAATTGAAAACATTATTTAGTTTGTATATTAGACTATAGTCAATTGAAATCCAGAGAGTAAGACCACAACTGAATATAAAGCTACATAGTTTTTTGTTATGAGTATAAATATTGAGAATAGTTTTGTTTGTTTATGCCAGTGCAGTTATAAAGCAAATCCTTTCAAATGGGGTGCAAAGCCATCCATGGATATTTGTAAAGGCTTTGCAAAACTATACATAAAATAAATTGTCCATTTGATTTGAACAAATTTTGCAATTATTTGTGGCTTTAACGGGCTATTGAAGGACACTGTATGTATCTACCAGCTGGTTCTACTTTATTTTTTATTTATTTTTTATTTTTATTTTTTTGTGAAAACAGAAAGCCTTGTACACAATCCCTTGGATAAGCCAGTAGTGAACTATATATCAGGTAGTCAGGTTTGACGTTTCAAATCTGTTTTTTATTGTAAAGGGGGTAATAATTTGTGAGTTTCATCTCAAGGATATTTTTATGTTTCAAATCAAGTTGTTATCCCATCCTTGTCTATTTCTTTATAGATTTCCCCCACTCAGTGTTTTAGGGAAATAAAACATATAATAGCCTAATTAAAATGTATGAAGCCCTTACTGGGGAAGTTTTTTCTTTATTATATCGTGCTTTGTAATAGTATATTTCTATCAGCATTTAAAAACTTACTTTTTATTATTGATAATTATTTTGTCAAATTCCATGAGTTTTATTTGATGATGCTGGTTCTTGTTGTTTTATGTCAAAGGTTCTGAGTTTTCATGATTGATAAACCTACTTATCCTCTCAACAAATGTTCACTGAGCTGTTTGCTGGATTTGTCTAGATTCTGGGTCACAGGGGCCTACTCAGAGTCTTTGTCTTTCTGAAGTTTGCATCCCACTAGGGGTCAGTAAACAAGAAAGCCAACCCCACCCCACCCCCACCCCAGCACACACACACACACACACAGTCATAGACTGTATGATGACATTTCTGTCAGTGCTGGGTGGTATAACCGAGAGTGGTCCCCTAAGAATATATTGTTGGGGCCAGCGTTGTGGTGAAGCAAGTAAAGTTATTGCCTGAGGTGCTGGCAGTCCCATGTGAGCACCAGTTTAGAACCCAGCTATTCCACTTCTTCTTCTTCTTCTTTTTTTTTTTTTTTTGCTATTCCACTTCTGATCCAGCTTCCTGGTAATGTGCCTGTGCCTGGGAAAAGAGCAAAGGATGGGCCAAGTACTTGGGCCCCTGCACTTACTTGGAGACCTGAAAGAATTTCCTGGCTCCTGGCTTTGGACCTGCCCAGCTCTGGCCATTGCAGCCATTTGGGGAGTGAACCAGGAGATGGAAGATCTCTGTTTCTCTGTCTTTCTCTCTCTCAGTCTGCCCCCCTCTCTCTAACTCTCCACCTTTCAAATAAGTAATAAAAATAAATCTTTAAAAATGTATTGTCATGGATGGTGTTCCATTCCTTCACACAATGATAGAATCAAGAAACACATATTTCTCAGATTTCATAGTGGCATAATGACTGTATATATGTGTGTGTTTATGTGTTCATATATACAGACGTATACTCGTTTATAATTCAAAATAGTGAGAGCAGGGGAGCAATAGAAGGGATCAGTGAGCATGATAACAGAAGGAGTAGGGGCTGGGGATGCTCTTTTATGTAGGGTTGTCAAGGAGGCCATCTCTAAAGAGATCAAGTTTAAGCTGAGACCATGAACAATTGTCAATCGTCAATTGTCAATTGACTCCTGGGGATAAATACTATTACATTTTTATATACAGAGAGATATTCCATCTGTTGATTCATTCCCCAATTGGACATAATAACCAGCACTGAGCCAGGCCGAAACGAGAAACAAGGAGGCAAGAGCTTCATCCAGTTCTCCCATGTGGATGGCAGGGGCCATCTTCTGCTGCTTTTCCCAGGCCATTAGCAGGGAGCTGGATAGGAACTGCAGTAGCCAGGACAGGAATAGGTGCCCATGTGGGATGCTGGCCTCATGGGCACAGCTTTTTTATCCGTTATGCTGCAATGCTTGCCCCTGCAGAGGTATTTAAGGACAGAGTACAGATTGCTAGAATCCTTATATATGAATACCATCAACTTATGCTGTAGACAGGAAAACAATTTGCAAGTGCATTTACATGGATGCATATTAGAAGTTAAGTTACCACAACTATATACATGTATCCTAATTTTTCATGTTGTCATAATGGAATATGTTTATGTAAGAATATAAACTATGTCCAGACAAGGGTCAAATTGAAGTTCATGTTTGCTGTGAGAAGACAACTCATTCATCTACTATTAAGTCATATGCAGATTGTATTTGTGCTGATGTACTACCTCTATAATTAAAGCCTGAAAGCTGAAATATTAAGAGGTTAAATTGCAACTAAATACTTTGTGTTTCTATTTCATCTTTGTGAGGGATTGTTATCTCATCCTTTAGCTCTGTCTCTGCATACCATGCAGATAGAATTAAATTGATTGGTATGTGTTTGTGTGTTTGAGTGTGTGTGTGCATTTCCCTCAGTGGAATCCTTCGTTCGCTTATTCATGCTGCATGCATTTATTGATAAAAGAACTGTCTCCCAGGTGGAGGAGAGAGGACAGGAGACAGGGCAACCTTAGATATATTGGATAATACAGAGGCATGTGATGTGACTGGAACATAAAAGGGAGTAGAGTGCTTGGTAGTAAGAGAAAAGAAGACAAAAGATCCTGGAACTCCTTAAATGCTAGCCTAAGGAGTTTTAACTTTATTTTGAAAGCAGAAAGGAGTCAGCTGAGTAGCTGAGTGTTTTGTTTATGAGTATGGAGAAGTGACAGTTGTCTGTGGCTCGTAGTAGGTTGGCGTGGGAGCAGATCTGAAGCCAGAAGCTCTGATTTTCAGGCCTTTCTATGAGAGGTGGCAGTCAAGAAGGAAACAAGGGAAATCCATTGGTAAAGACTGCAGGGATAACATTGAGGAAGGCTGAATGAGACGACTTTAAGCGTGGCAGGTGGAGAAGACTCAGCTGTGTGTTAGACTTGCTCTTCAGTGAAATCAAACCACTCTTGATTCCTCAGTAATATGTTGGGTGAGTGCTTGCCCTTTTGTGCCTTGTCCTCTCCTTATTTCAACCGCTCTTGGGCCACACCTTGGAATTCTCTTCCTTGTACTCTCCAACGCTTAAAGTGCTTCTTCCCTTCCTTGGAAGTTGTGCTTCAAGGAAACTTCATCTCCTTCTGAAAAATATTCCAGTAAACAACTCCTTGCCATTTGTAGCTTAACTTGCAATTTTCTGTTAATATTACTTACTTTTTAAAGTACATGGTTTTGTTTCTTCAGCTACGTTTTGAGCTCTGGGTTCATAATTTGTTTGGAGAGGCACAAACAGATAAGTAGATTGTGTACCATATTTTTAAGTAATGAGGCTTGTTTTTTTTTCTTCTGTTGAATTGGGCCTTCAAATTGGGATTTTCTGTTGAAAAATGGCCTTTGAGATCCCAGGAGATGTCACAAAATTTTATTTAGTCAAAATTATTGTAAAACTTCAGTATTATTAATCTGTAAAGATGGTTTGCCTCAAGCAAGAAATATGAAGATCTGGGGAACACATCCTCTTCTCTCACTTCTGCTACAATAATGACTGGTTGTCCAACTAGACAGGGTGGTTTGCTGATCTGGAGTGAAAACAGCTGATCTGGAATGAAGTCCTTAACCTTCTTAGCTGGCGAGTGTTTTGAAAAAGTAATGCATGCTATAGATGCTCTTCTCAGAAAAATGCATGTAAATCAATCCATGAATCAAATTTTGTAATGTAGTCTTTAGGCCGTGGATGTAGCAAATGTGCAGGACTGATACCGTTAAGGAGGAAGTACTTTTCAGGTACCCTTTGCGGCTGTTAGCTTTGAATGGTGCAAAGTTCTCATGAGGTAACTGCTGGCTGATTGATATTTGTGAGGGGGCCACAGGGACCAGGGAGGTATGTGTGTGGATCAGAGTAGAATGAACTGGGGAATTACGCAGCATGCACTTCCTGAACATGATGGCATTGTGGGGATTAGCAAATACGACTGGCCAGGAGATGATGGCCTTTGAGTAGACGAAGTGTTGAGTTCCAGAATTCCCAGGTTTGGAGTTTTTGCTGTGAAAGACCCTTAGAGGAAATTAAGTTCACGGAATTTGGTGTTTATTTTAGAATGTTTTCAGCAGCAGCTAAAGAAAACCCTGATCGGATTGAACTAAACATGGGGAAATGCATTCTATAACACAACTTGTTCAGATGCTTTCCCTCCTCTAGAACTGGTTTCATCCTAGGAGTGATGTGGAGATGCGCTTTGGATCTGTGCTTTATATTCAAACAACAAAACCTTCAGAGAAGCCCAGAGGTCTTTTTCCTGATGTGTCTCTTGCCTTGGAGAGGACGCCTTTCCCAGTGACCCAGTGGCAGGTGTACCTTTATTTCCCAGAGCTCATTTTAAAAAGCATTACTTATTTTCATTTTATTTGAAAGACAGAGAGAGGGAGAGAATGATTCCATCCATTGGTTCACTCCCCAAATGTCTTTGATGGCCAGGTCACGGTAGAGCTAAGAACCTGGAACTCCCTATCTCCCACATGGGTGCCAGGGACCCAAGTATTTGCTCCATCACTTGCTGCTTCCCAGGATGCACATTAGCAGCAAGCTGGATCAGAAGTAGAGCAGCCAGGACTTTATCAGACATTCGGATATGGAGTGTGGGTGTCCCAAGATGTTACTTAATCCAGTGGGCCACAATGCCTGCCCTGTGGTTGTATTTTTAAATCTATTTACATCTCTGTTATTTTCACTACCACAACACACAGGGAACACTCATGTGCTTATAGTCTATGGGAGCTTTTTTTTTTTTTTTAAGATTTATTTATTTTGTTTGAAAGGCATAGTTACAGAGAGAGAGAGAGAGAGAGAGAGAGAGAGAGAGAGAGAGAGAATTCTTCCATCTGTTGTTTCAGTCCCAAATGGCTTCAATGGCTGGGGCTGGGCCAGGCCAAAGCTAGGAGCCAGGAGCTTCATCCAAGTCTTCCATGCAGGTGCAGGGGCACAAGCACTTGTGCCATCTTCCATTGCTGGATCAGAAGTGAGGCAGCCAGAATTTAACCAGTGGCCATATGGGATGCTGGCATTGCAGGTGATAGCTTAACCCAGGATTCCATAGCACTGGACCCGGGAGTTAAATTTTATAATAGATGTTCTATCCACATGGAGATTGGTGCCCATTGCTCCTCCTCAGTTTAATTCTGGGTTCTTCTGTCACGCACAGTTAAAAGCGGGCCTTGAGCTTTTAGCCTAGTTGTTAAAACGCTGCCTGTGACAACTGCATCTCACATGAGGGTTACCTGGGTTTGAGTCCTGGCTCGTTCAGAATTCAGCTTTCTGCTAATAGAGTGGACCAGCAGATGGTAGACCTCTTGCACTCTCTTTGTCTCTCTGCCTTCAAATAAATAAATGAAAATTTTTAAGAAAGAAAGGTAAGATTATTGTAAGTTGGACTGAACTGTAGAATTTGCCTAGACTATCTATTATTTACAATTGCACCTTTCCTCATAGGTGAGTTAATTATTATTAAGTTCAGTTATGTATTATATTCTTGGCTTTGAAATTTTCAGGTCTAGCATGCAAGGTGGTACATACCATCATCTGTCATAGGCAACTTCAGCGGAAAGATATTTTTGTTTCTGTGTAGATGAAGGGGGAAAGTACACAAAATCAAATTAAAAATGCTTCTCAGTATTAAACAGAAGCATTTTCCTATGGGGTGTATTTAACCCAGAGGAAAAGCCCTGCTAATTAGGAAATTGAGATTCTGAATGCTTGATCTGTAAGGGGAAAGATAACTTTGTCCATGCCAAATTTGGAGTTCTGACTTCTGAAGACCACCTTCTCCTTCAGAGCATAAGAAAATGGGTGAGGGAAAATTTGGAGAGGTTGAGAGGAGAAGTAATGGGTTCTCCTCCTCCACTCATCTTTGAGGACTTGGACCAACTCCTGAGTGTCTCTGGTGTATTAAATGGTAAAGGAAGATGAGATATTGTGCATGAGTGTGCTCTGAAAAATTGAAAGCAGTAAGCTGCCCTAGGATGCTTATTATTGTTACTGTGGTGGCCCTGATGATCCTAATTGAAGCAGAACTTTAAATATTAATGGTATTCTTGTTAACCAATAGGGAAGTTGCAGTGGAAAGGTTTAAAAATAATACTGAGTTGTAACTGCTGTCCAGGTAACAGAACCTCTAACCCACTTTCTGTCTCACTGTCACCTGATTACAGAAAGCTCTTTTGCTCTGGGAGTAACAATTGTTTTCTCCTCTGTCCTGAGGCCGATGGTTATTTAATATGTATCAAATCAGTGGGGTGCCTATGGAAGTGATCATAAAGAGACAAATATTTCCCTTTACAACGTCCATATAGCAGGTGATTTCTGTCAAGGGAGAAGACATACATGAAGTCTGACTGTTACTTGATTTTATTATAGAAATCACTGAGCTTGTGACTTATACATTACATCCATCTGGTCACATGACTGGCAAGTATTTCAGTGTGTTAGAGAGTTCTGTTCTGCATCTTTCTTAGTGAATCTTAATCCATCTTTGCATGCTTGTGAAACAAGTGATTATTTAAATTATATAGAGAGATGTGTGATATCAAGCTAATATTTTTGTCATACTTGTGTTTAGTTTGTTTGGTTAGTAGTGGACAGACAGGGTGGAAACTCATGAGTTTCCATCATGTTAAGTTACTCTTTTAAAGGTACAAGAGCACTGTGGGATGTTCTATAACTTTAGGAATTCTGCTGTCATTTTTTTGATCTTTCCTTTGTGCCCAGTCCATTTGAGGCACTGTAGTTGCAGCTGCATGGTCAACTGAGACTGCACCGAGCACCTTCCCCCTGCCTCACCCCATGGCGGGCCCTGGGGTAGGAAGGAACAAACCAGACACAGTCCATGTCCTCACACAGCTCACTGCAAAGAAAAGAGGAATTTTTGAGAATCCTGCAGATGCACGGTTATGTCTCAGACAAGTCTGGTGAAGGAGAAGGAGAAGAAATGTGATGGAGGAGGACCTTTCTTGCTAGTCAGGGGGACAGAAGCTGCCGAGAGGAAGTGCTGATCCAGCGAGGGTTACACAGAAGGGAACATGCGTGGTGGAGATGTGGAGTGACGGGAGCAGGTAAAGGTTTTGTTTGAGCAAACACATGTTCAAGTCCTGCAGCGTGAGGGCCAGCAATGTACTTGAGCATTACATGGAGGCAGGAAAATGAGGGTGTGTGGACATTACCAAGATGGCCTTGATGTCTGCAGTGAGTGTTGCTCTTATCTCGACACCAAAGGGAAGGCTTTGAAATGTTTGAAGGAGGGGTTTGGATGTCTGTTCACAGAGACCTCTTTGATGGTACACACTGTGTACTTATTATTAATGTACCAGTGGGTCTTGGGGCTCTCTCTCCAATTGTGATTGTCTTACTGATATTTTCTTCACTCCTTCCCCAGTGTGTGCTATCCAAGTAGTTAGTGTGGGATCACTACATTCCCAGGTGGGTGGATTGGGTTGTTGTTGGAATAACTCAGTCTGGCCATTCTCTCTGCCTCACCACAGTGATTAACTTGAGACACCCAGGCCTAAGCAAATCCTTGCATGATATTCTCGGGTCTTAGGGATTGGTTTCATGGTGATCCCTATCGGAACAATGTTTGGGATGCATTTTCCTATTGAGGAGATTGAACTCTCCACCATTGAAAGTAATGAGGAAGTATGTAGACTTAGAAATCCTATGTCCATGAAAGAAGCCAGCTTTATGTAGGATGAAGTTGACTTGGAAGAGAATGTGTGGAGGGATAGAAAGGACTTTTTGTCTTGTTAATGTGGTGCATCTGTTGGATTTGACAACCCTAAAGCCTACCTTTCCTCTGAATTTTCCACCTATCTGGACCAGTAGATTGTCTGTATAAGCGGATTTTATTTATTTATTTTAAAAGATTTATTTATTTATTTATTTGAGAGAGAGAGAGATTTTTTTTTCCCTTTAATGGTTCACTCTTCAAATGGTCACAACAGCCTGATTAGACCAGGTTGAAGCCAAGAGCCAGGAGCTTCATCCAGATCTCCCACATGGGTGCAGGGCCCAAGGACTTGGGCTTCTTCCACTGCTTTCTTAGCAGTGAGTTGGATCAGAAATGGAACAGCCAGGACTTGACCAGTGCTGTAAGGGGATTTTAGGTTAGATTGTAACTGAAGTTACCTTAATCCATATGTATCCTGAGCTCCAGACCCACATACTGAGTTACTTTACTAGATTTTATATTTGGCTGATAAAAGGATGCTTGGAACACAAACTGTCTAAAATATGCTTAAAAAACTAAAACTAACTGATTTCTAAATGTTTACCAGTGCCCATTAGACAAAATCCTGGGAATAAATCCTGATTACTCTGTTCCTCTTCATTTTGCTCATTACGTTAGTTGTTTAGCTTTGTTTATATAGTCCTGTCTTGTCTGTCGTCAAAGTGATAGTAACTTTTTGTACACTGATTTGTCTCTGCCTACAGATTCTTACTTTAACAATCCACCAGTCCCACTGTAATATTTCCAGCATGCAAATGTGAACCTGTTGCTTTTAGACTCTGGTAACCACCCAACATGCCTAGAACAGATAGTAAATGTTGTGGTGCTGGGTACAGGGCTGTGTCTTCTGGCCCTACCCAGATCCAGCATTTCGTCGTCGTCCACCACTGACTTCTGTACCTTCTTTTCCATGCTCATTGTGCTCCTGGCCAGGCCCTGCATGGGGGAATGCTCTCTTATGCTTCAGTGCCTTTTCACATTTGTTTTTCTATTTCTGGAATGCTCTGGGTCTTGTGAAATGGCCAAGCTTTGGTCAGGCAGAAAAGGAGTGATGTTGCACTACCAGGATGGCAAGTACCAATTGCCACTGAAAATCACCCTTGGTGTAAATGTCTGCTGAGACCTGTGGAAGCTTCCTCCTTCTCCCGTTCCCCAGTCACGTGTCTAGGCCTGACCTCATTTGTTGACAACTGTCATTACTGAGTTAACAGAAAACTCTTCTGAAGCTAAGAGATATCCCAGCTCCCCCTTTGCCCAGACTTAATCCCTGCACTGTCTTTATCTCAGTCCAAGATAGTCCAAGATTGGTGAGGACAATGCATGAGGAATTGTTGCTTTAAAGATAGTTCGTAATTTATCCCAGCCTTTAGGCACAAGCCTATTTCTTGGGACATTGTAATAGTTTATTCTTGGAAGGTTATGTGTATGAAATGTTGGACTGCATGTGTAGAGGGAAGGATACTAAGAAATGGAATTATGTGTTGATTAAGGAGAGTTTGGTAAATAGAGGAGCATGATGAAGAAGACTGGAGAAAGTTGGGAGAAAGACTGCTTGGAAGGAGAAGCTTTTGAGGGATAGGTGGCTTCCTGTGTTAATGAGAATGCCTGTTTGTATGTCGAGAAGAAGAAATTCAGGCATCCTTCCCATTGGTAAGCAGCCTGGGTGTTAGTGCAGAGAGCACAAGCAACAGGATTCTTTGCCAATCACTTAACATTTGGAGGCCTGATATTTCATCTGTGAAATGAGGATGGTACAACTACCTGCATAGTGGCTGTGAGAATTAAGTGAAGCAATTTGAGAAAAAAAAATGCCTCACAGGGAATTATTGTTTTCAGTGCTGTGGTGGTAAATGTTTAAAAACCTCCTCTTCAAAGACAAGAACAGGTAGGATTTGCGGTGTTTGCCTATTTCCATGGCGTAAATGCTTGTGCCTGTGCCACCCCTTAGTTTTCTGTGTGTTGTGGCATTGACCATGGGATCACAGAGGGATGGCTAGAATTCCGAGAGAGCTCACCAGATGCCATTGCTCTCCTTCCCATTGCTAGGTTAGTTGTGTCCCGGGAAAATGTAGGTATTTTGTTTTCACTTCTTTTTAAAGCAAAAGTCAGTCCTTCCTTCCATTCACTCTTACATTAGGGCTTAATTTTAGTGACGTCCGTGCCAGTGTTGCTACAAAATCTGTTACTGGATCCACAGAGAGACGGGAAACAGTCGCCTCTTAAACTGGGTGATATGAGGGATGCTGAGGTGTAGTGGTTCATTCCTTTAGGTTGAACGTGAGCCTTTTTGTTAGGCCCATTTGAAATAGGACATCGGTATATCAAATATGACCAGTAACTTGCAAGTGTGTAGTCTAGCATATATAATTCTCTATTCTCATAAATCATGGAACATTTTAAAAATAACCAAATACAACCTATTTTTCAAAAACATTATTTATTTGAGAGGCAGAGTTCGGGGGCAGGGGAGACAAAGAAAGATATCTTCCATCTATTGATTCACTCCCCAAATAGCCACAATGGTTGGAGCCGGGCGGATCTGAAGCCAGGAGCCTTTTCTGGATCTCCTACGTGGGTGCAGGGGCCCAAGCACTTGGGCTGTCCTCCACTGCTTTCCCAGGCCAGCAGCAGAGAGCTGGATTGGAAGTTGGGCAGCCGGGACTCGAACTCATGTGGGATGCCAGCGCCCAGGCGGAAGCTTAACTTACTATGCCACAGTGCCAGCCCCCAAATACAACCTTTTGAGGTGTGGTTTTTCTCCCAATCTACATTTTATATTTCAGAGAGAAGGGATTCTATTTTATATTCATTGGATATGTCAAATAGCGTGCTATGATAACAACAGTAACCATATAAATATAGGAGTTACCCCATTTTGGGGACATGGTGACATTTTTCCTAAGTTGTCAGGAATCATCACAGTAGTATTGGAGGGTGGAGACAGCCAATCCCATTTCACAGATGCGGATGCATCCAATCTGAGGTGTTAAAAGAATTCTCCAGCATTGTATAAGTAGCAAGCAGCTCTCCACACCACCATGAGTGGCGTTCAAAAGGTAACGGTTGAAAGAAAGAATGGATAATGAGTGTTTTGGGTTTATTTTCTTGAGACAGACGAGGCTCAGCAGCCTGAGAACATTTGGTGCTCAGAGGGAGGAAATGCTAAGAGGGGAAAACAAGTCTGAGAGGATAGTTCAAAGACCAGTTTCCTCTGCTTCACAGTGCAAGCTGGTGCCAGCTCTAACTGCGTATGTTTGCTTTAGTTGGAAGATAGAATCATAGCGCCAGAGCTCACGGAAGTCTGTTTTAGAAGATGCATTAGTCAGGGGATGCTAATTGCTGGAACAAACTACCCTGAGACTTCAGTCGCATAACACTGTAAAGGGCTCTTGCCCTCTGGTGACACAGGCCAGTGGTGGTGGCCCTGCTCTGTGTGCTCCATCCCAGCCTCGGCCCAGCTGTCCTGAGGGCCAGAGGGATTCACTGGGTAGTCCTGTGGGACTGATCAAAGAGGAGAGCGTGCACCGAAGATTCCATGGGTTTTAGGGAAAAGGCAAGCAATAGTTCTCACATTCTGTTGGCCAAAGCTTAGTCCCGTGGTCCCACCTGACTGCAGGGGAAAGTAGGAGACACAGGCTTCCTAGTGGTTGTGCGGCTAGAGATGGAGATTGGTGAAAGAGCATGGTCCCAGCCACAGGGTACAGCAAAGGCCAGAGAATTTGGTGACCACTAGGTTCAGAGGTAGTGTAGCATGTGGCACGTGACCAGCCGCTCGCTGACATTGGGTTGAGGCCTGCTGGTGGTCTGGAACTGGGAAAACTGGCTTCTCTAATGAGAAGATAATAATGGGAATTTCAAGATTTGCATGGGACACTGCAGAAAATCCTGAAGATGGGAGTGATTAGTTAACCAGAAATGGCTATTCAAACACTCATTATTGCTTATACACTTAAACCGAAAACTGCAGTGTTTCTGAGGAAAAAAGGAAAAATGCTAATGCAAAATTGCGAAAACTGAATGGATGATGAGAGATAGGGTACAGGCACTTTCTCTTTGGAAACCCGTTGCCATATTTCCTATAATGAAATTCTATCCCTTTTAATGGAGCAGTTCTTGTAAATAACCAAGTCTTTTCCACGGTATTTAATATTCAGAATTTTCACCTTCACATGTTAGTTTGTAAAACTAATTATGGCAGTTGGCATCTTCTTATGCCACATAATTGTGGCCTTTCTCCGGTTTCAGAACAATTTTGCAGAGTCCTGTACAGTGCCTTGAGTTACAGGCGGTTTTCAAAAAGCTGGAGGAAGGCTGGGTGTTGGCACAGTCTGTTAAGCCGCTGCTTGTGACACCATCATCCCGTATCTGAGTGTTGGTTTCAGTCCTGGTTGCTGTGCTTTCCATCCATCTTCCTGCTTATGTGCCTGGGAAGGCAGCAGATGATGATAGCCCAACTACTTGGGTCCCTGCCACCCATGTCAGAGACTAGAGTGGAGTTCCTGGCTCCTGGCTTTGCTCGGCCTTTGCAGACATTTGGGAAATGGACCAGTAGATGGAAGATATCTCTGTGTGTGTGTGTGTGTGTGTCCCTGTCATTCCCTTTCTCTCTGTCACCTGCCTATCAAATAATAAATAAATCTTTAAAAAAAAAAAAAAACTGGAGGAGGTGCATTTGATGCAATGGAGAGTATCTTATTTTGCATTGGTTATATATTGTTTTGATCTCCTTCTGTTATTTATGATGCTTCCGGAATTTCTTTTCCTTGGCTTTCTTATTTGTAACTACAGATTTTGTGGTTTCTTTTGTATCCCACTTGCCTCCAAGAATTTGTCCCAACAGTTTTGAGTAGCTGCACAGTTGATCGAGGACAGATCAGCCGAAATGTGGCTCAACTTGAGTAAAGCAGAAGGAATGACATAAGGTTAGGTGACTGATGTGTGAGTTTTTGAATTTGATTTGGTTTTACATGGAAAGGTTGAAGCAATGATCCATGTATTCTAATAAAAATCATCAGCACAAATCAAATAAAATCTGGCTCAGTGGCCATTTTCCCACTGTATCACTCACAGCTAGCCTGTGCTGTTACAGACCGCATTTGGCAAGTGCTGTTTTTTCCTACAACAAAATCTTAAAAGTCACGTTGCAATCTTTGCTATGTAAAGGAGGCATCTTTTCTAATCGAACTTTCTTCTAATCTCATCAGATAAATCATTATTCTCCACTGACAGCTCTGGTGTCCCCTGCACCCTTTCCCTGCTGCTTGCTTTCTCTCAAGATGCCTGGTTATTGTCATTCTTCAAGTCTTTGCTCCTATCTCCTGTGGACCTAACATTTCTTCCATTCCTGTGGAAGACTTAGAGCTTTCGACCTCTCCCCTTACTACGTCTGCACGACGAGCACCTCAGAGCAGCCCACCTCCTTCTGAACAGGTTCCGTTGGTTGTCAGATCTGCAAGAAGCAGGAGGCATCAGAGTTGCAGCCCTGCTAGACCACAAGAGGCTGATTCCCATGTGCTTGATGTGATTAAACTAAGAAAATATCAGTTGATGCTTTCTCATCTGCTTCAGTCCCTACCCCCAAAGGCTGGACTAGGAAATTAGCGCAGACGGGCTTTCCCTATCTGAGTTATGGACGTGATTTAAAGCACTTGAAAGTGAAAGTAAGAGGAGCGGCATGGTTTGGGGAAGCCATGTCCATTTCTGTCATTGCAGACCTGACCTCTGACCTGCCATCACAGGCCAGGGCCTTTCCCAAATTGATGCCAAACTCATGCCATGTTGGGGACATGATGTGTGGGACACAGAGCGGTGCAGAGTGGAGATTAGAATGTTGTTTTCATTGCTGACATAATTTAAAAATGCATATTGCTAGGCCCGCATTGTGGCCTATCAAGTATAAATGCATATTGCTAGGTTTGAAAACTCAATCATTGTTCATACCCAATTCTTACCTTCTTTTAGCAAATGCTCTGAGGATCTTTAGCAAGCTTTTTTTTTTTTTTCCTTCTTCTTTTTTTAATCCTGTGAGAATTAAAGAGGTAACAGCAACAACATGAAAGGATGAAAGTAAGTCTTATGGGACATGGCCTCTCTCATATAGGATATCTACCAATTTCTTTTTCTTTTGATTTTTTCACTCTTTTGAAAAATAATTTTAGTCTGTTCATATGGATATATGTAACTTCTCTTGATCCCAGTTTCATATGTTAAATGACTCCAGACACATCATCTAAGAGAAATGTATGTAAAACTTCTGAAAAGTAGAGAACATACTCAAGAAGTGTGGTTATGTAGTTGTGAGATAAAATGGAAAACTCGTAAAGCACCAGACACAATTGTCTGACTGATCGAAAATAAAGTCATCGGTTGAACAAGTTGCAACCTATGGGTACTGTTTTAAATATAATTATTATTGGCAAAAGACTATTAGGTAATTCAAGTGTGTATATTGTATCTGTGTTTGCGCACACACACACACACAGACACATGGCTCCCCTTTGCCATTGTTTACCCAGCTATTTGACTGACATGACATTGTGAAGATTTTCAAAGCCACTGTAAGTCAGAATTGAAATACAGTAGCACTGTTCAATTTACACAAATACAAGGGTTTTATCCAGAGGTTAAAGGGACCATATCTACCCTGTGTTAACCTATATTAATGAAGTTAACTCAGTACTGCGTACTGTGCCCATATTCTATCCAGTGGTAAAGTTTCTCTCCTCGTCTTCCATGGCTGTGCTATGTTCCAGTGGCTTGTTCAGCCGGATACCTCAGCTCTAAATGTGGGAGTGTATTCCTGTTCATGTGTCAGTTATCGCCCTCCTACAAATTTTAGATGTTTCCCACTTTCCTTTCCTCTTAGTGGCCAGCGAAGCCCCTGTGCGAGTTTTCTGTGTGTGTGATAGCTGTGCTTATCTGTTCATCTGAATTCCGTTGGGAAGTGCTGCTGCTGTGCTGGTCTCCTTGTCAGGCGATGGTTTATAGATTGTTGCCGAGAAGAAGCTACAAATGGCCTGTTAGGAGAGCCTCGTTCCACAACCAGTTGTTTAGCTTGGTTTTTTATGTGTTGCATTATTTCACAAATCGGTTGCTCAGCCATGTCTTCTTGGCTGAATTCCTTCAAAGTGAAGACGGTCATGTCTCATTTCCTTGTCCCTTCTTCCTAATTCCACATGGGTCATAAAGGAACCATAATAATTGTATCCATTGAAACATCCCCAGATTACAAATAAGCAATCCAGGAATAGTTCTTATCAATTCAGATAGAACAGAAGTCTTAGTCAAGTTTTGCAGGGATTGCCCTACATTTCTCTGGTTGTGTGAAAACCAGTTATCACAGACCAGGGGAATCTGGAAGTTGTTACAGGTGATCCCTAATGTGAGGGTAGAGAGAGTTGGGATTGAGGGAACTTTTACTTTTCACTTCATACATTTGTGTATAGGATAAACATGTAATTAAATATCAGGTTTAATTAGTTGAACGGGGGAAATTATACTCCTACAATAAAGAATTTACACACCACCTTGGCCAGGTAACGCAGATTAGCGTAACAAATGAAGAGCGGACCAACTTGCAGTCCTGCTGTTCTGCGTGTGATAGCCTGGGGATGACACATGGCCACTCTTGTGCTAACAAGAAAGCCTCGGATCGACTCCGATTGAGAAGCGTTCTGTAATGTAACTGGCTTGTATTCTTTATAAATTCCAAAAGCACAAAAAAGAAAAACTCAGGAATTGTTTGTAATTAAAATAGGTGAAAGAAATGCGACAAACGCAGTGAGCATCCATGGTGTGAATCTTGTACCAAAGGGGAAAAATGGTAAACTGAAATGCGGGTCATGGATTGGCTAAAAGTATCAGTGGTCAATTTCCTGCTGGTGATAACTATATTGTTTTTTCCTTAGGAAATATGAACGTGGCATCATGTTGTTGCATTTCTTTTATAGTGTTTCTGCTTAGTCAGGGCAGCTAGTTGACCGGATGACTCACTGTCTGTATATACCAGAAATACTCAGTGCTGTTCTTAAACTTCTATTCTTTCACAATTCTGATGAACAAAGTTATACAGTATGATTAAGTATCAGGCTGTAAATTTAGGCTAGAGATTGTGTATTGAGCACATGGAGTAAAGAGATTGTCTCCTGATCCGAGCTATTACAGTTTGTTTCACATTTGTAAAGTGAATTCAAATTCATGTTTTAATGGACTGTTTCCCTTCAGTACATGTGGAGATCTACAAAATTGTAAGCAGTTTATGCATTTTTGCAGGATTTCCGTTGTATGTGTGTGATACTGATTTACCTCTTTTTAATTGTAACAGAGATAAAGAATTAGTAGTTTCAAACAGTAGGAATAACATGTTGTGCTGTGATTCAGGAATTAGATAATCTGGCGTGTTTGCTTAAGGGGTCTGTATCTTGAGACTCTTATAGGGCAGTATTAAAGCTCTGAGCCTTCTTATTATGCCAATACCCAGAAGATTGCTTTAATGAGAAGTAAAGGGCCTTTTTCCAATTACAAGGGAATAACTGTATTAAGTTCCTGTGTTATGTCAACCTGCTTTGATTTGATTACTGCGAAAGAAATGGATTTATCTGTCAGTGTTACTTAATTAAGCCTTCTCATTGATGTTTTGCAGAGTAATATAGTATGGTTTGCACATTTGAGCCCAAATACAGAGAAAATTGGCCTAAAACTTAGACATGACCCCTGAAGACAACATGTACGATTGATTGGTTGTCATTGCCAGGTCTTAGGATGTAGTATTAGACACAGGTGGAAGGATTGTGAGGCTGAAATGGTCAAATGAAAATCAGTTTATGGGAATGATTATTTTAAGCTAACTTTGCCTACGCTAGAAAATGGAATTTTAGGGATGATTTTTGACTACTTAAAACTTGGCTTCAGCAGTATTAGTCAAGCATCTGGAATGGGGGTGAGAGGAGATGAGAACTGAAGAAACAGAGTGGATTTTGTTAAAGTATAAAAAGAAGTAGAAGAAAAAGTAAAAAGCAAGGGTAGAGAATGCCATTTGGGAGAAGTGGACCATTATGGTTACACAGAGCAATTACATCCTACAAATATTTCAATTAAGCCAGCCTCCCTTTCTCAGAACCTCACAAATGGCACACCAGGGAGTGAAGAGGTGCAGGGGAGAAAAGAAGGAAAGATAAAGCTGTTGCATGTGTCATTTAGCTCTTTTTACCCCCATTAGAACAAATTTAATAAATTATTTACCAAGTAGGCATTTTAAATATCAGTTTGTATTTCTTTAATCATTACATTACTATGGATTTTGTAACATAAAGATGATCATGTATGGCTTTGAAGAACATGTGTGTACTTGCATGGGCAAGTTACATATTCTCTTCTATTAGGAAGTGAATTGTATTCCTAAAGTTATTCCTCCATTTCAGATTCTGTCTTCTACAGCTAACTACCTTTGGTTTTTCACACTTTGGAATGCATATTTGTAGCATACAAAGGTACTGAGCACCTGGTTAAAAGTGTTCCCATGATGTTTTCATGTTTAATTTAGGTACTTTGAGGCTTATATGTGTAAAGGTGGAGTTAGATGGTACTTGGGTTTTTTTGTTTGTTTGTTTTCAAAGTCTTCAGCTAGGCAGCCTACTTCCAATTGTTATATTCATCTGATTTGAGTAAGTGTACTCTCCAAGAGAATTATCTTTGTAAGAACAATTTTATTGAGAGTTTTTGGACTGGTCACATGTCATAGACTCAAAGGAGGCATGTACACTTGATGTTTTTCTATTCTTACTTGTTCACGGCTGTACTTATTTCTGGGCTCATTCTCAGAAAGATGGGATCCTGAAAGGACTAAATTGCCTTCAAGAGGAAGACCCTGGCTAGCTGGTCCCAAATGTTTAGATGGTTGCTAAATAGCACCCCTCTCCTCTGTATTTCACATTAATTATTCAAGAGTATCATTCACGTTAGCTATCATTGACACCAGAACATTATAGGGAGTGGTATGTAATGGAGGCTTCAAGGTTACTTTTGTTTCAGTTTCATAACTGTCTACTGCCTTGAGTTTTCAAAAAGCTTTCTGGGTTTCAGAATGAGGAATATCATTGACATATTTATAACATAGTAACTAGGTGCTTAACTTCGTTTTTGTTATCTTCATATGATCTGCATTTCATGTTATGTCGAAATGCTTTTTCCTATTTTATAATACCACACAATGGAATTAACTCTGCTATTTAAGTATTTGAGGCCATTTAATGTTCATTTGTGAAAATTTAACGTTCAATTTAAATTATCTTCATTTATGAAGAATAATTTATTTTGAGCTTGGTGAAAATAATATTGTTTTAAACTGTTCAGAGGACATATTAATAGAAATTTAGGTTGGAGGTTAAGGAAGTGTAAAATATTGAAATAATTTCACTCTGGACATCTTTTCCAACTATGCTCTCTTCTTATAGATCCACATTTACTGTGTGTGTGGTCGTTGTGTGTTTACTTAAGTTTCAGGTTTATCTGACACAGGAATCCAGTAACTGAGGGAGCCAGAGTTGCCAGCAGTGATCTGGCAGTGGAAAGCCCAGCTGTGCATCCATTCCAGTGGATGCATCTTAGACTCTCTGTGGGACAAATTGCCTCAACCATCATCCCTTGCTCAGTCGTATTTGGGAGGTGCTGGAAGGTCCTCGTCAGTGCTCAGATCACTCGCTCATTCTGAAACACCGCACAGTAGAAAACAGAAAGCCATGATCATGGTGTGTGTGATCATTG
The DNA here is from genome assembly GCF_033115175.1 of Lepus europaeus. Taxonomy (NCBI): domain Eukaryota; kingdom Metazoa; phylum Chordata; class Mammalia; order Lagomorpha; family Leporidae; genus Lepus; species Lepus europaeus. The sequence goes on along the minus strand of NC_084835.1, from coordinate 103,167,564 downwards.
GCCCATCAATATCTGAAGCTCTTCAACTCTTCCCATGTCTGTGTTAGTACTCAAGTTTGACTTCATATTACTCTACTTACAGCTCTTATTACACTGGGTGCTAATGAAAATGCGCACATCCTTAGCACGCTCTTTGCTGATGAAATATTTTGAACTCTACATTCATCTGGCACTGACGGAGAGCATATGCCATCTCAGTTTGTGTGGAGGGCTCAGCCAAGGGTTCTTCCTGGACTAGGAAATTAGTAGGAGCCACAGATGTACGCAGTCTGTGAGTCTCCATAGTGGTGTGGAGGATATCTCGTAGTGTCTGTTGTTGCAGGGAGAAGCGTTTGAGGCAGTGTAGACTTCGATGTGTTCAGAATGGTTATATTTCTCTCCTGGAAAAACTTACCCTCAGTCTCCAGATGCATTTTGAATATGTAGAGGTTTTCAAGAAGAAATCAATATATTTCTACAAATGCAGGAATTTGTGAGCTCAGAGAGCAATGCAAAATACCATTGTGGTTGTTTGACTTCTTGATACACTAGAGTCCTGGATGTATGGCCTGTTCTAGGCTCAAAGTATGGAAAGAATGGATGCACAGCTCTGCCTCAAACCAATGTAGGTAACTCTCACACCTGTTTGTTACAAATCAAGATTAAACTCACACAACGTTTAATTCTTAGCTTGGGCCACTGGCCAGCATACACAAGTTTTGACAATACTTCATTTTTATAGCGTATGTAGCAATTATCTATAATATTGTGATACAAGAAAGATATTCTGTGGGTAAACTAAGTTCCTGACAATTTGAATGCTTATTGAGTTTTCATTGTGCATGTGTGTTGAGGTTCATGGAGAAGGTGGAATTTGTGTAATGTCAGTGCTTTGGGAGTTTCCAAGATCCAGGAGAGTGTTTAAAAGTTTCTGACCTTTGGGCCGATGCTGTGGCTTAGAAAGGTGAAGCCTGTTCCTGCAGTGCTGGCATCCAATATGGGCACCGTTTCGAGTCATGGCTGATCCACTTCTGGTCCAGCTCCCTGATAATGCACCTGGGAAAGCAGTGGAAATGGCTGAAATACTTGGCCTTCTTACCCACCTGGGAGACCTGGAAGAAGTTCCTGGCTCCTGGCTCCTGGCTTCAGCCTGGCCCAACCCTGGCTGTTGTAGCCATTTGGGGAGTGAACCAGCTGATGGAAAATCAGTCTCAACCCCCCCACCCTTGCTTCTCTCTCTCTGTATTTTTACCTTTCAAATAAATAAATAAAATCTTTTTTATTTTTTAAAGTTTCTGACCTGTGTAGCGAAACTGGGAATCACAAAACTGTTGACCTCGGATTTCATTGAATAAATCACACTTTTCTGTATTTCCTGTAGATCTTGGAGGATCTAAGCAGATTAGGCATGTAGATAGGGATTGGTTATTGAGTATTTACTATGGCCCAGGTTCTTCACTAAATGTTTTACAAGTGTTAATTAACCCATTTACTGTAACAGCAATTCCTTAAGGTTGCAAATACTGTCAACTCCTGATCTCCTGTTAGATAGCACCTCTGGGTGGGGTCCTGTGTTTTCACTTTTGTACTCCTGGACCCTAGAGGCTATTGAATTTTCTGGTTGGTCAATGTCCTCAAGGCAAAACTGTCTGTTCTTTCTCCATGATTCCAGCCTTTCACTTTCATTTTGGCTTGATCCTTCCTTACTATATTGTCAGCTCATTAGTATTGTAGAGAAGATTTAAAAAAATGTTATCCATCATTTTTAGTTTTCTGTGGGAGACTTGTCCAAATATATAGCCTGCCCTATTTCCAAGAATGGAAGACAAACGCAGTTGTTTTACAGCTCACAAAAATAAGTTCAAAGAGGCCAGTGTCTCACTCAGACTGTAGAGCTGACGGTGTGCCGTGTCCCTGGTGAAATCCGGGGCGCCATCCCAAATTGTGGCGCTGGGTTTTTTAACTTGTACGGCCTGACGGTTTCCAAATTGCTGTCTACGTTAGCAAAGCAGAGATTTTCGTAATCAAATCCTAAGTTTAATCAATTGGATGCAAAATTAAGAAATGCATGTGCACATCTTTCCTCGAAATGGAGTATTTGGTCCCAGTTCTGCCCAAACTAACTTTCTGGCTTTGGCACTGAAATATCAGACATTTTAGAGGCCACTTCCGCAGAACTAACCAGCTCTAATGAAAAGCTGTGGCTCCTAGGGGTTGCCTCCCAGGGTAACTGTGAAGCCCTTGAAAGTTACCAGGTGTATCCTTGTTTAGGGTAAAATAAGAAATTAGGAAAATCTTGAAATTATCTCATTCTTCAGGAAGTGTAATTTCTATCACCCACTTACTATTTTTTTTTTTTTTCCTTTTCTTCCTTCTGCCAGGGTATTTTCTGTTTTTTTTTTTTTTTTTTTTTTTTAGGGAAGATAGCAGCAAAATTAGGGAGAGTGGAGAACCAAGTCTTCGGTGGCTTCTTCTGGGGCAGTTCTTCATGATTACCATTTTTCCACATATCTTTTTCTGTGTAGTTTGTCTCACCATCTAGGTGTAAATGCTTCTTATGCCTAGATGTATACCTTTCACCTTTTGCCATTTGAATTCATCTCAGTAAGGAACTAATGAACCCACCCACTGTTGTATGCTACACAAGATGTTGAGAGATGGCCCGTTTCTTTCTTTAAAAAACATGTACCACGGCCGGCACCGTGGCTTAACAGGCTAATCCTCCGCCTTGCGGCGCCGGCACACCGGGTTCTAGTCCCGGTTGGGGCGCCGGATTCTATCCCGGTTGTGCCTCTTCCAGGCCAGCTCTCTGCTCTGGCCCGGGAAGGCAGTGGAGGATGGCCCAAGTTCTTGGGCCCTGTACCCGCATAGGAGACCAAGAGAAGCACCTGGCTCCTGGCTTTGGATCAGCGCGATGCGCCGGCCACAGCGGCCATTGGAGGGTGAACCAACGGCAAAAGGAAGACCTTTCTCTCTGTCTCTCTCTCTCTCACTGTCTAACTCTGCCTGTCAAAAAACAAACAAACAAACAAAAACATCTACCACAGTATATACCCCAGCTTTATAGCTGCATGTATACCGATTTATGTACAATATCCTTCGTATTCGGTGAGCCATTCATTCAGCTAGCATCACAAACTTCCCCATTGTGGTTACCATTGGTGCTGTGGGAATTTATGTCCCATTCTGTGTTGGGATCTCTATACACATTTTCCATTTATCAATACCAGCATTAGTTATATTTCTCCTGAATAATTTGTGCGGTTTTTGTCTGATGGTCACCGTCAGTCTTATCTCACTTTGCCCACTTAACTGCTTCTAAAATTTTTACTACTTCTAGCAAATATCCCATTCATCACTGTACATTGGTGTAAACTCTGCATACTTCTGGCTTCATGGTTCTTCTTTTTATTTTCCAGTCTCTTGATTCCTTCATATATTTATTTTATGTATTTTGTGTTGTGAATGATTCTGTACTTTTAGGTGGACATTAGAGTGGGTATGAACTCCCAAATAAGCTCATTTACCCTACCCAGGGAGAAAGGATGAGGAACATTCCAGCTGGTTGTAGAGAGAGAGAAGGTTTTTAGGAGAAGCAGATAGGGGTTGGGCAAGAGCACTCACAGGCTTCCGCATCCCAGGTCTTGTATTTGTGTCCCTTTATTGACACCAGCACCTTGGGCAGATTTTCTATCCCATCTGAGACTCAGTTTTCACATGTAGAAAGTCAGGATATTATTAGGGCATTTAGATGCTTAAATGTGACCGTAACACATATTTAAGCTCACAAGCGTGAGCCGCTGCTGTGTTTTGGAAAGTGAGTGACAGTTCAGGAGAGGGGGATAGCAGATACAAAACCACTGCAGTATGGAAGAGTTGTCAGATGCAGTAGCCAGGAACCAGGAGTGGCCAAGTGCAGACCATGTGCAGGGTTTACCTAAAAAGTGAGTCTGGGCAGAGATCCCTGGGATGCCGATATCATGGGAGTAAGGACTGACTGCTTCTGAAACCGGCAACCCACACAGGATTTTTTAGATAGGGAGTGAGGCAGGCCACTGCAGCCCGTGATTTGTATTTGCAGTAGCAGAGTAATCTTGTGGTTCTCACACTCCTGTGTGCATGAAGATTATCTGGAGACCTTGTTTACAGCACAGTTCTCTTGGCCCCACCCCCAGAGTTCCAGACTCAGTAGGTCTGAGACAAGCCCGCCGAGGCTGATTTTGAAATGAGTGCATCAAGCGATTGAGATGCAGGTGGTTACCCTTTCTGATGCTCTGGAATACTTAGGAAATGCTTGCTGATAACTGGCAGGTCTGCTGAAGCTCTGAGGCAGGGAAGATGGGAACAAATGACTGAAATGTAACATGTTTGCCTGAGTTGTGGATTACTTTACCAGTATTCATGCTGTAGCTTTGTGTCTTCTTGCCATGGATACATGAGCAGCTGTTATATGGACACCCTCCCTCTTCCCCGCCCAAGATGAAATATAATTGTAATTCATATGGTTGTTTTATTTATTGGGTTTGAGGAGTTAGTGATTTGTCCTCATCCTCTGGACCTAGCAGGAGGCCAGGGCAGAGCAAAAGCCTATTTAAAAGAGAGCAGTTTAGAAGGGAGGAAGCAGAAAGGAAGGTGCAGCAGTGTGAGGTCAGGAAATGAGAAAGATGAAAACAAAAAAGGATGGGAAAAGAGCAGTCAGACCCGATTGGTTGAGAATCTATTTGTGAAGGAACCCAGCCAGTATTTAACCTGTTTGGAAAAAGCTTGACTCCCAGCATTTTTAATTAGTGGATTGCTCGCTTTTGAAATTGCCCAGTTGGGAATACTCAAGTTTTGATGTGTTTTATCTGCTTGCTAATTAGCAGGCTGCCTGGTTGACCATCATTTTTCCCTTATCCAGTGGACAGAAGATGGGTATGATCTCATGAAACATTCCAGCTCAAGTCTGGGTAAAATACATGACATTTTGTATTTGGGAAGACTTCTTGCTAAATTATAAATCAAATTCTAGTACATATTTTCAACAGATCCATTCTTGCTGTTTGCTCTAGGTAGGACTTCCCAACCTCAGCAAAAATGACCTTTGGGGCCAGAACATTTTTTGATGAGGGGGCAGTTCTATATGTCTATAGGATGGTTTGCAAAGTCCTCAGCTATTATCTGCAAGATGTCAGTAGCATCCCCTGCCACCTTGCCAAGTTGTTAACAACAACAACAAAATATATCTAGACATTGCCAAATGTCCTGTGGGGGTGAGGACAAAAGTATCCCCAGTGGAGAACCACTGGCCTGGCGGAATGGTTGCCTTTCCTCCAAGTCTCTGCCTACTTCTCATGTTTAGGATCTTCTGAAACTGAAAAGATAAAATCTCCTGGGGCCAGCACTATGGTGTGGTGGGTAAAGCCGCCACATGCTGTGCCAGCATCCCATATGGGCACTGGTTCAAGTCCTGGCTGCTCCACTTCCAATCCAGATCTCTGCTGTGGCCTGGGAAAGTAGTGGAAGATGGCTCAAGTCCTTGGGTTCCTGCACCAGTGTGGGAGACTGGGAGGAAGCTCCTGGCTTCGCATCAGCGCAGCTCCAGCTGTTACAGCCATCTGGGGAGTGAACTAGCAGATGGAGGATATCTCTCTCTCTCTCTTTCTGCCTCTCCATCTCTCTCTGTGTAACTCTGACTTTCAAATAAATAAATCTTAAAAAAAAAAAAAATTAGTATCTTCTGGTTCACTCCCCACATGCCTGTAAGAGCCAGGGCTGGGCCAAGCGGAATCCAGCTTGGAACTCAGTCTGGGTCTCCTGTGTGGGTGGAGACGACCTAAGCACTTGAGCCATCATCTTCTGCCTCCCAGGCGCATTAGCAGGAGGCTTGGTTGGAAGTGGAGGAGTCAGTTTTCCCAATTTGGCTAATGGATGTGGTCCCAAGTGGTAGCTTAACCTGCTGCGACATGATGCCCATCCAATTACTGCCTCCCACATCCAGTTTTTTAGGATGTATCAGACTTTGGAAAATTTGCTTTGGTTGTTTATACAGTTTTTGTTTTGGTTTGGTTTTGGCTGAAAATATTTGTTTTCTGTTTAAGAATTAAGAGAACCATGTAGGCTGCAAGGCTTACTCATGTGAGGCTCCTAAAAGGTTGTAAGTAACTTTGTGTACTTGTACTCAGCATATGCAGGGTAGGCCAGCGTGTTGGGTTGTTAAACGGCAGGTTTGGGAAGCTTTTACATCGTTTCTTCAGGCTGGCTGTAGTCTCTAGAGCTTTCTTGACATGCCTTAAAGTTCACAGTGCTCTGATTTTAAGTGTCCATGGGGGACATCTGTTTTCAGTTGCATTATCTTTGGAAGCACCAACTAAAAGGCATCGATATACTGTTATGGGAGAGAGCATGCGTTCAGGTTCAGTGGCATTAAGTTACTTGCTGTTGCTCTTCCATCTCTTCAGATACTCCAAAACACCATGTACGCCACTGTATCCAAAAATAAATCAATTAATTATGCTATGATTACTTCTGCTGATAATAAAATAGCAGTAATAAAAGGAATGGCAGAAGAGCATTAAGAGAATAAACAGTACTACTGAAATGTTAGGAAACACACTAAGTGGGATTATGTCTCCTGAACCAGTGTTTCACACTTCCTCCTCCAGCTCTGTCAGAGGATGTTTGTGATGACTGTCTGTTATCAAAGTAACATAGTGGGGAAACTTTTTATGCTTACAAAGGGCTTTCATCAAAAATCTCAAAGCTATTCCTAAATATAGAGTGACTGATCGTTAAAACACTGCTGTGCTTCAAGCAGTTAAAATGGTAACTTGGCTGTTATACTCTCCATACCGAGTGTTCACTGTTTGAAGCTCGGATGGAACATTCTCTAAGCTGGTCAGCTGTAGGGCTTTGCTGGGACAGAGTTTAGAGACTCTCACTTTCCAGTCACTCTTCATGAGCTCTTCACCATAATTTATCAAAATAAGACATTGCTTTGTAACTTAATAACAACTTTCATTTCCACATTTCAAAGCTTAGATTAAGGACTGAAGGCCAACTGGTATATCTAGTTTGAAGAAAACAAATCAAAGAGACTGTGTTGTCTTAACCTAAGAAACTCAATTAAAAAACCCACCGTTCCTGTAATACGCTGGTGGAGGTGGACTCCTGACTCGTGACTGCTGTGCTTTTTTTGGTCTTGTATTTTCTGTTGCATGTCTGTTATGCGTGTATAGTAAATCTTGGCTCAAGGACAGAAAGTATCCAAGGGCATTATGGCAACAATACCGGAAGTGCTGGTGTTCATATGCACGTTTACCTTAATTCAGTTTTCCTTTTGCATTAAGGTTGTGTTCTGTACCTTCCAACTTATTTGGTCCCAAAGATTTGAATAAAACTTGCAGGGTGTCTTCATGTCTCTAGAAATTGAGGCTATCAAGCGCTGTGAAGGATGGAAGTAATTTTTATGTGCATACCTCAGGTTCCTGAGGGTCCAGTTCATTTCTGCTGTGAATTTAAATGAGTTAATTTAAGTAGATGGGTCAGAAGCCACTATCATCATGGTAGCCCTGTGCCTGGTTCTTAATTAAAGGCAACAGGAGATTAATTTGAAACATTAATTTAAAAGTGCATATACAAAAGGAAAGAATTATTGCCAGAAAGCCTAAAGAACTTTTCTCTTGTCCCTTAGATGTAGAAGACAGAAGTAGCTCAGGGTCCTGGGGGAACGGAGGACATCCAAGCCCATCCAGGGTAAGTATATCTAATCTCTGTTCCCATACGCAGACATCCCACGTAGGGAAATTGACAAACTGAAGGTGAGTTTCAGAGACACACTCACACACAATCACACACACACACACACACGCGCGCGCACACGCGTTCCATGTTGAATCAGAGTGTCTAGTCTTCAGCAGTTTCTCTTATGTCATGGTGTTACTGAATTTGACACTTGGTTCTACTTTGGCTCAGAAGAAAAATCCTTTATTAAGTTATTGCCCTTACTTTGCCAGTTGCTGATTCAATGTTATGGAAAGTTATTTGTTGTAGATGGAACAACTTAAAAAATGCTAATATACCTATAACATAGGGATGTAACTAGACGGCTGAATTCTATCAGTAAAATCCGTGTCATAAATCTTAGTTGATTTACTTTTTTGTAAACATCTTGCCAACTGGTGGATTCATTAATTTATTTGGTTTCACATTTTTGCTGCCTTTTTTCATGGTTTCCTTCAATATGTTAATTGTTCCTCTGGGTGTAATGGAAAGACCATGGAATGAGGTTAGGCATTGTGTGTTTTGTGTGTGTGTGACCTTGAGCATGTCATGTCACCTCTGTGATCCTCATTTTCCTCCTTTGTAAACTAAAGAAGTTGATTCAGAGAATCTTCTATGTTTCTTCCAATTTAACTATGCATGATTTTATATTTATCTTCATTAACCGAATCATTCTGGGGCCTTTCACTTACAATGTCCCAAACCAGAAGTAGACTTGGTGTATGTAATAAAATTGATCACGCCCCCACACCTGACCGGCTATGGCGATGACGCATTCTGCGGGGAGGGTAACATTTGCCTATAAATTCGCACTGGAGGAAGGTCTCTATTTCATCTCAAAAGGCAGAGAAGGGAGTCAAGCTGTTGAAATGAAGCCGTCGTTGAACATTTCCACCTGTCCTTGGCATGGTGATCCTCTGTGTAGCCTTCAGGGTACAGCAGGATTTCTAAGCTTACCAGCAATGTTGTCGAGCCCTTCCACCAGCTGTTGAGTGTGACATTCTAATGCATGATATGGATGGGCTGAGGAAATTTCCATCCTCCTCATGTTACAGTCTGCACTTGCAGAGATAAATCCTTTCCTTTAGACAGCAAGTGGAGATGACTGAACTTCCCTCTATTGTTTAGTTCATTCAGTTCACTTAATTTTTTATTCTTATGCACAATTGTATTGTATATATTTCAGCATCATACTTCGTGTGTTAAACCGAGTATACAAAGTAATTTCTTCCATTCAGTGCTTTTAATTGTGTTTGCACAATGAACGAGGTCCATTTAGAATCATCCTGACTTCTAAATTTAGTTTACTTGGACTATCTTGCCATTTATTTTTCTAGGACCAGAGTAGTGAATAATTTTGAATCAACACATATTGTAACTTGTATTTTCTAAATTTGGGGAATTTGCATGAGTCTGGTTATTAGTGGCAGACTGTACCCAGACAACCTTGGCAAGTCTCTCTTCTCTCATCCTAAAGTGGTGATATTATCTTCTCCCTTGCAGCACTGCACTGAGGATTAAATTAGATCATGTATATTAAGTGATTTGTATACTATCTAGGATGAGGACACTTAATAACAGTTAGTACTGTGCAGTGCCTGGCTTAGAATTCGTGAGTGTGAAGCCCATGATGGGTATTTAAAATGTGACGTATTTTTATGTGTGGACATATTGGCAGAATTAGATTACAATATCATCCCAGTTAATTTTATACATAAAGAAAGGTGATTGAAAACAGGGTTGTTTGTCCTTCGGGTTCCCGCCGTCCACTGGTGATGTGCCTTTTCACTGCTCCTGCAGCATCACTCTTTTTTGTGTAGGCAGATTCTGCCCTTTGGCTAACATGCCAACTGATACCTCTAAGTAAATTTGACTTACACTTTATGGGCAGTTCAGCCAGCTGAGCAGAATGACTCCCCGCCCCACCCCTTCTTGGTCACTTTATGCTCTTCAGTAGACTGAAATTTGAACTGTATAAAACACATGATTTTTCACTCTTTCTTACATGCTTTTAAATCCCCATTAAAACAATGAGATCATTACAACAATGAAAAATTTCTGGCAAAAATTGCTTTAAAACTGTTTGTGGCATACTTTGTCCAGCTCCAGAGACACTAATTTATACTAAAAGTTTTAGCTGTTCATTCATATTCTTATCTGTTAATTATGTAGTGAACTCTTACTTTAATACACATTAAAATGTCAGTATTGTACAATGAAATGTTTTTGTTTACATGTCTCTACCTTCATCTTCCAAAAGCAATTTATTATAGGCTATAGGTAGTTTTCCCTTATAGTACAATCTTGCTTTAATGTGGGTTTATCAAATAATAACTTCACAGTTGCAGTATACTTTATATGTGTCGGGTGTTTTCCACACATTATTTCCTTTAATCATGTTACCAACTACATGCCATTGGTCCTATTGCTATAATTCCCACACTTTCACAGACATGAGACAAATATCAACTTTGCAGACTTCGGTACTATTTTTGCTACCAAACCTGTGAAGGTACAGGTTCCTTATAGCGTGGTTCCAGGGACGACATAATGGGCTCCAATTTCTTTGATTGGGAGAAGTTTCAATAGTGGCGATATGTTTGTGTGGGAATTTAGGAATATGAAATTAAAGCTTACACTGTTGTTTTACTTACAGAACTATGGAGATGGGACTCCCTATGACCACATGACCAGCAGGGACCTTGGATCACACGACAATCTCTCCCCACCTTTTGTCAATTCCAGAATACAAAGTAAGATTACTTTTAACTTTACATTCATGTTTTGAATGCTATGTTTTATTATAGAGGGGAATATTATGCCCTAGACAGAGGTTCAATTTTTAGGATTTTTAGCTACTTAAACAGTAGGAAAATATCGGTAGCATATGATTCATAAGGACTAAGCATTCCAGCCATGTGGGATGAAATAATTTCAGTGATACTGCATACACATGGAAATTTTGTCTTCCTTAGATATAAAGCACTATCCCAACTTCAGTGCTGCAAAAGTAGTTGTGTAAGTTAAGGTTGATGAAGGCAACGTGGTGGTTGTTTAAAATAAAAATATCATTGGACCTGTTAGTTGGCAGTGATATTTACTCGCAGTTAGCTGTGAAGTTTTATTAATAGGGTAATAGAAATAAATAATATTAATGGGCTTAGTGTGCTCGAATCAGAGTAGTACATTCAAGTTGAATTGTAAAATCTGGTTGTGTTGAACAGAGTGTGACCTTTAGTGCTAACGATCTTGTGTCAGGAAAGCAAGCTATGTAAAAAATAGTTGGAGGCTGTCTGTGAATTTGTATCATACCGAAGGGCATCCTTAGCTTATTTTTCTGCTTTTGACTACCCTAGAGGGATGCGTGAATAACACTAGTAACATGAACAATGAAAAGACAATTCATAATGGCTTAAAAGGTCCCAAAAAAATAAAAAATTAAAAAATAATAAATAGCTGGTTACTTTGATTGAAAAAGTGATTTTTTTTTAGAGTAAATATGAGTTCTTAACAATGTAAATCTCTCAACCTGGCCAAATTCCATTACAGATTTGTCGATAAATGACATTAAACTGTTTGACAAAAGCTGTTGGACAACACTCCAAGGAAGACTCATGGCAATAATAATATCGTTCTGAAACCATAATTGCAAATGCTTCTGAACAACGTTCTGATTTTTACACCTTGGAAGCAGTATTAGTTATTTAAGGTGTAGATAGTGTGAAACTCAAGTTTTTTAAAAAAATCACTAGCAAATCCTTCTAAAGGAGTTTCAGGTATTTAACAGTGAATAGTGGAAATAAATACTCATCTTTGCAGTTACTTTTGATGGGTAACATCCTATGCTGTGCCTTTGAGCTTCATCCCAACTATGAGAACATTGATGTTTTGTTGTAGATTATTGTTACTTTTGTGCGCTTTTTGACTGCAAAACAGTAAATTTTATGTTTGTGTTTTAACTTTGTAACTAAAACAAGAAGTCTTTGTCTGTAATAATTGTCGATAGTGAGGTGCATCAGGTTTCCTATTTTCAGGATATGCAGAGATTACTAGATTGTCAATTTAGATATTAAAGAATGACTATACTCTTCAATGTGAGTAGTACTGATTTTGATTCTAACACCTTCACTTCTCTATTCGTCATGCAACTTCATTAAATAGAATAAAGATTAATTTGAAAATGATAGTCTTGAGAAGTAGTAGCTAACGAATATACGGACTGCCTTAGAAGATCCTTAAATTACCTTCTAGTGATCTAAAGTAGGTAAATTAGAATAAATTACTACTCATATTTAGAAGTTTATATAATATATGTAAAAAAGTTTACTCTTGATAAATGAATATTGCAGAATTTACCACACAACACACACACATTAAACGATTGCTCTTTTCCACATTTCATTGTTGGCACCTGCTTTACAAACCAAATTAGTTACTCAATCCAAATACTATTTAAAATATAAGGAGGCTGACAGTCTAGAGCAGAGAAAGCTGATTCTTTTCACTTAGTCGTTGTTTAAGCTGAAAATCCATGTCAGCCTTGCCCTTTTATCCTGTCTGCCCTCCTTCCCATTAAACTCTTAAATATGGAGGCCAAGACAGTCTCCTGCATTGTGAAAGGAAATGCTACTATGTCCACGAGGCTCCCACCCACTGCTCCCAATGAAAGGACTTCTCTGTTAGATAAGCTGTCTGGTCTGAAACATGGCTCTTTATTGTTTACAAACTGCTACATTTTCCACCTCAAGCAGATTTTTGCACAGAAAAGAATTGTGCCTGGGCTAAATGGTTTATCTGACATTAACCGTGCAGTGTCAGACTCGGGTCAGGGAAGTCGCCCTCAGAGCGAGAGGCCACTGTGCAGTGTGAAGAAAAAAAAAAAAAAAGGAAAAGGGAGAAAGAGACATTGAAACAAGAATGAAATACCTTACATTTTTAGTTTCTAGAAGAATTAGAAAATATTTTGAGAGCACTGACTGTGATACTGTGATGGGTTGGTTGAAAAGTCTTCCCACTGCTATAATTTCTCACATCCCCCAATGCCTCCATGGCTTGAGTATCTCCGGGGTAGATTCTGGGAACAAAGATTCTCATTGATTTTGCCTAAGCTTTATTTAAAATGAAACTACTCCTAAGATGAGCCACGTTTGGTGTTATGTTGCACCTTCACAAAGAAAAGATAAGTTGTTCTGGGGAAGTTAAGGGCAACCAATTTATAGATGTAGACCAAGTAAGATCTGTTAATGTAGCCAGTGGTTTGAACTCATAGAATATAGGCTGTGTTCCAAACTGTTCTTTGTGTCCAAACCCATATTCTCTGTGATGACCTTTGTGGGTCTTGCTGTCTACCAAAAGAAGGCATTAGACTTTACTGTAAGTTTTTGAAAACAATCTACCCTCAGACTTTTTAGTTGGCTTTGATTTAAACTACAAAGGATTTCTTTACATTTCAAAGACTTTAATGCTGCCATGATGTCACGTTAGGGTAAAAGCTATAGTATCAGAAATAAATCAACCACTTTATTGGAGCAGATTCTCTATTGTCAAATCAATCAAGCCTGTGAGTGAATTAGGCGTCTGCTACAGAAGTAAGTGACACTAATTTTACGAGAAAGAGTTATTAACTGCAGATGACCTGATTTTTTTTTTTTTTGTAAACTAGTCACTTCATAAGGTTTTATGTTACTTTAAGGCAAGAAAAATTACTACACATTCTCTCCTTTTTAAGTCAATTATATATTTTGTTCTTTAAGGCAGTACATGATTTCAGGAAAGTGATAGGTGCATTGATAATATATTTGCTCACAAATTCATTTATGGTAATAAAACTGTATTATAAACTTTCTGATTTCACATGAATGGTTTTGCATAAATGTTGCAATTTTTGTGATAATAATATTTGTGTTTTTACTGAAACACTAAAGCTCAACTTATTTCTATCTCAAATTTATGCAAAATGGGATTTAATTTATAAGAGTAGTAGAGTATCTGCTAATTTATTCTTTTGGAAATAAGATTTTGTATCTAAGCTCTAACATGAAAATATACAAATGAACATACATGTGTGCTTTATGTATGTGTGTATACATACATGTGTACCTTTATATGTGTGTGTGGGTACATGAATGTGTATACAGATGAGCGTATTATGCCAAAAGAATTAATGACACTTCTTTGATTTAGAATATTTTTCTTCTCTTTGTATTGCTCTCTAGTTGTTATACCACTAGTAGTTGATATTGTGTTGATTCTTTAAAGAAAAGCATAACTAAACAAAAAGCAAATTTCTACATAAAAAATAGATGTGGCATTTTGTTCTTGTTTTGGTGTGAGATGGGTTTTGGAGGGGTTGAATCTTTTCAGTGCTGACTTCCTGCCTTGACCAACTTGTGTCCTCTGGTTCCTAGCTCATGACTTTCAGTGGGTAGATACAAGCCAGCAGTCTTGGTTGAAATCCTGTATACTGTTTCGCATCTGAAGAATACAAATCATTTTTCTTTGTGACTACCCATGATTACTAATGATAATGATGTACACTTGATCTGTTGGAAACTTGTTTGCTGCTGTTTTTAAACACTTTGATTAGAACTTCACAGGTGGTCAGTTGGGTAGCTATCAGAATATGTTAATAGAGTAGAGAGGCTATGAGAATGATCCCTGTGTCTTTAAAATGATTATTTATATGCCATAGAAGTTTGAGAATCCTGGCAAGAAATATATGCAAAGAGTATGGAATTTTTTAGACATTTTTTTTCTTTGCCATGCATTAAACTTTTGTAGCTAATTGTCCAAATATTTTTACAATGGTAGACAATATATTTTCTATCTAAAACTCTTTGATCCAAGGAAGAATCGAAGCATGCATTTCCCTTCTAGTGTTCCAGAGTCTTAATTGAAACCCAGATTGTTTGAGGATAAGTGAGCACATTGCCCAGTGAGATTTTATACATGGGTTGGTGATTGAAGGATGTGAAAAGTGTTACTTTTGTACAGTTGGGTGCAGCTTAGTTCAACATCAGCTGCTAAGTTTTTACAGGTCCCGTTGCGAATGGTTGAGTTTCCTTTCTGTGGTATTTGGTTCTAGCCCTCCTAAATAATTTACCACCATAGAGTAACTGGTTTCTCAACTAGCTCAGTGGAACATTTCACTGCAGGATTAGATTGAGGTTTCAGGCAGAACTGAAGAAAGCTGCTGGCTTATGGGATGACCTTTGAATCTCATCTGGGTTAGCGGTTGATATTTTGATTTGGTTACTGTGGTCGTATTGTGACAGCTGCTAGCTCATTATAATTCGGTTCCACTGCTCCGTTTGCCTAGCAGGAATATTTAGGTTTGCATTACTTCAGCGTGTTTATGGCTACCCTGAGTTTAGCCCAGCATAAAGGTGAAGTGTTGTGAGTGTTTTCAAATCCCAGTGGCAGAGGCGAGTGCCACGGAGTTCTTGTAAAACAGCAAACTCGAGTAGATGCTAATGCAGAGAGTTTTTCTTCTCATTGTAAAATTGAAAAATATCCAGTGAATCAGTTCTTACTTGGAAAACTGTTTTTGGAAGTCCTAATGTTCAAAGGAAAAGCTGAACCACAAAGAAAAAATCATTTTTGGCAAAGCATGGATGAATTTTATTTGACCTCTTGTCAGATGGTTTTTCCATGCAAGAAGGTAAATGCCAGAAGAGCAAAAACCTGTGTGGAAACAACAAACATTTGATGTTCAAATCATATTCTAGGAACTTCGTGAAAGTGGGGCTGTGAATATAGATGTCAGCTCTGGACATTTTAGTTCGTATTGGAAATGCTCTGAAGTTGGTGACCTGCAGTGGCAGTTTCCCCAGTGAGGGACGTCGCTGTGGACATGCAGAGCTGTTTTTTTTAAAGCACTTTTCAGGTTCTTCAGATTCTCCGAATGGTATCGTGGGGGTTAGTTTTGTGGTGTAAGCAATTTCCAAGACAAGAAATCTCTAATAATGGACTTACTTGATTTTACTTTCTTTGGGAGTTCTCATATTTTAATACATTAAGCTTAAAATGTCTTCCTGAAATAGTAACAAATATGACTGTCTTGAGTGCCATCACAAGGGATTTTAGTCATGCTGATTGTTAAGGCTGGGAGTCAGTAGAATTTTTACTGTTTTCCTGCAACTGCCTGTGGCTGCTTAGGGCAGCTAGCTTGTTTTCAAAGCTTTTTATTTTATGACACATTTTTTGTGGATTTTTCTTTTTTTTTTAAATATAGAAGGCAGAGAGACATAAAGGGAGACAGACAGAAAGACACATTCAGAGAGGTGGGGAGAGCTCCCTCCTCTGCTGGTTTACTCCCCAGTTGCCCGCAGTAGCCACAGCTGAGCCAGGCTGAAGCTTGGAACTCAGTCTGGGTCTCTCACCTGGGTGGCAGGGACCCAAGCATTTGAACCAGCACCTGCGTATCCCAGGGTGTGCGTTAGGAGGAGGTTGGAATTGAAATCAGAGCTATGACTCAAACTCATGGTGCCCCAAGTTGCTCGGTAACTGCTGTGACAAATGCCTGCCCCTCATTTTCACATCTTTAAATTGAGTGAGGAAAATAGCCTTTTAGAGGCCCTCTGAGATAGCTTTCTCCTTCAGTGGTCCAACTGGTCTTTTAGATTTGCCATTTTATCCTTATACTATGTTTTATCTTCTGAAATGTATTGCTCCTTCCTTCCTTCCTTCCTTTTTCTTTCTCTTTCTTTCTTTCTTTTTATTTAGTTGCGAGAGAGAGAGGGAGAGACAGAGAAAAAGCTCTTCCATCCTTTGGTTCACTCCCCAAATGGACACGATGGCCAGAGCTATGCCAAACTGAAGCCAGGAGCCAGGAGCTTCTTCCTGGTCCCCCATATGGGTGCAGGGCCCAAGGACTTGGGCCATCTTCCACTGCTTTCCCAGGCCATAGCAGAGAGCTGGATGGAAGTGGAGCAGCCAGGGCTTGAACGTGTCCCCATATGGGACGCTGGCACCTTACTTTGCTAGTGATGTGTTTTCAAAATGTAATTATTTAAAGCCTAATTCAAATAGATGTTTCTGTTATACCTCAAGTCATTCCAGAACTGTTGTTAAGGATCTGGGTTGATCAGGGATCAAATAATACCTCATTAAGTTGAATCACCAGGAGGAAAAGTATTTATATAGCCCAGTGCTAGGCATAGAGTTGTTGGACATCAACACATGCCATTGAATGGTTTAATACATGTATGAATCAGGGAATTAGTTTCACAAGGGGACTTTTAAAAAGTTCATGAACAACGCCATTCAGTTTAGCGCAGCAGGTTAAAACCCTGGCCTGCAATGCCTGCATCTCATTTGGGCACTGTTTCAAGTCTCAGCTTTTCCACTCCCGATCCAGCTCCTTGCCTAGGAAAGCAGCAGAAGATGGCCCAAGTCCTTGTGACCCTGCACCCGCATGGGAGATCTAGAAGAAGCTTCTCCCTCCTAGCTTAAGATCAGTTCAGCTCTGGCTGTTGCGGCCATCTGGGACGTGAACCAGTGATGGAAGATCTCTCTGTCTCCATCTCTACCTCTCTCTGTGGCTCAGATAAATAAATAAGTAAATAAAAAGAAAAATTTGTGCCCTTGCATATGTAAGGTCTTTTAAAAGTTCATGAAAAGGCACTTCATGAAAAGCTATGCCTAGATTCAAAAATTTTTTTACCCTAAACAAACTTACCTTTTAATTCCAGTTTCCATTTGAAGTGCCCTTGTGTAGGACTTAAATCCTGAATGCAAAGCTCATCTATTAAAGTCAGGCAAGGAGGCCAGCGCTGTGACACAGTGGTAAAGCCTCTGCCTTCAGTGCCGGCATCCCATATAAACGGTTCAAGTCCTGGCTGTTTCACTTCAGATCCAGCTCCTTGCTAATGAGCCTGGGAAAACAGCAGAAGATGGCCCAAGTGCTTGGGCACCTGCACCCACATAAGAGACCTGGATGAAGCTCTTGGCTCCTGGCCATTTGGGGAGTGAACCAGTGGATGGATGAATCTGTCTCTCCCTCTCTGTGTAACTCTGCCTTCCAAATAAAAATAAAATAAATATTAAAAAAAATTAAAGTCATGCAAGAACACCCTAAACCAGAGCCATTCTTATAGAAACCCAGATTTTCATCTGTGTTGCTATATTCTTAGTTGCGCTGAATCCTGTTCTTTAGTTGGGAAATGAGGCAAGTTACAATGTGGTCAATTTCAGTTTTTAATAATGCACACCACCGATTATCTTCTTTATAAGAAGAGATAAGTAAAATCAGAAGTTGAGAACTTTTCAAGGCCATTGGAAAGAAGTTGAATGTTCCCAGTATTCAGATAAGATAACTGTTTCCTGTTGTCCAGTCAGTGAGCATTTCTGTTCTTCTTTCACTGGTTTTGTTTCCTTCCCATTCTGCCGCCTACTCATTGTCATTAGTCAAATGCTTTCTACTAAGCCAGTTATAAAATGTAGAAGAACTGTTAATCCGAAAAATGCTGTATTTGTTGTACTTATCCTCAGGGGATAGGTTCCAAGGACCCCAGGTAATGCCTGCAACCACAGATATTACTGAATCCTATAAATACCGTGTTGTTTTTTTTTTCTATATGCACATACACATACTATAACAAAGTTTAATTTATACAATTGGGAATAGTAAGAGATAATAACTGATAATGAAGCAGGATAATCATACTAAGGTAAAAGTTACATGAATTTGATATTTCTCCAATTGTAGATCATAGCGTCAAGAGATGATGTTTTATCTTTCCGTATCAAGTCAAAAACTTTCACCTTTTCATTTAGAGGAAGCATTTTATGTCTTCTCTTTGGCGTATCTGAATTGCGAGCATCATTACTGTTGTGTTTCAATAAAGTGTTACTTGAACACAAGCCCTGTAATACAGCAAGTTGATCTGATACCTGATAAGACTGTTAAGTGATTAATGGGTGAGTACCACATACAGTGTGGATATGTGGACCAAAGAGTTATTGATACCTAGGGTGGGAAGAAGAGGGGTGGTGTGAAGTTTCATCAGTTTACTCAGAATGGTATGCAATTTAAAACTTATGAATAGGGTCCTTCTGGGATTTTTTATTTAACATTTTTGGACTGAAGTTGATCATTTGTAACTAAAGCCACAGCAAGTGAATCCACAGAAAAGGGTGATACTGCAGTACTTAAACTGTGGCCAAAAGTGACAGATCATCTAAATACCTGGAGAAGATTTCTCAAATAGGAAGTTACTCACCATAAAAGGAAATAATCTCAGATTCACCTGAGAGTAGAAAACTGTTTTTATCAGGTAAAGATGGATTTACTTGGAACTACCGGGAAATGTAACTAGTAGTGGTATGAAAATAATTTTGTCCATGCTGCAAGAGGCCACTGCTAGAATTGGTTTTCAGCTCAGTGACATCAGGGCTGGTGGCTTTGTGATTCTTTGTCCTTCCCTGCATTGTCACAGCTTTAGATGTCAGGTTGAGGTTTGATGCAGAAAGGAGGGAGTGGGTGAGTTAGGAATGCAGTTCCCACCTCCCTGTCCTCCGCGCTCTCCCATAACCCATGGCCACCTCTGGCTGGGTAAGTTGGAAGTGGGGGATGCACACAATAGCTTCTACAGCGCCTATGGTGGAAACAGAAAGAAGAGAAGGGAGTTGGGAGTTTATATTGGGATTGCCAACTTAGAGTATTTGATTCACAGTTTGCTTATCTGAGAGGCAGCAACACACACATGGAGAAACAGGCAAGGAGCATTGTCTTCTGCTGGTCCACTCCTCAACTGCATTGGCCAGGGCTGAGGCAGGGCTGAAGCCAGGAGCTGGGAACTCAACCCAGGTCTAACTGGCAGGGACCCACCTACTTGAGCCGTCACCTGCTGTCCCCCTGGGTTTATGTTGGCAGGAAGCTGGAGTCAGAAACTGAACCCAGGTACTCTAATGTGGGGTGCAGGTATCTTAACTGCTAGGCTAAACACCTGCTCCATACTGTTTAGTTTTATAAGAGAAAAATATGTAATTTTCAATTTAACAGTTTTAGAAATTAAGATTAAGGTTCACACTTTCATGTAATAGACAAAATATGTCTAAATTATGGCCAGCAAATTAAACAGAATAGAAAATAAGCACACAGTCATCCCTCAGCATCCATGAGAAGTGGGTTCCAAGATCTCTGCAGATACCAAACTCTGCAAATGTTCCAGTCTTCATATAAAATGGCATAGTATTTGAATATAACTTAAGCATATATTCATGTATTGTTTAAATCATCTCTAGGTTACTGGATATACCTAATACAATATGAATGCTATGTAAATAGTTGTTATACAGTATTGTCTAGGGGATGATAACAAGAAAAAAGTGTGAATGTTCAGTACACATGCATTTTTCCCTGAAATATTTTTGATGTGCAGATAACAGAGACTTCCCTATGTTGACAAAAGGGAGGTGGAAAAAGCATAGTCATGAGAGAGTCTTGTGTGAAAAAGGAGTCTGAGGCGTGCTGTGCACATCACCTGCGAGGCCTGTGCCTTGCTTCATCTAATCCTTTGAGCGCGGCAGCAACCAAAGCCAAACCTCTTCACATCTGTGTTGCCTAGAACCTTGTCATTTCCGTCTCGGGCTTGATTTCCTACCAGTCTGTCTAGAGCATCCTGATCATGCAGTAAGCTCATGGCTCCAGCCACCAGGCTTTCCCTAGTTCCTTTGGTGGTACTCGGCAGAGCCAAAGGCTAGTTCCCACGCCCACAGTCTTTGATTGCTCCCATTCAGAGCTGACCTGGCACCATGGAGCAGCCAGGGCTCGGGACATGCCCTTCCAGTGTCAGAGAGCCTCTTTCCCAAAATCATGTCCAGGGAACTTAGTACCAACAGCTGGCCATGTCACCCTTGAACTCTCAGACTACAGTGTATACTTTCTGGGCAAGGGTGGAGGGGAGGGGTAGAGAAAACCTTTTTCCTTCTAATATGTACACACAATTGTGTTTGATGATTTTTTTTAAAGATTTATTTATTTATTTGAAAGGCAGAGTTATAGAGAGGCAGAGGCAGAGAGAAAGATTCTTCCATCTACTGGTTTACTCCCCAGATGGCCACAGTGGCTGGAGCCATGCCGATTGGAAGGCAGGGGCCAGGAGCTTCTTCCAGGTCTCCCATATGGGTGCAGGGACCCAAGGACTTGAGCCATCCTTTACTCCTTTCCCAGGCCATAGCAGAGAGCTGGATCGGAAGTGGAGCAGCTGGGACTCGAACCAGCACCCATCTGGGATGCTGGCACTGTAGGCGGTAGCTTTACCTGCTACACCATGGTGTCAGCCCCTTAGTGATTCTTAATGTGGGAGATTAGGTGCAGCCCAAAGACACTTAATTTTAGCCAATGTGCCAAGACTTGATGAAATTCTGGGAGCCGGATCCCATTTTGGCCAGAAGTTTCTCCATCCCTATTGAACCGTCATGGCATGAATCAGGTAGTTGAGAATATAGGCAGGAGAAAGGATCATCTATCATTAAAGATAAATGGGATGCAAAATAACCAGTACTGTTTTAATACAGTAGTAAAGTTTTTCTCTATGTTTTTCATTGGGAAGAGAGCTTCTTTGAATTTTGCTTAGGTTTGACATTAAAGATACGCCTGTGGATTTATTAACCAGGGTCCCACTTCTCGACTGGATTACAGGTCAGAGGATTGAATAGTTTTAATCTCTCACATTTCATTGTCCCTTGACTCCAAGAGATTAATATCAGTTTAGTTTAGGAGTTCCATAGACTTGATATACATGACAGTTATGTCTTCCTGTTAAGTGCTATTTGGTCTTCAATCAAAGTAAAATGATTTTCTTTGTTTCCATTGTATCATACGTTCAGACCAAAGAGACAAAGCACAATTTTAAGCAGTGCAGGTGTTAAGAGGCATCCTGACACAGTGGGCTCTAGGGAACACTTCAGCCTTAGTCTTGACTTTTCTACTTGGTGATGATGGGGCATTGGGCAAATTTCAGATGAGCCCCAGTTTTCATATTTCTCTGCTGAGGACAGCAATGCCAGCCTCGCTTACAGTCCCCAGATCCCCGTGAGAGATGTGAAGTCTTGAGGCTGTTAACCGTTGTTCTCTGTTGTATGACTGCTATGACATTGCAAGGCTGCACATTGGGTGTCTGTCACTTTTGTCTGTATAATGAATTGAAAAGTCTAGAGACTGGGTTTTGAGCAATAGCAGCTTTAAAATACCTTTGCCTTCTAATGAGAGTGCAACAGAAGGCACGAGCAGGTGGAGGTAGTATAGAATGTTCAGTTCTGTAAACATCAAGACCAAAATGGAAAGACTTCTTTTTTAGCCTGTCCACAAAAACAGTAATCCTATAAAATAAGTACCTCTTTGGGGACAGGTTTGTTGAATTCAGATGTGCCCCTTTGTGAAATATTTGCCTCCAGCCGTTTTTCTTTCCATTTTAAATGTTCTCAAGTTTCATCCTTATACCTAGGTAAAATCTTTCCCTTGGTGTGATGTTTGAGTAGTGAGTCCAGGGACCCACTGACAAATTGAGATTTCTTTGCCTGTATTGTTGGTCAGCTAAATAATGGAGTCACTGCTAGGCATGATGCTTGTCATCAAAGAGATATTTTTCCAAATACCTTCTATGATCTTGGGAATGCTCTGGAGATAGCCCTGTTGCACTTCTGGTCTTTCTTATTCAAGGAAGATTGACATAGAATGTTGCCCCTCAATAGGATTATTTTCTTATTCCTTCCATTCTCAGAGTTTATGTCCATAGGTACCATGTATTATTTTTGAGTAGCAAGAAGTACTTAGTATATGTCACATTTTATTTCCTTTCCAGAATATTAGGCCTGGGAACCAACAGTTACAGAATGGTGCAGAAATTGAGGTTACATTAAATTAAAATAATTTTGAAGCTTTAAGAGATTCAGCTCCAACATTTTTCATTTTCTTGATGATTGCTTATTATTCATTCTGAAATTCCTTGACACATGTTTATTAATAGAAAAACTTACAATGAGACTCTAAATTGGTATAAGATCTAGACTCTTATGTTGTTTTTATTTAAAATAAAGAATGTAATGCTTTCTTACGGATCAAAAATAATGGGGGGAGAAACCCTAAAATGGGGGATGTGAAAGATGGTAGACTGAATAAAGGCTTTGTCTTTGGCTGGACGTTGGTTTGGCCAACAGCTCACCACCATCCAATTTGTGACCACGTGTAAGTTTCTGTAGTGATGCATTAGAAGTTCTCACCTGAGCTGCCCTGGGTTGACGTGAAATAACATGAAAGTCCCTTGGCACTGAAATTCAGTAAATGTAAATTCTTACTGCACCTACTATTGTCTTATGTAGGCTGTTTTTCTGTTTATTGGAGTTGGCCAGCTTGATACGCAAACTAAAGCCCCATGTAGTGAATTTTGGCAGAATGTGGAAGTGATTAATTAAACACCACCCCTCATGGGCCATATTAAAGCTGAATGAATAAAAAAAAATTTTTTTTTAAGTAACAAAAAGCTGAATGAAAATAGAAAGTGGGCCATGTCTGGTAACATTTGGTGGAGAAGGGAAAGACAAAAGAAGTGAAAGAGGAGGGGAAAAGGCACAGAAAAGGCTATTTTTAGAGCATTCCGATTGCAAAGTGCAGTTTTCTGGCCTTTGTGTTATCAGCATGAGCTGGGTTGTCTGAGTCTCTGAAATTACCGGGTTACTAATTGTTGGTGCCTCTTCCTCACCTTGGCTATTCAGACCAAGCTGTACTCTTAACAGTTCAGTAGCCAAATCTGAATGCTATGCAAGCATAAACTCTTTATGTGTAACTGATTGTACTTAATCGGGCGATAGCAAATCATGGAAGGGAATTTATTAGTGACCTGGTCTCCTTCAGAACTTTTGGAGTAATTGGAGATGAGCCTAATATCCATATTTTTGGAAGCTTGAAAAATTGGTCTCTTGACAAGATTAAATTCATACTTTAAGCCGTGGGTGGTTTTTTTCCATTGCAGAAGTTTCCCTTTTCCTTAATTGTTGATGGTCTCACAAGTACGGTTTGGAAGCTGAGATGCAGCAAGAACAGATATTTTAAATATCTGTTAATAAATATTTTAAATATCTTGGTGGACTATCATGGCAGCTGTGGATGATCGCTGTTAGCTAGTTATGGGAAAAAAATAACTTGGCCAACAGCAGTTTACTAAATGATATCCTTGTGATTTTTATCAATCCATTTTCCACTTTAACCTTAGTTTCTTTATTGCTGTTTTTGACCCAACTCATGAAATGATAGAGGAAGGGGAAAAAGCTCTGAAGTGTTTTGTTTCCTCAGAATTAAAAGCATTCTAAATATAAATACTTTCATGTGATTACATTTTCCATTCATTGTAAAGTGTATGTGTAGTTTGAACATAGACTGAAAATAAAATAAGAAAACAGCCTTGCACCCAGTTTTTCAAAAGCATCTTAATGGTTAATGCCCCTCAGCCTCATGAGTTTCATTTGGTTCTGAAATAAACATTTATGGCTGTTCTCTAAGCTGAGCTGATACTAGTTTAAGAGTAGAATTGAGCTCACACCTGTTCTAGAATAAAAAGAAGTCTCTGTGTGACTTCTTTAAAACAGAGCAGAACGAGAGAGTACAGTTGGGTCCTTGCAAACACTGGTGAGATGCTGCTTTCTAAATTGGTTCTGACTTGTTGCTATTGTCCCCAGCTAGTGCCCTCCCTAAGTTACCCATGCTCCTCAAGGCGGAATGTGGGCATGGAGAGGCAGTTGGTTTGTGTAGGCGGTGGGTCCGCGTGAACACTGTGAAGCGTGCATAGGGGAAAATCTTTGCATTTGCTAGGCCACTGAGCTGTTGAAGACATGGTCCGTTAGTTGGGCAACGTACAATAGCTTCTCTGAGCACTCTAGTTAAGGGGCAGGATGTGTAAAGTAGTATACACTTAGGTGGATAATTAATAATTAGTGGAGGCTTGTAAGGCTGTAATAGAATATATAAATTTCAGCACCTGTTTTATCAGAGCAGATCACTTTACCTTATTACAAGAAAATGTACCTCCCTGGTATTTTTTTTTTTAATGTGCTCTGTATGCGTGAAAAAGCTTTACTAAAAGAGGGCTGATTTTTATGTCAGACACTATTTTTTATGGCCATTGTGATTAGGTAACTTTTTTTTTTTTTTTTTTTTTGCAGTCAGATTTAAAGAGTATGGGGTTGGCCATAGACAGCAAAACACTGCATAGGGAAAATATTCTGGTGGACTTCTTGTATTTCAAGATGTTGTCTTTATTCCCACCCCCAAAACAGTTGGGGTTGCTCATTTCATGGTTTCAGCTAAGTGGATATTCAGAGTGAGAACCTTTTCTAATGGCTAAGTTGAAAGATGAAGAAGATGAATTGTAAGACCTCAAGTTCAGTTTTCGGCCTGGCTCTCTCGTGAGTGGTGTTTACACCTCATATCTTAGCTGTCGTGATTTGCAGACGGAGCAGAAGTGCTTTCTTAGCAGCAGTGAGGGAAAGGCAACGTAGACATTTGTGAAAGCAAAGTGAACATGTTATTGCTTTAAAAGTCTCATTGACTGCTTGATAAATAAAATTAGGTTATCAGTATGTCTGCAATTATATGGTCCCTAGTATATCTTTGTTATTAAAAAAAACTGTATAAAATTCCATTTTACTAAAAGTCAACCAAAATGATAAACTTCAACATTCAAATAGTCATTGGTTCATATATTGACTCATCCAACAAGTGCTTGGGGGAGGCCTGCAATATACAGGCCCTCTGTTGGGTACTAGAAAGTGATATTGCTTTAAGCCTGACCCAGATTCTAAGGAAGGGATCAGGTGGATATCAGACATAACTCAAGTATTAGGAAAATAATGAATGTGTGCACAGGGTTGCTGTTGGTTACATATCAGGGGCACCTAACCATCAGCTTTCTCATAATAATGGCTAAAATTTTTGAGTATGTGTGATATACTGGACATTTGCTGAATATATCAAGTATTTTATTTACTTTTTACAATAACTTCTTTGCTAAGTTATTTGGTTTGAATGTGGTTTATGTCTTCCAAGGTATTTGGAGACTTAATCTTGAAGATTATGCTGTTGTCAGGTGATGGCTTAGTGAGCAGTCTTTAGCTCATCGGCAGTGTACCCTTGGAAGGACTTATGGTACCTGAATCTCTCTCTGACTTACCTTTTGGAGATGTCAGCTCTTACCTACACACAAATACACACTCTCTCTCGCTCTCTCTCTCTCTCTCTCTCTCTCTCTCTCCCACACACACACATGCACCCCCCCACACATACATTCCTGCCATGATGTGCTGCCATCTGCCTTCCTCATCAGATGCCAATCTCAATGGTTCTGTCCAATCTTGAACTTTGAACCCAAAAACTATGAACTAAAAACACCTATGTTCTTTACAAGGTTAGCTGTCACAGGTGTTTTGTTACAGTGATGGACAGCTGAGTAATACCCTAGGCATCCTCATGCCCATTCTCCTCAAGCTGGATCAGAGAGATTAGGTTAGCTGCACAACACTGGTTAGCCAGTAAGTGACAGAGTCCAGATTTGAAGCTAGATCTGCGGAACTCCAAAACCTTTGTCTTTTATGCGCGCTGCCCTGCATCAGTGGTAGAGAAGATGGAAGCACTTCCCAGAATGCAGTAGCAGTTACACATGTGTTCAGCTCAACGAATCGAATGCCTGGTAAGAGTAGGCTAGTCGAATAAAGGATCTCCTCTTCACTTCAGGAAATGCCAGCAGGTAGGAGGTTGCGTGCCCCAGTCTTTCCTCTCTGCCCTCCCCAGCATGCTGATTTTCATTTGTCAGCTTTTTCTCTCATCTTGCATTTTCTTGCAAGATGGCAGCTGAACCTCAGACATCATCTCAGAGTTCATCCACGACAGGAAACAGGGCAGGCAAAGATTAGGGTAGCATTCACTCCTACTGGATCCCTTTTCTTCAGGGCATAAAAAGCATACTGAGCCACCAGTGGCCTTGAGTAGTATTCTGCTAACAACTTACTGGCCAGACCTCTAGTAGACATCTACTTGTAGCTTTGAGAAAAACTGGGAAAGTCAACTTCGAGCGTTAGTTCTGTCTGTAACTCAAGAGGCAGGCAATGGAGAAAGGAATTAGAAGCAGTCATTAGATGAGTTAACATGAATTTTGTAATAGTGTAAGTGATTCCGCCTGAGCTGAGTCTTACAGGGTAAGTTAGAACCAGCCAGGTGAAAAGAAAATTGGCTGAGTTGAGGGGTGGGGGCCAGAGAATATAACAGGAAGCCTGGAACTATAGTAGTTCTAGGAGACTAAGGCATAATTTCACAGAGCGAGGGATGGCAAGCAAAGTCGGAAGAGAATCCTGGGCCCAGAAAAGTGAAGTGTCTTTCCTGTGTGGTAGGTGGAATACTGGATAGCATGGTCTGCTTTACAGCATAGACCAAGAGCTCAGGCATCTGTGAACAGGAGGCAGCTCGAGAGGCAAAGAGCTTGGCCAGGGAGTGATTAAAGTAGTTCCAAAAGGAAATAATGAGAGATTGAACTGGATCAGAAATGATGGGGATGAAGAAGCAGCAGTGGATTTGAGTGATACTAAATTGGTGAGAATACTTAGACTTAGTGCTTGATAGATAAAGGAGAGGTTATCCTGAACACCTTGGTGTCTGGCTTGAGCCATCTTTGGAATGCAAAACTGTTCATTAAGATGTAGAGTATGGAAAGAGAAGTAGCTTTTGAGGGATTAAGATGGTAAATTTAGTTTTCGCCCTAATGAATTATTTTAGATGTCTGTGGATGGATGGATTTGTGGTTATTGACTAAGATTGCATTTTGGCCTAGAATATTCCGTATTTGGTAGGTAAAATCATGGAAATAAATAAGTTACTCAGGGAAAAAAGTGAGGCTATTTTATGGTAAGTTACTTTGTTCTCTGAAGTTCCTAAATTGACCCCCCCCCCCAAAAAAAAAAAAGCCACTATCTAACCTTTTTTCTCCTCTACAAATGTGGTATCTTGAGGAAAACTGGCTAATTCTTGTTTGACCAGTAGTCATTGTCACTGTTGTATTTAATCATTCATCACAAACATACTATTTTTATTTCCTTCCTTCCTTTCTTCTCTCCCTATCCTTTTTTTCCCCTAGTAAGATAGTTTGGAATGAAGCTTTTGTTTAGAGCATTAATCTACCCATCGTTTTGGTAAGACTTGATACATTCTTAAAGCTGGAATGGAATTTCGGCCTCTTCTGATTGTCATCAACTTCCCTGCCAGTGTAGGAATCATTTTAGCTGAGCCCCTAGCAAAGTTCTTGGCACGTAGGTGGCACCGTATCTAATGTATGTGTGTATGAATGAAAAAGTGAATGAGTGGCTGCTTGCATTCTTCTGCTTGTTCATCTCCTGCATTGAGGAAGCCAACACTGACAAGGCAAACCATGGCCTCATGACTTCCTGGAAGTTCTCAAGTCCATAGCTATCAGCTTGGGCTACTCATTTCTAGTCTGAATGTACTATTATGTATTGTCTCTCATTCCACACATTTTTGAAGATGATAACCCTCACTTCCTTCTAAAGTATTATTCAGAAATGTTCAGGATATTGGAGAATGTGGTTTTGTTCACGATGGTATTCCTGATCTATCTTCTTCATGTGTTCTGTACGATCTCTTTCCCTCAACAAGTGGTGAATCCAGGGTTTACCCTAACATTGCAGATCTGGTTTGAACTGGAGTGAATCTGCTGTCATTATTAATGCAGCCTAAGATTACATTTATAATCCATCCATGCTTTAGCATTGACTGAAAATTGAGCATTTGGTCCATTAAAACAAAGGTCTTCCACTTTTTTCTGTAGAATGGGACTTTGTATTTATCCTCATCTGATTTCTTATTGTTGGTTTTGTTCTGCACATGTGCCAAGAGTGTATCCTTTCATTCTGTTAATATCAGAGGCTGGATGGCATGAGTGGCAGGATTAGTAGTGTGCCCTCTGCTAAATCTTAGCTCCACCCTTTACTACCTGTGTGATCTTGTTTAAGTTATTTTGTCTGAGTCATAGTTTCCTCATATATACATTGAAGATACTTTTATCAAATCCACCTGTTAGGATTGCTGAGCGACATAAATGAGATATTATTAACCTGTCTAATGCATAAAAGAGTGCCTAGAACATCACTGTGTTCTAGAACTCTCTGTGTTCTCTGTTGCTATTACATGTGTCTGTTTCTATAATTGCTGCTCCTTTTCTCTGTTATCCATGTGTTATTCTCTGGAAAAACTCAATACAAGTGTGTATTTTATGACCAATGGAAGAAGCAAGTGTTGATTTTGAATTGTGTGATTAACCAAATTTACTTGGCAATAGATAGTTTGTAGTGATGAATACATCTGCTGATGACAGTCACTAACTGGCTACTTTATTGGGCCTCATGAAGAAAGGACTAAAAGTAAACAATGCCAGCAATGAAACATCAGGATTACATGCACAAAAGTCCTGTATGGCTCTTCACCTACACTTGATTTTAAGTCCAAATAGTAAGGTGAGGCAGTTGTTAAATTATAGGTGTTGAAATTATATGAAAATTTTGGTTAATACTAATGATAGTTTGAGAGTGAGCTGTTTGTTCATTTATGAAGAGTTTACTAGGAGACATCTTTAAACTCTAGACTGAAAATTAGACTCATGACAAATTTTGAGGAACATGAATCTCTTGTGACAAACCAGACTTCTGGAGAGCAATGTGTGAGCTTCCCCACCCTGCTCTCTCCATGGGGCAGGAAATTTTGGGGAGCAAGACTTGTACTGTAGGGCATTAACTTGATAGGAAGGCACATTCACAGAGAGGGGGAATGCATTAGTATCCCACAGCCTGGTTTAAAACCAAGCAGTGAGATCCCATTCAAGGTCCAGGTCAACCTGAGTGGGGGTTAAATCAACCTGACTGACTTAGTGAATGTCACAATAGGACAAGTCATCAGGGACATCAACACACCCTTTGCGGTTACAGACTTTCCTGTGGACAGTCTTTAGGTGCCTCTGTTTGATCGTGTCCACAAGAAAAACAAGTGGGACATTAAAAATCCATTTTTTGAAGATGTATTTATTTATTTGAAAGGCAGAATTGCAGAGAGGCAGAGGTAGAAAGAGAGAGAGGGAGGGAGGTTGGTCTTCCATCTGCTGGTTCACTCACCAGATGACTGCAACGGCTGGAGCTGATCCAATCCAAAGCCAGGGGCTTCTTCTGGATTTCCCACGAGGGTATAGGGGCCCCAGGGCTTGGGCCATCTTCTACTGCTTTTCCAGGACATAGCAGACAGCTGGATTGGAAATGGAGTATCCAGGATTT
The DNA here is from genome assembly GCF_033115175.1 of Lepus europaeus. NCBI lineage: Eukaryota > Metazoa > Chordata > Mammalia > Lagomorpha > Leporidae > Lepus > Lepus europaeus. Next base: position 103,137,504 of record NC_084835.1, on the reverse strand, counting down.
GAACTGGCACCCGTATGGGATGTTGGCACTGCAGATGGGAGCTTTACCTACTATGCCATAGTGCTGGCCCCAAAAACTAATCCATTTTAGTTCAGCCTGATAGAATGTAGGACTTCTGCAGACTTCTGCAGACTCGGGCCTGGTAACAGCAGAGTTTCAGAAGAGTAAGAGCTGCAGGTGTTTATTCTGCACTGTGATAAAGTCCTTTGCACACATGTGGGAATGCAGATGTCCTTCTGTGCACCTTTCTTCTGTTCTGGTCATTTTCTTATCTGTGGGTTTTGATCTGGTACTGATAGAAGAAAGAAGCAAGCCATTCTGAGGTTTCAGATTTCATGGTATCCCATTATTTTCAAGACCTATGAGATCTCTGTAGCTTTCAAAAATCATCCTGACCTGCTTTGTGCAATTGTTTGCATTTGTATCCATTGCCAGTGCAGTCTCAGAAGAGCTGAGGCTTGTGGTCAGTAATCCTCAGAAACTGATGGGGTCGTAAAATTAATTCATCTACTGCCTCTTTCTAAACCAAAGTAAGGTTATATTTTTTGCTTTCATGGATGGATAAATTAGCATCCTTAAAATAAAACCTACTTCCCTTTTTTTTCTTTTTCTGATAATCTCGAGAAAAAAAAGTTGAACTGCTTCCTTTTAAAAATCAAATTGAAGACCAACTTGATTCTACTTGCAGAGCAAAGCTATCTGCCTTTTTAGAAAATCTGGGTGGTTAAATTGGAAGCACGTTCTGCACATGGTTGAGCAGTTAGTAGCCTGGAAAATGACCCAATAGCCAAGATAGTTTTTTTTAATCTTCATTGTAAGTGCTTGTTTAAAGTTTAAGCCTGTAATTGACTATTTTGCACATTGTTCATTGTTAATTCTTTTCAGGCTATTATAGTTTTGTAAATACATTGCCTGCTAAGTTGTGTCAGTGGAGGAACATTAGTGCTATAAGAAAATCCAGTTAACTGTGTTGTTTAAAAGCATTACCAATTAGCACACAGGACTGGATCGCATGATTTCTTAGTGATCCTAGAAAAGTCCTTTCTATTTGTGCAAATTTACACTTATTTAGAATGGGTGTGGTGATGTGTTTTTTGGAGAAAAAGAACAGCACATAAATTCACGTTATGCTGTGGCCTACTTAGGTGTCTCATGATTGGTGGCTGTCTTAATTTTATTTATTCAGTTCCCTTAGTCTGTTCCATAAGAGAGGGGTGAAATCTTTCTATTTTGTACTTTTATTATATTTATTCGGTAGCATCTAGCCAGATAACTCAAGCTGTGCTGTTTTCTATTGTTTGGTCTCTCAAAATCATTTTTAATATGCATACCACATTCACTTTTCAGTGGGTGTGATAAGCACTTATGAGAAAATGGAGGCACTTCCTAGTATTCAGAAGATGACTACTTGACTTTCATTCGTGAGGTTTTTTTTGTTTGGAAGGATAGGACATTGCCTGACATTGCAGGAATAAGCTAATACTGCTTAATAATGAAACGTTACAACATTGGCAGTGGGAAAGGAGTTAAATTCTGCTTATCAGATAGCAAGGACCACTAAAATATGGACATAATCATGGGAAATAATGGGGTAGATAAAATGTGATTTATCTGTGTATGGTAAAGAAAGAAAAATAATGATTGTGAATGTTCTGAATGTAGCTTAAGCTATTTATCATTATGTACAAGTGGAAACTTACATAAAACCCTTCTTGATTAAGTTTTATCTGAAACAAAGGACCTGATTGGAAGTGTAGAATGGGAGAGTATTTTAAGAGCATGATGATAATCCCTCTAGAGGCTTTAGCAAGGCTGTGGTCAAACTAGACAAGGGAAAGAGAGAGCTAGGAAGCTTGATTTGGTTATGCAAATTTGGGATATATGCAAGAGTTTGGACCTTATGGCTTACACACCAGATTTGGTCATCAAATGATGCTTTTCATAGCTAATATTTTCTTAGCCATTGATTGAAGCTTTGAAAAATACAGGATAGGTGTAGGCAGAACTGTAGCCTTTCTATCCCTTGAAACAAAATATACAAGTCAGGCCTCGAGAGTCAGACCCAGTACAGCAGAATGAGAAATGAAGGCGCAGGCTGAAGGGAAAAGCACCCAGGATGGCAATGGGCGAGTGTATTCCGAGAGCAGTTCCACAAGCAGATCCTCAAGAACTGTATTAAGAATAAACACACCTGAAGAAAGTTCCAACTATCACACTGGAAACTGAAGCGCACAGAGTAATTATTTATTAAGAAAAAAGCACAGTTGACACCAAGTGCTATAGAGGAGATGGGTGTGATTACAAAAAGATGTAAAGACTATCAAAAAACATAAAAATTAGGATTAAAAGAAGATTACTTATGAGATAATGATAGATAATAATGAGTCCTTTCTCAAAGCACCTGAAGAATTGGAATTCGGAAAAGTGCTTTGCAGAGTCTCAGAGATAGAAAGGGTAATTTATTGACAGACGATGGAGACACTGCTAAAAAATAAATGAATTTTTCACCTCGGTGTTCACAAAGGAGGATGGGGGACAGATGCCAGAAACAGACATAAATTTCCCAGGGGAGAATGAAGAACTACAAAAGAAATCAGGCTCCTGTTGAAACAGGTGCCGAAGGGGTGAGAAGAAGAAAACACAAATTCTAAAGCTTAGGAGGAGTCTACACCAGTAATCTGCAAGAAGTCAGAAGAATGGAGGAGTAGGAAAGGAGAGGAAAAAGAACTTGTCTCTTAGGATGGTCGCAAATGTATTATGGGTTTGTTTTTATCTAGCTAATTGTTTAGACCCATTGAAATATGGCTTTAAAGGAAATAAGCTAGTGTACTTAAAATTATCCTAAGTGGGCTTTGAATAACCAAAATGCCCCCCTTTTTTATCATTCCCCTCCCCCGAGATCTCAGTCCCTTTAGAGTTACCCCATTATGTCCAGTGTTTCATGTGTGTGAAATGTTCATTGGGTTTCATTATTGTTTTCAAGGATATTCACAGGGTCATTGATTTGGCCAGTATTATTGGAGGAATCCTTTTTAGGGCCAGGCAGCCTACTGGATCCTGGAATGCTGGGCTGGAAAAGACCGAGCTGCCTAGGCGTGTCTGCAGTTACTTCATTCATACTAACAACCCTACCTCATGCTAGACAAAGGCAGGCCATTGAGTTATTTGTGCTCATCATTCCTGGTCTTGATTTTGGCCAACTTGCTGGAGAATGGAGAAGGGCTGCCTCCTTTTTTGCTGTGCTGTCTTCACCTGGTGTCTGTCTTCTCTTCCTCCTCTTCTGATGTGCACCTTTCTCTTCCCAGGCTCACTTCTCTCCCTAGTGCTTCAGAGAAAGCGAATGTGTGCTGCTCCCTGCCAGCTCCCCGTGATTGAATCGAGGAATCCTTCATCTTCCAGGCACCCTTTTGGAATTCCTCAAGTTCTTGCACGGGGCAAGGGAGTGCTGCATTTTCTACTGTATTTTTTCCTCACCTCCTGCATTTCAACCTTGTGGTGTCCACACTCCCCAGGCCTGGGCTCATAACTGTTGTCTCTGTTTAGACCACTCCATTCCCTGTTTTCTGCCTCTCTGAATTTTAGGGCCCGGTAGGCCACACTTAGGAAAACAGCTTTTCCGTTGCTCTTCCGAGAGAATTCGCCTTTGTTGTGTGTGTGCGTCGTGTGTAAAGATGACTCTGAGGTACTCATTTGTATGAATGCTCTTATGTGCGGGGGGGGGGGGGGGGGCTTCCCTCGTGAACTTTCTCCTCCTTACCGATACTGCTGAGGGGGCAGCCTTGGCTGGGACTCTGAGAGGTGTTTCAGAGACATTTCTGAACCTGTGGGGAGAGGGATAAAGAAACTTGTGCCTTGCCTGCCTTGTTCCCATGATCAAAAATCTGAGTAAAGTTAATCTCCAGTGCTCCTTTCCTGCCAGCAGTGTGGGTGGTGGCCTGTGGTTGGAACGGATCCCTGAGCACTCTGGATTCTCGTGTATAGCTGTTCTGTGTTTCAAAGTCTCTGAAAGCTGGTAGACTTGAACTCATCCCTAACAGAAGGGTCCGTGGGGCTACATCCCTCTTGCTGTTTTCCTGTTTCCATCTTGCGTGGAGAGGTGGTTACAGTTTGGTTGGCTATGTCTCCAGGAATAGATCACTCTTTGGGGAATGTAAGCCTTAGTCCCTGCCCTGGGTGAGTTTGCCAGTGTAACACAAGGAGAGACCAACATGTACGAGACCCTTGTGAATGTAGCAACACCAGTCCAAGCTGCAAGGCCACTGATGAGAATGTAGAAGCAAGAGCCAAGCAGAGAAAGATCAAAAGAAGCTTTAGTAAATGTTTGTTTATATTTACTTTGACTATCACCTTATTCCACCATTTCTTAATGCACTTATATATCTGATACAGAAGTCTGTCTGATGAATGACATTGTTCATATGTAAGTCCGTGAACCTTTTAAGAAAATAGGATTGCATCTTGTGATTTTTTTTTTTTTAGTCCTGTTAAAATTGGACTTACCTGTGGGCTGTTTGCATAATACAAATACCTGGGCTCCACCTGGGTTTGGAAATGTAGGGGTTTGGAAATGTAGGCTGGGATCCAGCCATCTGTAATTTGAACGTGAAGCTCTGACCTACACGACACTTCAAAAGGTTGTCATTTCCCTTTGCAAAGCTGTTAGATTTTCTTGAAATAAGTCCTTATTTTAAATCTTCTATTTATGTTTCACCCAGTAAAAGTGAGTCATCACCTACTTAGCACCTAATTATTTATCAACATTTTATGCCATAATTAATAACTTTTTTAGGTCAAAGAAAATGGATCATTTCTAATATGTTTGTGCATACTTCCACTAAGAGAAAAAAAGAGGCTGAAATGATGTCTATTTCTTATTTTAATTGTCTATCAAAAACAATAGATTTAATCTAATGGCTCTAAAGGTTTGCTTCTACAAAAATTAAATGAATGACAGACTTCCAGTGCCGCATATTCACAGTTAACTTGGTGTGAATACGGTAGGAATGATTTTCCCTGTACTGAAGGAAAAATGTTAGCAGATTTTTACTAATTTAGAGGAAAGGCAAACCAAATTAGAGGAGAGTCAGCACTATAAATATTTCAAAAAGAACATCCATTTATTATTTTTGCAATATACAGCTATGACTTAAATGACACTGAAGAGGGAAGCTTTGCCTGATGCAGAATGGTTAGGGAAATAGCTAACGAAGGATACAGTGAGATTAGTCTGAAAATTGGTCTTATAGGCAAGTATGTTTTGCCTCAAGTACTTGGGTGATTTTGCTATACTTTCTAACATTATCCCTGCTATGCTCAGTGACTTATTTTATACAATAAAAGATTTTAAAAGTCTGCTTGTTCTATAAAAGGAATACAAACCCCCACTTGTTATGGTTTGATTCCAGGAATTTTGATTTTTGTTGTTATTAATCTGTAAAATGGTGAGGTGAGGTGTGCTGTGTAATAAAGATATCTTATTCTGGGCTGGCGCCATGGCTCACTTGGCTAATCCTCCGCCTGTGGCACCGGCATCCCAGGTTCTAGTCCCAGTTGGGGCACCGGATTCTGTCCTGGTTGCTCCTCTTCCAGTCCAGCTCTCTGCTGTGGCCCGGGAAGGCAGTGGAGGATGGCCCAAGTGCTTGGGCCCTGTACCTGCATGGGAGACCAGAAGGAAGCACCCAGCTCCTGGCTTCGGATTGGCGCAGTGCACTGGCTGTAGCAGCTATTTTGGGGGTGAACTGACGGAAAAAGGAAGACCTTTCTCTCTGTCTCTCTGTCTCTCTCTCTCTCTCTAACTCTGCCTGTCAAAAAAAAAAAAAAAAAAAGAAAAGAAAAGAAAAGAAAGAAAGAAAGCAAGAAAGAAAGAAAGAAAGAAATCTTATTCTGCGTTCTGTCACTATTGGAATGGAGGTGTCCATGTTTTCACATGCGTGTAGTATTTTAATCTCCTGATAGCTGTGGAACTGGAGGTGTGCTGCACTGAGCCACAGTTCATAGAACTTGGGTGAAGCTCCTGGCTCCTGTGTTGGCTGTAGTAGTGGACAGACCTTAACCTCTGATGTATTTCACTCTTTTGTGTTTCTCTTGGATTCTGTGTTTTTAATTTTATTGAATTAAAAGACAGTGAAAATGATCAGTTAAAGGCTTCTGTATGGAAAATGTATGGAATTTAGGTACTTTATTCATTACATCATTGCATATTCCATTCTGCTATCAGAATTATTAAAGCCTACATTTATTTAGAATGTTTGAGGAGTGAAATATTTAACTTTTAGAGAGAATTAAAACTTTTATTTTAATGATTAAAGTGGTTAAATCATCACTCACATAAAATTATTTCTCAGAATATTAATGACCATTTTCTTATGAATTTGTTTTCTAATCAAAGAATCTTTTAACCTTTTATTTAAGGTGTACAAACTTCATGCATTTCATAAACACAAATTTAAGAACATAGTTATTTTTCCTACCCTACCCACACTCTCACCCTTCTTCCTCCTCCCTCTCCTATTCCCATTCTTATTTTTTACTAAGATCTATTTTCAGTTAACTTTATATACTTAAGATTAACCCTACACTAAGTAAAGGGTTCAACAAATAGTATGAAAAAAAGAAACTAACTGTTCCTCAACAGTCAAGACAAGGGCTTTTCAAATCATTACATCTCAAAGTGTTGGGGAAGTTTTATTTGAAGATATATATTACTGTTAATGGCCCAGGATATCTATGACTTACAGAAGGGTTCAAGAATGTGTCACTTGATTGGATTCTTTTTAAAGATTTATTTATTTATAAAGTCAGAGTTACACAGAGAGAGGAGAGGCGGGGGGGGAGGGGAGGTCTTCCATCTGCTGGTCACTCCCCAATTGGCTGCAACAGCTGGAGCTGCGCCAATCCAAAGCCAGGAGCCATGATGTTCTTCCGGGTCTCCCACGTGGGTGCAGGGGCCCAAAGAGTTGGGCCATCTTCCACTGCTTTCCCAGGCCATAGCAAAGAGCTGGACCGGAAGTGGAGCAGCCAGGACTCGAACCGGTGCTCATATGGGATGCTGGTGCTTCAGGCCAGGGCATTAGCCCACTGTGCCACAGCGCCAGCCCCTTGATTGGATTTAAATTACATTCTAAGGTTATTCAAGTTGTGTCATGGACTCAGTTTCTCTGATACAGATATGTGCTTCATATAGTTCTTTCATATATTAATGGTTGGTTTTCAAGTCTTTCATTAATTTCATTCTTCAAACACTTATTGAGTACCAGCTTTGTGTCAGACTCCTGCACATCCTGGCACTGAGCATATACCCTTTATTATCCCATACTTGGAATTACTTTATCTGGGGCAAGACACAGGAAGTGGTAAACAAGCCAAGGAAAAGGCAGGCTCCCATGGGAGCTCCTCACAGAGAGGGACGCACAGCACAACAGAAGGTGGAGAAGTTGATGTGGACTATCAGACCTGAAGGATCCAGGGAGTCAGCAAGGCAAAGGGAGCCCAGCATGGGCCTGGAATGGATGAGTGCTTAAGACAGGGGAGCCAAAGCCACAGAAAGCTAAGAGGGAGGCAGGATGGTGCCTCTCCTCCTGGGTACTGGGCGAGAGGAAGGGTGGAAGGAGTAGAGCCTTGGGCCATATTTGTATTCATTCACCAAGTGTGTCTTTGGTACTTGAGATGCATCAGGAAACAAAGCAGAAAATACTGACAGCCCCATGGAGCTTTTATTGACGTGGGGAGAGGCAAATGATTGACATGTGTCAGATGTCACAAGTGGTCTAGAGAATGGACCAGAAGCATGTGTGGGCCCCATGGTTACACACCTCCTTTTTACCAACGTTGTTGGACAAATTAAAGACTACTTAATAAAAATAGCTTCGCAGTCGTTTCAGTTCTGAGCTGATGATTACAGATAGGCTTTTCTTCTGTTTCTTTTTTTTTAATTAATTAATTAATTTATTTGAAAGAGTTATATAGAGAGAGGAAGAGACAAAAGAGAGAGGTCTTCCAGCTGCTGGTTCACTCTCCAGATGGCCACAATGGCTCGGGCTGGGCTAGGCTGAAACCAGCAGCCAGGGCCTTCTTTGGGGTCTGCTATGTGGGAGTGGGGCCCCAAGCACTTGGGCAACCCTCTGATGTTTTCCCAGGCACATTAGCCAGGAGTGAGATTAGAAGTGGAGCAGCCAGATCTTGAACAGGCACTCGTGTGAGATGCCGGCATTGTAGGCAGCAGCTTTACTCTCTATACCACAATGCTGGCCTCTTTTTTCTTTTTAAGACTTATTTATTTATTCACTTTACAGGCAGAGTGACAGAAAAGGGAGAGAGACCTCCCATCTGAGGGTTCACTTTTGTAAATGGATATAACAGCTGCTGCTGGTCTGGGCTGAAGCCAGGAGCCTGCAACTCCACCGGAGTCTCTGTCATGTGGGTTGCAGGAACCCAATCACTTGGGCCATCTGCTTCTGCTTTCTCAGGCATATTAGTAGGGGTCAGAAGTTGGAATACCTGAAACTCAAACTGGTGCTCTGATACGGGATGCTGATGTTGCACGCGGTGGATTGACCCGCTGTGCCACAGCACCAGCCCCCAGATAGGCTTGTTGCTAGCTTGAAATGTTTATAAGAAACATCGGAGGTGGCCAGTAATTTCTACCTATTGATCACTCACACTGGATCAGGCACTGGGCTAAGCAGTAACCATATACACTACACATTAAGGAACAGTACTGAAGTTCAGTGCCATCGATATTTCAAGTTCACTAGATAGGTAGATACTCTTTCAGAATAGGGGGCTTATCTGTAAAGTTAAATGAGAATTCTTGAGAGTTGCTCACTATAGGGCTGGGGGCAGAGCTTAACCTTTATTTCTGGCTTTAAAACGTATTACCAGAGCTAGAATTCTTCCATAAAGCACTAGAAACAATATCAGCAGAAAAATGTCCAGTTTTTACATGCATGTAAACAATAAAAAAATTAAATATTCTACATTGTGGTTAAAATCAGACATTTGGTTGGCTCTCAAGATGAATTCTTGTAAGTAAGCATTTTTATTGCAATGAACACTTTTGAGCAGAATTAATAAAGAGTGAAGAGGATACTAGAAGCCAGTGTGTAGAAGAAGGAGAAATATAATTGAGCATAGTGAATGGAGAATGATTTATTTGAATTTGCAGTATATTTGTGAGAGCATTGAGTGAAACCATTCCAATGTCTATTTGAAAAATTGTACTCTGGCAATCGTGGTAGTCTGATTGATTTGTTTTATTCCTTTAGAATAAAAGTTGTAAGTGGGTAGGAATTACACCTTGAAGTATTAGCTTGTAAAGGGCTGGAGAACTACTCAAGGATGACAGCTGAAGGGGAAATGGCACTGTCAGCGTCCTGCACATGGATGAGTGGGCACAGAGGGGACACAGGCAGAGAAAGGTGCAGAGGGAAGAGGTCATAAAACCAAGGAGGCTTGCTTGGAACTAAAATATCACAGCAGAAGCACAAAGCCTTGGGAACCAGTCAGGTGATACATGTTTTTGCTCTTCACATAATACAAATATGCTCAGTTGAAAATGTGTGGTATTTCTTGCATAGACATTGCTGACATCAGTTGCACACAGTTAGATGTATTTGGAAAGACATTTAATCTCATGGCTCTCCAGTCCATATCAAAGGCATGCATTTTCAAAACAGTCTCAAGTCCTGGTCTTTCTGTCTGGGATACAAGTTTAAAGCTTACTTATCCACATAAGTGCAGAAGGTCTATTCTCCATCAACACTAAATTTTAGCTAGTAACAGCAACCATGACCTTTGTCTGACAGTATCCATGATGTTTCTTAATAATGTCCATGGTTATAAGCTTTATCCTAATCTGCTAAGCATGGATACTCCGTTCCAAACACTGTGTCATTATTTGCATATTTCGTATTACAGCAACTCTTTGTGGGAAGTATTTATTATGCTCATTATACCCAGAAAGGAAAGTGAGGGTCAGAAAGGTAAAAATAATCTGGAAAGGAGATACACTCTTATTTTGTGTGTGTGTGTGTGTGTGTGTTTAAAAAGATTTATTTATTTATTTGAAAGTCAGAGTTGCACACAGAAAGAGAGACAGATGGCTGGAGCTGCACCCATCCGAAGCCAGGAGCCAGAAGCTTCTTCTGGGTCTCCCACGTGGGTGCAGGGGCCCAAGGACTTGAGCCGCCCTCCACTGCTTTCCCAGGCCACAACAGAGAGCTGGATCAGAAGTGGAGCATCTAGGACTGGAACCGGCACCCACATGGGATGCCGGCACTGCAGGCGGTGGCTTTACCCATTATGCCACAGCGCTGGCCCTGATACACTCTTGTTAAGAGAGATGTGTGAAAGGACCTGCACTGTGGTGTAACGGGTAAAAGCTGCCGCCTGCAGTGCCAGCATCCCATATGGATGCTGATTCGAGTCCTAGCTGCTCCACTTCTGATCCAGCTCTCTGCTGTGGCCTGGGAAAGCAGTACAAGGTGGCCTAAGTCCTTGGGCCCCATGCCCTTGTGGGAGACCTGGAAGAAGCTCTTGGTTCCTGGCTTCAGATTGGCACAGCTCTGGCCATTGTGGCCATTCAGGGAGTGAACCAGCGGATGGAAGACGGAAGACCTCTCTCTCTCTCTCTCTCTGCCTCTGCCTCTCTGTAACTTTACCTTTGAAGTAAATAAATAAATCTTTTTATTTTTTAAAAGAGAGAGATGTGTGGGATTTGCACAGAAGCTTGCAGTCTACAAGACTGACACGTGTTCTTTTTTTTTTTTTAAGATTTATTTATTTATTTGAAAGTTGCAGTTAGAGAAAGCGGAGAGACAGAGGGAGAAATCTTCCAACTGCTGCTTCACTACTCAAATGACCTCAACTGCCAGGGCTGGGCCAGGCTTCATCTGGGTTTCCCCCGTAGGGAACTGTAGCCCAAGGACCTGGACCATTTTCTGCTGCTTCTGTAGGTGAATTAGCAATGAGCTGGACGTGAAGTTGAGCAGCTGGGACTCGAATTGATACCCGTGTGGGATGCTAGGACTGCAGATGGCGGCTTAACCCACTCTGCCACAGTGCTGGCCCCCATGTGTTCTTAACTAACAGACTACTTCCCTGGACACTGCAGGCAGAAGTGAAAGGTAAAATGGTTAGATGTAAAAAGTGTTAGGTAACATACATTATGAAGATAGTATGCAAACAACAAGTGAGGGATAACACTAATGCTACTCTCTTCCAGTTTTCTTCTCCTCTTCCTTTTTCTTTATTTTAGCACACTATTAAACTACAATAATAATAAAAGACTTCGGCAGATGAATGATTAAGGATCCCAGAAGTCAAAGAAGGTTGTTATCATTAGCTTTGAATAAATGATAAGTGATGCTGAGAGGACCTGTTGCTTTATTAAAAGAAATAGATGCATCTGGTTAGGGACTTGTATTTGCCAAGTACACTGATGGGCTGCAATTAGACACCACTGTGGAACTCGGGTCAATGTTCACACCCAAGTAGTTTACAATCTTTGGCAAATTTGAGCCAAATAGGATGAAAACACTTAGGAGCAGTTTAGAGGATCAAAATTAAGTGAGAGTCGGAGTAGCACATGCACTGTGGAGGGGTGAGTACAATGGTGGGATAGATTGTTGATCTATATTGTCCTCTGTTAGGAGTTGCTGATTCCATACCTTGACATGGGTTTGAATTCTGACTCAATCACTTAAACTCTGTGGCCTTTCATTTTGTGTTTTTGGGATGGGGAATACACTTAGACAGCTAATCTTTTAAGGCTGGTAAGACAAAGTGCCTAGCCCAAGATTTGACACACTGTTGGCCTTTAGTGAATATTTGCCTTCTTTTTCCCCCTACTGCATATTTGGCCTGATAAAGAGAATGAACAAATGACAAATGTCTGTTCAGCATGGCAAACGGTATTATAATTTTTTTTAGATTGATTTATTTATTTGAGAGGCAGTTACACACAGAGAGAGGGAAAGACAGAGAGACATGTCTTCTATTTGCTGGTTCACTCACTAAATGGCCTTAAAGGCTGGAGTGGGGCTGATCTGAAACCAGAAGCCAGGAGCTTCTTGCGGATCTCCCATGTGGGTGCAGGGGTCTAAGCACCTGGGCCATCTTCCATTGCTTTCCCAGATCACAGCAGAGAACTGGATGGGAAGAGAAGCAACTACGACATGAACCAGTGCCCATATGGGTTGCCAGCACAGCAGGCAGAGGCTTAACCTATTGTGCTATAATGCCAGGCCCCAGGATTATAATTTTTAAATTTCCATTTGACTTTCTAGGTGTAGAGTTTCAGAATCTTCCTAATTCTACCTTTTCTGTAACTCTGTAGGTCCTCTTGTTCTCTGTTTGCTGTATCTTTGGAAAAACCTTTGGCTTTAGTTGTATACTATCAAGAAGTGATTTTGAGTCCTCATTTGTGTACAGTAAAATGGATTGAAACCAGAGAAATGTGGACTCTTGGGAGACCTCACCAGTAGCTCAGTCAGATGTTGGTTCTCCTTAGGCTGCAGCTGGAGATGAGTCCCACTTCCTTTTTTTTCTTATCACCCCTACTTCAGTCTTTTTTGGTCCAGATCTTCATTGTTCAGTCAGCATCCAACACCCTCATTAAATCAAGTAATCCTCAGAGAGGAAAAAATTTAAAAAGCGATGAGAAAGAGCAGTGACTCCAGCATTTTAGAATGCATTGCTTGATTTAAAATGGTGGTCTCAGAACAGGTACAGCTAAATTGACTAGCAGCTGCTGCTGCTTCCATGTCTCAGAAGAAACCATGCCCCTCTCTTGGCATTCTCTTGACAACACTCCGCATTTGCACCTTTCAACTTCTTTGTGTTTTGGGGACCATTTCCCTTAGGTCTTCCTATTGTCGTTTATCTTCTTTCTTGCCGCTAACTCCTTTTCCATGGCTTAAAAATGTGGCAGTTGGGGCCAGCATTGTGCTTGGTGGATTTCACTGCCACGTGATGCTGTTGTCTCATATTGGAGCACCCATTTGAGTGTGGGCTGCTCCTCTTTGATGTGCTCCTTGATAATGTGCCTGGGAAAGCAACAGAAGATGGCCAAAGTCCTTGGGCCCTGCCACCAGACACGGGAGATGTGGATGGAGTTCCCGACTTTGGCCTGGTCCAGTCCTCACCATTGAGGCCATTTGGGGAGTGAAATCAGTGGTTTCTCTGTGTTTCTCCCTCTCTCTCTGTCACTCTTTGAAATAAAATAAGTCTTTCTTAAAAAAAAAAAAAAAAATGCCAGTGGATCCTGTACATTGTCAAAGTGTGGTTCATAGATCACTTACTTCACATCTCTTGGGGTACTCTGAGCACTGAGACCCACTTCAGGCCTATGAATCATCTCAGTGGAGTATGTAATCCTGCAGCTTTCCTGAAATGATGGATGTCAAAGGAAGTTTGCCATCGCAGAGTAGAGGAGAGCTTCAAATTCCTTGACCGCTTTCTAGCCCTGTTCTTTCTGTCTTCTGAAATCCACCTCCTTCAACATCTACAATGTCAACAACAGCTCACTGCCCTCTTTAGTCCTCCACTACTCTCTCACCAGCTGCTTTCCTCATTTGTCTTTCTAAGCATCCTCATGGGAAGAGCTTGGAATTTGGCGTGAGAGTGGGGATTGAGTGGCAACCTGATGGCTGCTTTGCTGTGCAATCTTGGGTCGCGTGTTTATCTTCTGTAGGATGCCTGTCTTGGAGGTTTCTGTGGCTAACCAGTAGTGTTTTTGAGCTGAGAACCCAAACATAGCTGTTTGTGTTCTGTGAATCTGCTTCTTCCACTTAGCTGGTGGTCGCGCAGGGTGAGAGCCGAAACATGACTCGCCTCCTATCCTTTCTGCGGCCCCACGTACCACGATACGTTCCTTCGCCACATCATGGTCAGCTTGGCATGGCAAGCATAGGAAGGTGGGAAGTCCCTGTAGGCCTGTCTGTGATTAATGGAGGTAAAATGTCGGGTCAATTTTTCTCTGCCAGACAATATTTTTTACAGGGAGGTGAGTGTTCTATTATTAATATTACATAAAATATACTATGTGACATTCGAAGTCAGTGTGGGGACCCCTACCCCCAGTTGCGGAGGTCTCTGCCCCTGTGAGATAGGCAGTCATTACCTGTCTGTGAAGAATTGAACAAGCCAAGTTTTCATCGTTTGTGACAGATCCAAACGGTGGAATCTTCTGGTTTTGGAGGTGGGAGGCAAGTCTCCTGGATTGAAGAAGGCTTACCGATGACCCAAGGGAAAGAAGAGAACTTTCTAGAGTTATGCTAGAAGAGATGGGAATCTCTTCTGGAGTGCAAGCAATATGAAGTCTGGATGTATCACCTTTTATGAGGGAAGCATGCATGTTTTGTCCTAAGCCAAGCACGAAGTCTAGTCATTCGTGTTGTGCAGGCATGTGGCACTACTCGTGACTTCCACAGGGACTTTCAAGATAGAATAAAGACCCTCTGGCATTCATAATCCTAGTGCTGGGTGTGCCCAGGGCTGAGCCAAGTGCTTTGGCCACCATGTGAGGTCATCTCACCTTATACACCTCTGCTGAGGAGTCAGTTCATTTAATACCTTCTGTGGGCCTTTGGGAGTTTTTATTTTCCTGTTTTTGCTATGGATATATTTACTCATTAAAATTTTGCATTATTATAACTTCTTATTGATAAATCATAGTTAATATACTTGATTTGTACAGCTTTAATTATATTTTTACTGCTTTCCCATTTTTTAAATTTATTTGACAGATAGAGTTAGCGAGAGAGAGAGAGAGAGAGAGAGAAAGGTCTTCCTTCCATTGGTTCACCACCCCCCCACCCCCCCAAATGGCTGCTACTGCCGGAGCTACACTGATCGGAAGCCAGGAGTCAGGTGCTTCTTCCTGGTCTCCCACAGGGGTGCAGGGCCTAAGCACTTGGGCCATCCTCCACTGCCCTCCTGGGCTACAGCAGAGAGCTGGACTGAGAGAGGAGCAACCAGGACTGGAACCTGGAGCTCATAAGGGATGCCAGTGCCGCAGGCATAAGATCAGCCAAATGAGCCACAGCTCTGGCCCTAATTCCATTTATTTTTAATAATGACTTAGTTATTTATTTGAAAGGCAAAGTTACAGAGACAATGGAGAGGGAAGGAGAGAGGAGAGGGGGAGGGAGGAGGGAGGAGGGAGGAGGGAGGAGGGAGGGAGGGAGAGAGAGAGAGAGAGAGAGAGAACACATATCTTCTACCTGCTGCTTCACTACCCAAATGGCCATAATGACTGGGGCTAAGCCAGGCTGAAGCCAGGAGCCCCAAGCACTTGACTCATCTTCCAAGCTTTCCCAGGTGTACTTTCAGGGAGCTAGATTGGAAGTGGAACAGCTGGGACTTGAACTGGTGCTCATGTGCTTATGAGGGATGCCAGCATTGCAGGGGGCTGCTTAATCCACTGTGCCACAGTGCTGACCCTGATTTCCTGTTTATTTTTATTTTCTGTAATTTTTCTCCTTTTCTACAGTCTGATTTTATTCATTAGTATGTCATATATATATATTATATATGTGTGTATATATATAATATATACATATATATATATTATATATATCTATATCTCCCAGGCCCCTTAGTAGACCTCTCATTGATTCGCTAAAATATCTCTCTAGTATGAATCAGGAAGTTCAAATGTAACAATCCCTTCCAGGTGATAAAGCTCAAACTAAGGGAACAAGATTGTTTCTTACACCAAGTATTATTTATCCTCTTAAGTTGGAGCCATGCAGCCTGGAATCTATGGCCTATGATAAAACGTAGGCAATTTCTCTGACACTACTCTTTAAACTGAAGATAATGACATCTACCTGAAAACGCTGTAATGAACATTAAATGAGATGCATGCATGTACCACAAGAGCTGGAAGTAGGAGGTTCTTAATAAGTGTAACCTCATTTCTTCCTCAATTTCTGTAAACTCCTGGTAACATAAGGAAATGTCTAGCTTGAAAGGAGGAGGTCCTGAGTTTGATATTAAGCTTGAGATCATTTTAAACCATTCAGGTGGACAGTTGGATTTAAGGGTGTAAAATTCAGAGGTGTATGAATAAAAGGGCCATGGTTGAAGGATTCTTCATAATAAAATGCCAGTTGATACGAGATTGCATGTGGCATCTTGAGTAACAGGTGGACATAGACCCTGGTGTTCAGAGGATTTCCAACATTTAAGGGCACAGCTGAGAACAAAACAAAATACCCGAGTAATAGGAGAAAAGGAAATGTGATATCATGGAGAAGGCTTGTCAAGCATATTTTTCTGAGAATGAGGGATAATATTCTTTTTGATCATTAAGGAAAATGAGAAATCAACTTTGTCTTTTGGCTTTACTACTTGGTGACCATTGTTGACATTTTCATAGTTTTTTGGGTGGAATCATAGAGTAAAAACACTCTATGCCCTATAAATTATCTTTATTTGACTTGGAAAAAATACTCACTTTTATATGCTTCCAACGTGAGTTGTCTTGTTTTATTTGTAATTGCTTGCACTTAGGTTCATTCCTCTAATAAATTTTCAATTTTCTGAAAACAGAGGTCATGCGGGTCTAAGGTCCCCCTGGGGCAGGTATTTGACTAGCAGTTGAACTGCTGATGAGGACAGATTGGTCTCTCCCTGGAGTACCTGTGTTTGATGCCCAAGTGTAGCTCCTTGCAGCTTCCTGTGAATGTGGACTCTGTGCAGAAGTGGTGATGGGTCAAGTCGTTGGGTTCCTGCCATCCATGAGAACAGGTCCTCAATTGTTGTGGCTATTTGGAACCACCTGATAAGATCTGTCTCTCTGTCTCTCTGTGCGTTTCTCTTTACCTCTCAAATAAGTAAATTTTTAAAAATTAATAGAAATTTTAGCTAGTATTTAACAGTTAAATCTTAGAATCACTGGGTCTCACAATTCTAAGTGTGTTCATCCATCTATTCATTTGTTGAAGAGTTATTTCCCGACTCTATACCCTGTGCCAGGCAATGTTGTAGGTCATGTGAATATACTAGTGAACAAAAGATAATATCCTTCCTATGTGAAACCTACAGATGATAAACAGTAAGTATATATTCTTATCATGTTTGTTATTCATAACAGCCACAGGTAGATATTGTTTCAATCCTATTTTATTCATCAGACAATTGAGTCACTCAGATATTCACTGACTTGCCAGGGTCATCAGTCCATTGGGTGCTTCTAGGATTCAGATCTAGGCAATTTGACCCCCAAATCCATGCTGTTAATCAGCCCACTATACTGCAAACTGTTTGGCACAGGGTAAATAATTTTTTATTATAGGGAATTTTATTTATTAACAGTAACTGTTCCTTGAAGGAGCCTAGGAATCACCTGATAGAATTCAAATGAGGTAACAGGTTCTCACACACCCAGTTACAAGCAGACCAAGTGTAGAAGCCAAGTCTCCATGCTCCCAATCCAGTGTTTTCCTACATGTGATGCCTCTTCCGTAAGGGAGACGGCAGAGAGGAAGAAGAGGGAGAAGGTGGGAGAATTAAGAGAACGAAGATGTGTGGAAGACCTGTAGAAAGGAAGTAACCCTGATTGATTTAAAATGTTTTCTGAGAGCAACTATTTATTTGAGAGACGGGAAAAGAGAGAAGGAGAGCATTCGCATTCACCAGCTCAGCCCATAGATGCCCACAGTGATTCTTGAGACTAAAACCAAGAGCACGGAATACAATCCAAGTCTCCAATACCCAATTACTTGAGCCATCACCACTGCCTCCCAGAATCTGCCTTGGCGGAGAGTCAGAATCAGGAGCCCGAGTTGGGGGATGGAATCCAGTGCTCTTAAGATATGGGCATCCTAACAGACATTTCAATAGCTTGGCCAAATGCCTGCAACTGATTGGGAGTTTTTAATACTACAAACTGTCTGACTTTTCAAGTATCCCCCTATACCTCCATAGTATCAAGATTGATGTTCTTGAAATAAGGATATTTCATGCAAAATAATAATAATCCATTTTATTGATCAGGAAAAAAAAATTAGGAATTAGCTAGGAGACCATAACTACTTAAAGGACTACAGTTTGGAAAGAATGTTATGACCGGCATCTGCTTGGTGAGGGGCCACTATTGTCTGGAAGATTTGTTGAAACTATGCCTTTGAGAAGTGTCTGGGTGATGTATGTATTTATTTTTTGAAATATTGGAAATACTCTTTGGGATGCTTCTCTGGGAAGGGGGAGTATTTGTACGTAGATGCAAGGCTGTGGTAATATCAAGCACCATATTTAAGCATCACAAATATACACCAAGCAAGGGACAGATGCACACGGAATTTAAGCAGAGTTTTTCTAAATGGCAGATAATTAGAGGGGAACAGATGCCTATGGGCAGCAAAGGATGAAATGAGGTACCAGGAATTTTAAAAAGGAGATGGAAATACACAAGTATTGAGTGCATTTGGTCTGACGGATGCTTAAGCCTATCAGGGTCTTCTCTTTTTGTGGGTTTTGGCTTTAATTTTGTCCCGTCTTTACCTGTATTTACCTGTATTCCCCCCAAAGAAGTAGACCATGCTGAGCATTCCAGAATGGAACAGATTTTCTCTCTAGCCTCACTTTTGGACAACTCTGCAGTTGCATCTCTTTCTTCTCCCTCCCCAGGGTCTTGTCCTTTCACAGGACTGCCAGGATATGACATTTCACAACAGTGTCACTCGTCATTTATTTATTATTTATAACCCATCTACTTCCAAAAGGGTCTTTAGGTAGCCTTCCAATAAAAGACGTGTGAGTGTGGTGTTCTTTCTGGATGTATGTGTTAGAATGGGTGCATCCCTCTTGCAAAATGGGTTGTGTCCATCTTGGAACTATTGTGTAGAGTCTTGATGTTGGAAAGGAAACAAGCCTCCAGTCTCCAGGAATGAAGTAGAGACAGCATTCAGCATTTCTCATCTTCCTGTAGAGTGGTAGTTTAAACAGCAGGGGCACTGAGCACGGGGATTCAGCAACCCAGCAAAGCTGAGTTGCAGCACCTGATCATTATCCTTCAGGTTTAAGATTTACCTGTTGTGCTCATTGTAACAAAAGAAATGAAATCTCTGTAATTATATTGGAAGGGGGAGGAGATCATGTTTTAGTTCCTTTGATCTTGAGCTAGAATAGGCTCTGCTTTTGGAAATTTAATTTGAAAGAATCCAACATACACATCTGCTTTTTGTACTGCAATTTCTATTGTGCTTGAAAATAGAAATTTATTAATGCAAATGTGTAGAGTCTGTTCCTTGTGGGGAAAAAAAAAAGACCACTCTCTCAAAACACAAGGTGAGCTTTTCTATATGGCTATGGAAGGTTTTAATATATATGTTCTCTATTGTTTTTTTTTTTTTTCTTCCCCTTCTGGGCATCAGAGATGAGAAGTTCCTTGTTAACAAGGACTAAACATAAAAATTATAGGACACACTGGGAAACAGAAAGATTCATGATCACTTCACATTTAAAAGTTTTCAAAGGACAAATTCATTGGTGGAGAGATGGGAAAACATATACTGAATCCTCAAAAGAGAAAAAAAAATAAGCCTAAAACAAGTGCGTCATCTAACTGTTTCAAGAATATCTTTGAAATGATAGTGGGGCCCATGCTAAGAGACAAAGCTTTCATTGGAACGAATTGAGTCTACCTAGTGTTCAGTAAAACTGCCTTTGCCTGTAGAGGGAATGGCATGCAGATTTTAGGTAGGACTCTTTCTCACCCAACCTAGCCTGTATTCTTTATTTTTCTACCATTACCACAAAACTGCACATAAATGATACTTGACTTAATCCTTAGAGTGGCTGGATTGTGTGGTCTATTTTGATTAACTTTTTCTTGTTCTGAGTGTAAATTTCCCAGGAAAGCCCAGAATGTCACGAGCAGTTTTGGACATAAATCCTGTAAGCTGTTCTGGAGTTATGCAGTTGTTCTTTGTAAGGTTTGAGTGCTTTCCTAAACTCTTTCTCATCTCTAAATGGCAAAATAAATTATAAATTGTTGAGAGCATTTAATCACTCTTTGGATGAGCAGTCATCCCCTGGAGCTGGGCAAGTATCCATTTTCAATACTTGAAGTAGAGCTGATTCCTTGTAGTATTTGTGCTGTGTCAAAAGATCTCAAAAACTTGGTTATAAATGGCCTAAGTTTCGAAGGTATACATGATTAAAGAATTCATTGGATCAATAAAACCAATCATTTTTTGATGTGATGTAATGAGATTTTTTTTCGTATGTAGTAGGTAGGCTTTTAGTGGTGTGTATTCAATTTTGTTGGCTACTTTTTTCTTTCAGGTTTTTTGTTTGTTTGTTTTGTCTTTTAAGGAAAGGCAAGCTGAGAGCCACAGAACGTGAGGCAGCATACTAGGAATTCGGAGTTTAAAACAGGGAACACGTGTGAGCTGGAGTTAGTATTTCAGGTCTGTTGCCAGGATAAGGTTGTGGGATCCTTGCAAATGTACAGTTTCATCTGGGTTCAGTGATTCCTGGATGAGTTTGTGATACAGGACACCAAAGGCCATGGAAATTATTTAGGGCACAACATCTTGATACAGAATTGGATCTTTAGAAGAGTGTGGGTAACTAAGGTTTCGTTTTAACCAAGTCTGGGGTTGGGGGGCATGGGTAAAAGTATGTCGCTTCCAATTCGTGGATTTCTAGTTCCAGTCTAATTATGACTTTGTCGTGTGACCCACATCTTGCTGCCTCGCAAGCAAGGAACTCAAAATTTCTGTTTCCAGCCGCAGACAGTTGGGGTGCCACAACCAAGCAGTCACCCTTAAAAATTAATGAGCTTAATGATGGTTCGAGAAGCATTTCTGATGGTGGTGTAGGAGGGAGGGGCGTGGGGCTGGCAGCAGGAAGAAGACTGGACTCCTCCTAAGTGACAATGATGCGAGCCCCTGTCCTTATCTCCCCTCCCCACCGCCCTTCCCCCCAGTCGCCACCCCTTCCATCCTCCTCCCTTCACCGCAGCCAAAGCAGCTAGAAAGACAGGGCGATTATGAAGACGTCAGTTGGAGCGCAGGCAGGGAGAGGGGCGCAGCGCCCCAGATGAGGTCCGGGGGGAGCTGAGGAGGGTCACTCATGGACGACCGTGTGTGTGTGTCTGACAGACTGTGAAATGGTGCGTTGTTGCACGGCTGCGCTGCACCTGGGCCCTTCATCTGTGATTGATTGGTTTGGTCATGTGTAATGGTCCCATCTGCTCGGTGTTGTTTTTCTTTTTTTACTTATAAACACCGTTCCCAGCGGCTGAGGGAGGATGAGCTATGTTTTGTCATCTTCACTTACACTTTAGCTCAAAAAAGTGGCCAAGTAGGTAAGCTCTGAAGTCTATGCAAGTCGCGCAGTAGGAAGGTCCGGCGTCTGCCCTCCGCTCGCTGAGTGTGGGTGTGTGTGAGTGTGCGTGTGCGTGTGCGTCCGTGTCCTCTCCTGCGCACGCGTCTGTGCATGGGGTTTTCATGCTGCTGTTTGTGTCTGCAGAGTTCACGAACCACGGAGGACCAAAAATTCGCAGAAATGATTTGCACAAATCTGGGTATTGTGATTCTTACTGCAGCAAGGAGTTTTTTTTTTTTTTTTTTGTAACGAAGCCAATACTTAATTAAAACCGCTGACATCATGGTGTTATAATTAAGCGTGGCATTAATTAAGCTGGAATAATGATTTTTTTTTTAAGGACTGCTTCTATTGTATAGGACCGTTATCGGCTAAAAACAAAATAATTTTAACACAGAAATAAATTCCCTTTAACCTAACGCTTTTCAACTTCCCAAAAGTCCAGCCTCAGGACTGTCGTCATCAGGGGTGTGTGTGTGTGAGTGTGTGTGTGTGTGTGTGTGTGTTTGGTAGTGTTGGGATGGGGGAGAGTGGAAGTGAAATTTGTTTTTTTTCACCCAAAAATGCTGATCGGCTCCTGGCATTCTGATGGCTAATTATGCATCGGAGAGCTTCGACAGCTGCATTCATCATCATAAAATGTAATAATTAATGACATTCCAACAAAGAAAAATATGCAAATGAGGACTCATTAGCATTTTCATATTCAGCTTTGATAATGCTTTTGCTGACAAGGTTGTAATTAATGAAAATTCATGTCGCAGTCAGGAGATTGGATCGGTTTCATTCCGCTCACAATTCCCAAATGCTTGCATTATGGAAAATCGGCAGCTCTGCCAACTTTTCAGGGAAGAAAAAAACACACACACACACTAAAAGCACCAGATGCAAATTAATGGTAGGGAGTCTTTAACTCTTTAATCCACCCCCCTAAATTTCCATCATAGGAAACATGTGATGAGTGTTAGCCTAAGAACCAGATCCACCCCCCCCACCTTTTATAATAGCAATGAAAGTACTTTTATTTGTAATCCAAATGTGAGAATTTCTGGCAAACTTTTTTTCAAGTGTATATGTGTGTGTGTGTTTATATATATATATATATATATATATATATATATATATATATATATATATAAATCCTGCTACCTTTTCCCTTCTTTCCTTTTCCCTTTCAAGACTATTTAAATTTACATAGTAAAACATGTTAGGACAGCCAAGCCCCAGCGTGTTGTGGGCTGTCCTCTAGCTGGCAAATTTACGCCACAACAGTTTATTCATCCACATGCTTTTTGGCAACTCCTCATCACGTATTTGGGCTTAGATCCTCCGGTGCCTCCCTCCGTGTGCTACCCATAAGGTCGAAAGAAAAGCAAGTATTCGATTTCTAAATTAAGGATGGTCTCCCCCTCACCCCCATGATAGCTGTTTCTTCAGAGCTTTTTCTTTTTAATCTATTCCCTTTGCGGTTTAGTGTAAGGGTTTGAGAATGTGCCCATAATTCTCTCACTCAACACTTGCAATGTCGTGTTGTGCCTCAAATGTAATTTTAGGAGATACTATACCATCCAAATGGATACCCAGAACGCCCAGAAAAGAGATCCTGACGTTTAGTCCAGAGAGCTATGGATTTATAAACCCTCTGTGAATTGCTTTCAAAATGTGGGACTTTAGGTTGACAACTATTTGTGCCAACATGGTACCATGTTTGTCACAGTAGCGTGAAGTTAAACTGAGTTTGACCCTAAGGTTAGAAAGGGAACCACAGAGTTCCGACTCCACTTCATATTTGTCTTTAAGTTTTTTAAAAAAAAAAATCAGTGAAACAGTTTTTTTTTTTTTTTTTTGGCCAAGGAAGATGTTTTTAAAAGAAAGGTTTGTAGTATAAGGATAGGATTAAGAAAAAGGGATATTGAAAACCTATTTCTTTATAAACTGTAAAATTTATAAGCATTTTGATTCTAAAATGATAGAACACAACTCTGGGAGTTCCTAAGATGCTGTTTCCTGTTTATTTAAAGTTAAATCCTGATTCCCAAAGTTGATGGCCCAGCATAAATAAAGAATATAAATACGCCTTGTTAGGACAAGATAGAAGCCTGAGTATGTGGGGTCTCAGTTTTTAAGGAATATCGTAGTAAAATGAAAGTATCAACAATTGTTAACTGAGGACTTTGACTTCCCTCCCTGTTGATGTGATTTAGAGTGACTAGGCTTTTCTTCTTACTCATTTCTCAGGGTTCTAAGAAGCAGAATTCTACTTCAGTCTCTTTTTCCAACTTTGGCTTTGCCACAATTTGTATACGAACCTGTGTGCCTGTGCATACATGCGTGTGTGTCAGTGTGTGTGTATCCATGTCCGCAGACTGTGGTGGCTCTGTCCTCTTTCTTTTAAAATCTATTGTGTTAAAATAGCAGGCAGAAGAAGGTTTCACTTTTTTTTTGTTTGTTTCTTTTTTCTGCGGGCAAACTGCCCATCCAGATGGTAGAATTTCACCTGTAGGCAATCTGAAACGATAGGTTAATTCTGACATTTTAGAGAGCTTTTTTATTTTCTTTTCTTACAGTACAAGTAAGCACAGAGTAACTGCTGAAGGTGGTGTTTCCTTTTTCTTTTCTTTCAAGGCACTTCCGGCTGTGATTGGTTCCATTTTGCCCCCAAAATCTGTATTTGGGGCACAATTAAAATCTGTGGCTTTAGGCACTTTGCTGTTATTGTCAAAACCACATCTGATGAAGTCTTTGACCACTTCTAATGTGTGCACATGAGGTAGTGAGGGCAGAAGTGAAAGAGCAAGTGGGGAGCAGCAGGTTAGTCGCCTAGAAGCTGCTCCTTTTAATTCTGTGAGCGGGAATGTTCCACTGGCTTTGAGTAATTCCCTGTTAGTTTTCTCCTCCCACCAAATTCTCAAATGTAGACCAATTCATAGCTTCTTAAGCCATGCCTAACTTGGTATTAGCGACCAGAACCTTGAGATCTGCATTTGTTTTTCAACGTAGCTAGCCTATGATGGCTTATGAGTCTTAAGTAAACTGGCAAAATATTTTGAAATGGTCTGTTGACTTGTTATCAAGGATTCCCATTGCTGCATAGGAAGGTTTGAGGCTGCTTTTGAAGCGTGGAAGAGGAAGGGAATGTGGGAGGTTTTTTTTTCTCATAATGATTGTAGTCTTGATCCATTTACAAGTTCGTTTTCAGTACCCACCCTTTTATTATTAATAGGAAACCGTCCTTTTCATGAGTTTTATTTCTTGCATTATTAATTAGAGTAAAGGTGACTCCAGATAAATCTGCTTCCCTGGCTGGAGTTTTCCTTGTCAAGACTTGGGACTCTGGTCATGATCATTTGTTGCTTTTGCTGTTCCCTCTTGCACACGTTAATACTTCCTGTGGGCATTTTCTTTTTCAAGCGGTGGGATGCTCACTGTCCAGCTGCAAGCCACATTTACTGGAGTTACTGGACTCTGAAATAGGAAACCTGTGGGCGGTCACTTGCACCCTCCCCAGGAGCAGTGGGTTCAGTCAATGAGAATTACAGCCCCATGATTGAGAATTCTAAAGTAGTTGCTTTTCCAGGACCTGCAAGGGTTTTCTTTCAGGTATTGCAACAAAATCAACATTTGTTTGTGGGCAGTGCTGCCAATGTGCCTGCCAGTATCCCCCATCCAGTTGCTTCTCACATTTCCCTTGCAAACTTTCCCATTGGTTGGGGTCTGTGGAGAGATTTCAGTGGCTGGCTGGTAGAAATGTTTGGGAGAACATTTGCGTATCAAAGCAGCCTAAATATTTGCAAAAAAATGTTTGCTTGAGAAAAAAGAACCCACTTAGGATTAGGAAGTCACTGCTTAAACATTTTAAAAGCATTTCCAGAAGTCTGTTATTCATGAACCACCACCTAACCTGAAATGCAGGGGTCATATGAAAATCCGTATTTTAGAAAAGCTTATCAGATAATATAGGTTTCAGTTTTTGATTTAGATATGCACCTGTTATATAAAAGTAAAAACAAAGCTTAAAAAACATCTATTTTTTAATTGGTTATCGTTTAATACCCCTGCATTGCCCCAACAAAAGATGATATAAAGAAAAGGCCTCATGAAATGATGGAATATTGAGTAGCTCCAACTCCATTGTTTTATTCTATGCTGGGTTTTTCCCCATCAACCACAACTGTATTGCTGTGATTCGACAGTCTTTCTCTTGGAGTCCATAAGCTTTCTTTTAATGGGAATACTTTGAACATCTGGGTTTTTTCTAAGTAAAAGAGTTCAACACAGGCATTTTGTGTTGAGATTATTAATTTTAACTGCATTTTACTGATGGTTTGGAAACAGTGTCTCGAAAACTCAGTACAGGCCAATTTTTCCAATTTGTTAACAATGTAGGAGTTGAGCGTTGACAATTACTGTACTGAAAAGCCCCTCGGATCAGGTGTTATTTTACCATCTGGACATTTTAATTAGTAATAAAAATGTGGATCTGCATACAGAGAAATAGCATCTACAGTACACAATGGCACAGTGTGCTGCATTGGTGCTGAGGTGTGTGTGGCTGCATTGTATAAATGTGTGTGTATGTGTGTGTGTACCTAGGTATATATGTGTTCCTTCCTTTTAGCAAACCCAAGCTTGGGATTCTGGCTCCTTTTTCAAACTGGGTACTAACATAATATAAAAGACACTGACTTAAGCAATACAAATATATATATATATATATATATATATGATATCATTTATATATATGGTGCTTACTTTCCTAAGTAATAATTATATATTTTTAATGGTCATACTTTCTCAAGTAATACATGGGTTGTCGTGGCACAGCATAATGCTGACATTTCAGGGTGGCTTGGGCAGAAGCTGTGCCTCATCTGTTTCTAGCTGTGTGCTCTAGGTCAAGTGGATTAACTACTCTGAGTCTTTTTTTCCTCACGTGTAGAGTAAAAGTATTAATAATAGTTTGATACTTGCCTAATAGAATTATGATGACGCTCACAGGAGCATGTTTGTGAAGGTACTTAATAAAACATAAAGAGTTATAACAATTGTTAATAGAAAATACAAATTACTCATTTTTAGCTCAGATACCATCTTCTATAAATCAATAAATTATCTTGTATTACATAAACAGGGAGATGCAAAAATAAAAAATTATTAACATGGAAATTTTAAGACCACCAGAAAAATGTTTTGAGAATTTTCAGCATGAAGCAAAATGACCTATTTTTATAAAGAATGTGTGCTCTCTGAAATAATGTTATTCTTAATTAAGGCAGATGTGGGTGCATCTGAGGGGAATAGTGACCCTCTGGAGAAATGGCGAGTGAAATAGTTTAAGGAAATAAGTCTTAGTGTCTTCTCTTTTCGAAAGTGCACGTGTGCTTCTCTTAATCGCTGTGAATTTCATGTTTGCAAACCAGTGAGAACACCTAAACCATAGTCATTATTGTGAAGACCTTCCCAATGTGTACATCTCATGTTCATATACACACACACACACACACTCTCACATAAAAATTTGGCTTAAGAATGTGCCATTCCCAGGAACTGGGGAAGTTGACAGTTTCACCATTGTACCTGATGAGTCTGGACACTTCTGTAGAGAGCTGTTCCTGCTATGATTACAGGTCTGCTTCTTCCCTGAGAATTCTTTGGGAGAAGTAAAAACATTGTTTTTCTTTATTTAAAGGCATGGTAAAATAGTATATTACAGTATAGCTATTTTGGTCAAGTTATTAATTTCAGCTTCCTCTGCCTTAATACAATAAATGCATACCTTGATTAGAGAATAAATATTATTTGTGTTATTACATTGTTCCTCATAGCAATATTTATTTATAGTTTACTACGGTGAATTGGAAAGCTTAGACTTGTCTCTGGGACATAGTATTAACAGGGGAGTACAGAGTTCCTTTGCATTGGTTGGGAGGAGATCAGTTTAACTGAGGCAGTCTTCAGTTCATTCATTCAATATGATGGATGTTAAGCAAACCACAGGAAAAAATCGGAATATTCCAGTTCCAACTGCACATCATTTAAGATTTTTTAGATTTAAGAGTGGACATTGATTGCATTTAATGTATTACCTGTTTCATTTAAATGTTTGACTCTATGATCAGTTCCATTTAAATATTCTAATCTAGTGAACAGATAGGGTCTACATGTTACCTGGAGATTCTGGAAATGAGGCTTCACACAGGTTCCCTTTGAAACTTCAATTGATGAAAATGACCATGTCTCCTTTAACTTTGAAATTTCAGTCATGAGATAAGAAATTGGGGACCTTCTTTAAAAATAGGCTCGTCAGAGTTTTTGTTGAAAGCTTGGGGGACAGCATTTAAAATTTAAAAAAAATAAAGTAATTCAAAGTAAAGTCTGTAGCCAAACTCCTTAATTGTGATGCATTTGCCGAGTTCCCCTCTTCCATCGTCGGGCCTGCTCTGATGCCATATGGCCTACCATGGAACATTTAACTTGTCAGATATAATGGATTGTCCTGGAAGCAGATTTTTGCTTTGAGCACTCGGCTCCTTTCTTGCATTTCACTCTCAGCTCCAGGCTGCAGGATGAAGGATTGTGGTGGAAATGCAAAGAAGAGACACACAGTTGATTCCCCTTAAGAGAGTGACCTATATGCCACAAAATTTTACCCACGTAAAGAGGCATTATCCCCGCCACTGGCCTTAGCAGGCTGCATGTCAGAATCATTTAAATTTGCCTCGACTTAACAGATTGTGCAAACAGTTCAGAATTGAGTGCTTAGGAATAATAAAACGTCGTCATTTTAACTTCTGCAGAAATCGTAGCCACACCAGCCAAAGGATATGTATTATTTTTCGTGACCTGTGTGTAACCTGAAGCACCTGGTTTGTAGGTTTTGTCAATTAACTTCATCTCGCAAGTCTGCCGAGGATGCTTAAAAAAAAATCACCTGGAAATGTTCTGTGGCTTCATTGTTTTTGTTTGGTGAGTAGAGGTGAGGTTGAAGTGACCATTTTGGTGGACAGACAAGTAGCAGTTAATTGTTCTCCCTTGCCTCCCAGCTCAACCTTAAGTGAAAAACCTGTTTACTCTGAACTATCTGAAATGAGAGACTTAACGTCCTGTGGATTTAATTTTTATCTTTACAAGTAAATAGGGTAGTATTTGATATTGGTTTTGTTCTGGTGATTTGATGGACTATTTTTTTTCCCTTTTAAATTTGTGCTATTGTTTCTGAAATCCTAAGCTTGGAAAGCACTAGGAAAAATGTATGATTTTTGCATTTATTGGCAAACTTCCTTCAACAAATAAACAGTGCCCTATCTATGAGTATGCGTATAGGAGGTATTTTTCTGGTATAACCTACTGAAACCCCAAAGCAATTATTTCAATTATAGAGGGACCCAGAATAGACCACGTACAAGTGGAGACAATGTTCAAGTAACCAATCAGGCACCAACCTGGAGA
Organism: Lepus europaeus; assembly: GCF_033115175.1. Taxonomy (NCBI): domain Eukaryota; kingdom Metazoa; phylum Chordata; class Mammalia; order Lagomorpha; family Leporidae; genus Lepus; species Lepus europaeus. Next base: position 103,108,716 of record NC_084835.1, on the reverse strand, counting down.
AAAATAGGTAACCATGTATCTTAGTTTAACCATAAAGTGGTACATGATTTGATTGCAAATATTAATTAATAGATTTTTATATGGCACATTAAAAAATATATACACAGTAAGAGACCAGGTCCAAGGGTAATTTATTATAAGCACCAAAGATATATTGTGTTAAAAATTTAAATTTTAATTTACTTCTACAAATTCATGTAATATATAGACTTCCTAATATGGATCCTATAGATCTATGAAAACTGCAGTGGCCTTGAAAACTAGTTTGGTCAACCTATCCTTGCTAGCCTAAGTTTACACCTATGAAAAAAAAATTTTAAGCAGGCAATTCTGACTCAACTAAGAGTCCTGATAAAGTCATTATTTAATAATGAGGTGTACTTGTATGTATTTCTTACTAATCCTAAACGGAGTATATTAGTTTTGTTAATGCCACTGATAGTGTGCCCTTCCACTGGGCCATTCAAATGTGCTCAGGCTTAGCACTTACCAGTTTGGGGAGTGCCTAGCCGTAGCCAGCTCTTGTTGGGGCATGTGCGCCCTCTGCTGGCTGCTCACATTGGAACGGACTGGTATGTAGGGTTCTTAATTGTTTTATTTTTCAAGGTTGCGGTGGTTTTGATTGTTTGTCTTTTTGGTTTGGTTTGGTTTTCAGTTTTACATTGTGGATCAGATGTCTGAGGGATTGCAAAGTTGTATCTCAGTACTGAGTATGGCTATTAATTTGTGGTTATTTGGAAATAAAGGTGGCATTCTGTTTTTGGTGTATTATTGCTAAATAGGTAGTCTTTATCAAATAACTACAGTATGAATAGATACCCCCCTTGAGTGTTTAAGTGACTGATTTCATATTACCCTAATCGTATTTTTGCTGTTTTCATAGTTCCTCTTGGTTTTATATATATATATATATATTAGAAATTAATTTTTTATTTATTTATTTTTTATTTGACAGGCAGAGTTAGACAGTGAGAGAGAGACAGAGAGAAAGGTCTTCCTTCTGTTGGCTCATCTCTCAAGAGGCCACTAAGGCCGGCACACTTTGCTGATCCAAAGTCAGGAGCCAGGTGCTTCCTCCTGGTCTCCCATGCGGGTGCAGGAGCCCAAGTTCCTCGGCCATCCTCCGCTGCCTTTCCGGGCCACAGCAGAGAGCTGGACTGGAAGAGGAGCAACTGGGACTAGAACCCCGTGCCCATATGGGATGCCGGCACTGCAGGCAGAGATTGGCCAAGTGAACCATGGCGCCGGCCCTCTTGGTCTTTTATAGTTACAGAGAATTTTTGTTTGGGCTGTGAATGGAACATAAAGGAGGATCAACGATTGAGATTTTGAAACGTGACTATTTGTCTGTAATGGCTGTGCAGGTAATCCCTGATAGAGAACTTCCTGTTAGAGTTTATAGTTTCCGTTTGTTCTGCTGTGGAAAATGAGAGTACATTTATACCCAAATGCTTTATAAAGACATTTTTCAGCTATGCTCACCACCAGACACTGGCAAAGGCAATTTGAGTGGAATCTTTTTGGTTCTGTTTTGCTTTTTGTTAATATAGAGCATGAGATATCCAAGGAACCAGTTGCTAATGGTCTGTTTCCTCCCAGATTGTTGGATCGAACTGTTCAGGGCAGTTTCAGAAGGAGAGTTTGGCCTCTCTGCCACCTTGTCTTCAGGGAGGTGGTGCCACTTGTTCCCTCTCTGCTTCTCCTTCACCCCACGGCACCTATGACCAGTGCATAGTGTTTGCTCCTTAGCGTTTCTCCCATCTGATTTCTGAACTCTTGGAGAAGACCATCCACCGCTGACTCTCCAGCAGGCAGCTCGTGCCAGCCAGGCGACACCCACCCATGTGCGTCCCTGTGTCATGCTTTTTAGACTTCTTTCACAGCCATGCCGAGGATTTTCGCATGTTTCAGAATTGGAGGTTGCTCTCTGTGAACTTATATTCCATGAAACACATTTTATTTTCTTGTGTACTATTGAAAGGATGAGGTCATTCCTTTGGCTACTGCCTGTCTTGCTTTTGCCTGAGCACCCCGCGCTCCCCCCACCCCTCTTCCTGTGCTTCCTGCCTTCCTGTTGTGATTGAGTCATGCTCATAGATTCAGTAAATGGGAGGCTTCTCTTAAACATCACAGCGTCGGACTCAGTGGCTTGCATGATTTTTATCTGTGGACCTTACCTTCCTAACAATAAGTAAGGCCACAGGACAGTTGGACTCTGAGGAGTTTGGCCCTGTTAACCTGATGGTTTCCCTACTATGAGCCTGTTCTCTTGAAGTTGATCTTGAAGACCAGGTGTGGCTCAAACTATATTATTTTTCTTTAAATCTCATGGTTAGCTATCTTACTACCCTTTGTCTGTCTGCTCTAAAGATGCTCTGGGATATGTTTAGGATTCTGGGCTAATTTAACTCAGCTTCTCAGCTCTGTATGTTTGGGGACAATAGCCCAATGGTAATTCGATGTTAAGGCTAGAGAACTTATTATTCAATGTTATAAATACATGTATAAATGACACTTGGTTATCTTCTCCTAGGATTAAAAACATGACATATCCGTGTGTGTATATGTATGTATGTATAATATTAGTATACATACATATGTACACATACCATATCTAAAAGTCTCATGACCTTCCATGTCCTTTATTTTTGTGTCATCTTGAGTGTCATGTTGGTAATTGTTATGTTCTTCCTAGTTGTAAACTAAGCCTAAAAACCAAGGCTTTCATGTGAAATTTGCAGATCTCCAATATATGAATTAAGTGCATATAAAGGCACTCTAAAACATAGTACTAAGCCTTTGCTTCTGTTTCTGTTCTACTTTGCTTATTCAAAGTTGATCTTTTTTTCTTATCATTTACTAAGACTATGTTAGGACACAGTTTAATGAGCAGCAAATAACTAATGATTACAAGTGATTTGTGTGGTATAATAAGACTACTCATTTTCTTAAAATTCACCAGTAAATTCCAAAATATTTAGCCAGGCAGCAAAGTCTTACTCATATAATGTTGTCTCTATTGTATCTGGCCAGGTGTCCTGCAATGGAAGCAAAACAACCAACATTTCACCCTTTGTATGGCCTTTCCCACCCATGACAGAGCATGAACAGAGAGTACAGGGTGGAAAGGCCTTTTAAGTTGCAGTCTCACTTAAGTTTGATTCTGGATTCTGAAGGCAACTTCACTTTTGGACTAGAATGGAGAGGGGACACTATGAAGTCAGTGGGCCAGTGGGTGGGATTGAAGATGAGCTCCTCACAAAATTCCAGGGCTCTCAGGTTTATGGATCCTATTGTTTATTAGGGTAATCTACTTGGTAATCTGAAATTTGTTTTTTCTAAGATTTATTTATTTGAAAGGCAGACTGACAGAGGCAGAGACAGAGAGACAGATGACCCTTGAAATTAATTTCTTTAAAACAACCAGCTCTCATTAACAGAGATGAACACAAAGACCTGTAAAAGGGTTCCTCTAACCCATGAAATGGGTTGTGTACAAAGGCCTTAGAGGTGAACAATTATCTTTTGAAATAGCCACTTCTGTGCTCTGGATCTAATAGTAATCTATTTTTTGTTATCTATCAGGTTACTAACTCTACCAGGGTTTTATCTAAGATAACTTTACAGAACTGTGCCTATCACTGAAATTGGTGGTATCTCTGGTTTGTTAGAAAAAAAAAATGGAATTTGATTTAAAAAAAAAAAAAAAAAGAGTGGAGGAGGGAATCCCAAACCCCATTGCACTGAATTCATGGAGCATGGAGTTGAGAGCCCAGGAATCTTTAAGAAAGCCGTCTATGTTTTTCAGTCATGGAATTCGATTCGGATTGCTTTTCTCCATACCTGAGTCTTCTTTCTGCTTAGCAATACAGCCTGGGAAACTATTCTTATTCTTCTTCTTCTTTTTAAATAGAAAAATAAATCTTCATATGCATATGGTGCTGCTTCCCAGGACACACAAGTCCTTAATTGCCTTGGTTGTGCACAATCATCATAGGACCCCCAACTACAATAAAAATATAAAAGTGAGTAGGCAGCACTATTGAGATATTATTCACACTAAGCCAGTGGCAAGTGACTCAGTAGAAGTAAGTTGAGTGATTCTGGGGTTGCCCTGAGGCCTGCCAGTCTCTAGGGGACCCTTGTACAAATTGCTGATTCAGAAAATCATTACTTTGGTGGTTCAAGTGGTGCTTTGGTGGCCTGAAGGAGTTATTTGACACACCTCCCCAAACAGCTAAGTTATCCCCATGATTATACTGATTAATTGCACACTCTGTGGAATTAGTGTTTTTTCAATGAAAGATTTTCCTGCATTGGAAAATAAAGCATAAAACTCCTGCGCTTTAATTTGGTAATACATGTACTTCTAAGCATGACTCTGAGTGAGGGTTTGGTGGTTTTGTTTATTTGTTTGTTTGGCCATTGTTGTCTGGGGTACATGCACGTATCTAAGGCTGTGTTTTTATTCTGCATGGAGAGCGTCATTTTTGACATACCAGAGGATGTTCACTGCAAATCAGTTCAGACATTTTCTTCCATCTTTGACATTATGAATTGAGTTAAAATTATTCGAGGAGAGAGTTGTGGTAGTAAGAAGATGAGTGGAATAATGTTTGTTATTACAGTGCAAAGTAAAAATATAACTGGAATACTCCAAAAAGAAGCAACATATTGTAGAAAAAGGCTTTGATACTGGAATTGGGAGTTTATGTTCTAGTTTTATCTCAGTATCAGTATAACTTCTTCAACTGAATAAACTGGTTACCCCTTCTGAATTTTAGTGACTTGGTTATAAACACAAGGACTAAAGTGCCCACTTAATGAGTTCCTGGGGTATGTTCTTACATAAATTAAATTACTTTGCGTGCTCTATAATGCTTTAGGAATGTACACTTGTAGAAGTGAACGTAGATTCTGCTCCATGGGCAGTGCCCTCAAGTGAAGAGTTCTGGTGGTGACTCAAGCCGCTCAACACATGTGGGACTGCAGTGCGCACGCTCCTTTGAAGGCAGGGCAGCGCCTAGACAAGCTGCGGTGACTCAGTGAGGAAGTGCAGCCGAAACTCATGGTTTCCAGCAGAATCAGAGCTAGACCATGACTGACTGTCCTATTTTGATGACTAAAAGGACACCAGTGATAGGGTTAATGCCAGTCTTTACCAGGAAAAATGGTTGACTTCCCATTTCCCATTATTCCTTGCTACATACAAGCTAAGTGTAGTCACCCTTCCTTCACTTGGCCTTCTATTCTGATTTTAGAAAGAAGAGGAAGACAAGGATTTCCTGGGCTGTGGGGTAGCTAGCATATTTATTGGGATTGAGGCATAGTTCTTGTAGTGTGAAATTTATTTTAAATTTTTATTTTTAAATGATTAGTAACAGACAGAATTGTCCTGGTATAGTAATACTGTAGGAGAGATCCAGCACTCTTCTCTGAAATTCTAGTAACTGGGAGCATAATGTCAACTTCTACTTTCTTGCAAACTCACACTCTTATCTCCAGGATGGGAGCAAGGTAATTACAGTCGACAGTTAGTCAGAACTGTAAGGGTATTCCTGCATGTCCACAGATCCCAGTGAGAAATTTAAGCCAGTGGGAACATTGCCAAATTAATAGTCAAAAATGATTTTCTATCAGTTTAAATAAAATTCAAAATTTGAGCTTATGTTAGAAAATCACAAACATATATTAGCACAGTGAATTCTTCCTGTGAAGGTGTTTTTTGTTTGTTTGTTTGTTTGTTTTTAAGTAACAGTAGTTCCTAAAGTTCATCAAGATTTGCACTACTTGATTTAAAAAGGATGTGGGCCAGGATGTGCATTCAAATACGTTTAGGAAACATTGTTTTCACTAAATCAAGTGTCTTCAGTGCAGGACTTCTCAGAGCCTTCCGCACACGAAGATATGATGTCAATTTCTAAGGGAAGGTTTTGGATAGCTTTTAACATTTCCCAGATCCCTTTACTTAGTCTCGTTTTTGATTTTTTTTGGAGCTGGTTATGGGATTGCTATTCCACAGAAGACACTTACTTGTGATGCAGGATTGCCCTCTATTATAATTATATTCTTACTTTTGCTTTTCTCCATATATTTTTACTAGGAAGTCAGAGTCTTCACTTAGGGAATGTGTAGAAACTCAGTTTTCTGCCATGTTTTTGTTAATTAGTTGCTTCGAGTTAATGTGGAGATGGTGGCAGTTAATTGTGAGACGTCTCAGATTCTGTGTATCATTTGTACAGCTATAAAGTACCCAGAGACCTTTTAAGAATAAAACACCATGTAAATGTAAATTATCACCGCCTATAAGACACTTTCATTAATTTCATATCAAATTCATGAGTGTTTTGAGCTCTGGGATTTGAGAGACTTTGGTATTGGGCCTCTTCATTTATTTATACATTCTTTTCAGAGTTTATACACGAGCAACATAGCATAGTGCTAAGACCACAGCCTTGGGAAACACACTTGCCAGGGTTTGCCCCTATATCTGTGCGGCCTTGGGCAGTTTATACCTTAGTTTCCTCATCTGTAAAATGGAGTTGTACCACTAGGGTTGTTGTGCAGACCGAATGAGTCAATTTTCATGGAACCCTTTGGGTTGTGGCTGATAAAAGATAAGGACTCAGCTGCTCTTATTTGGGTATGGCAGGAAAGGCAGACACGAAAAAAAATTAAAGGACTATTAATAATAAGAGCATGTATATTTTCTGAATCACTTAAAATTCCAGTCATTGTTTAATGAAGTAGTCCTTTCAATGTACTTTTTGGGAAAAAAAAAAAAACTCATCGGGTAACTGGAAATGGGTGAGGGCTGGGGCCAGGGACAGAAATTTATTCTGAGTCAAACATGTTTATGATGAGTTCTGTAGTCTGATGCTGGGGAACAAAAGGCTCATTCTTCAGTCCCCAGAATGAGGGCTAACAGTGAAACAGCCTTGCTTAGTATTGTCCTGCAGCATCAGATAATTTTTCATCAAGGGTTGTCACAGGATGATGTATTCCACCATACAGGTGCTTCGCTTTCAGTAGTGGGAGAAACACTTAGCATTTATACATCTTTTTTTTTTTAAGTGGCCTTTTACTAACGAAAGGATGCAAACCCAAACATCACCCTGTTATTATCCCACTGGCCAACCACCAGAAGGATTGTCTGTGTCCCAGATTATCTCCAGAAATTATTTTATTGACAAGTTGTACTTCTCTGTCTCTAGTTTTGTCCCCGGGGCTTGGAGCAGTCGCATGTGTCCAGGTGCGGTAATCTACCGAAGGGGACGCTTCTTGGAAGCAGCCCTGTGCAGGGAGTGGATTTATGAGACCATTTTCCCCCTTCATGTAATATTTTCATTGTTGTCCAATTCCCTTACAATAGGAAACCATAGGTATGTTGGAAGAAAAATCGGAAGTCAAATAGCAAATATAATACAAAAATAAAAAAGCAATAAAACCTGAATTCTGTAGACATTTGTTATACATAGTGCTCCCAAGTTAAAAAAAAAAAAAAGAACACAGTTTTTTCATCTCCTTCTTGGGACAGCAAGATAAAAGCTTATTAAATAGATCAGCAGAAGTATCTGTGTTTGGAAGAAAGGAGAAAGTTGCTTGTATTTTCTGCTTGGAACAGTTACTCAGGGGCAACAGCAGAAGCAGGGGAGTCCTTTATTCCTGCCATTTGGCCCTTCCTAGTAATCAGATTCGCATGCAGGTTTTAGCAGCGAGATGGGCTCGGTTGGGACAGCACACGTGTTGCCTTTCTGGATTGTTTGCTCACTGTCGACTCGAACTTGTTCTAGAGGAGGCTGCCGGGTGACCTCCTTTGTCTCCAGCAGGATTTGATTGATTGACGGATGTTGTGTCTGTTCATTTTCTGCATTCTTCTCATTTCGTCGAAAAAACTGTGGCATGGTACCCCATGTTCCTCACACACATCATTTTTGCAGAAGAAATTTGTTGAGCCAATATGTCACCTTAGTTTATGAAATCTTCTCTCGCTTTTGTTCAGCCCCCAGTGCTCTGGTTAGGTCATACCATTCGTTTCATGCACGGAGAGCGTCACCAGCAGCAAAATTTAACATTTGGTCCTTTTAGGTATAAAAATGAATCAAATCCCTGACAAGATTTATTTATGGTATATATTTCAGGAGCTGCCCCCCCCAACTACACACGCACCCCTTTATGAGCATACAGCAAATGTTACTAACGGGTACTTTTAGTTTTTAAAATATGGACAACAGTACTCCATGCAGTAAAAGACTTGAGCGATTAATGCTACCCTTATGCCTCTTTTGAGTAGTTTTAGCCATGGGGCTTGGCACTGCCACCATTGTCTTTGTGCCAAAAAATATCCGCAGCGGCTGTCGCATTCTAGTACTGGAGGGTTGTCTCGAAAATTCTGCAGTGAGCGCGCAGGGTTTGTTCATCACCGCTATGTCTTTTAAATATTGGAAAAATAGAACCTTAGCTCTTTCGAAGCTCTGTTGTGGTTGTGGGGATGGTGGAGGTGGAGGGGGGGTGAAGAATGGAGAAAGGAGGAATGAAGCTGTTGGCGCCAGCCCGTTGGTGTAAGTGACAAAATTCCATGCCTAGCATAGAGCAAACATACATATTTAGGAGCTTTTGTGTTCATGAGCTCACATAGTTACTTAAAGAGTCCCCCTCAAAAGTGTTATCAGTGCTTTTGGAAATTTTGTTATCTGAAACAAATGTTCCAGTGAATTTTAAGCAGAAAATCAACATCAAGACCATAGCTAATTTTTAATGGACAATTTACACAAAAGGTACAGGTTTTTTTTTTCCCCCCAGAAACGGAGGTGTCATTTTAAAATGGCTGCTTTTTATCCTTGGGAGATGATCGGAGTTGCTCTCTTCTGTTGGGGAAGGTGCTTGGGTTTTATCCACAATCCCTGCTTATTTTGCTCCCAAACAGGGGTTTGGGCTCCGAGGGCAGATTTATAGTTGAATTTGGGAACAAAAAGATGTAATAAAGTTAAAGGCTTACACAATCAGAATGAAATGTGTTTGCTCCTGATCTCTGGAGCGATCTATTTGATGGTAAAAGTGGATGCTACAGATGAAATCTTCACAAGGAGCATAATCCTTCAAAAAAAAAAAAAAAAAAAAAGCAGGGCCACCTCCCAGCCTCCTGCTGGCTGCGCTGCCTCTTTGGTACCTCGCAGACTTCGACAGAGTCCTGGACGGGTGCCCATTGATGTCATGGAAACACTCAAATTACTGAGAATGATTCATGTCTATGCTGGTCTCTTATCCTCCCCCACACAAACAGGAGTAGATTTTTAACCCTGACAACTTGTAATTTGCAGTGGGTTTATTTTTGTATCTGGATAAATATTTTTTAACAAGCAAAATTAAGATTAAGCAGTCTGTATCTGATATGATAGTAAAGAATGCTGGGTCCGTGCAGCCAGGAGTACTTGGGGGACTCTGTGCACCAGGATTTCAGAATCTTCTCCCTGCACCCTCTTCGTTGTCTCACTTCCAACCACCCCCTGCCGCCGCCGCCCCCCCAGCCCCATGGTCTTCCCTTTCTGCTCTTCCTCTTTCTTTCTCTCCCACCTATTCCCACTCTCTTTTTGAAATCTTCTCATTTGCATTGCTCCTCTAGTTTTAAAATAATGGAAAGAATCACCCCAACTTCTGGGTGTGAAGTGAGGCAGATCCTGGTAGGAAAATGCTCCTTTCCAGCTCTGTGTCCTGGAGTAGAATTAGGAAATGATGCTGGCTGGTGAAATTCTGCAGGGGGTCACTTGGGTAATTCCTTTTAGAGGAAAAAAAGTAGGTGGTCTTTCTTACTCCAGTTGTATTTTACAGTTCAGTGTTTAGAAATTACAAAACCAGGACGTATGATCTTGAGTTTCCTTTGAAGTCAGAGCAGATTCTGTTGTATTTATCTTTCTGTTTTGCTGCCTTTCTACCTGTATGCCTGCCCATCTACCTGTCTGCCTGTTGCCGAACAAGTGAATATTATGTCAAAGTGAATTATGCAGTGGTTGCATGCAGGATTTTTTAGATGCAAGAGGTTAAAGAAGGACACGTGTCCTTTGATACAATGCACAAAAGTATTTGTTAGTAACATTTATGAAGACAAGCTAAAGGGTGTAAGCAGCTTCAATTTGACTTACACAATGAGTGACTGTGTATGATCATTTACTCTGCTTGTACAGGAAAGTGCATTTTTGCTTCAATGCGAAAGCCCCATACAATGAAACTTACTCTCTTAAATCTCTCAGGACAGGCAGTCTGGGGGATGGTATCTTATTTCGCTGGAATTGAAACTGATATGAGCATTGATTTTATACTTTGCACTGAACACTAGACCAGAAGTGGGGTTGAGGGGATGTTTTCCTAAGTTTGCAATTCATTGAAATCAGTAGAAAAGTTAATATTGGGCAAGGGAGGGTTAATTCTTAAGACTCAGGTTGGCTTTCTTTGCAGATCACCTTCCATGTGATTGAATTTATCAGATCCACTCTTTGTGTAGTATCAGGAAGGCACGTTCTGATAGTTGACTGAAAGATGAAAAGACTACTGTTACTTTTAGCATTTGTGTTCACTTGGGTTGAGAGAGGAAAACTTGGGGGCTGTAAACTCTAGAAGGTTGTCTGTTCAGCCCCTCCAAATACAAGTTTTGAATTTTCCCAATGGGAAAAGAATAGTGCCATGTAGCTCTACTCTAGAAGAAGCGTCCTTCAGTCTTGAGTGGGGTGGGATCCTGGGCACTTGACTGCCTCACTACCCCCTTGTAAGTCCTGGTACAGACAATTTTCTGTGATGACTTTTCCTGTTGTTAGTTGTCTTCTACTCCTTAGATGTCTTATAATGCGATTTCATTATCTATCCTGCCGATTTTTCAGGCTAAGTGTGCTTTCAAAAGAAACTAATGTGCAGTCTTGATTTTATCCTTCGATATGGCCCAATAGCATTTGAGGCTGTGTACATCTCTGTGGAGAAGTCTACAGATAAAAAGTAGGTTGTCAGAATTGGAGCAAGACATTTTCATAACCCTGGGTGAGTCTACTGGCAGAATCTGAACTTGGGTTCAGAGTGGACAAAAGTCAATAACCCTCCTTCTCCAATGTAAATTTCATCATCATCTTGATTGTGATGGGACTTACTTTACTCCAGGGAAAGGGAGGAGAGAGGGAGAGAGGGAGAGAGAGAGAGAGAGAGAGAAGGGGAGAGAGAAAAGGGGAGAGAGAGAGAGAGATCCAGAATTTTGAGTAGTTTCTTTGCTAAATTCACCATCTGGAGAGCCTGTGATTGATTAGCTTTGGCCTCACCATTAAGTGTCAATATAATCAATGGGAATTACTAGGCTAGGGTCATTACATAGATAATTTGCCTGCTGTGTAAATAAAAATGAAATTGTTTAAATTTCGGGAGAGAGAAAGAAAGTGAAAATAAGGACTGACAATTTGTTTGTTAGAGAAAGTGGAGGCCATTGGAATGACAGTTTTTGGAAGTGTGGAGCAGTTTGGCTAAGAATAGGAATGAAGGATATTTTTTTCCAGTTTATCATAGTCAGAGTGAGGAAGTGCTATTCCCTCTCTTGCTTGCATACATTGCCTACTTTACGTATGTAAACATCGGAGAAGAGAAGTAGATGCCTGTTACCTGCAGGAGGATTTTTTTACAAGGGAAAACATCATTTACACTTTTTTGTTATTTCTCTTGGCAGGTAAAACAGAAAGAGGCTCCTACTCATCTTATGGGAGAGAATCAAACTTACAGGGTTGCCACCAGGTAAGTGAGAATCTGGGTTGAGGAAGGGTTTGGGAGGATGGACCTGGAAAATCCGTTTGTTTTGTAAATGTGGCTATACGTGTTCAGCTGTGACACTGAGATGTACTGAAAGTCTGTCTTTAATGAAAGAACAGAGAGCTTAGGACTAACGAACACTTCATCTTTAGATCTCTGCCGTTTCAGAGCTATAGTCGCTAGCTTGTGTTGCTGCTTTAATCCATCAGCCGGGACCAGTGGCACTGTGTGCAGACCAGCACTGCCAGTTAAAGTGGTTCTATCAAAAGAGTTTATTTGCAGTTAAGAACTTCAGAATTTCTTCCACAGGAAATGCTTTGTGGAGGCATATGTCATACTCTGGGTTTTGGGTGGCGATTGGCGATTGCCCTAAATTATAGTTTTCATAGGGGCTGTATGATGTTGTGTGAAAACAGGGTTGTATTGAGGGATAAAAATGTCTGTGAAAATATGATTTGTTGTCCCTTTTTGTTTCTGAATTGTTTTTGGCTGAAAGTCAAGGCCAGCAGGCTAACAGCAAAGCCGTCTCAAGGGAAGCATGCGTGAGCTAGAAAAATAAGAGTACTTTAATTAAATAATAAAATGCCAGTGTAATACAAAGGTGTAGCGTGTGTGTTTGTGTCTCTTACGGTCTACATTTGTATACTTTTAACTCTCCAGAGAGAGCCCTTTGCTAAAAATACTATCAATAGGAAAAGACATAAGCTTTGTTTTAAGACTGAGATTTTATACATGTTTTCTATTTGATTTCCGTATTGGCGTGAGTCATATATTTAAAACCTTTCAATACATTTTATACATCGTTTTTACAAGTGCATTGCTTTCTTACTTTAGAAGACTCTTACAGAATTTGATAATCCTCTTTAAAATCCGAACTGCTTTGCTGTTTTATTCTTTACGGAAACAGAAGGGACATTCTTTTTGTGCTGGAAGGCGGATGCTACCTCCTGAACTCTCTCACCCTCCTGTTTTCTTTAATGATATGGGGGAAAAATTCTATTTCGCATTTTCAGTCACCCTGTTTTAATATATCTTTGAAAAAATGTAAGCATACATTCGTTGCAGTAATTACACATAGCCTTGAAAGGAAGTTTTCTTTGCGTATCAGTCACATAGCACTAAAGGTGGAATTCTGGTGGGTTGGTCCCCCCCCTCCCCCCCGTATATATTTGCATTTTTAAAGTTTACTCCTCTGGCCCAGTTACACGTTCAGTTCAGTCATATTCGGCATCTGAAAGATTTGTTGCAATGAGGTGAACAGTGCTTGGTTAAGCACTCCTGCCGGAGTGCAGTTCATGGCAGTTTGTTTGGAAAGAATTCTGCAGGAAAGAAATTTATAGCCATTCCAGCGCAACGGAAACATCTTTGGAATGTGAGTGCAAATGTTCGGGGCAGATAGCCTGGGCGACAAGCCTCTCCGTGCTGTGTCTCTGGTGGAAAGCTCGCAACTCCTGCAGAAGAGCCTGTTCCTGTGGGTCTGGTTTCAGAGGGTCAAGGCAGAGGTCATTAGAGTTTTGGGGAGAAGAAAGTGTACAACATCCTTCCTCTCTGCAGATGGTCATGGCAGAGGGCTCTGTTTTCGCTGGGCCCCTTTGGCTGGTCATTGAGAGAACAGGCTTCCTCGCCCCTCTATCCTTTCTTCCTAATAGGAATTGGCGTGATTCCTCACAGACACAAAGATTTCCTCTGCTGAGTAAGCGTGAGGCCCCTTAACTTGTGAAAGCATCATCCAGACCGTGTGAGGCTGTCTGTGTGTGCAGCACACAGACCCTCCTCCCTCTGCTTGTGGGGAACACTTCCCTACTTCCCGCGGGTGAGACTGAAGTTGAATTTTTTTTTCCAAACACAAGGTGAGAAGTGGTAATGGGCAGAGGGTGGAATAGAGGCGGGTGACTGGCGTGTGATGGCTGGATTCCTGGGCCTTGGGAGGTTCATTCTGAGACATCTGTGTCCAGGCACATGCTTTTTGCATAAAAGAACAGGACTGCCTTTGCTTTGCTTTACAAAGTCTTCCTAATGTAGCCGCGGAGGGTAGAGCTTCCTTCATTCTTTATTTCTGCTGCAGGGTTGTGAGTCTTGCAGGAAGTGACTGTCTGTGCTTAGCTGCTTAGCATGGGCTCAGCAGTGTCCCTAACGGTGTGATTACTTCGGGATAAAGAAAAGCGGAGGTTTGGCAATGGACTGTTTAGGGAACTAGGTCCTGGAAGTGCAAAGTGTACATGGTAGGAATCTCTGTGTTGAGCAATGTGAGAATAGAACAGAACGTAGTGTGTCTTGGTGAATCAGTTTCCTTGTGCGGTGTTCTTTGAGTCCCTGTCTCAACCCCAGCCATGCAGACCAAAGAGGCGCGATCTGGTCTCTGTATCTTGGGCTTGGAGTCTAAATAGCAGATCACAGCTGAAATGCTTCCCCACTGTGTGACCTGGTGAGTGACTCTGGGAAGGGCAAGCTTTTGTTTTCTCCTGTTTACTACATTACCGAGATGCTGGAGAATAAACCTCTAGCTGATGTGCCCCGAGGAGTTCCAAAAGCTGCTTTATCGTGTTGTAATGATGTGTCCTGTGGACTGAAAGGGAGGAGCAGAGTCAGATGGGAACAGGCTTGTACCAGTCCCAATAGCCGCCTTTTATCTGGTGTGGAGAACTGGTGGTGTTAAGCAACAGGTAGTACAGCGCTGCCTCTGGGGAGTAAATCATTATTGCAAGATGTATGTTGTTTCAAAAATATATCAGGTTAAACATTGTGTGTGTGTGTGTGTATAAAATCTCCTTTATGTTTATCTTATGGATTTAATGCTAACAGCGATACACATTTTTTAAAATCAATGTTTTAGCAGAAAAAAAAGCAAAAATTAGGGCGATCTTTATTATCTGTTAAGTTCTTTTCATTAGAAATGAGTGAATGGAAAAAATAAATTCATTAGTGCATTCCCATGTGCAATTAATCTGAAGTAAAGATGTTGACTTTCTGGGACTTCAGAAATTATATAGAAAATGAACTTAAAGGCAAATAAAATTGGCCTAATGGACTTTCTTTTTATTTTCGCTAAACATGGGAAAACTAATTTAAACAAAATTGGAGTATGAAAGTCACACACTGGCTCAAAACGTTTCTGCCAGATTGCAGCCTTATACTACTTTTACTGGCCGAGAAAATAAATTTTGTAATGGAAAATCTGACAGAAATGAAAATCATAGAAATAAACTTTTTTGCAAGATGGTTTTGCCCCAGTCTTATCATAGCCAATGGCTAATATCTATAATGAATATCGTTGCAAATGGCAGAGTGAAAAAATATCATTTGCTTTTGGCTGCTTTAGCTGCTTTGCATGTTCATTGATTTGCAAACTTTTAATTTTGCTGAAATCCACTGTTTTTCAATGAAACGATGATGTCAACACAAATGATCGTTATTTGGGCAGAAGAGTCCCCTTTAAATGGATGGGAAGTTCAACATTGATGATCAGAAATGGTTTGTCTTCCTTTTCAGGAATGTAGCCTGAGTCTCAAACCATGGTTTCATTATTAATCTCTTCTGGGCAGGATAGATTCTGTGTCTGTGTGTGTGTGCACGCGTGCACGCGTGTGTGTGTTTGTGTGTGTGGTGTGTGTAGGGGGGAGGGAGAGAGAGAGAGAAAAAAAAAATGGGAGAGAGAGAGAGAAAGTGGGAGAGTGGGAGAGAGAGAGAGATTGATGTCCAGAAAGCGGGGTCCTGCCTGAGACCAGTGAAGTTAGAATTTCCTGAGTTGGGCCTCTTACGATGTTCTGCTTTTCTGAGGTCCTATGTGGTTGATTCTCATGTACAACAACTAGGTTTGATCATTCCCTAGAATGGTCTGTAAAAATACCCTGTAATGTAACCACTGTGGTAAACTCTGGCATTATTACTGACCTTGCAAAAGCTTTTAGACTTCTTGCCTTAATTTGATTATTCAAGGCATGGAATCATATCACAGATGATTTTCATTTAAAGAGCAGTACAAATTAATAATATATTGAAAATCAGTGAGATACTTTGAAATCTTTATACAAAAATTCCACAACGGAATGTCCCAGTCCATATCTTGTTTTTGGTGGTGAAGGCCAAGGCTTTAACCTCATATGAATCCTTTTTTCTTTCTCAGAAAGTAATCAAATAGAACTACGCTGTTCCAAGTTATTTGTTGTTCAGATCTTAAAACTGATCAATAGGATTTAAGAATTAGTCCTAATCTAGGATAATGTTGTTAAATTCCAGAAACTTTGAAGCTGAGGAAACGGGTCTTCTCCACTGTAACTTACTTGGCTCCTGAGTCTTCTCATTTTTGAGCCATTGAAGTTAAACATGTAGTTGATTCTGAAATGAATCGCATTGTGAAGAATTGATTTTTTTTCCTTTTAATCATTTTCTATACAAAAGGTATTGCCAATGACTTCATTGTAAAACTCTTGCCTCTTTCAGGTTTTCACATCTAAAGTCAAAATTGAAAGGATATAAGCAAAAAAAGAGGGCACATAATCCCTTTGTGTATTTTGAAAATGGCGATATAAGGCTCGTGTAAACAGAAATACATATTGCTTTTTAATTCGATATTATGCTTAAATGTTTGGTTTTTTGCGTTCAGTAATTCAGTCCAGGTCCTGTGTGTTTTTTCCTAAGATCCACTCCAACACAGGGCCCCTGCTGTGTATGACCAAATCATTCCGTGTTTTCTGTCTGGTGTTTTTTCGGATTTGCTCTTATTCACGTGCGTGTTGAACAGTGGTTTCCACCAGGATTCTATATACTCCTGGAGGTCAGAGGTCCTGTCTGCTCTATCTTGCTTAGTGTACCATGCGCCTTGTGGGCAAGAACTATAATGACCTAACGCTTACCAGGGGACTTCAAAAAGTTTGTGGAAAGCAGAATTAAAATTTAAGTTCATTTTGGTACAGGCAAGAAAAAAAGGTGACACTCATGCATGATTTTTTTCATAATACTCATTTTCTATGAACCTCTGGAAGACCACTCATGCTTACCCAGTATCACTTTTAGAAAACATTTTGAAGGCATAAGTCTGAGTAGCAATGTGTGTGTACCATATCGTGAGCATCTTTTTTATGCACGTGAAAACCAGAAAACCGTATTGTCTCAGAGGAGGTCCTTTGGAAGCCTTTGCTTGTCAAGTACTGTGCAGACCCTGGAAGCATGAAGAGGTCATACTATGGAGAGGCACTCACTTGGACTTTCCTGGGCTTGGTAGTTGCTTACCTGGTAGGTTTCTCGTCCTGGGCCCAGGCAAGCATAAAGTGGGAATCAGGAAGTTCTGTGTTTCTGGTGGGCGCTTTATTGGAACCTAAGATCGGAATCCCAGTCTGATCCTTTAAACGTACCAGTGTGAACAATGGTGGGCAGGGCGTTGGCCGTCCCGCCGGCTTCAGACCTCGCAGGGCCCAAGTTTGCAGCGTGTGTGCCATCACGCTTCTCCTTGAGCATGCTTTTTTCCGGCCTCAGCTCACCCTTTCTGGGAGGTCGCTATGGGTGTCCCCCATCTCAACAACCACCCAATGCTTCCCAAAGGAGAGAGTGGATTCATTCTCTCATCGCATCGGTGAATAAATATTTATTGACAGTTTAGGTGTGTGTGAGATGCACACCGGGAGCACTTGCAGATCCTACTTCAGCCCTTCAGACAGCAGTCTCCTGGGTATTGCAGAGGAAACTCAAGCCACATTCGTTTTTTGAAAACAATTTTCTTTTTAGTCGTATACAGTAAAACGTTTCAAACACCCAAAAAAAGTTGAAAAAAAAATGATAAAACTAAATGCTGTTTACCTCCCATTTGGTAAGATAGTTATTAATATTTGCTTTATTTACTTTGTGTCTAGAATATAGGTATATATATATATATGTTTCAGCCATTTTTCACTGACAGATCTAATAAGATTTTGCACCTAGATTTTTCAATATGCATCACTTAAAAATTAGACACTTGTCTATTTAATTAAAATATTATTCTCTCACCTAAAGAAATTGCCAATAATTTCTTAATTAGTCCATATTCAAATTGTTTCAGTTGTTCCCATGAAAATGTCTTTCAATGATCAAAAAAATTATCTTTATGCATGACATTGGGTTTGTGTATCTCTTCATAGTTTTTTTTTTAAACTAAAGCAATTCTTCTGCCCTTTTTTTTTTTTTTTTTTTTTGAAATGATGGTGACTTTAAAGAGATCAACCTAGTCACCTTACAGAATATTCCCTTTTGTAGAATTGTTGAGTTGTTTCTTGGTGGGATTCTTTTCATTGGTCCTGTACTTTTTTTGCTAACATTAAAAATTATATCCAAAGATATGTTCAGCTTCAGCTTAAATTTTTTTTGACTAGAGGACTGTATAGATGGTGCTGAGTTCTTTATTCCACTGGGATGTTAACTTAGGCAATATTGGTGATGCTAATGTTAATCAGTTGGAAAGTGTTCTGTGACCCCCACACGCCCTGAAACCTTTCCCCCTTTTCAGTTAGCAGATAGTCTTTGTGTTGATACTTTGACATTGGGCAAATACCGCTTTCCCCAACAGCCTTTGGCCTGATAGTTTTTACTCACATTGATGATCCTTGGGCTAATCTGTAGGTTGCAATCTGATGATTTTTTTGAAAAAAAAAAATCTATATATTTGTAGCAGTCATTCTTCTATAATGATGTGCTTTCTTTTATTCTTCATTGTAACGCTGTCAATTTGAGTGCTCCATACGTATACTAATACAGTGTCAGTAGTCCTTATTTTTGATATGTTCCCTTCTTTGGAGAATGCCGGAAGCATTAAAGCATTCTTCAAATCACATCAGGGATATTGATAAAAATGTCTGTGGTTCAAGATGAGTGTCAAAAAAGCTTTAACTTTGGGTAGAAGAAGGTAATTGTAGATAACTCAACTCCAGTATTCTTCTGCTGAAATTTGGAATCCTGTGATAATCTCTGTGCCTCTACCTTGTTTTGTTGATCTTGCAGTAAGTCCTGGAGTTCCTTGACAGTCTCCTGTTGCTCCTCTGTATTCTGGTCATTGCTGTTAGGCATCACACAAGGTTGACCATCAGGACTAATGTTGGAGGGTTGCTGGTGCTCTCTCCAAAGCTACCCTATCAAGGATCCCTTAGATAGGGCAGTAATCCCTGTGCCAGTCCTTTCACATCCAAACAAGTGGTTAGGGGCGCAGGCCAAAGGATACCTGGGGAACTAATAGTAGATACCCGTATAAGTCGCCAAGGTGCTTATTAATTATTCTCAGTTAAAAACTTTAAAAAATGGTGCTCGGAGAAGTAAAAGCAAGCAGGCCCCAGGTCACATTCCCAAGTCATTTTCAGAGTCAGGCATTGAACTCCAAATGCTAGTTTCAAAGTCAGTGCTTTTCCAGTTTGGGTTCCCTGCTGCCCAAAGCCATGATGAGGTTTCTTGGCTTGAAGGTCTGTGTGAGATCCCATCTAGAAATCCACTTTCAGCAGGTTCCAGGCCAGGGCCTGACAGGGTCCCTAGAATAAAACGGCTTTGCTCAGGTTTGACTGGAATTCTGAACACATTCTCCGGCAAGGGAAGGTCAGAGGCAGGTAGGTCACACTGCTCCTGACTGCCCAGCTTAAATTTTAAAAAAATAAAAAATGAAAAAAAGGTTGCACGGATAATCTGTTCAGTAACATTCTCAGAATTAGCATGTGCAATTTCCTTAAAACCAATGAGGATTTCCTGTGAAAAGGCTGGGGTGGAATATGCCAATTCACATTTCAGCAACAGCACGAACACTTTCTTTAAAATGTATAGATTGTAGTTTGGCCTTGATTTTTGTGCAATGCAGACAAAATCTGATTTGCTGTTACGCAAATTTGGATGCATCATAGATCAAATGATTGTTCCAAAAACACAGGAACTACGTGTAGTGATATTCTGCAACAATACCTTTAGCAGAGTCTTAAATGTGACCCAATAATTTTTTGATGGTGGCATTTAACCCACTTGTGAAATATATGAAGTGACAGAATATGTGTTAGAAGCAGAGGCAAGTTTTATACAACGGTTCAAGACAGCTAGTGTATAGGAAAAAAAAAAAAAAACCCTAGAAATTGCTTTGAAATGATTTAGGAAACACCAAAGAAAAGGACTTTTGATATCCAAGTTGAAATTTCACCAAGGTTTTGGGATTAACATATTTTTTTTCTTGAGAAAAGCGTTGAAGATTTTTAATAACGACTAGAATTAGGTCTATAATTCTTCATCTTTATAATTCTGATATGTAAAGAGAAAAGGGAAACTCAGTAAAAAAATAACCGATGCAATACTGAGGTGTAGCAAATAAAATTTTGTGTGGAAAGACACTCAGGTATTAGGTAGAAGTCGGCATAGCCCTGTAGCTTCACTCTCTAAGCAGTGTTCTCAGTGTCAGGATAACTTTTCAGTATGAATTGGCAGACATAGTTTTCCTTTGTCTTGATAGCATTCCGTTATTGATGCCTGAAACTCTTAACTGAAACCCAGAATTAAAATATTTGGAAAATACAATAAAACCTCATCATATGAAGTAAAAGGCTTTTATCAAAGGATTTTTTTAAAGAAAGAAATACTTTAGAAAGGAATAGATTTATTGAGTCTGCTGCTGTGCCTGATTGTGGTAGCCTGCTTCGAGTTGAAGCAGCCCGCTTCTCCGGCAGCTGTGTGTGTGTGCGCTCTGGGTGTCTGTGGATTGTCTACTTGTATTTTCATTTACAGATAAACCAAACTGTGCTTCCTAAAAGGTGGGGGGCACGGTGTGTTAGTGATTATTAACAGAAGTAGTTTCATGGGAAGGGAAAAAGCAAACCCTGCAAGAAGATTTAGTCGCACGTACTTCGGCATTTCTACTTCTTCTGCTTAATGAGGAAAAAGTTGCATTTTGGATTTGGCGGCATAGTGAGGGTAGCTCAGTACTGCACAGTTTTCGCTGAGTAGACTGTGGTATCACTGTCAGGTTTCTGCGGTACGGAACGAAACCACGCATCCCTCATCTCTGTTTCCTTCTCTTTTCAAAAGACATCTTTTGGTGAAGGATTTCTGTGCCTTTTTATTTTAATCAAATATTTATTTTCAACCCATAAAAATTTGGTTTATTTAAAAAATTTAACAGACACAAGAAGATTGGTCATGTATATATGGTATGATGGGATGTTTCAGTCCTTTATATATCCATTGTGTAATTTTCATTTAGGGTCAATATGTTTATCTTTAAACATTTGACATTTCTTTAGTGAAAATGTCCCAAATCCTATCTTCTCATTTTTTTTAAAGATAAATGTATAGTACATTATCAAAGTCATGTTTGTGTGCATTTGGGACAACAGTGGTTCAGTGATAAGAAACGATTAAGGAGGAGCATCATTGAGGTTTTCAAGCAGGAACCATCCCCTGGAGTTTGCATGTGAGGGTCTCTGCATGTTGGGGTTTGACCGTGCATGCACACAGACTGATCCCAACTCATTTTTTTTTTTTTTTTTTTTTTACTTTTTTTTTTTTTTAACTTTTATTTAATGAATATAAATTTCCAGTGTACAGCTTATGGATTACAATGGCTTCCCCCCCCATAACTTCCCTCCCACCCGCAACCCTCCCCTCTCCCGCTCCCTCTCCCCTTCCATTTGCATCAAGATTCATTTTCAATTCTCTTTATATACAGAAGATCAATTTAGTATAAAGATTTCAACAGTTTGCACCCACATAGAAACACAAAGTGAAACATACTGTTTGAGTACTAGTTATATCATTAAATCACAATGTACAGCACATTAAGGACAGAGATCCCACATGAGAAGCAACTGCACAGTGGCTCCTGTTGTTAACCCAACAAATTGACACTCTAGTTTATGGCGCCAGTAACCATCCTAGGCTGTCGTCATGAGTTGCCAAGGCTATGGAAGCCTTCCAAGTTTGCCGACTCTGATCATATTTAGACAAGGTCATAAAAGACAGAGTGAGGATAGTAACCAATGATCCGAAGAGTGGCATTTACCAGGTTTGAACAATTATACAGCATTAAGTGGGGAAGAGGACCATCAGTACACACAGGTTGGGAGTAGAGCCATTGGTGGTAGAGTAGAGGTTATGATTACAAAGGAATGAGGCCCAAGTGCACTAGACAGGGCCTAGAACAAAGGACAGAGTCATTATTAGAGGAGCTAAGAAAGGTGCTGTCTAAGCTACAATTAAGTTTTCTGATTGAGAGGCAAATAGAACCTGATAGAAGGGGCTTGATAATAATCTGGTGGGCTTTAGGCCTTGTAAGTTAAGAGGCCCAGACCTATCTATCTCTTCACATGGGGTATATCCTAAAGGAGGTGTGAACCTCCTAGGGGAAGGCACTCTGTTGACTTTCATTACTTGGCTGGCCTGGGAGGAGAGCTGGCCAGGTAAAGGCAGGGGGCATCTCTAACAAGAAATTTACAGTTCTGCCTGCAATGTTGCTGACCCTACTTGACCATCCCCTCAGCTGCAGTGGTCACTTTGGAAGTTGGGCTGAGTGAAGGGCTTTTCAGCTTAGAGCCAATAAGATCTGTGGCTCTGACCTGGGCATCCTTCGACTCCAGGGCAGGTCCATTTCCAGTGATCCAACTCTTGGGAGAGCTGCCAGGGCTCTTCACAAGCTGACTTCTGCTGAAGCCCAGGCTTACCACATTGAAAGCCACTGCAGTGGACTGGCCTGTTGGGTCTCCTTGAGGGCAGATCACTGTACAGATCAGCCATTAATAGGCCTGCCACCCATTGCTTCTGATGCCGAGCTTTCTTTTCCTCCTGGTTTGTGTTAAAGCAGACCAGAGGATGCAAGTCAAGGGAGTGCCCGTTTCCCATCTCTAATCTTCGATGGCCTGAACTACAAGTCTATAGTCACAGGCATGTTCTGTAGTAGTTTTTCTAAGGTAGACAATGCCCATGAGGAAAATTATATTCTCACTTTAAAACTTTCTTTCCCTTTGGTCTGAAAGGGAGGTTTTTTCTACTTACTGTATACTTTGCTGATGGCGAAGTGAATCTAGCTATGAGATTATTATTTGAGTTCTTATTTTGGCTATGCTATTGCAGAAAAATGTTAGCCATCTCTTTTATAAGGTCTAAAGATTAAATTGTGCATCCTACAGATTCCTTCATAATAGAATTAGTTTCCTACCTTGAAGAGAATAGAGAAATGAAAGAACAAGTTGGGCTTAGAATAGAGAAATGAGGGAGCAAGTCCTAGATCGCTTGCTGACAATAGCAATATCACATGAATACTTAGCAAACCGTTTCAACCATTAGATAACAACTTAAGAAAACATTTACCAGAAGGTCCATTGCCTTCTATAAATTTTAAGAATCATGTATTTGAAAATACCTCTTAAATATCTAACATGGTGTAGTTTGTTTAGCCAGTAAACTTAAGCACAACCATCTAAAATGTTTTTAGTTTCTTTCTACCAACAAGTCTAAAACATATGATACACAGATTCAGGTCCCACAAATTAAAATGTATCTTTGATTGATTTTAGCAGCTTAAATTTATGGACCATCTTATCTATAAGCCATTTAAAATAAAACTCTTAATAAAGTTTCCCCATGTGGACATACAATATGTACACACATATAATATAGCATAATAGACCAATATAGCAATTTTAATAATAGCTTTTAAAATCTTTAACTCTTTTTGTAGATTGCCAATTGATTTGAATTGCTTTTTCTTTTTAGTAACCTCAGTTAACCATACTTTTTCTCAGTTGGTACTGTTAATACATTATTGGCTTCATCTGTTTACAGAGCCATCCCAAAGTACTGAATACAATAAAAGTGGCTGGAAAAAGTCCATAGGAACCTATAGGAGGACAGCTAAACACAGAACCAACAACGCTTTAGTTTTATGAGCAGCAGATCATATATAACTGTGGATGACAAAAGACTTTAAGTCGCTATGTTTAAAATTATAAACTCATCAACCATCAAGAGGCACTTGCTTACTTCACAGTATTTTGAAAGCACCTGTAGGGTTTTACAAGTATTTAACCCTTTAGGCCTCTGGGGCTTTCTCATTAAGATAACTCTCATGTGTAGTAACACAAGATCATTAGACTTTTTAATTCTCAAACATTCGTATTAATAGCATTTTCCATTATAGAAACTTAAAGTCTGGTACCACATCACATCTTGACAGTACTTCTAGTATACTCCAAATAGACTGATTAGTTGGTGTCTCTATAAGATGAGAGAAATAGGTCCTTCGATTTTTTCAGTTGGGCCCAAACTGGAAAAACCAAAGTCCAGGATTTACTGGAAATTTTAGAGACCAGATTGTTTGAAACTTTGATTTTTTGAATGCCTGTCAAGAATGCCAAGAAGGCTCAAAATCCAAAATATCTGGTTGAAATAAGATTTCTTAAAATCATGACATAACATAGACCAAATTTGATCATTGTTACAAGGTGATTATTCAAATCTTTGAAAAAAGCACATATTTAAATAACCCATAGCTCTTAATAAAAATTCAGCTGTTTTTGAACAATTAGAATTTAACAGACATCAAGAGAACATAATAGATTACTTTAACACATTGCTTTAACAGAGCATCAGAGTTTAATTCTATGTCAAAGAGAAATTGAGCTTCCTGTGATCTTTTGCTGTGAGGTTTCCTTCCTTTACCTTCTTTCATATTGGTGACCATGTTTCTGTGTTTCTGTGTGTAACACATCTTTAAGCATCTTTTGCAGGGCAGGATGAGTGGCAACAAATTCTTTCAGTTTCTGTTTGCTATGAAAAGTCTTAATTTCACCTTCATTCACAAATGAGAGCTTTGCAGGATATAGTATTCTGGGCTGGCAGTTTTTCTCTCTTAGTACCCGGGCTATGTCTCGCCATTCCCTTCTAGCTTGTAGGGTTTCTGATGAGAAGTCTGCTGTGAGTCTAATTGGAGATCCTCTAAGAGTGATCTGACGTTTCTCTCTTGCACCTTTTAGGATCTTTTCTTTATGTTTCACTGTGGTGAGTTTGATTACAACATGTCGTGGTGAGGATCTCTTTTGGTCATGTTTATTAGGGGTTCTATAAGCTTCCTGTACTAAGATGTCTCTGTCCTTCTCCAAACCTGGGAAATTTTCTGCTAGTATCTCACTGAAAATGCCTTCTAATCCTTTCTCCCTCTCCATGCCTTCAGGAACTCCTAGAACCCGAATGTTGGGTTTTTTAATAGTATCCTGTAGATTCCCGACAATATTTTTTAGATTTCTAATTTCTTCTTCTTTTCTTTGGTTTGCCTGTTTCCTTTCCTGTTCTCTGTCTTCTAAGTCTGATATTCTCTCTTCTGCTTCGCCCATTCTGTTTTTAAGGCTCTCTAATGTGTTTGTCATTTGATCTATTGAACTCTTCATTTCATTATGATTTCTAGTCACTATCAGAGTTTCTTGTTCCACTAGTTGTTTCATTTCATTTTGATTCCTCCTTAATATTTCACTTTCACGAGAGAGATTTTCTATCTTGTCCATGAAGGATTTCTGTAGTTCAAGAATTTGTTTTTGAGAACTTCTTAATGTTCTTATCAATTTTTTGAGATCTGCTTCTTGCATTTCTTCGATCTCATCATCTTCATAATCTTGAATTGGGGTGTCTTTTTCATTTGGGGGCGTCATAGTTTCTTCCTTGTTCTTGTTAGCTTGGTTTTTGCGTTTGTTGTTTGGCATGTTGGAGATATTTGGTTTCTTCACTGTGGTGTTTTTTCTTGTTACACTATGGCTCTATATTAAGTGGACTGTCTGCTTTCAGTGGAGCCTTAGAGGCTTGAGATGAGTGTGGACTGAGAGCTGTGTTTGGTTCCTCAGGGTTGAGGGTGTGTCAAGGATGACACTCCCAGGTTAGGTGTGGTAAATCTCTCTTTTTTTGATTTAAAAGGGAAGTAATTCCGCACAGCTGAACGTAATTGGAGGTAGTTAGCAGGCAAATGATATACCCACAGGAGCCAGAGATCGGAAGCTCTTTCCCAAGGACCACACAGGGAATCTCTGCTGCCTTCAGTGTGGGCTCCAATTCTCCTGCAGTCTCCCACTGGGTTGCCAAGTTAGATGCTAATCTCCTGTTATTTCACCCCTCCCCCCAGAGTCAGGTTTTTCTGCTAGGCTCAGGGCTGGTGCAGACCTGAGGTCGCCCTGCTTATGACGTATGTCCAAAATGGCGCCTGCTCTGTCTTGCTCGCCTGTGAGAGGTGAGCGGAGAGAGAGAAACTTGTGTCCGTCTCAGTCACTTTTTTTATTTTTTTTCTCTCTCTTCTAGTTAGCCTGGTGAACTTTTCCCCACGGAGTTTCAAGCCTCGTTCCCTCTAGCCTCCTCTTTCCGCTTGCCCGCTGGTGTCTCGGGCTATGGAGGTTCGGCTCACCTCGCGTTCCAGCGCTGGTGCGTTGAGTCTGCCGCTGGTGTCCCGAACTTGGGCTCCCACGCTCTCCACGCAGGTCCACTGTGAATCACTAGTTCCGGAAGAGTTTCCTCTGCTGTTTCATCCCCTACTCTTCCTTGACGCTGCAGTATCTCCACTTATATTAAACTTTCTCTCCCCCCGGACTAAGTGTGCTTCCTGCCTATTCCGCCATCTTGCCGCCTCTCGTTGATCCCAACTCATTTGTACGGGGAACAGCAGGGCACTGAATCTTCTGTTTTATTGGTATTGTATACAGTAAGTTATTAAATTTCATCTCTGTTATACACCTGCAGTAAAATAACAAAACATTGCTGCACTTAAAGAACATGTGTGTGTGGTACAATGCCCTCCCCCATTATTGCAACACCCCCCCAACAGCTGCTTACAGATTTCAAGATCCATTGTATATATTCCCTTGAGCCCACCTCTAATAATCGAGACACATCTGCCATTGCAGTGTTATAGGCATATGTAGTTTTATTGAAAACTATACCTGTAAAAAAATTAAATAACTCCTACCTCAATTAAATTGGCAAGCTACCTTTTGCAAGGATCACATTGCAGACCTCGGGAGACCCAGTGAGTTCATTTTATTCTTATATTACAAATCACTAAATATGTTATTTTTATTTAGCCAGGTAGCTAGCTTTTTTTATCTTTTAATGGTAAGTTACTTTCATCTCTTTTCACTTTTATTTTCCTTTTCCTATCAACTTTACAAATAAAAAAATAGTGTAAGCTGTGCACGTTGAAAGGCTAATCATAATAAGCATAAGATAAATGCAGTTAAAGAGAAAAGACCCTACTATCAACTTTAACTCTTTAAGTAGTTGTTAAATAAACAAAAGTTACAAACTTAGGACCAAAGCCTTAATTTACGTCCTGCTTTAAGGACTATTTCAAGTTTCTTTGAGATCTATGTGATTATCATGTTGGGAGAATAGGAAATACTATAAAGAGGGAATGAGTTTGCCAGTCATGCAAAACAGGCAGATGAATTCCTGCTGCATTGAACCGTTTACCTTAGCATTTAGTCTGTTTGATGATTGACTCAGTAATGGATGGCTATTAATAGTTCTTGTCTGGGTCCCCTGTTGTGGCACAGTGGGTTAAGCTGTTGCCTGGAATACTGGCATCCCATATGAACGATGGTTCGAGTCCAGGCTGCTCTACTTCCCATCCAGCTCCCTGCTAACGTGCCTGGGAAAGCAGCAGAAGATGACCCAAGTACTTGAGCTCTGGCACCCATATAGGAGACCTGGTTGCAGTTCCTGCTTCCTGGCTTCAGCTTGACCCAGCTCAGGCCATTGCAGTCATTTGGGAAGTGAAAAGACAAGTGGGAGATTGATCTCTCTCTACATATAACTACCTTTCAAGAAAATAAATAAATATTTAAAAAAGTAGTTCTTATCCCAAGAATTAATTCTAAAATACTTAGTGATATAAGCACATTTCTTAGCAGAGCTCCATTATTACTTATCTATTACTTATGCAGGGTTGAGTGTGTGTGTAATTTTTCATGTGAGTTAATCACGCCACATACAGTGGTTTAATTCTAGAAGACTTCGTAAATTTACTTCATATTTTCACTGAAGACAGAAATATCCCAAGACAACCTGCACAATAAGAGAGAAATATATATATTCAGCTGGGGAATAAGAAAGATCCTCAATACATAGTTTCTTAGAATTAAAGACCGTTTTGTGCTATTCAAAAAGACTGTGCATGAATGGACTGAGGGAATGAGGGGAGTTCTCAAAGCCAGTATACACCCAGAAAATAGATCCTCTGATAAACACCAATAAGTAGATGATTTTAGAGGATGAAGCCACAGATACGTATGAGTTGATGACTGCCTTAGAGAGGCTAGAAAAATCAAGTATCGTTAATGAGTCAGGATTAAAGATAGCTGCGTATTTAAGTAATGAATTTTCTTTTTTGATGGGACAATTGATTAAAGCCAGTGGACATTTGGTTTCCACTGGGGTTGCCTGAGCCCAGGAGATAATGCTCAGTCTGGATTCTCCTAGGGTCTTTTCTGTTGCACTCTTGATTCAAGGCATGCAAGGTTTCATGGGGTTAAATGGCTTCTGGATGGGGCCATTGCTTGTGACTAGTATCCAAAACCCTGAAGAACCCAAAATTCAGGATCTTAGAAGGCTCACAACTTCACTTTGTGGAAGTTTTCAGATAGAAAAAAATGCATTATAAATTCTATTCAAACTTTTAAAACAAAACTCATTCACAAATTGGGGAATACATCTTCACTGAGATCATTTATTCCTTTGAAGTCCCATAAACTGAACTTTTCTTCCCTCGGATGGGAGTCATGCCACGGAAATATCTATTTCCGAAATCTGAAGTCTGGCATGCTGAGCTCTGCAACTCAGAACTGCCGTGTGTAGAGAGAGTGGATAGCACATCAGTGGTGGTAAGAGATGTACTATGGGCAGTGACGTGTTGGCAAAGACCCTTGTCAGCAACTGCCACTGCCATGCGCTCACCGCCCAAGGAGTCTGTCAGGGGCTAGTGTTGTGGTCTAGTGGGTTAAGCCACTGTCTGCAGTGCCAGCATCTCATACGGATACCAGTTTGGGTCTCAGCTGCTCCACTTCCAATCTAGACTCCTGCTAATGGGCCTGGGAAAGTAGCATAGGATGGCCAAAGTGCTTGGGCTCCTCCACCCATGTGGGTGACCTTGGTGAAGCTTCTGGCTCCTGACTTTGGCCTGGCCCAGCTCTAGCTGGTGCAACCATTTGGGAAGCAAACCAGCAGATGGAAGATTTCTCTCTGTCTCCCCCCACCTTTTCCTCTCTCTCTCTCTCTCTCTCTTCCTCTCTCTCTCTCTCTCTCTCTCTCTCTCTCTCTCCTAGTTTACTCCCCAGTTGGCTGCAATGACCGGAGCTGCATCAATCCAAAGCCAGGAGCTTCCTCCAGGTCTCCCAAGTGGGTGCAGGAACCCAAGGACTTGGGCCATCTTCTACTGCTTCCCCAGGCTATAGCAGAGTGCTGGATCAGAAGTAGAGCAGCCGGGTCTTAAATCAGAACCCATATGGGATGCTGGCACTGCAGGCGGCGGCTTAAACTGCTACACCACAGCACTGGCCCCAAGACTGCTATAGTTTCATCTAATACATCTTTCTTCATTACCTGCTGCAGATGATCTTGTCTTTGTTTTAGACAGTTACAGGTATGGGTCTAGGAATAAAATGCAGATACCTGAAGTCACCTCTGTAGAAACTCAACAAGCATTCAGAACCTTGTAGAACATTAAAAATAATCTATTCTGCCAGACGTTCATTTTGATTGTTCAGTAAATATTTATTATGAACTAGTACTCTATGCCCCACCAAAGATCTTGGTAGTACTGTCTAGTAGAAAACTTGAGCTGATAGTCTAATAAACTAATTTGAGGGTCAGATACTCAAGTTTTTTGAACTCATAATCTGACCTTCTACTGGGACCTATTTCATTTTTTTTTTTTTAAATGGCAGAGGGAGGGAGGGAGAGAGAAAGAGAAAGAGAGAGAGATCTTCTATCTCCTGGTTCATTCCCCAAATGCCAGCATCAGCCAGGGCTGGGCCATGCCCAAAGGCTGTAGCCTCAAACTCCGTCTTCTTTCCCATGTGAGTGGCAGGAACCCATATACTTGAACTTTAGCCATCACCAGCTGCCTTCCCAGGCACATGGGTAGGAAGCAGGATTGGAAGTGGAGTAGCCAGGACTCAACCAGCACTCCAGTGTGGGACACATGCATCCCAAGTAGTGATTTAATCCTCTGCACCATAAAGCCTGCTTGGTACTCAGACTATTTTTCAAGAGGTAGTGTAGAACTTGGTAGTCCACCAAGCATATGTGAGTAGAGGAAAGCAAATAATTCACCTAGGGTATTGTGCTTTTGAGCGTAAATACCATTGATTGCATTTCCTTGTCTGGAGTAGTACTTATTTCTATGTCCCTTGGTGTGGTTACTGGCCTCCAGCCACAGTCTCAGACTGCTTGGTTTTTCTTACCTCCATAAGCTCTTACTTACTTTCTCGATCGCATCAGTTCTGCTTCCAAGATACCAATAAACCTGCTGGCCCTCCCCACCCCAGTCCCCACTGTTGCTGATCTCCTGCTCCACTTGTGACCACCCCCCCTCCCCCATGTACATCTTTCCCACAGTTACCAGAGTGATAGTTCTACTGCATAGAACCCCTCTGGGCCTCAGGGTCCTGTCCTTAGCATGGTGCATGGGCTCTTACTGGCCTGGCCCTTCCCTCCCTTCAGCCTTGTCCTTCATAGTCACCACTCACATCTCATTTTCCAGCCACATGAGTTGCCTGTAGTTCTCTCTGAGATTTTCCATAGTTTTCTGTCCTTAAAAAAAGCCCCTCCATTCCTGTAATATCTTTTGCCTGCCTCAGCTTGCACAGTTTGACTAGGAAACTCACTTCTTTATTTAAGACTGAGGTCGTGCACTGTCTCCTTCTGGTACTCTCAGTGTTCTAACCAGGCCAGAGTAAGAGCTGAGTCTTCTGAGCTCTGGTAGCAGGGAGCACTTCTCTTTGTTACCAGTAACCACACTCTGTATAGGCAGAAACGGACAAGACCTTTGCCTCTGTTACTGTTTGCCCAAAGATCAGTGGATGGATGAGAGAATGAAGAAATGGGCCAACAGTGGTAACACATTATTAGAGCAGATGACATATCTGAGTACTTTCATGCAGATTTCTTGACTGGGTCATGCCAAAGAGATCAGAACTAGTTAAAATTTTAAATTACTACTATTTTTTCATATATTTGAAGACACACACACACACACATACATAGATTCGGGGGGCAGGAAGAGAGAGAGATGTATCACTCATCCATTTGTATACTCTTCAGTTGCCCACAGTGGCTGGGGCTGAAGCCAGGAACTCAATCTAGTTGTGTATCTCTTGAGCCCAAAAAATTGCTTCTCAGAGTCTGCTTTAGAAGGAAGCTGGAGTCAGGAGCTGCAGCTAGGATTTAAACCCAGGCGCTCAGATGTGGGACATGGACATCTTAACTGCGAGGCCAAATATTCACTCTGGGGATTATTTTTTGTTCCATTATGTTGATACAGAAACTGAGATGAGACTTTTCTTACCATTAATAATTAGTGGCCAAGATGGGACTAGGAGACAAAGTCCACTGGCTCCAGAATTGTCATTTTCTTTGCCACTTCTTTATCCGTGGTTAGTCAGCGTAGCTTTTTGTCCTAAGTGGAAGCTCACAGAATCTTCTAGACAGCTCCAGGTTTCTCCTTGGTAATTTAGTTTTTATCCATAGAAGAAGTTACCATAATGGAGCCTCTTTCTGTCACTAAGAGATTCCCTTCCTGAAGAGGGTGTGAAAAACCCAGCAACCTGTATGTTCAGAGCAGAGAGAGAGAGAGAGTGAAAGAGAGGTGGTATTTTGAATGTTTCCCATAAGTGAGGGTAGATTTCAGTGGTGTGGTGCCTGTTTTCTGTGTTGTCTGTTGTATGGCAGTGGTAGTAACTCTACTCCCTGATAGTGGTGTAAAGGACTGTGGTCCTCCTGAAAATCCAAAGACCTTGAAGCTCAGGGAAGAAGTCCAGCAACCACTGTGTCTTGGTGTTGGCCAGTTTTCACCCACCTTCACTCCCCTGGCTTATCTTGTATGGCAGAGAATTGAGTAGGAGCAGGGAGGAAACAACTAGTTGAGTATGTCATGATTTGCTTCTCGTTTCCTGCACATGAATTGCTTTCTTGCAATCTTGAAGTAGGACATTTAAAAAAAAAAAAGAATACTTTTATGAGCTTAGCTTTTGTTTATTTGTGGAATTTTTTTTCTTTTTTTTTTAACTTTTATTTAATGAATATAAATTTCCAGTGTGCAGCTTATGGATTACAATGGCTTCCCCCTCCCATAACTTCCCTCCCACCCACAACCCTCCCCTCTCCCGCTCCCTCTCCCCTTTCATTTGCATCAAGATTCATTTTCAATTCTCTTTATATACAGAAGATCAATTTAGTATAAAGATTTCAACAGTTTGCACCCACATAGAAACACAAAGTGAAACATACTGTTTGAGTACTAGTTATAGCCTTAAATCAAAATGTATAGCACATTAAGGACAGAGATCCCACATGAGGAGCAAGTACACAGTGGCTCCTGTTGTTGACCCAACAAATTGACACTCTAGTTTATGGCGCCAGTAACCATCCTAGGCTGTCATCATGAGTTGCCAAGGCTATGGAAGCCTTCCAAGTTTGCCGACTCTGATCATATTTAGACAAGGTCATAAAAGACAGAGTGAGGATAGTAACCAATGATCCTAAGAGTGGCATTAACCAGGTCTGAACAATTATACAGCATTAAGTGGGGAAGAGGACCATCAGTACACACAGGTTGGGAGTAGAGCCATTGGTGGTAGAGTAGAGGTTATGATTACAAAGGAATGAGGCCCAAGTACGCTTTTTAAGATAGAGTATTAAGAGTCAGAAAGGAGCTGAACATCATCCATTGTCCAATGCCAGTTTGTAGCAAATGGAAAACGGGTGCAGAGATGTTAGATTTGTTGAGCATCACACAGTAGACCTCACTCCTTGCACCCAAGTGGTAATTAAAATTCCAATTACATGTGACAGCGAAGTTCTTCCTGATGTCTCTGCACCCTATTTCTTCTGATGAACAAAGAGCCACCTAGACTATGAAGCAGTAGCCAGCAACAGCCAGAAAGAACACATACTGAAGAAATTTCTAGACGAGTGTCCCTTTGTTCCGCCCCCACTGAATCGCACTGTCATAGAGCCAGAGGGTGTCGTTTGCTTGTAAATACTGAGTTTTTGAAATGTCACTGTAACACTGGAAAAATGTTGTCTCAGAAGGTTGCCAAAGTGACAGAATCCCGACATTGTAAATACCAGCCAACACAAGTGCTCATAAATGACAGGAATAAAATATACTTGACTAAATCCATAATAACCACTGATAACACTGTTTACCCTCAGTGACCAAGAGCTGTGAACTTGGATAAAAAGCACATGTGTGCAGATATCATTAATGTGCCTGAGCCTCTAGCCATTCCAGAATATTTTGATGGAAAAGCTCCCTAAATATGTAAAAGCTTTACAATAACTAAGGAGCAAGAGTGCAAGATAGGGTATCAGTCGACCCTAATGGAACTGGAGAGAGCCTTGACTCTCTTCAGCCTCCCTGAGGACTGATAAAGCTTCCGTTGTTCTGGATAGAACCAAACTGTGAGCCAGGCTGAGCAGGGTGGTCAATACCCTCTTTTTAATACATGTCACTCCTCGGAGGTCTATTTGCCACAAGCAGGAGCCCGCACATATACAGTGTACTGTAAAAGAAAAATATGCAGTGTGTTTGGAGATTAAAACAGTCTGAGCCATAAACGGCAGGATCCAGTGAGAACCTGAACTTGCCTTTGACCTTCAAGGAATGAGGAGATGGTCAGACCTTCCCCCAGTCCTAAACTTCTATAGTCTGGACCTTTTCTTACTAATGAGTTTCTCCTCTGTGGGACTGATCACTTATCTTTTTCCTGTTCTAGCATAAATATGGTGCTTGGGTATCAGGCTCTCTAAGAGAAAGTTTGTAAGTGCTTCCTTAGCGCCTGTGATAGTTTACTTTGCTGTCATCTCAAGCACCCCTCATTTGCTCATCTCCCCAGAAATGCTCAGGGAACTGTGTATACTCAGGGATGTGGCGTAGGATCCTCCCAGTGTTTCAATTGGTGAAAGAAGGGTGCAGCTGGTGAGAGACGGCAGAGAGGCTTCACACTCCGGGGAGACTGCTCCCATGTCTGCCCCGGTGCTGTGCCTGGAAGGACCTCCTTGGTTTTCATATATATGTACAGTCCTTTTGCTTTTTCCTTAACATGCTTCTCTATTAGTTTTGAAAAATTTTTATTACATAAGTATTGCTTTCTTAACTAAAAACCAAAGACTGAATTCGGTATTAGGGATTAGTTTGACAAAAAATTTGGGCAAAACTGTACAATTACACATTGCAAATTGACCGTTGACCAGGAAATTATGTTGACTTTGCTCCCAGGATTTTTATGTTAAGGAAAGGATCCAGTGGCAGCGGGGTGGGGTTGAGGGGGAAAGCTTTCAGTCAGCAGATACCTGTTTTTTTGTTTTTTTTTCTTTGTTCATATTTTTTTTAAAGATTTATTTTATTTATTTGAAAGGCAGAGTTACAAAGAGAGGTAGAGACAGAGAGAGAGGTCTTCCACCCTCTGGTTCACTCCCCAGATGGCCGCAATGTCCGGAGCTGTGCCGATCCAAATCCAGGAGCCAGGAGCTTCTTCCGGGTCTCCCATGTGGGTGCAGGGACCCAAGGACTTGGGCCATCTTCTACTGCTTTCCCAGGCCATAGCAGAGAGCTGGATTGGAAGAGGGGCAACCTGGACTAGAACCGTCACCCATATGGGATGCCATCGCTTCAGGCCAGGGCTTTAACCCATTGTGCCTGTTTTTTTTTTTTTTTTTTTCTTTTGTTTTAGAGGAAAGGTTTATTGTCAGGTGTGGGAAACCCTACAGGCCAGGGGGTAGGAGGTGGGGGGTGTGGGGAGGAGCGGTGAGAAGGTAAGAGAGAAGAGGAGAGCATAAGAGAGAGAGGTCAAGTTAGAGCATGTGTTCAGGAACAGGTCCTATTAAACCCTTGCCGGGGAGGAGATGCCTGTTTTAGTATGAGCTGCATCATGGTGAGGAGTCTGGGTATCCAAAGCTACGTGGTCTTGTGGATGCTGAAGGCCATGAACAGGGTCCAAATGGATGACATTACAGCTCTAACAGAGGTGAAGCAGAGGAGGGAATGTGAATGTCTCAAATTCTTAGGAGTTCAGAGGACTGGCCTGGCATCCTGGAGGCATGGTTGTTGCGCCCTGCGTGGTGATTCTCTGGATGGGCATCAGCCATGCTTCTCAGAGTATGTGGCAGCTGGATGAGGGGAGCTTGCTGTGCCGGCTGGACTGATCGGGTGTAGGTGTTGGTGTTGGAGGGCCAGTAGCCAGTCTCAGGCTCTGTCCTGGCATCGCTCCTGCTTGTAGGGTTGATTGCAGACAGAGATGGAATGCCTGCTTACATTCCTCTCAAAGAAAGGCAGCTTTGTCTCCCGGGACTGAGGTGGACGGCTGGGCCCGTGTGGATGTTCTGCAACTTTCGCACCCATCAGTGCTGTGGTCCGATTGCCCTTTCTCTCCAGGGCAGTGACACTGTGGGTGCCAGGGCAGTGCTGGATGAGCCTGTGACCGAGGTTGTCTTGAATTCTTACTTTATCAAGGACACTCATTCCCAGTGTTTACTTTTCTCACTCAACAGTTTCAGTCTTCAGTGTTTTTTTTTTTTTAAGGGTTATTTATTTATTTGTGAGACAGAGTTACAGATAGACAGAGGGAGAGACACAGAGAAAGGTCTTCCATCCGCTGCTGGTTCACTCCTCAAATGACGGCAATGGTCAGAACTGAACCAAGTTGAAACCAGGAGCCAGGAGTTCCTTCTGGGTCTCCCACACGGGTGCAGGGGCCCAAGGACGTGGGCCATCTTCTGCTTTCCCAGGCCATAGCAGAGAGCTGCATCAGTAGTGGAGCAGCCGGGACTCAAACCAGCACTCATGTGGGATGCCTGCACTGCAGGCGGCAGCTTTACCCACTTTGCCACAGAGCCAGCCCCTCTTCAGTGGTCTTTTCAAAGCCATGGAGGGGAGGTTACTTTACATGGCAGGCAGATTGGATGCTTGTTGGTAGCTGTAAGAGTGTGCAGGCCATGAATGGCTGTGGAAGGTCCTGGCTAACTCAGCGTTCGGTGTATAGGAGACTGTATTTTGTTGGAACTTATGTAGAACAGGTTAGTGCTGTTTCGACTCTGTGCTGCATGTGGACAGCCACAGATTTGACTTTGTATCTGGCTGCTTCTTCCTCCTGTGCTTTTCTTCCTGGTGCCTCTTCCTCCAATCAGCTGTTCTTTGAGAAAGCAGAAGAGAGAGAGAGAGAAGGTGGTAGTGGGTTGATGCAGAGAGTGAGAGGGAGGTGTGTAGAGGTGTTTTGTTACCACCAGTAAGGAAAATTGTCCAGTTCCTTACTGAATTTAGTGGTTAGTTCAGAGGTGACATCTTTGAGCGTAAGAGTTAACTAATTAAGGAAGTGAGTGTAAGATTTTGGGAATTTCCTTCGCTGCTCTGTGGATCACCTGGGTTTCTTTCTTCAGCTCGGTTTCTAATTCGCTTTGTCCCCACCCACCCTGCGCCTCTAAGTCCGGAGGAAGCCAAGAATCTTAAGGCTTCTCAACAAACAGCTAGCCCCAAAGTGCCCCCTGGTGGCCAGAGGGAGAAAAGACAAGATGGAGGATAGGGAAAAGGTCAAGTTGTCTCTAACAATACCAATTTCTAGTCACTGGTATCCAGTGGGTCTTGTTCCAGGATCAGTGTAGGTCACTTTATTTCATAGCCTCCCCATTCTTGTTTTCCAGTTTCCTTTGGTCTGATTCTTTGTTTCACAGTATACTGAACTGATTCAAGACTCTGAGAGTAATGATAGCATTGAGGTGAGTGACAGCAGAGTAAGCAGGCTTGGTTGAAGACTGCACATCCTTTTGTCTCGGGCTGGTGTGAGAAGGGTTGTGATTTTTTGGGCACACTGATTAGCCATGCACTTGTCACCTCCATTGCTGCTCACTGGCCTACCCAGTGTGAGTGTGCCATGTAATTGACAGCTGTCTGTCATCAGAGAGCCATCTCTCCAGTTTGCGTGCAGCAGAGACATCTGCAGCACTTGCTGCCGCTCTGGCAGGGTGGCCTTGCCTGCCAGCCCACAGACTCAGAAGGAAGTGTGATTGAAGAGCTCGGAAAAGACTGTTAAACCATTGACCATCAAACTCTCTCTCTCTGAGACTGCATGTCTATCCTGGTAAGGGAAGATGTGAGCCAGTATCAGGATGAGTCAGGCCAAAAGGATGTACAATTCCTTGGTAGTGATTGTTCATGGCATTTCAGCTGATCTGAGTGCATGGACTATGATGGGAAGTTCATTTTCAAGGTGGAATCAGTGATGCATGGTAGGATTAGACAGAAGCAGAGCATCCCTGAATCCTGGGACCCCATTGTTGATGTCTTCTTTGAAGGTTGTAAGGGCAGACTAGGCTTGGGATGTGTGCGTTTTTGAATGAGAACTGCTCTTCTTACTTTCCAGCCAGGCCTGACAGTGCCCTTGTTGGAAAGATTCTACAGTCTCCTGAGTCCCCAGCCTCTGTACGTCATAGAGTGTGTAACCAATAAGTAGAAAGGTTGATTTTTTTTTTTTTTTGGACAGGCAGAGTGGACAGTGAGACAGAGATAGAGACAGAGAGAAAGGTCTTCCTTTTGCCGTTGGTTTACCCTCTCAATGGCCGCCGCGGCTGGCACACCGTGCTGATCCGAAGGCAGGAGCCAGGTGCTTCTCCTGGTCTCCCATGGGGTGCAGGGCCCAAGCACTTGGGCCATCCTCATCTGCACTCCCGGGCCATAGCAGAGAGCTGGCCTGGAAGAGGGGCAACCGGGACAGAATCCAGCACCCCGACCGGGACTAGAACCCGGTGTGCCAGCGCCGCTAGGTGGAAGATTTAGCCTGTTGAGCCACGGCGCCCGCCTGATTGTTTTTTTAAGGATACTTCCTATGAACCAGAGAATTCAAGCTGAACTTTTATGATGGGAAAAATAGTTTAAATTACATACAGAGATCAGCTTGAGAATTTGAATATTTAGTTTTTTACCTTGTCGTTATGCCTGCCAATTTATTTGCACATTTACTGGGCTTAGTACAACCTGAAGGTAAGCTAGCTTGGTTTGGATTGGGTCACCTATGCTAATAGGTTGGGACTACTCCTTACATTTGGAAGTGATTTAGTTTAGAAGGAAAATATTTCATTGCATTTATAAAAGATACATTAGAAAGGGACAGTATGTGAGAATCTTGGATACACTGCTTTTTTTTATTTTTATTTTTATTTTTTGACAGGCAGAGTGGACCGTGAGAGAGAGAGACAGAGAGAAAGGTCTTCCTTTTGCCCTTGGTTCACCCTCCAATGGCCGCTGCGGCCGGCGCACCGCGCTGATCTGAAGGCAGGAGCCAGGTGCTTCTCCTGGTCTCCCATGGGGTGCAGGGCCCAAGCACTTGGGCCATCCTCCACTGCACTCTCGGGCCATAGCAGAGAGCTGGCCTGGAAGAGGGGCAACCGGGACAGAATCCGGCGCCCGACTGGGACTAGAACCTGGTGTGCCGCCGCCGCTAGGGCGGAGGATTAGCCTGTTGAGCCGCGGCGCCAGCCAGATACTCTGCTTTTACTCCTTCTCTGCTTTACATACTTTTCCTCATTCACTGTTTGCAGCTTCACAAGCTTTTGTCCTTGAGCATGGCTGAGAACAGATCTGAACAACCTTGAGTAATTTGTTGCAGACTCTCTTTACTCCAATGCTGTATACATGTGGTCTCATTTGGGGGATACTCTTGGAGAAAGATGGCATTGTTCAATTGGTTGGACAAAGTTCAGGCCAGGAGATGGGAGAGATTCCTTTTCCAAATTGTTGCTTACAGGCCAACATGGACAAATCGAGCTGAATGTTTGGAATCAAGCAGCTCCTAGACTGGGAGTGAGATAACCGAGTTCTTGTCTTGACTCCTACCCTATGTAGTCCCATTTCTCCCTCTACAGAATGAAGTCTTGCCTGAGATAGTTTATTCCCTCTAGCCATAGGGATCTAGGCAGAAGGTAATGGGAAAGGAGAACGTACATTGTCAGCCTTTACCCATCTCACAAATATGTGACATTTTTAAAACAGCACATAGAAAACAAACCCTTTGTCCTTAAAGGACAAAAAGCATTTTTCTGTAAAGACAGAAAGCATTTGAGAGGTAAATGTTTAATATCCACTATTTTATCACAGTTTCTGTTTAGTACAGAGGATAATTGATTTCCATTTTTTGCAATGTGTTAAATGAAGATGATCGGGATGGAGAAGGGTGAGTGGGACTCCTGAGTCACCTGTGTGATTCCTCTTGGAAGATGGTTTTTATCCAACGCAGGGGGCAACCAATGTATTAAAGCCTTTTATGATTGATTCAAAGACAGGTTTTTTTTTTTTTTTTAATTTTACCATCTCAGAAATTTATGGTGTGCAATTTAATTGACACCTTTTTTCCTCTTGATAGTAAATAAAAAATGATGTTCTTTACATTCAGTAGCATTGTATATTTGATGAAGTATAATTCTGAGGGGAGAAAACAAGATATTAATTAATTAATGTTAGGCTGAGAGAGGTTAAGTCACTGCAGTGTGACCAAAGCAGTAACTGCCCTTTTCAGTCATTTTGAAAGATTTGAATTGGCTTAGGAAGACAGTGTAGGTGAAAGCTTACCTGTCTAGAACTCTGTACTTAAGGAGAGAAGTGACCTCATATTGAAGAAATAGTCTGAAACTGATTTATCAATTTCCACTCCTGTACTTCAATCACATTTTCTTTATAGAATTGCTTTGTTTAATTGCGTCAAAAATGCCAGATCCCCCTCAAAGGAAGACCAAGGTTCTTGGCCATTTTCCAAGTTTGTAGTATTCTCAACTAGTCCAATTTCCATCAAAGTTGTCAGTAAGTCACTTGAAGTTTACATTTTTCCACATACTTTTGTGGCTTGTTGATACCTTGGAGATTGTCTAACCCACCCAAATGCTTATTTCACAGATGAGTAACCAGAGATACATAGCATCATTTCCCCCAGGTTATTTGGGAACTAGTTAGAAGCTAAGCATACTGGTAATTACTTTTGATGTTCTTGCCACTAACCTCCACACACTGTAATGAAAATAGGGGGGAGGGGAAGTCGGTATCTCTTGTGTTTGCACTTCTGAGGGTTATACTTTTATTTTATATAAGTACACATATTTAGTTCCTTTTGATTTATAGTTCTGAATGCTACGGTTGTCTTCTGCCTACTATACTTTTCAATTCATTGGTGATTTAACAAGAGACAGAAGCCAAGCTTGTCTTACTCAATTTAATATATACCACACTTTATGCTGATGTGACACCATTTGATCATTTTCTAGTGAACTCTGTGGTTGTTGAGAATACCAAAGTAGCAGGCTCAGAAATTGTACTGGAGGCCTGTACTCACTTAGCAAGTGCAGCTAATGTTACGGCCTACTGAGGCCTCGGCCTCTGGTGTTACTTCTCTAAGCCTGGATGTTTTCACCTTTGAAATATGAATCTGGATTTAGCTTTTTATTTAAAACAAATAAGCAAACACAAAAAAGTCTTGAAAATTTTACATTCTCTTTAGTGTGAACACAGTAAGCACATGCTACATGTTAATATCATGCATATTCATTTATTATCAAATACTGTTACAAATAGGACTTTTAAATTGGATAATGGTTTTCTAAGACATTCGAATACCCCATTCTGTGCTTGGAAGATGAGGGGTGAGAAAAGAGTTGAATCTTATTTTTCTTAAAATTATTTATTTAATTAATTAATTTGAAACGCAGAGAGGGAGTCCCCTTCTACTGATTCTCTCCTCCAAATCCTACAGCAGCTGGTTCTGGTCTGGCATAAAACAGCTGCCAGAAATTCAGTCGTGGTCACCTAAGTGGGTAGCAGGAGCTCACCTGTTTGAGCCGTTACCTGCTGCCTTTCTAGGCTGCACATTAGCGGGGATGCAATTGAGAGTGGAGCTGGGACTCAAACCCAGGCACTCCAGTGTAGGATGTTTGCATCCCTAGCATTGTCTTAACTGCTAAGCCAAATTCCTGCATCTGAGAGTTTATTTTTTTAATTTTGTCAATTTTTTTTTTTTTTTTTTGATATGCAGAGTGGACAGTAAGAGAGAGAGAGAGACAGAGAGAAAGGTCTTCCTTTGCCGTTGGTTCACCCCCCAATGGCTGCCGTGGCCGGCGCACTGCAGCTGGTGCACCGTGCTGATCTGAAGCCAGGAGCCAGGTGCTTTCTCCTGGTCTCCCATGCGGGTGCAGGGCCCAAGCACTTGGGCCATCCTCCACTGCCTTCCCGGGCCATAGCAGAGAGCTGGACTGGAAGAGGAGCAACCGGGACAGAATCTGGCGCCCCGACTGGGACTAGAACCTGGTGTGTCGGTGCCGCAGGCAAAGGATTAGCCTATTGAGCCACGGCACCGGCCGCATCTAAGAGTTTAATGTTAGTGGGTTTTTTTGTTTGTTTTTTTGTTTGTTTGTTTGCTTGTTTTTGTTTTTTGTGAATTAACATTTTGTTTCTACACTAATTTAGAGCAAAATGATTGGAAAACAGCCTAGAGGTCAGAAAACAGAATTAATACTCCAATGAATAGCTCCATAATTTTATTTTTCCTATACAAGTTCTTAAATAATTTGGTCTTTAAGACCTGAAATTGGGGCCTACATTGTGGTAGAGCGAGTAAAGCCACCGCCTGCACTGCTGGCATCCCATATGGGTGCCAGTTTGTGTCCTGGCTGCTCCACTTCCAATCCAGCTCTCTGCTATGGCCTGGGAAGCAGTAGAAAAGATGGCCCAAGTCCTTGGGCCCCTGCACCTGCATGGGAGTCCCAGAGGAAGCTCCTGGATTCTGGCTCCAGATCTGCGCAGTTCCGGCCGTTGCAGCCAATTTGGGAATGGACCAGCGGATGGAAGATCTCTCTCTCTGTCTTTCTCTCTCTCTCCCTCCCTCCCTCTCCTTCTCTCTGTATGTTAACTCTGACTTTCAAATAAATAAATCTTTAAAAAAAAAAAACAAAACTAAAATTGGCTTACAAGTTATGATGTGCACAATTCAAGCAAATTGTTTAAATAATCAAGAATTTTGCAAACTGGCTGTTAAACCACCAGTGGCTTGAGATTGACCCCAGTGGGAGTATTTACACCACAGAAAGGGGTCTCCTCATCTCTGCCATGGAGCAGTACAGCGGTGCAAGGAGGAGCTGACATTTGTTATATACGGAACCCATTTCCACTAATATCACTAATTGTTGCAGACTGCATGTTTGTGTCCTCACAAAATTCATACATTGAAACCTTAACCCTCAATAGTGGTATCTGGAGGTGGAACCTTTGGGTAGGTAATTAGGACAGAAGGTAGAGCTCCATGATGAGATTAGGCCCTTGTAAGAGGAAGAGCAGGGCTCGAGCTGTGGTATAGCGGGTAAAGCCACTGACTGCAGCACCTGCATCCCATATGGCTGTTCCACTTCCGATCCAGCTC
This sequence comes from Lepus europaeus, assembly GCF_033115175.1. NCBI lineage: Eukaryota > Metazoa > Chordata > Mammalia > Lagomorpha > Leporidae > Lepus > Lepus europaeus. The sequence goes on along the minus strand of NC_084835.1, from coordinate 103,066,321 downwards.
TCTGCTATGGCCTGGGAAAGCAGTAGAAGATGGCTCAAGTGCTTGGGCCCCTGCCCCCACGTGGGAGACCTGGATGAAGCTCCCGGCTTTGGCCTTGCCCAGTCTCTCCCCCCGCCCCCACCACATAAAGGCGGAGACGCTCTTTATCAAACAGGAGCAGAATCTTCTTTAGATGTTTTGTCTCCTTTTCTGTCTTCCTGCCCCACTCTCCAACCCATATTCCACTCCAGGATGCCCCCTCTAAAAGAAAAGAATGAAGTCCTTCACATTTTCCTGCAGTTATGTTTTGATATAAATAATTGTTACTGGTAAATTTAAGTCTCAATTAGACTAAATGTGTTATTTGAAAGAGGGAAGATCCTCTAATGAATAGAAATGAAGTGTATGAGCAAATCGTACACCACTGAGAGTACAGTATCTCTTGTGAATAGAATGTTGAGATACTTTTAGTGCTGGGGTAGTTTTGTGAGAGATATTTTACCGCTTTGTTCAAGCAACTTTTGTGGCTCTTTTAACTAGCTGCTATGGAAAAAAACAGTTGCCTTGTGTTTTCTCTCTGAGTATTCCTTCCTTGTATTAACCTGTTCTTGTTTATGCACACTAGTGGGCATTTAACAGTCATTTTAAATATTCTTCCAAACGAAAACATTTTTCTAAGCTCGCAATAAATTGTACAGCTTTCTGTGTCGTGTGTAAGGGCAGATGAGGTGTTTGACGTATGTTAGAATCATTTACAATTTGGCCTATTTACCCCAGGTACCACCTGGTCGCTAAGCAAAGCGTGTGTTGGGTAGGGAAGGAGGATGTGACCCTTCTGCCAACCCCCTCGCTCCACCGGTCAGATGTCAGGGCTGGGACTATACCACTATCTCTTTTGTAAAATGGCATTACTATCAGCACTTTCTTAGTGAGTTTTTTTTTTTTAAAGAATTAAGTAATTCAGTGCATGAAAGGCATTTCTAAGAGTATGTTAGATTATGAAGTACATTCAATATGTATTATGTGTTATTATAAAACATAATTATTAGACAATTTATAGCACATCTTCTGTCTTAAGTGGACAAGAGTGAGCAGTGTTATTATTTCTAAGGATGTGGGGGTCAGGTTTTCTAAGTGAACCTTTGTTTTGGTCTAGTGCATAACTTTTGTGACACTGTTTCTCAGTGAGAAGTTATTCTTTCTTAGTATTTTCTTCTAGATTTCCAAAGCTTCATTTGATATTAAAATAAAATAATATATTAAAAGAACACATATGAAAGGCATGTATTAGAAGAGAAAAATACAGTAACAATAATAAGCAGGTTATCTTATTTTTTATCTTATAGAGTCAAAGGAAAGTATAAAGTAACTTTTCTAGAGCTACAGAATGACTAATAATTACCAGGAATTGGCTTTCTGACACCTAATCATTATATGTCTTATTCCACAGAATCATACCAGCTTCTGCACAGTATGGCACTGCCTTTGATTGCTTTCTTTCTTTCTTTCTTTTTTTTTTTATTGACAGGTCGAGTTATAGACAGAGAGAAAGGTCTTCCTTCCATTGGTTCAAACCTCCCCCCCCAAAAAAAATTGGCCCCTACGGCCAGTGCTGCGCCAGTCCAAAGCCAGGAGCCAGGTGCTTCCTCCTGGTCTCCCATGTGGGTGCAGGGCCCAAGCACTTGGGCCATCCTCCACTGCCTTCCAGGGCCACAATAGAGAGACGGACTGAAAGAAGAGCAACCAGGACAGAATCCAGCACCCCAGCTGGGACTAGAACCCCGGGGTGCCGGCGCTGCAGGTGGAGGATTAGCCAAGTGAGCCAGGGCGCCGGCCAGAAAGAAGCTTTCTTAAAAAAGGATGCTAGATGTGGAGCACAGACGGTTGGGTCTCATGAACCAACCACTGATAACATGGGGGTAGTGGATAAAGGTTTTCTTAAAAGAGCCAGGTTGACATGAACTAAGACTGCAGGGCTTCACTGGTCTCTGGAAACATTCTGGAGGTAGACACTGGATGTTTCTGTCAGTTAAATGTTCAACACATTTAACATCTCTGTTCCAGAGATGATGTGTTCCCACCGGTGTTTGAATTTGCTTCGTGCTTTTATTGATACTTATAGTAGAAAATGAATCATTTTAATCTCTATCCCAAGAAGAACATACCAGTTAGATAGGAGAAGGCTTAGGAATTACCCTCAAGAGTGGCTGACTTTGTAGTTACACGATTGTAAGGTAAAGGTGGCTTGGTGTGTAAGTGACTGAGATGATAATTATGTGTTCTTAAATTGAAACAGCAGTTGCCATCTCACTAGGTTTTTGCCATCTCTCCTTAACCCAGGCGCTTAATCCTTTGTCTCCCATTGGGCATCTCGTTCTTGGGTCAAGGCCGCCTTGTTAATCAGAGGCTTGGGATGATAGTGGAGATAATAGTGGAGAGTCATTTCTGGCTGCGAAGACGAGGTCTGGAGAGAACTGGTGGGTAGTCGATTATGCTGAAAGTGTGTGGCTCTTCATTTTACAGGTTACTGACACCCTGGATTTAGTGTCCCAGTTATACCTTGAAGTTTGCTCTGCCTTGCTTTCTAAGCCACATTAATGACAGAACAGAAGTAGAAAGTTCCTGTTAGAATTCTATCAAGAAAACTAAACCCATACCCAGACACTTGAAAGAACTGTTTCTGTAGCATCTACAAACAAGACTAGGTTAAATACTGTGATGATAAAACGGAGTCTCTGTTTCAGTTAAATGGCAGGAGTATTTTGAGGGTCTCCAGAGTACTCCCCTGGCCATCAAAGAGGCCACTGCACAAGGTAGCTGGGGTACCTGTGTGGTAAGAAGGGTAGACACTGGGATGCCAGAGTCCAGTCGGAAAATGTGGGATGCCATGTATGCAAGTGAAAAGGAACTGAAACTCTAAAGAGCCTCTGGAAGGCTATAGTTATGAATGAATTGATGGTTGAGAAATGTCACCTGCTCTTTGGATGCTTACTTAGCTTTCAGCAGGAAATAAAGCAAAGTAGCTGGCGCCATGCTGTGAGAAAGGAACTTGAGCTCAGAGTCAGGCCCCGTGATTCTGGTCTGCTCCGAGTTAGCCAGCATGTCCTCCTACTTGCAAGCAGAGCTAGCAGCCCAGTGGTCAGACTTCCTCACAAGCCTCACAAGCGCTGTGATAAAACTAGACAGCATCCTCTTTTTCTTGCTTTCATGTCTGCAACAAGTATTATAAAAAATAATACATGACTACTGTGTTCTTTAAAATTCAGAATTTAAGGACATTGAATCAAATGTAAAAGGGATAGCTGTATTATGTTTATAGATTAATTTGGAGAGAATTGCCTTAGTTATAATGTATAGCTTTCCTAGGCAGGAAAATTTCCATCCCTCCCACACCCATTTTATGAAGTTTTTCTTTTGTGTTTTCAGTAAAGTCTCATATTTTTTATGTTCTTTTAAATTTTATTCTTAAGTATTTTATGTTTTTTTCCTAAATTTTTCTCCATTACAATTTTTAATTGGTTAGCTGATGTATAGGAAAGTTATTTTTTTAAACTTTATGTTGATTTTACAACCCATAAGTTTACTGAAGTTTCTTAATAGCTTCTGGTAGTTTTTTTAGTTGAATATGATTTTCTAAGAAGGAAATCATTGACAGACATTGTGTTATCTCTTAGAGTATCTTTCTATTTATTTTATTTTATTTTATTTTATTTTGTGTTCATATTCTGGCAAGGACCTCCAGTAGATTGCCCAAATACTGGAATATAGGCCAGTTTTGTCTTTTCCTGACTTGAGCAGAGAATCTTCTAATATTTTATCATGTAAGAAGTTTTCTGTAGGCTTATAGCAGATTAAGAAAACTTCTCTTATGGTCCATTCTTAAGATGAATGTACATTTATTCAAACTAAAGATACATTGTCTTATAAAACATTCATTTTCCAACTATGTATGTTGTTGTGTTAAATTTAACAAATTCCTAATCTGTGACTAAGATTTTTATCCAGATGTAGCTTTTAATCATGTTGTTTGTATTTTCTCAACTGATTTTTTTCCTCCACCCAGATTTGTCAGAGATTTTTCCATTTTCTTTATTTTTTAAAGAAGTTTCCTTTAATTTTATTTTAATAATCTAGTCTTTTTTTTTTAATTTCACTTGTCTTTTTTTAAAGATTTTATTTATTTATTTGAGAGGCAGAATTACAGATAGAGAGAGGGAGAGGCTGAGATAAAAGTCTTCCATCTGCTGGTTCACTCCCCAAGTGGCTGCAACAGCTGGAACTGGGCTGATCCAGAGCCAGGTGACAGGAGCCAGGAGCTTCCTCTGGGTCTCCCATGTGGTTGCAGGTCCCAAGCACATAGCAGGCCATAGCAAGGAGCTGGATCTGAAGAGGAGCAGCTGGGACATGAACTGTAGAGGCTTAACCTTTTATACCATAGTACAGGCCCCACACTAATTACCTTTTTTATTTAAATATTTTATTTATTTATATGAGAGGTAGAGTTACAGATAGTGAGAGGAAGAGACAGAGAGAAAGGTCTTCCATCGATTGGTTCATTCCCCAAATGGCCACAATGACCGGAGCTGGGTCAATCCCAAACCAGGAGCCAGGAGCCTCTTCCCTGCCTCCTGCATGGGTGCATGGGCCCAAGTGCTTGGGCCATCTTCTGCTGCATTCCCAGGCCACAGCAGAGAGCTGAATTAGAAGAGGAGCAGCTGGGGCTAGAACTGGTGTCCATATGGGATGCTGGCACCACAGGCGAAGGATTAAACTACTGTACCACAGCGCCACCTCGTAAATTGCCTTTTAAATTGTATATTTTTCAGTATTTTGTATTTCTTTATAGGAATACAATACATTTGTTTATTTAGTTTTTTGTTTATTTAATTTTTGTTTTTATTTTACATATCCTAATATACAATTCAAGGCTGTAATTTTTCATTTGATTACAACTTTGGCTGTATTACATAGATTTTTCTTACGCACAGCTATTATTGTTATTGATTTCTCTTTTTTAAATAGCTTCATGTTTCTCTTTGGACTAAAAGTTATTAAAACACTTTAAAATTTTTGTGTCATAAAACATTTTTTATGATGGTATTGCAGCGATGATTTTGCTTTTAATTTATTTTCTTACACTTTAGGTGGTAAAATAACATGAATATTTCCTACCTTGTGATGAGTATACTGAGGTTTTTCTTTGTGGCGTAATACACTCTGATGTTTTTAAACGCAAAATTCTATATGTAACAAAGGGATGAGTACTTATTTTTTATTTAAATATATTAAATTTTTTTATATATTTTTCAGTCTACTTGATTTAAATTTCTGTGAGAGATTTGTCCTAGTCTTCTATTTTTTTTATTTATTTATTTTTAAACATTTATTTTTAAGATTTATTTACTTATTTGAAAGGTGGAGTTACAGAGAGGGAGAAGCAGAGGCAGAGAGAAGTCTTCCATCTGCTGGTTCACTCCCCAAATGGTCGCATCGGCCAGGCTGGGCCAGGCTGAAGCTAGGATCCTGGAGCTTTATCCTGGTCTCCCACTTGGGTGCAGGGACCTAGGCACATGGGCCATCTTCCACTGCTTCTTCAGGACCTTAGCGGGGAGCTGGATCGGAAGTGGAACAGCCGAGACTGGAACCAATACCCATATGGGATGCAGGCACTGCAGGCAGTGTCTAACCAGCTACGCCAAAGCACAGGCCCCTATTTGTTTATTTAGAGAGCGAAATTGTTCCTGTCCTCTGATTTACTTCCCCAGTGCCTACAACAGCTGTGGTTGGGCTAGGTCAAAGCCAGGAGTTAGGAACTCAATCCCAGTTTCCCACATGAGGGACAGGAACCCAGTTACATTAGTCATCACCTATAGCTTCCAGGGTTTGAGTCTGTAGGAAGTTGGAGTCAGAGATAGAAATTGTATCTAGACGTTCCAGTGTAGGGCGGGGCTTCCCAGCCACTGGGTTAAATGCCCACTTCCTAGGGTGTTTTAAATTACTGTTTCTCCTTATACTCATTCCCTTTACCGCCTATGTTGAGACCAGAGTGTTTCTTTCATTTTTGTTTTAAATGGCGTCAGTCATTACATAGAGTCTACTGGGGTTTTCTTTTCCCATCTTACTATGTTTTTGCTGTTTACTTGGGTTGTCATTGTGCAGTTATATATCCTGAGGGAAATTCTTCAAAAGTGTGGGAGTATAGATTTTTCAGATTCCTTGCATTTTCTAAATTGCCTTTATTCTGCCAGTCTTTTAAATACAACATTGGTTAGATAGAAAATTTGAGTTTTATGCCAGCGCTGTGACTCACTTGGCTAATCCTCCACCTGCGGCACCAGCACCCCAGGTTCTAGTCCCGGTTGGGGTGCCAGTTCTGTCCTGGTTGCTCCTCTTCCAGTCCAGCTCTCTGCTGTGGTCTGGGAGGGCAGCAGAGGATGGCCCAAGTGCTTGGGCCCTGCACCCACATGGGAGACCAGGAGGAAGCACCTGGCTCCTGGCTTTGGATCGGTGCAGCACACCGGCCGTAGAGGCCATTTTGGGAGGGAGGAGTGAACCAACGGAAGGAAGACCTTTCTCTCTGTCTCTCTCTCTCTAACGGTGCCTGTCCAAAATAAAATTGAGTTTTAAAGTCATACACTCCTCTTTTCCATCTCATGTTTTGCCTTGCTGGCCCAGCACCCTCAAGTACAACACTGAATTGATCACCCTGGTTATTGTGTCAGATACCCCTCCAGCCTCATGTGTGTGTTGACCCTGAGACTGGAATATCATGAAGTTAATTGTTTTTCTTGTCATCTTTTTCTGGCTTGCCTAACACACAATCTCTCTCTCCCCATCTCCCTCTCCCTCTCCCTCTCTCTCTCTCTCTCTCATGCGCGCGCGTACACACACACACACACACACACAAATTTATCTGTTTGTCTTTCAAGAACAATTCAAGGGGCCAGTGCTGTGGTGCAGTGGGTTAAAGCCCTGGCCTGCAATCCCAGCATTTCATATGGGCACCTTGTTCTAGTCTCGGCTGCTCCACTTCCAATCCAGCTCTCTGTTATGGCCTGGGAAAGCAGTAGAAGATGGCCCAAGTCCTTGGGTCCCTGCACCCACATGGGAGACTAGGAAGAAGCTCCTGGCTCCTGGCTTCAGATCAGCTCTACTCTGGCCATTGTAGCCAATTGGGGAGTGAACCAGTGGATGGAAAAGCTCTCTTGCTCTCTGGCTCTACCTCCCTCTAACTCTTTCAAATAAATAAAATATTTAACAAAAAAAGAACAATTCAAAATTTCTCATCCAGTAAAGGTACTCTTTTTTGTTTTCCAGTGTTATTTATGAGGTGTGGGATGGGAGGATGTGAAGAGGTGAATTTTTACCTACCATCCCAAGGTAGCCTCTCTACATGGAACTTTTTTTTTTCTTTCTTTCTTTTTTTTTTTTACAGGCAGAGTGGACAGTGAGAGAGAGACAGAGAGAAAGGTCTTCCTTTTGCCGTTGGTTCACCCTCCAATGGCTGCCGCGGTAGGCGCGCTGCTGCCGGCGCACCGCGCTGATCCGAAGGCAGGAGCCAGGTGCTTCTCCTGGTCTCCCATGGGGTGCAGGGCCCAAGGACTTGGGCCATCCTCCACTGCACTCCCTGGCCACAGCAGAGATGGCCTGGAAGAGGGGCAACCGGGACAGGATCGGTGCCCCGACCGGGACTAGAACCCGGTGTGCCGGTGCCGCAAGGCGGAGGATTAGCCTAGTGAGCCCCGGCGCCGGCCGGAACTTTTTATACATTCTAAATGCTTCCAAATGCAGTGCAAAAAGGGATGCCGATATTATTCTTACTTTATAAACTAGAAAACTTGAGAAATTAAACATTTTATTCATGTATTCCTTCATTTGTTTATCCAGTAATTCACTGGCTAAATTTGTATTTATTATCTACCATATATAAATAAATTTTGGTGCCGGGGTCCTGAAACCCTGAATTCTGGGACCTCACAGCTGAGGGAAGAGACAGATGGGAGATAGCAGGCATGCTTGTCAGCATCCTGCACACTTGAGACAAGTGCGAGGCATGGGGCAGACATCTTCCTGTCTGCTCTGGGGAGACTTCTCAGCCCAAGTGCTGTCATTTACTAAAACCTATACACACACCTGCAGGCAGGGGCTGACCCCTGTGCTCCTCACCTCTGCTACTGGACCTGGCTATCAGCTTGCATTTAAAAACCTGAACCAATGAGCCAAGAAGGTGTCCCTGCCCCTTGCTGTGGTGCACCTGTTGCTGTAGTGTACATTGTAGGTGCCACAGAGGACCCGTCTCCACAGGTGTGAGTGCTTTATTCCCTCAGGCTCCTCCCTGAATGTGCAGGTCCCACGTCTGGCCTATCAGTGAAGAGGCCAAGGCTAAGGGGAATGAAGGAACTTGTCAGGAAGGTTTGGATCCTGATCCTCCAAATTCCTAAAGGGTAGGCCCTGGATGGCCTCTTAGCCATTGTTTTAGCCGGTTTTCAAGCTCTTTCATGCCCTGAGAGTATCCTGTTCCCGCTGATCCTAGGTATTGAGAAATGATGAAGGAGATATACTTGTCTGCCTCCTGAAGGAGGGAATGAGAAGCACCACGTGGCCAAAATGGAGGGGGATAGAAATGCCCCGGAAGACCTCAGTCATTCCCAAGTAGTTGGTCACCCGTGTGCTCATGAGCCTTGATGCTACCTTTCCAGGGCTTATTCTTTTGCAGTCCTGTTAGTCACTGAGGTTGGAATCTGGGTAGGGGATGCCAATGTCACATAAAGTGATTTAATTCAGGGGCAGGTATTGTGTTGAAATGGATTAAACTGCTGCCTGGCACGCCCACATCCCATATTGGAGTGTGAGTTCAAGTCCCTACTATTACCTGCTTTCAATCCAGCTTCCTGCTAATGTTCTGGGAGGCAGTACTGGGGTTCCAAACACAGGATGGAGTTCCTGGCTCCTAGCTGTTGCAGGAATTTGAGGAGTAAAATAACTGATGAAAGATGCCTCTTGTCTTTTTCAAATAAATACATTCATAAATGTATATATACATAAATCTTTTCTTATTTTTTTAAATTATTTTATATATTTGAAAGAGTTACAGAGAGAGATAGAGCCAGAGAGAGAGGTCTTCCATTCCACTGGTTCACTCCCCAAATGACCAAACAGCCAGAGTTGAACTGATCCGAAGCCTGGAGCCAGGAGCTTCTTTCAGGTCTCCCATGAGTGTGCAGGGGCCCAAGGACTTGGGCCATCTTCTGATTTCCCAGGCCATAGCAGAGAGTTGGATGGGAAGAGGAACAACTGGGACTAGAACCGGTGCCCATATGGGATGCTGGCACTGCAGGCTGGGGCTTTAACTCGCTGCACCACAGCACTGGCCCCAACTACATAAATCTTTAAAAAGTTTCAATTCAGTGCAAAATTGTAAGAAAGAAAAGTTATAAGAAAGGGAACATTTTCCCCAAAACAAGTATATGTTGCAAAACATTCTCAAATTAGTAACAAAGGAAAGACATTTTACAGTGTAGCTCTTTCATGCTTATGTGTCTTCTCTTGTCTTCTGTCCTGTATTCAGAACTTGCCTTCCTCATCACTGGCTTTGGTTAACATTTTCTTTTTCCAACTCCCACACCTTTTGAGTGGATGGATCTCCTTTGCCTGCAACTTGGTAGATTTTATTACCATCTGTAGAGACCTTGTCATCCCTTTCTTCACACTCCAAGGCTTGCGGAGCTTTAGATTTTGTTGGATAGGTGTCATTTGTGCTATGCAGACAATCAGAGTAACTTAAAATCCTTGCTTGAGAGATTGATTCTCATGGTGCATGTCCCGTTTTGAACTTGGAGAATTTGAGTAGGTGCTCAGGTACGCTCTTTTCACTTGTGCCCAGGTGATGGTATGGTCTGCCCCTCTTTAACCTAATGTTGGATGAGAGCATGCTTTTTGTGGGAGAAGCTACTCCTTGCTCAGTAGAGCACCCCGCCTCTGAAGGTCTGGTCTCCTCTGCCGTGGGCCAGCAAGGTTGGAACATGAGCTCAGCGTTGGAGGCAGCAGCAGCTTTCCTTTGATCCATTGCGGGCTGCATACAAAAACTTTGATGTTCCCTTTTTAATTGAGAGCTAAAAATGCACAGCTCTTTTCTCCTGCAGATTGACAGGCTCATGTTTGAGCAGTAGCCAAATAACCCAATTTAGTGAACGGCTGAATTTTGACTTTTATAAACATTTAATGAACACATTTTTATTTATGTCAGTTTAAAAAACTCCAGCTGCTGATATTGCCCTCCTCTGTCATTTTTTTTTTTTTGCTTTAATGCCAAAATTAGAGTATTTAAATATTTTTACATTTCCTGGTTTGCATTTGTGCAGGTGTGAAGGCAATATGGATTCCCAGGGAGGGGTTAGGAAGTTGGTTGTCTTAGGTGTTTACAGGGACTATATTGTGCTACCTGGCCCTGACTGGCCCTCACTTGGTAAAGAAACAAGCCTTGTGGTACAGGGACGAGATGGGCATATTTGTGACCTGGGTCTCAGACCAGCTTGCACTTCTGGGTCTTTCCTTGCCCGTCTTCTTGATCTTTAGTCTACTAACTACAAGGACTTTGTCTCTTTGCCAGTTTTAAGAACTCTGTTACTCTGAGATGGGGACGGAATATGCAGCCTTTTAACTCCACTGCCGGCGGTGCGAAGGCACCTCTGAGCCTCAGTCTCCTTCCTTAAGTTTAAAATTTGTAGAATTTTGATTTTCTATTGGCACATCAAACTTTTGGAACAACTTTTTTTAATTACGGAAATTTCTAAAAATACACAAAAATCATGAGTATTGTGAAATGCTCTACCATGTATCCATCATCCAGTTTCAACAGATTCCACATTTTTCCAATCTTTTTCATGGAACATCCCTTCCACTTTATGTTTCCTAAGTATTAAGCAAAGCTTAGACAGCACTGTATTTCACCCATCAATATCCTGGGAGCATATCTAACAAGTAAACTCCCTGCTCTGCTTTACGTAACCACAATGCCATTATCACAGCCAGAAAGACTATCTGTAATTCTTTAATAGCATACTGAGATTTTCTCCAGTTGTCTTATAAATACATTTTGCAGTTGGCGTATTTCAGTCAGAATCCAAACAAAGTTCACATATTGCATTTCATTATCATGTCTCTTAAGTTTTTTAAAAATCATTTACAGCCTTCCTTATCCCCTCTCCTTCTGCCCCACACTTTAAAAACCAAGTCATTTTTTCTGTAGGGTGTCCCACATTATGGATTTGATTGGTTGTTTCTTTTAAGCTGGTGGTTGGTTGTGGAAGCTTCATAAAATTTAGTTTCAATTTCCTTTCATGGGTGATCTTGTGTACATCATTTTGCTTCACATCAAGAGACAGAAAACACCTTGCTGTTCACTTTTCTTAGACTGATCCATGAAGGCCTATGCTGCCCCTGGCTCCTCCTGTTAAAAAGATTCTTATCACTTGTCACCTATTGGTTGCAGGATCTGCTTATCATTATTTCATGGGAGATTACAGAACAATCAAAACCAAATTAATTTTTATGAAGTTTTCTCTTTATTCAATCTTATCTGGAGTTTTGCCATCTAAAAATTATTCTTTTTGTGTATTTTTACAAGTTTTAAAAAATTTGACCATGTTCTGTATGAATATTCAAGAAGCTTTACATACCTAACCCACTTCTCCGGAAGAGGCAAATATTTAAACCCTACTTTGCTCACCTGTTTATTTGCCCATCCATAAATGAAATGTACATAGTACTGTGATGGTAGTGTTTATGGGAGATATTCCCGTATGAGTTGTATGTGTTCACTACAGACCTTATTGATGCTTCTAGGTGGGAGCATTTGTGAAGGTGCCAGTGAATAGCTGGAGCTAAAACTTAGTGGCATTGTGAAAATGTTCTTGATGCATCAAAGTGTCCTCAACCCTTTTAGGCCAGTATTGTCCATTCAGGAGAAAGAGTATACATTGCAAGAATTGTTGGCTTTGTTTGCAGAAGGAGAGAGGGTAGCAGATGGGCTTGTATGTGTTTGGGTGGCGACAGCATGCAAACACATCAATATAAATATATACGTATATACACACTCACATACTTACATGTGTACACCCATACAAAGCTAGTCTATCCCAGGATTACCTGGACATTTTAGCACTGTGTGCTGAAAAACTTCAGAGAAACTCAGCCTGAAATGTGAAGCACCCATTTCAAAGCAAAGCTCCTTTAGGAGCCCAATGGAAGTGGGTCTGCCACATGTGCGTGAAACCTGGGTGATGGAACCATTCATTATTTTGAGCATACAGAGCTCTCTTCAACTGCAGTGGAAATCGTGTCCAGTTAAACACTTTTCAAATCAAAACAACCAAACCCAAAACATTAATAGACATGATAGGTCATTCTGAATATGAAAATGCTCTACAGCATATATAATATGGCCATGTGGCAAGTAGCTAAGAAGCACACTATCTCCAGTTACGAGATTGAGATTTGGATAAACTCAGTACTTTCAGATACACGCAGAACTTAAACTTGAACAAGTGATGTGTGAATAGTCTATAGAAGTTTAGATTAGAGGTTGGCACTGCCTCTATAAGTAATTAAAAGAGTATGTTAGTGCATTTTCTTTTATAGGAAAAGGACTTGTAGGAGTCATAATCCCTTTTTAGAACACTTGGGGCCAGAGGGATGTTGGAATTTTGGAATTATTTACCATTTAGGAAGTTAGTATGGAACATAAGCTTCATCAAACAATTAAGCAGATTATTATTTGTCACTAAATAGTCACATCTAATAAGATTTTTAAAAAAATATTGTAGATGTCCTCACATCAGACCATGTTTTATCACCAAATACACAAAGTTTTCAGAGCTGAGGATTTTAACTGAGGGCAAGGGACTGTGGGCCTTCAGATGAACAAAGATATAAATATATACCCTTTCGGGGTGGGGGGGAGTAAAAAGTCAAACAGCAAATAAGTCATGATTTTAAAATCCATAGTATAAGTGATTTGTTTATTTCAGTTCACAGAAGATGTAGGAATAAAAAGGTGGCCTACTCACATGGCTAAAAAAGTTTTTTTGAATATTTTATTTATTTTTTTATTTGAGAAGTAGAGTTATAGACAGTGAGAGGGAGAGACATAGAGAAAAGTCTTCCATCTGCTTTTTTTTTTTTTTTTTTTTTTTTTTTTTAACAGGCAGAGTGGACGGTGAGAGAGAGAGACAGAGAGAAACGTCTTCCTTTGCCACTGGTTCACCCTCCAATGGCCACTGCGGCTGGCGCACCACGCTGATCCCAAGGCAGGAACCAGGTGCTTCTCCTGGTCTCCCATGCGGGTGCAGGGCCCAAGCACTTGGGCCATCCTCCACTGCACTCCCGGGCCATAGCAGAGAGCTGGACTAGAAGAGGGGCAGCCGGGACAGAATCCGGTACCCCAGCCGGGACTAGAACCCGGTGTGCCGGCGCCGCAAGGTGGAGGATTATTCTGTTGAGCCGCGGCACCGGCCTCCATCTGCTTTTTCACTCCCCAAATGGCCACAGTGGCTGGAGCTGGGCCGACCCAAAGCCTGGAGCCAGGAGCTTCTACCAGGTCTCCTATGCGGGCGCAGGGCCTATGCACTTGGGCCATCTTTCACTGCTTTCCCAGGTCATAGCAGAGAGCTGGATCAGAAGAAGAACAGCCCTGACTAGAACTGGCTCCCATATGGGATGCCGGTGCCGCAGGAGGAGGATGAACCTACTGTGCTATAGTGCCGCCCTAAAAAATTATCTTTGAACACAATTTTAGAATTAACACCTCTTGGCTGGCGCCCTGGCTCACTTGGTTAATCCTCCGCCTAGCAGCACCAGCACACCGGGTTCTAGTCCCAATTGGGGCGCCGGATTCTGTCCTGGTTGCTCCTCTTCCAGTCTAGCTCTCTGCTGTGGCCCGGGAAAGCAGTGGAGGATGGCCCAAGTACTTGTGCCCTGCACCCGCATGGGAGACCAGGAGGAAGCACCTGGCTCCTGGCTTCGGATCGGCTCAGTGCACTGGCCATAGCAGCTATTTGGGGAGTGAACCAATGGAAGGAAGACCTTTCTCTCTTTCTCTCTCTCTCACTGTCTAAACTCTGCCTGTCAAAATAATAATAATAATAATAATTAACACCTCTCATCTAAGAAACAGCAGACCTTCAGCCTGTTTGCCGTTAGAGGCTGTCCTGTGGGGGGATGCCTGGGTTTTCAGGAAGGTGCATTGTTGCCCAGGGATGTGGGTTAGAGAGCTGGCGCCTGGCATGGGGAGGAAGCAGCATTGTCACTGTGTCCTGCCTCCATGCTCTGTGGACTTGATTCCGCCCTGAAGTCATCCTCACCCCACAGAGGTGTAGACACTGTACCAGTGCATCTGCAGGAAATAATTTAGTCAAAAGCACTGTAAAAGTAAGCTACAATAGGAAGTGGGTTCCAGCAGAGGAAGAAAATATGTATTTGCTAATTCTAGCCCTTAATGCACATAATAGTGTAATCTACAGAGAACAAAAATGAAAATCAGTTTACCTTTCATATTTTTACAAATTGCTCAAACAGTATTGTCCATTTTGTATTAACTTTGAAAAGTTTATTGTTCTATAGAACCTCTTAAATAATGGACTCTGTGGCAGCCCTCACTGGACCTGTGTATGCACAAATACGATAAGATTGGTTTTCATCTTGCTGTAAAAAATTCAAGAATTATTTTTGAGATGAAGATAATCTTCATTCCATCATTTCGTACCACCTAAAGCTACCTCATGGAACTCTGATCTATGAAGTTACTCAAGAATGTTATTTATTACAGGTGTTAAGCTACAAAATTTGCCAAAATAAGAAATACTCTAGAAAATATCATGATGTGATTGAAGATGGGGGAACCATAGGAAGTGATTAAATTGGAAGATACTTTTGAGAAGACTAGACCATACTCTATGGGTGCTACTTAAAAAACAACAGCAAAAACCATGCATCTTTGTTAAATGCAAACTTACCACATTACTTCATATGCATTTATTTATCTAACAAACTACTGCTAAGCTTTTCTAAGTTTTCACGAGCACAAAGTTTCCATGGATATCTCTGCAGACATAACTTTTTTATGTTTGCTCAATTTGATCCTCAGGGTAAAATTCTAAAGTTGAATTTCTAAATCAAAGTGTATGTTTGCCATACATTTTAAATTGCCTTCCAGAAAGTTTATACCAGATTACATTCCCATTAGTTATATATGAAAGTGAGTTTCCTTAATTGCGATTGAAAATTTGTCTTATTTTAACTTGCCAAATAGCTTTTTATGTATTTACTGCCAAATTCCATTTATTGTTTTTGTCAAGGAGTGGTTGATGTTATCTGCCAAGCTAGTGTTTAATTTTATTATTATTATTTTTAGGAGTATTTATCTTTCAGTTGAATTATTTGATGCAAACATCTTTCCCAGCTTCTTTTCATTCATGGCAGTGTTTTAAAAAATAAATGTGTGGTCATTGGTTTCAATGTGTTCCTCTGTGTTTTCCAAATCCAGTTTCATAGCTAACAACCATCTTTTCTTCTTTAAAATATAAAAAAGCTTTTGCTTGGGTGGGCATTTGGCACAGCAGTTAAGAGGCTGCTCAGGGCCGGCGCCGCGGCTCACTAGGTAAATCCTCCACCTGTGGCGCTGGCACACCGGGTTCTAGTCCTGGTCAGGGTGCCGGATTCTGTACCGGTTGCCCCTCTTCCAGGCCAGCTCTCTGCTGTGGCCCAGGAGTGCAGTGGATCATTGCCCAAGTGCTTTGGCCCTGCACCCCATGGGAGACCAGGAGAAGCACCCGGCTCCTGCTTTCGGATCAGCGCAGTGTGCTGGCTGCAGTGCGCAGGCCACAGCGGCCATGGGGTGGTGAACCAACGGCAAAGGAAGACCTTTCTCTCTGTCTCTCTCTCTCACTGTCCACTCTGCCTGTCAAAAAAATAAAATAAAATAAAAGAGGCTGCTCAGGACACCTGCGTACTACATCTGAGTGCCTGGGTCCCAGCTCCACTTCTGATTCCAGCTTCCTGCCATTGTGCACTCTGGGAAGTGACAGTGATGACTCAAGTACGTGGGTCAGTGTCACCCATGTGTAACGCTGATTAGTTTCCAGGATCCTGGAACCATTTATTTATTTTTCTTTTTGCAGTTTCATGTTTTAACATTTTGTGCTTAAATATGTTTTAGGTGTTCCTTACTGTGGCCCAGCAGGTAGGGCTACCACTGTGTGTGGTGCCAGCATCCCATATGGGCCTTGGTTTGTGTCCTGGCTGCTCCACTTCCAATCTATCTAGCTCCCTGCTAATGGCCTGGGAGTGGTGGCAGAGAGTAGCCCAAGTCCTTGGGCCCTTGCACCCATGTGGGAGACCTGGAGGAGACTCCCGATTCCTGGCTTCGGCCTGGCCCAGCTGTTGTGGCCATTTGGGGGAGTTGACCAGCAGATGAAGGATCTCTCTCTGTCTCTCCTTTCTGTGAGTCTGCCTTTCAAATAGATATATACAATATTCTTAAAAGATTTTTGTTTGCTTACTTGAGAGGTAGAGTTACAGAGAGAGAGAGGGGCGGGGGGGGAGAGGTCTTCCATCCACTGGTTCACTCCCCGGATGACTGCAATGGCCAGAGCTTGGCAATCTGAAGCCAGGAGCTAGGAGCTTCCTCTGAGTCTCCCACATGGGTGCAGGGGCTCAAGCACTTGGGCCATCTTCCACTGCTTCTCCAGGCCATAGCAGAGAGCCGGATTGGAAGAGAAGCAGCCAGAAATTCAACCTGTGCCAATGGGGGATCCTAGCACTGCAGGTGGAGGGGATCCTAGCACTGCAGCACCGTCCTGATGGATAAAATCTTAAAAAATAAAATAAGGGAACCAGATTAGAGAAACCTAGTGAAAAAAAGCTAACTTTAATATATTTATATTATATACATATAATATATATATATATATATCCTCAGGGTAAAATTATAAGGTTGAAATCTCTAAGTCATATATATATATGTGTGTGTATATATTAGCATAGCTCCTGTTTTTTTACCCCATAATGCCAAACAAATTTTTGGTCTCATTTATTGAATAATTTATCATTTTCTTATTGTTTTAAAATGATACCTTTACCGTAAAGCTCTCTATAATACTTGCTATTCTGGCAGAAATACTACATTGTGTTAATTTACTTTGCTTCAAGTGTATATAGTCCTAGCTTACTTCTTTGCAAAATTTGTCTTAATGATTGTCATGTTTTTATCGCTCAAATAAACTGTAGAATTATTTTAGAAACTGTGCTCTCCATCCCTGTATCCCCCCCATTTTTTTCTGTTTAGAGGTTGGATTTTCATTAAATGTCTAAAGTTTGATTTTGAATCACCAGATTATTTAAGAAGTGCTTTTTTGAGAAATATTTGTGTGAGAAGATTATTTAGTTCTTTTATAAATTGATACACAGATTATTTTGGTGTTTTAGAAGTGTTTGTTCTGTGAATCCTTTCGTGATTTTGTTAAACTGGCTTGTGAACTAGTTCAGCAAGTTGGTGTCATATGCTAAGTGTCTAAATATATTTATAATGAAGAATTATGAGAACACATAACAAAAATATACCTGTCCTAAATCCTTGGAGAAAAGAATAGAAAATCAGGGAGATAAACGTTCTACAGTTACTCTAAGGAAACTTAAAAATTTTCATCTTATTTTAACTTTGTGAAGTCATTTGCTGGCTTTTTTTTCATACCATCTTTCTCATAAAGATTGAAGCTGTGTGCAGAGTTGTGTGTGTGAGACTGTTGAGTGAACTGGATGATTGGAGACCAGTTATTTTACCAAAGAAGGATTTCATGGAATAAGTGATTTCTGAATGAGTCCTGAAGGAGGGGCAGACCCTGTTTAAGTGTGGCAGGAGAAGCAGAGCTCTGAGGTGAGGGTCAGGTATACGTGTTTTTGAATAGAGTGATGCTCTCGAGTTGGCAGTGGTTGGGGACAGGAGAGGAATGGTGGTGCAAGCTCTAAGCACATGATTTGAGGATGAGTAGAGGCAGTTGTTGAAAATTTCAGGTGTGAGATGGAAGATGTCAAAGTGTCACTAGAAATGGCATAATTTTGTTATCCATTATCTTCAAATATTTTTCAGATGGTCTTGAGTGAGTACTTCTTTCTCTGACCACCTTATCTGGAAAGTGGTCAGATCCCCCCTCAAGAGGTTCTGAAGATCAGATGAATTGATGCAGCCAACAGAGCCTGCCAAGGGCTGTGTTGGTCTTTGCTGTTGTCTGTCTGATTGCTGTCATCTGTTGAGTGGCATCTCCCTGCTCGTGCTTGGGACTCACATCTGCCTGTGATGATAGCCTGGGACCACATCCGGCTCATAGCCCATCTTTCTGGGGGAAAAAAAAAAAAAAAGTTTTATTGGAACACAGCCTGAGCTCTCCACTTTCAAGTTATTTCTTGTTAGCAACGGTACAGCTGAGTGGATGCAGCAGAGACTTTTCTTGGCGGCAAGATGTGCTAGCCTCTGCCTTACCGTTCTCAGTATACAGTAGTCCCACTGTGGAAAAGTTGGAGTCCTCCGAAGGTTTCAGACAAATTGGTACATGCAGAGTGTAAGATATGCCGTATGCCTTCCTCTGAGGAAACAGACCCAAACTGTTCCTGAGGTTAATGTTGAAGCTTTGTCCTGAAGTTGTTACCTGGATTATCCAATTTCTGTCTCTGATCTACTGTGGCCATTTTGTGGCTTTGATCCTTTCGGACACCCCCTGTTATCAGTAGTTAAGAAAGGAAGAATCACAAGCTAAATACCATGTTATTCTGATATTTGTTAGCCAACTGCTTTAAGTTCTCCTTAGCTATTTCTGTGGTGTTCCCCAGAGTGACTGTCCTCCTCAGAATTCCCCAGAGATCATCTCTTTTTCTTATTATGTCTTTGTTCCTCTCTTCTGCAGTATCTTTTTTTATTTTTTAAATTTTTAATTTTTTTTGCTGAATGTGTGTGGTGTCACTGAATCTGAGCCTCCTAGGTTGTGTCTGCATTATCCAGAATTCCAAATCCTCTCTAGAAAATGGCCCATGGGATGAAAGACAGGCTGCTTAACAACCCAGTATATTTGGGGAACCTCAACCGTTTTTCAAACAAAACAAACATAGATTGAAAAAACAAGGATTAGACCATCATGTGTTTTGAAAAACCTACATCTAATTTCTTTACAGGCTTTACAAGTTCTCCCTCTGCCAGTTTACCTTAAGGGGCTGAGAGAATAATTAAGAAGCAGAAGAAATTTTCTGGAAAAATAAATGATGGATTGAACCTTTTGCATATAAAGAATCAAATTTTAGGATTTGTGTGAAACATTCATAAATGAAAAGGAGAAAAGCTGAGGACAAGACAAAATAGAAGGATGGGGATTCTCTGTGTTCTGGGATGGAGGGGGAGAAAGTATGTACGTGATCGTACTGGTTGAAATGATGGAAATGTACTCCATAGTCCGTTAACTAATCCACTTGACATTTGCTGAGGGCATTCTGTTACTAGAGTCCACCGTGCTAGATGCCAGGAATACTAAGATACTGAGGCTCACTTTCTGTCCTCGAGGAAGCCACAAATTAGAAGGGCAAAATCAGATGCATAAACAGTTGCTTCCATACAGTGTGGTAAATGCTGTGAAAGGTGAGCATTTCAGAGGAAGTGGAAGGAAGAAGCCTGGAATGAGAGAGGACTGGGGGAAAAAGAAATAATAAGAGTATTAGTGAAGAGAAAACAGAGAGAACTAGCCTGAGCCGTGTTAGAGATGAGTGATCAAACTGGAAGCCAAGAGTAGAGATCAGGGACAGATGCTGTGGAGAGGAACCTGATGCAAGGATGAGCTTTCAGTTGTGCGAGAAGCATGTCTTTCGCCACTCCCTGGGCCTGTTGAAAATTTGGTTAATATACAAAGGGGCTCTGAAGAGTCCATGGGGGTGGAATTAGAAGATAAAGCAGGGGCGAGTGTTTGGCGTGGCGTTTGAGACACTTGTGTTCCACATTGAGTACCTTGGCTCCATAGGATGTTCTGCGCCTGACTCCAGCTTCCTGCTCATGCAGACCCTGGGAGGCAGCAGTGATGGCTCAGGTAGTTAGATCCTACCACCCACACGGGAGACCTGTTTTGAGTTCCTGTTTCCCAGCTTTGGCCCCTGCCCCAGACCATTTTGGGCATTTAGGGAGTGAACCAGCAGAGGGGAGTGTCTTGCGCTCTCTCTCTCTCTCTCTCTCTCTCTCTCTCTCTGTCTCTCAAATTGATTTTAGTAAGTAAGTTGAAAAGATAATGCAAATTTCCTATGCATTTCTAAGTTCCTCATGTGTGTATACTATTACTTACAAATAATACTCATATATCCTACTATTTCATTCAAACTTAAATGATAATGATATATAATATGTTCTGTGTTAACATGTAATAAGATAGTATATAACATAATATTTTTATCAAATAATAAAGATTTGATAAGTGCTAGCAACTTGCTAAGCATTTTGTTTTATCTAATTTAATTATGGTCATTTTATTTATACCAGCACATCTCAGGCAAGGCACCTGATACCCCCAAAGATTGGACAAATTGTCCAAGGTTATCCAGGGGCAAGTGGCATGCAAACCCAGTTGGAGTGGCTCCTCTGTAGTAAGTTTTAAGGGTGAGCTTTTGGTGGCAAGAAGAACCAAAGGGAACAGAATACTCCAGCTAATGTTTGGACAGTGGGGTTGGAGGAGAAAAATCAAGGGCATAGAAAGGAGGAACCGCAGAGTGAAGATCAAGTACAGGCTTTGAAGTCAAGTCTAACTGAATTCCTAGACGGGCTGTGCAGCCACATGGTATTGGTGAGGTCTGAATGTCCACATCTTTACATTGGGGGGTGCAGCCTCTGCCTTGTTGCTATGTAAAGGACCTGTACCTGTGCCTGGCACTTACTAAGACACTCAGGTCCAGGTCACTGCTGCTGCTGCACCAACTGTCCTTGCCACTATGCTGATTTTCACATTCTTCCTCCTCTTCCTGGTTCTGCTGTTACCAGTTCTACTGCTCCTATGGCTATTGTTATTAGAAGCAACAGCAGTTGGAATGACAAAAGGGATAGATTTAATTGAGTCTTCAATTTGATAAATAGCAATAGTTCTTCATTTATATCAGTATCTGGTGAGCCTTTGCCATGACAGGTCTCTCTGTTCTAGGCACGTATGGAGTTAAAACATGAATAAGTCATTTCCTTTATAAAGTAGCATGCAGGCTGGTTTGGCCTTCACACCCCACATTCTTAGTCAGCCCGTGTACTCATGGAAGAGAGAGAATGTTAGGCAGGCAGGAGTTATGGCTATGTAGATCAGGCCCAGTGGAAGCAGGATGCTGAGCAGAGCTCTGAAAGGATGGTCAAGACTTAAGTAATTTCAAGAGGAATTGAAGATTTCATATGCGTTTATTACTTCTAACAGTCTCAGTCTCTTCATGTCATGTTGTAGGCTTGTCACCCTATTTACCGGTACAGATTTTATTCTAGTGATCCTATAAAGTTAGTCATTAGACTATGTGCAAGCACCTGTGTGAGGTGGTGAGCACCTGGTCCCTGGCCTCAGGGAGACCAGTCTACATAAGAATGATTTTTATCCATCTTTCTCAGAGGGGCAGACGATCTTGAAATGGAACTTTCCCCATCCAGTCTGATGGAGACTGATAATGTGACAGTTTTGATGTTCCTTAATTTTACTAAAATAGCAACCTGACCAAATCTGCTCTTGAGCACATTTCTGGTGTTTGTATTTATAGGAGAAGTGGTGCTAATTCCCTAGAATGTTCACAGGTCATATTCAGATTGTTCTATTTTTACTTTGGTGCAAAATTGTTGAGGTGAGGAGAGACATTTTAAGACAAGTAGTGGTTACAGCATATCAAATCACTCTACATTGAATCATATATTAAGTAAACTTCCTGAACTGAGGAGCTTAAACTGACAGGAAGTAGTTATCCTGCATTCTGTATTATTTAAGTAAGATTTCTTCAAGTCCAATTTTATTGTAGTTTACTGTTTGCTTTAATGTTTTCTTTCTGCTAAATTTCTACCTTCCTACCAACGAATATAATCCCCTTTTTAATATGTAATAGACGTACTGGGATTCCAGACTGGATTTTCAGAAACCGTGGAAAAACCTCCTCACTTTAGTGTATACAATAAATAATGTATTCTCTCTTTTTTAATTTGAGAGGTAGTCAAATAGGTGAAGGCATAAATCTTGCCAACCCCTGGGCAGTTGTAATTTCCATACCAAAATGCATGAGTTTTTACTTGACTATTACTCTATTATACATTAAGTAATAGTTACCATGGCAACCTTTGCATTACATTTTAACATTTAAGTATAAGGTGTTGTGTTGCTTTATGAGGAAAGACAATATATTTGGATTGTTGAATGTCTGGTGAAATATAATCACTGCTAAAGTAAATAATTTTGTTTAAGGTCCTTTGAATTCTTTAGGAGTTATGCAAATTTTCCACCAAAATTTTAAGTGCATTATTTTTATTTTTTATGACATCATGGGGGAAGTGAAAGGTTTTTTTAAAAGCTGTAATTGTTAAATATCACATAAACATTCATTAAATGCCTCGAGTGGCCTTCTGAGGGGAAAACTACACAGTCGAACTGTATTTGAAGTCATTTATCAGTGGCTGCTGCAGTAGTAAGAATTTAAATTTAGTTAACATCACATGCTTCTCTGAAATATAAAAGATTTTTTGTGTTTTCCTAGTTAGTTAGCAGTAACTAGTTTTGATGTCACATATAGCTGAATTAACAATAGCAGTTTGATCATGCCTGCAGAAACCAAATTAGATGAGCCACTGAAGTAATCCTTGTGGCAGTTCCAGGAAAATGGCCACTTAAGCTTAAATTATCAAGATTGTTGGCCAATTTCTTCATTAAATATGAAAGGAAAAAAAACAACAGACTTTTCTTGTTGCCTTTGTAGCTCTAGGCTATGAGGCCATCATGGTTTTTGTAGACTGCTCTATTTAACCCTTTTCAGCCCTTTGTAATGACTTTTCAGAATTCTGATTGTAGTATGTATGTACTTTTACCTGGAAGTGGAATAGAGGCTCTAGGTGAGAATCACTCATAATTTTTGATGACCTTTTAAATATTTACCAATGGATTGTAGTCTGGAATGTGTGTTGAGGGCAAAGGAAGGAGGAGGGTAAGCTATGTGCTGGAGATATCAGCCCTTGTGGACTTTTAAATGTGTTGTTTATCTTCCTCTAATAACCCTATGGCTCAGCTTTCAGTGTCCTTGTTTCGAAGGAGGCAAATATGGTTGGAGCAATCGCATGACTAACTCCTAATCACACCGCTGGTGTTCCTCTGAACTAGGGTTCAGTCTGATCTGTCAGACCTCAGAACCACCCCCTCTTTCCTTAATGTGTTTGAACATCGCTTCTGACTTGTAACCATCAGAATCTGCATTACATATTTACAGTTGAAATAAAAAACGTTGACCAAAAGCGCTTAAGAGAAGCCATGTGCTATATGGTCATTTCAGAAATTAGTATTTCTCTGCAACACAATACCAATCTGTGAAGTCCCTGATTATCAGAGGTTTCCCTGACATCTTGTCTCTAAGTTTCCCCAGTCCTCTTTTTGTTGAAACCAGGCATAGGACAGAGGGGGAAAAATAGCTACAAAGGTACCTTCTTGAATCTTTGGGGATCAGAAATAATGATTGTCCAAAGACTGACCTTCAGTTTTGAGCGTTGAAGTTCAAAAGTGGACAGGTGGAAATGTTGTGTTCTTCATTGCCCTTTGGTGCGAGATATATTCTAGGTTGCAGAGTAAGTGCCAACAGCAGCAAAATTATCGCCCCCTCCTGCTACTAGAGTAAGTCAGCAATGGCTCTTCTGTGGTCAGAATGGCAAATTCAGCAGCAGCTATTCGACAGGGATTTGCAAAAACTTCCCCATGGCTGTTAGGAATCTTATTCAGCAGTGTCTTTGAAAACCCAATTCTGTGCAGAATTAACTGTGTAGAAATGACCTCGGTTGTAACAAGAAGTGTTTTAAACAAGCCTAATTTGTAATTTCTCTCCATGTGTATTTGCACTTCCCACTGCAAAGTGTATTAGTTACCTCTACATATGTCCAGCATTCCTAAGTTTTATAGTGGTTCAGAATTTTATTTCCATATTAACATAAAAAATTCCTGGCTTTATAGAGTCAGTTCACCATACAAAGCCACCATACATCACTTAGGTTTGTGATGAAAGAATGGAATTGCAGCTGTGTGAGTACTAGAATACCCAAACATGAATTAGACTCACAAGCATTTGGCAATAGTTCAGAAAAGGAGCTTAATCTGGTTTCATCTGAGACTGCTTTTCTCTGTTCTACCACATCCCCCCAAGATGTTGTGTCTGATACCGGATTACAACGTAATGGGAGTGACGCAAAATCAGAGACAGCCCTCAGAAGCCAGGGGCACATTCGCTTTTCCCCAGAGAGTTTTTCCCCCCTTCTACTTCTTTTTTTTCCTCTCCCAGGTTCCAACTTTGAAATTCAAGGTCATTCACCTATTAGATGAATTGATTATAAGCCAAAAAAGCAGCATTCATCGTACTCTGATCTCACTCATATCTATAATTAAGGGTAAATATAATCTTCCTTTTTAGACATGCACCACCCACCCATTACATTTAAAGTGCTGACTGAAATGAAATAATAGTTCCAAGCAAGATGATTTTAGTTTAACAAGAAAAAAGTTGATAATTTAAGCTTCAAGCAGTTAGTTCTATTTTTGATTACCATTCAGTTATAAATCTAATTTGAGATATAGGCTGCTTTTCTGTTCTTCAAGTTTAATTCATGGTTTGCATCCTTCGTTGCTTTAGTATAAAGTTCAGTGGTTGATCAAGTGTGTTCAGAAGCTCCCCCCAGAAGGAATCGGGACAGGGTGGGGAAGGTGTGTTGGAAAGACGGTCTGAGACCCAGATCCATGTGAAACAAACAGAAAATTTAATTGAAAGAGACTCTGGCAAAAGGCTGTATTTGGCATTTGTATGGCTGTGCTGGGACTGCTCTTTGGTGGACAGTTGGCCGCAGGGGGCTGAACCTGAAACCATTTAGACCTGATGGGAGAAGTCAGTATATTTTTTTCTTTGGTTAGGCTATTTTCAGTCTTGAAATTGTTTGCTTTTGGAGGAAAATAAGGGCTTGTCTCATCACATTGTGGAGAGTTAGCAAAATGCTAACCTCTGGGTTTAAGATTTACAGGTTAGCTGTGCGACGCCACATCTTCCTTCCAGTGTTTCCTGACAGGCTAGGGGCAGTTCACTACTGGGACCAAGCATAACCACAGAGAATGAGGTTGCACAATGTGAAAACCTGAAACCTTTATAATGTGATGGAAGGCAAAGATGAGTATGCCCACTTCGAAAGTAGGCTAAGCTTTTAAACTTAACTTTGATTAGGCCTAAATTTGTCTTCAGACTATATCAGTGTAGGCAAATTTCTAAATATATAAATAAATTTCTTATGCATTTTGTGCAGGATTTAACTGACCTTAAATCTAATACAATTAACCCTTTTAAATTGACAAACTAGAATTTTTCAGGAAGTGGAAAAAACATTTTTTTTAATCTCTCATTGCTATAGAGAGTTAAGTATGTGACGTAAAACCCAAACAATAGTAAATGGTCATTGTTCATTTTACAAGTATACCCTACGATAAGAACACATATATTTTTATCTTCATTTTCCCTAAGGGGGTGATTAGGGCCCCCTTAAGTGTAAGGAAATGTTTATTTTTGTGGCTTTAGAAGAATGATTCTATTGTCCAAGTGAAAAAGAAAAAGGAACAAACACATCTAAAAAGAAACAGGAATGTGCTTTGTAGGGGAAAAAAAAAAAAGATGAGCAGGAGCCAGTAAATGTTTCTAAGTGCTGTCTGCTCTTAGCACTGCAGCTTTGTATAGTCCATGTGGCTGCATATGCGAGGGTTGGGTGTATGATTTATTTCTGTCTGGCCTGGGAAATGAGATTTCAAAAATTATCAACAATAAGGTCAACCACAATAAGTTAACTGTTTTCTAGTTAGCATTTTATATTTTTCACAGTTGTATTATGAATGCTGCTAAAACCTAGGCTAGCGAGCCTGTTTGTTTTTAGGTTGACCTATTGAATGCACATACTTGCTTGAGATTGGAAACCTTTGCCACCAAGGACCAACAAGAAATAAATAGGGATGAAGCTTGTTAAAGAGAAGCACGCATTTCACCATACTGCTCAGCCCTTGTTTGGACTATTTTATGTATTTTTAGAAAAAGGAAAAAAAAAAAAAAAGAGGGGGTGGAAATAGAGATCACGTACCTAACTGGAAGGAGGTTATGATCTCAGATCATCTCAGTTTCATTGATAGAAATTTCAGAGCAAACTTGCACTGCAAGACTTAAAAAATGTAGATGTTGTTAATAAGGCTTGTCAAGAGTGAAATTTCAGGTTGAGATGAAAATTCAGGTTGAATCCCACTCATAAAGCGACCAAGAACTTACTTGATGTTGTACCCTCAAGTCCTGATTCACAGAAAACTTGGTAATCATGAGCTCGATATTTTAGTTTGTCCTTGTGTGGCATTTTAGTGTCTGAACTTCGTAAGAGGCAGTAGATGAGCATGTAGACGGCAGGTTTTTATCCGGCAGATTATCTAGTGTTTTCATCAGATGTTTATGTTGCGAATAATACTAGCAATGAACTTATTACTCAGAACGTCCTCTCAACCTAAAATCTCCTCCTTGAAGTTTTATTTTAAAGTGCTGCTGATTTTGTATCCCTTGAAAAAGTCTTAAACTGGAACCAGTGAAGGCTAGCTTGTCAGTAGCTGATTAGTCCTTTATATATTACTCATCCAACACTCACAAAACCCCTCACGGTGGAGAGATCCTCTTTATGATATTTTGCTATATGGTGGTGGGAAGGGGGAGGTTTGAATTTTTGATTTTCCGGCTTATGGGTCATATTTGACCAACTGCTTTCACTAGAAGACATGCCACTTTGTTGAGCTATTTAGGAATCAAAAAGACTGTCTTAATTTAAAACAAGGACCCTTTGTTTTAGTTGGTGACTGCCTTGTGAAATTTTTCAGTTCTCAGCGGGTTAACCAGGGAACAGGGGCAGAGTCATAATTGGCCTATTTAGAGTATTTTGCATGTGAATAGTGTGTTAGTGAAGCATCCCTAAGTCTGTTGTGAGTGACATGGTGATTAGAATTTAGATTAGGGAAAACACATTCTGTACTTTATCAAGGACAGTAATTAGTTCAGTCAGTAAAAGTTGATTACAAGTAACGATAAAGTTAGATTTTTAGTACTTAATTTTAAAATTTCTTTATTAAACAGTAAATTTGTTCTTAATATAAATGGTACTATCTGCACTTGTTTTATTGCATATCAGAATAATTAAAAGAACAATGTGTTCAATGCAGAGTATAATCAGGCGATTTATATATCATGGGTAAGTTTCTATGTAGTTTTTCGAGAATGTGATATTATTACAATTTTTTTCTTATGTCATCATTTTTGAAAGTTTAGTGATTTGTCACACGGTAATAAGTTAATGATATTTGTAAAAGTTTTGTAGTGTTCAGGTAAATGTTTAGTCTGTGGGGATGTGTTTTAGCTTCCATTAGTCCTAAAGAGGGCGTTCGAATGTTCTTTGATTTGTTCCTGTGAGCTTAGTATTCCTCTGATTTTGAAAGTTAGTGTGAGGGCTGGAACTTCCTCTGGGTTCAGCTGGAATTATCCCTTCCGTGGGTGCTGTGATGGGTAGCTAGAGAGAGGCAGGGTCGTCAGTGGGGTTGCTCGTCTACACTCACCCCCAGTGTGAGCAGCCAAGGAAGTTGTGTTTGTTGGAAACAGGAGAATCTTCCTGGTTCTTGAAGGGCATGAGTAGTTCCCAGACAGGCGCATAAGTCTAGCAGAAGAAAATATTTGCCTTCTTCCAATGCCATTTTCTTAAAAAAATGTTAAGTCATCTTAAAAGGTTTAAAAGATACTGTTTAAAGGGGTGCATCTTCCTCGTACTAGTAAAGAATTAAAAATTCGCAAACTTTGTGATAGTTTCCTAGACTGCGTTTCTGCTTGGTTTTTGTTGTGTTGTGTTTAATGGTTTCAGTGGAGCAGATGCTGTTTGCTTTATTGCATTGGTTTAAGTGCTAGCAATCAGATGGGGGCGGTGATTGTAAAAAATTAACCTTATATGTTTGTTTTCCCTTTTTTTTTAACCTTTCAGCAGAGTCTCCTTGGAGGTGACATGGATATGGGCAACCCAGGAACCCTTTCGCCCACCAAACCTGGCTCCCAGTACTATCAGTATTCTAGCAATAACCCCCGAAGAAGGCCTCTTCACGGTACTGCCATGGGTAAGATATTCTCTGAGTGCCCTAGTGATTGTGACTCGTATTTTTTCCCTTTTCTTTTCAAATACCACATTCTCACCCTAACCCTACTCCTCCACCCCCAAAAATCCATAAAATCTGGCTCAGTCGCCGGGCTTGTGACTTCCTCCCAGTAGTCCACTGAGTTATATGTTAGCAACTTAGAGTAACAGAACTTTTTTTAGTGTATGCTTATTTCTGGTTTTTTCATGACCGTGTACATAAAAACATTTAGAAAAAAAAAAAAAAGCAAACACTAAAGCGGCAAAAAATTAAATACGGTGTCTTCACTTTGATGAACAATGCAGAATGTGATTCCTGTTAGAATAAAAGGGTACAGTAGTAATGGTTGTTTGCTAAGGTAATGTAAGAAAATCTGTTCTAATCTGTGTGGCTCTGTGGCTTCTGATACTCATTAGTTGGGAGTCTGTGCCTGTGGGAGCTCACCATGTCCTCATTTTCTTTCAGAGGTACAGACAAAGAAAGTTCGAAAAGTTCCTCCAGGTTTGCCGTCTTCAGTAAGTACTGCTCTTTCCTGCCGTGCATATTGTTGATCTTGTTGTGCTTTGTATTGGTGCGAAGAGAGGTTAAGAGGCAGCGAGGTTCCATGCACCCAGAGCAGTGTGTGTATCTAGAACGTGGATGAGGCAGGAATGACCTGCAAGTCCAACCAGCTGACCCGGTCAGAGTGATGAGTGGCACATCCTGAGACTGGGTGGTCACGCTGATAGTCAGCAGGGTAAGCTTTCAAGAGGGCTGGGGAAAGGGGTCTGAAGTTCCAAGAGTTTTACCTGCACAGGGCTTCCAGGAGAATGAGTATTAGTTTCGTGTGTTGGTTAAATTCTTTGTCAGTATTATGATGATTTATGGATTTGCATGCGAAAGGAGATTTGTGGAGAGGATTTAGGAAAAATGTACATGGGTTTCAGTCCAGAGTGCAGGGAGAATGTCTCTATTTTCTAGAGAGGCTGCTGAATAAAGGCTGCAGAGGTAGCTGCATCAGTAACCGGCTGTGTCTGTAACGCCAGGTGACAACTGAAGGATCCAGCTGTAACCAAAAGCATTCTGGGTCTTTTCAGTAGCGGGAGCTGCACGCAGGAGTGGCTGTGGCTGCCAGAGCCCCCGACACAGCAAACGTTGGTTGTGATCATGATTAATACATGATGGCATATTTTGAATTCTTACATGTATTTTCAATTTGAGTTTCTGGGTATTTAATTTTGATTAGGGCTGGTCTGTTTGTAGTAATTTCTTTCTTTTGCAAAATAAAAAGTTGATTTCCTCCCTTCTTTTCTTTTTTCTTTCCTGCTTTTTCCCATTCTTGGTTCCTTCCTCTGATGGGCTTTATGTTGTAATGCTATTTTTCTATGAACTTTTGAAGCCCCCTTGGATATGTGGACAGAGTTTTATTTTAATTTTGAGGCACTAAAGTAGTCCTTGAAAAAATGCTAATGAGCTTTATTATAAGTTCTGTCACTTTAAAGTAAAATTATATTTAGATTTCTGGAACTATATTACCAATCAACATTCACATATTACTTTTTATTTCATTTTTAATAAATTAGAAAAATAATGGGTTTTGCAAATGTGCTAAGATTAGATTAACCCAAACACCTGTGTATTTGACTTGATTTCAGTTCAGCTCATCCAAAAAATTATTAGATGAATATATCAGAATAAGTCTTATCAGGAATAAAACCTAGATTTTGCAAGCTGATTATCATAGACATGATAATGTTGAAGAAGCATCACAAAATTATCCATAAATATAGAAAAATGTTGTGCAAATAAAATGCCAGTGGCATATAAAATAGTAATTTTTGGACTATGAGCAAGTTAGTTACTTAAAAATGTACTGAATTTTTTATTCTTTGAAATTCCATGTTGTATTGAAATTGACTAATCTCTCCCAAAGGTTTTGTAAGTGTATTCTGAGCTTGAAGTAGACGATGGATTTAATGTGGATGAAACTTTAGCTTTTAATAGCTTTTATGATAACTTCAAATGATATAGTCCTCACAGCTGTTTACACTTTAAACATGCCTGATCCTAACACAGATAATATTAAATACATTACATAGACTTTGGCTGCTCTAAGACGATAAAAGCCACAAAAACTTAGAGCTATCAACCCCTGTTTATGCCTCATATTAAAATTAACTTAGTATGTTTTTTCCAACAGAAAAATTATGCAATAATGTACACAGTTTCTAGGCAATGCATTGATGTGACATTAAATGTCATCTGTTTGCTTTATCATTGTCAACAATAATTCTTCATAATTCATTTAAACTTTTTAACTATTTCCTTGTGACTAACTGGACCCTGTTGGAAATCTTACTGGTACAGTTTTTTCTTTGCTGTTAAGACAATTTATGTGTTGCTGGTACATTGTGATACACTCAGAAAAATAAAAGTAACTTTCTTTTCTCCCAAATAAATTCAGGAATTGGAAATTTAGTTTGCATCATTTAATTTTTGGCTTTTAATGATCAATTTAGGATTAATTCTTGTTAGAGAATTTATCTTGGATACATGTTTATATGGTCCTCAAGGAACATTTTGGTAAATACTCCTGGTTTTTTTTGAAAAACAGGAAGGAGAAAAATTCAATTGAAAATTAAAATTTTATCTCTAAGCAAGAATAAGGTAGTTTCATTGGTTTTGAATCCTGTCTCTTCCTTATTTATCATTTGGGACATAGCTCCATTTTAATGGCAGTTTTACTTCGTTTATATTAGCTTCATTGTATATATGTTCTGATTGCTTACTACTCCTGTAAAGATCCATCTGCATTCGCACCACGAATGTCTGTATTTGAACATGTTTCTGAGAAGCGGTCTGTACTAAGCATTGTCACACGTTTTCTTCAGTAGATCTATTTTTCTTTATTTTTAGACCTTTGCCATGCTTATTCTTTTTTAAGTTCAAATAAAATTATGAATATTTATCTGATAAGAGATAATTCCAAAGCTGATTTCAGTGTGTATTAGTGTATGTATAACAGATAGCAAAAGATTGGAGATAATAAAAGGTTTCTTTTGGAGTGACTATGACTAAAAGACATTTATATGTTTTCTTCGATACATATTTACAATGATAAATAGTAATAAATCTGTCACAATCTGTTGTGATAACTCACCCCCCCCCCCTTTTGAAATGGGCCTTCTCTCTTCCAGTAGATAAAACAAAGAAAAGTGAAACTGTGACACTGCATAGTCAGATACTGTGTGTGACCCCGTGATACGGAGGCCAGACTGCTTTGGCCACCATGGGGCACCATCTTCATAGGCTATCAGGACAGCAAGGGGGTTGCCTGGCCCTGTTGGGAAACACTGCTGCATGTGTGGAGAGAGGAAATGTATGCCTGCCCCATCCATGCCACGGATCTGGCAGGATCCGTGCGTTTTGTGCTGTGTGCTGCATCTAAGCCCTTGAGTCCCTGTGGAAACAGGACACAGGGACAGGATTGCGGGAGAACCCTCTACAGCATCCACCGCCACAGGAGCACTGGGGAGAAGGAGGCCTATCCCTCCACTGACCAGAAGCTCGTGAGGTGGGGCTGGGGATTCTTTTATAATGTAGTGTGGAATGACAACTATCTGTGTCTGCGAGAACTCTGCTTATTACTGCAGAACATTTTCATGTTCTCTCTCCGAACTTAGTATGTTGCTCCTTCCAACCACATCCCAATTTCTCCTTAGCTCTCATCTTTTGAAGAGACTTCAGTTACCAAAGCTTTGTCTTTTGTGGAGGCCAGAGTTTATTTTGCATGTCTAATCCCTTGAATCTACATGTGTACTTCTTGTTTGGTTAGATTTCTGTATCTTGATTTTCTGCTTTAAACTGTGTGTCATCGTAAACTTGGTATTTTGCAAATTTACTGCTCTTCCCAGCAAATTTTTCTCTCTGTGTAACCTAATAATCATACTCATTGAATCATGAATTCATGCAGAGAAAAGTGTACCCACATTAGAGTTTGTAGAAAATGATGATTCTTAACAGAAATTAACATGAAAATATAAAAGTCCATGAAGTAAGGAAGAATTTTTGCATCATGCTTTTTTTAAGATAAGTTTATCAAGTATACACAAGAAAACCCAAAGACTGGTTTTGGGAAACTTAACCGTCCCTATCAATATGTAAACATAAAAAGCCTTGATCTTCTTATAATTTGGAATATTCAAAATTGAAATACATTTTGTCAGAAAGTATTAACAACTGTGTGGTCTTTACCTCAAACATTCTTGGAGTTTGTCTCATTTAAAGCTTAAATAATGGTCTCACCATGACCCAGTAGGGCTCTCTGGAACTTCAGAATTCTCTAGAAATACAGAGTTTTAGCATTAGAAATAGTCTGTTACTTTCCATATCTCCAGTGATCTTTTCTCAAACCAAATGTTTTAGTCAAGTCTGTTTTCTGTGTTAACTTGCAGTTTTTTGTTTCATTTGTTTTCGTATAGTTTTCTTTGTAACTCTTGGTGATCTAGTGGTCAGAGATCATTTTGGACATTTGGATCCTAAGGAAAATAATTCTAAATACCAAAAAGATTCTAAAATATGATTTGGATACTCTAAGAAATTTTGAGAGGAGTTAATCATTAAGAAAGAATTCTTAAATTAAAAAAAAATCTTTATTAGTTCCAGATCAGACTTTTTAAAAAGAGAGTATTAGGAGTATCAGGAAAAAATGGATAATGCTAATGATATTATTGGTTTTTGTGTATTTTGCATTATATAAAAAACTGCCTAATTTGAAGGTTTCTAACATGATTTTGATATTTTGAGGGAAACCCCCCCCCCAGATGTTTAAAAATATCACAAACAATTTAAAAGAGAAGTTGGTACATTTTTTTTTTCCTAATTAAGAACCTGGAAATTACATAGAATGGAAAAATCCATTCCCCAACATACATAATTTCACTCACAGCTTCTGAGGCTGATCATAAGGAAATCACAATGATACTTTTCCTGGACAACAGAATTTTAACTTGATTAATATTCAACCTTTTAAAAATGAAATTTATATAAAAATACTTGTTTTTTTTTTTTGCAAATGATTTGTCAGCCACCTGGGCCCCATCCTTTGTAGGAAAGTCCACAAGTAGCCAATTTTGTGCTAAGACAGAGAAGGAAGGGACTCTTCAAAGTTCATTCTTGGAGAGAAAAACTTTGTGAAGAAATACAATGTAGGTGTTTAACATATTGAGAGAGGTCACAACATTCAACTCTG
Source organism: Lepus europaeus (assembly GCF_033115175.1). Lineage (NCBI taxonomy): Eukaryota > Metazoa > Chordata > Mammalia > Lagomorpha > Leporidae > Lepus > Lepus europaeus. The sequence continues at coordinate 103,032,664 of NC_084835.1, read as the reverse complement.
ATCTTAGTGTGTCTCTTCTGTTTTGATTAAAGATATTGAAATAAGACATGTAGCTCTTAAAATTGTATTTATTGATTGTAAAAATATATAGATAGGAAGATTAAAGATTATATAATTATACCATCCCAATGGTTATTCATACCATTTACATAGCAGATGTAACGTGTCACTGGGGAGCACATTGAATACCGAGAAATTATTTATCACATAGGAGGTATTTGTATGTGTGTGCAGCTAATACTGACTTCACTAAATTAGCTTCAAGTTCAGCCTGTATGTTGCTTCTCTGAAAGCCAGTCTCATCCTCTCTGTTGCACATGGAAGCTATAGCGGTGATGCTTTTTATGACCTGCAGGTATATGAAACAGACATGCTGGGATCTTTATATTTGTTTTCCTTTGAGGATTATTATTCCATTAAAAATATTTCAGAAGCATAGAAGAATCGATGCAGATATACAGCATGTATACCAGCATGTTTCTGTCAGAAGTTTGCTAAAAGATTTCCAAACAAGGATTTTTGTGTAGAATTTTGAAATAATGAGCCCCCTCTTTGACCATCCTCCTCCCTTATTAACATTCTACCTGCTTCCCCCCTTAAAAAAAGTTTCTTGGTTTGCATATTTTCAGTATAAAGAAGAAATAGGAAAACTAAGACAAACACAGAAGTTACCAGTGGATGAAAGATGTATTGGTGAGCTGTTCTTAGATTATCTGTACAAATGAAAAGGTCCTGTGCCCCAAACAAGCCAACCAAACACTACCGCTTCATCCTCCTGTCAGAGAGATGCCTTCCAAGGCACCAGCACCCAATGTGCCTATTCAGCAGGTTCTTCCAAGCTGCTGTGCAAGACCATCTCCCCATCCGCCAGTGAGTGTTGTTAACTAGGTTTTCAAGATACCATGTCACCTGCTAAGATTTATCAGGATTTCTGTTAAGATTTCAGCCACTGGAATAACCTTTAAGTAACAGTGGACTCATTTGTTGAGAAAGAAGAAATATATTTCAGGCAACTGTGACTTTGAACCTTATTTTATCATTGTCACTGAAGAGTATATTTTGGTGTGAAGCCTTGGACTCCATCTGAGTGATGTAATTATTGAGAAAACTAACAAACCACTACAGGGGCTGCTTCACCTAGACATGATTGTAACAGGATTGCGTGTACTTTGGAGACTATAAAAACTTGTATTGAAGCATCTGGATTCACTGTGAATTTATTGTATGTTTCTGCAATAGTATAGGTGGCTGGCTTGATAGGAGGTTGAATATTGAATATCAGCTTTTTAACTTTTAAAATTTCATTAACTAAAACAATTTGATTTTCTAATACACTGAAATTTTGTCTATTTTCCCAGCCCCTGACAGTCTCTGCATTTTCAAGGTGCGTTGTTCTGGTTTCAAAGAGTCCTCGAGTTTTTCATTGGAAAGTAATAAATCAGACTGAGATAGAACTTGGAGGAGTAAATAAGATTCTCTCAGGAAGTGTGGCAATAATCCTAAAAGAATAAGGAGTCTTCAAAAATAGCAAAGTGTATTTTCTCAAGGCAGAATAAATATGGTCAGACTGTTGACAGACATGACACCTGCTTTTTTTTTTAAGTAAATCACACTGAATCTTAAAACCTTCATTTCAGAGTAATGATGTAGGATGCTTAGTCTTGATCTCTCCTGTCCTGGGGCGTGTTTGTGTATATGAAGGTGTTCACTTTAAAGGAATAAGAGCTATGTAAAATTGGTAGTTTTAAATACTCAATTATTTTATCTCCAGACAGCAGCATGTGAACGCTTCTGGTTTTTTTCCAGTTGCAGCTGCCACATAGGTGTAGAGCTATTTAAGGAGTTGTAAGCTTTGCTTGAACGTCTACTCCCTCTTCAGAGAAGTTAAGGTAATGCAGAAGGTTCTGCATTTTGTAAAATTTCAGGTTTGAAAGTCAAGATGATTTAACTTTCCATGAGATGTAGAGATGTGAGTCCTGAAGGAATGTGTATATTATATTTTGCTGAGAACTTTTAAAATAATTTTATTCAAATGGTTTAGCAACACCACTGTGGTCTTGCTCATCTAACTTTGTCGTCTGAGAAATTAAACTTAAATATGCTGCTAGGGTTGAGATGTGATCTGGGAGTGTTGACTTTTAGAGAAATCAGAAGAGGTTCTGTGTGTGTATTAGATTTCACTAAATTTATTTTTGATTATTCAGTAGAACAGAAGAAATAGGGATATTGCTTAGTGAAGCTCTCTTGATGCCCAACTGTAAAGAGAATTTCGTGGTGTGTTGCCATGTCAGCAGTGATTAAAGGGCATTTCCTTTGTGAAACATGGGCTCATATTAGAAAGATTTACATGCTCGCAGAAGAATGACCCCATAGAACACTTAATCGTTAAAACAAGCATCGTTCCTCGCGGACTGTACAGAAGCTGTCACTGTCACCATTAGCTGTTGCCATGCAGAGATTGGAGGAAGATTGTTTGAGAACAATTATTTTGGTATCATCTGAGAAAGAGTACCTAACTATGCAGCAGCCGCTTCCCTCCCAACCCATATCATTCTAAATATGCCTCCTGGATTACACTTATAATAATATTGTAATGGCTTCCATCCTACCGATTGGCACAGTATATCATTATATCATTAGCTGCTATGAGAAAGCAGTTTCAAGGAGGAGGCTGATTCTTAGCGTTAATGTTTGCAAGTAACCTTGTTTAGGGAATTGGGCTGTTTTACAGGTGCTCAGGTGTATTAACACAGGGCACAATAGTATCTCCCAGCTTCCTCATTATGAAATGAACTCTACTCAGAAATAGAGGGAGAATGAAAACTGGGGCTGTATCTTAAGAACATTGAATAACTCAAGATGTGAAAAGGTGAGAGAATAATAAAGTTTGTTCAAGGAAACAGCGGTCTTCCATACATTCTCATTACAGCTGAAACTGAGATTTTCAAAGAATGTTCATGGCCTGGTGATCCAGATTTAAATCAATTTAAAATTTTTAAAATATTAAGATGAATAGAAAATAAATCTATTTCTGCACCTGTATATGCTTCATGAGTGAGATTCTATTGCCAAAACCTTTCTATGAATGTTAATTTTAGAGGGAAACAGGACATTAGCCCACATGGGGGAACTCTGAAAAGTTCACGGAAAATATGTGGGGTTTTTTGCACCAAAATAATTTTTTTTAATTTCATTCTTTCGTAAGCATTTTGAAGTTCCTTCTTATATTTTGTGGCTTGGTTGATAGAACTGTGCAGAAGAAAACAGAATTAAGCATATTTGTTATAAGCAGGTATAGTTAGGATAACAAAACTCTAACCTCAATAGGTAACTATTTTACAAATTAATGCTGTTTTGTGTTCCCTTTAATAACTCGTATCAACAGCTTCACTATGTGAAACCCTGTGATAACAAACTGGGCGCACCCAGGTGGAAGGAGAAATCCGAGCACTTCCAGAGTTTTCATTTGTCCATTCATTACTTCATTTATATTTATTCAAAGCCCATTTTTCAGTTAAACTGAAAACCACACATTGATTCTGTCTCTCCTCTATTTAAATCGTGAAGCTTCACAACTAAGATTCTTCATATTTAACTAAATTCACAATGTTGTATCACTGGATTCCGGTTTGTGGGAGTGTGTCTTGGCGTTTTAAAGAGCATAAAGCCTGGCCTTAGGAAAGTCATGCATCCAAAAAATGAAATAACCCGCACAGTTGTTACATGGGGACTTTTTGTCCCTTAAGCATATTATGGAAGTGCTTAGTTCCCCACTCGCTTGTCACTACCAGGAACAGGTAAAGGACATAATTTACATGTACCATTTGTGTCCCATACAAGTAGAACTCACTGCCTTATTTTATTTGTATTTGAAATATATTTGCAGCAAATAACGACGGTAGTGAGAGTGGTAGTATATGGTAGAAATAGCTCTCTCGTAGTGAGTGATGAACAGACCTTCTTCTATGAACTCACCCAGTCAGGAACCTGTTTTGTGGTCTACAAGACAGCCCTGAATCGTTCTGTGTAATGATGTGATGTCAGTATACTAGGAACAGATCCAGCCCTAGTACTTATTCCGAGGACCAGGCACTGTTCTAAGCTCTTGCTGTCTATTCAGTTGTTTGACCCTACACAAGCCCCATGGGAGAGATACTACTGTTTATTCCTGGGTACAGAAACAAGACACATCAAGCTGAAGAAGCACAGCTAGGGAGTGGCAGAGCCAAGACTGAGACCTGAGCAATCTGTGTCTAAGGTTTCCGTGTTGTTCCATGTAGCTGCCCATACTGCCCATAGCTATTTGGAACACTGTGCACCGAGAAGTTCTCAATGACATCATTCTCGTTCACTTAAGAAGTGTATGGCTCTCGGGAATAGATGAGTATTCAAAAGTTTCATGTCACAGTAGGGTATTCCTGTGTGCTGGTTATGACAGACAGCCTCTGGTCTGCCTCAACAGATTGGTTCAAATGGCCAGGCCAACTAGGAGAGCATTTCCCCAATAAAGGCAGTCTGATCTAATGGCTATAGCAAGGTGTCTGACTGGCTGGGTGTTTAGTCAGCTGTGTCATTTCCTAGCTATAGCCACATGCAATGCACATATTCAATACCCTTAAATACTACTAAAAGTTCTTGGAAAATATACTTAAAAATAAGTTCATTTTGGTGCAAAAAATATTTGAAATCCTTGTGGAGTTTTGGCATCATGGGCATTTTCTATGAACTTTTTAAAGACCCCCTCATAGTATTTTTTTTAATATAATAAGCACTGGAAACACTGCCATCCAAAATATAATAACTACCTTTCTTTTGGTACTTAAAGTCATATGGTGGCAGTTTACTAAGAGTAGTTAGCAACAAAACAGAAATCAGGACCAGGTCTCAACTGCGTTCAGAAGAAATTGATCTAACCGAAATTGCTTGACTTTTCTGAAATTGCAAAACACTGCAAATGCTTTTTTGTGTTTCTATCCATTCAGTACCATTTCTGTCCACAGCAAGACACCTAATGAACCTTTTAGTTCTTAGATTCGTGGTTGTGCGAGTTTCTATTGGAAGAAGGTACTCCATTTTTTCCCAAATGGGACATCCATTTTCCCAAGTGGGATTCTCTGAGCTCCTTGTAGTGCCTTTTTTTTTTTTTTTGCTAATAATTTGCTTATATCCAAGTCAGTCCTGCCTCTAAATGCCCAGGAGTTGCATGCTCTCATTTAATTTGAGCAATGGTCTTCTAGAATAGGTGGTCTGGTCTTTCTGAGTGGTGTGCCGATTCCCCAGCAAAGGTAAAGGGAAACCCTAGGAGTTTTGCTTTACCTGGCATATGGAGTAGGTGGACCTGGTGGCAGTTTGTTTCCCTTATAAAATACAGCAGTGATCAATTTGTTTAGGTCAGTTTCTGACATGAAGCAGGGATAGATGTGTTAAGGTAAAGTCAAAGAATTGCTGGAGTCAGGCCTTTGCCCCTGTTTAGTATGTCCTTTGTCAATGTCATTGCTGAATTCATAAAAGAAAAGGTGATTTTGTTTGTTGGCTATGGAAAACTTAAAATAATTGTTGAAATTATTGGCTGATTAGTTAACTCTTGCATTTAAAGAAAAGAGAAATCTGCCAAATTGTGTGTGTGTGTGTGTGTGTGTGTGGCAACAGAGATGTGGTGAGAACATGGTCTCCACATTCCATAATGCAGGGCTTTTCCCAGCCAGTAATTTGCAAGAAAACCAAGCGGCAAGTTCAGATTCCTGGGGAAAGGTCCCTATTGGCTGGGGAGCCCTGAGCCCCTTCCTGAGGTCCCTGAACTGGGACTAGTGCTTCAGTTCACAGAGATCTGGTCTTTCTCTGGAAAGCCTGATGGATCCGATATAGCCACCCCTCATTTGTAGTCATTGCCACCTTGTGGATTACAAAGGATATTGGTTTTCATCAAACTTGCATTTGAATTTGGCTTTTTATGTCAAGTACACGTTGGCAGTGGATTGCTGTGTTCTTCACCAAGAGGACCCTCGTTTGTTCAGCAACACCTCACTTCTCCACTCACAGTTCATTTATGATTCTGATGAGAGTGTTTTTTCAGGAAACACACATTTCACTTTTTGACCTAGGAGCATCTGTTAGAATTTTTTTTAATACTACTTTGGCATTCTGAAAGTGTTAATGTCTTTCATATCTGTTTAATGCTATTTAGGGATATTTATGATCACCTCTTGGTTACTCGGGGTAAAGTGTGTCGCAATTTTTTTTAAACAGACAGGAAAGCATTCACATGAGGAAACAGATTGCTTTAAACATGTGCTTCCTGTGACAGTAAAAAGAACAAATTAGATTTAACACTGTGTAATGAATGCATAAATGTGTACATTTAAGCTTTTAAAAGCTTTATGTTCAGTTCTGGTCACAACAAAAATGGAGTCACCTGTAAAAATGCAGGATGCCTCAGGTGCTGTCGGATGCCCGCATTGCCAAGCAGTTGCGATCCTGCCCTGCTGATGCCTCCCTGGAATAGTAAAAGGCATGATACGCTCACGCTGGAAAGATCTAGAATGTTATAAGGCGCATTCAGAGATTAAACCAGGTTAGAGCTGGATTTGGGCATTCAGCAAAAAAAAAAAAATCAGCCCTATCGGAGAGGGGGTTCACTATCCTCTTCAGCCCTCTGTGAGAATCGATGAGAAACAATCCATTCTTCTGAAGCTCAAATAGTCCCATCTTTCATAGAGAAAAAGGAGAAAATCCGATGTTTACCTACTAGCATTTACTGCAATTTAATAAGAAAAGCTCTCCTTTTCTTATTTAATTCAGTTTGCGTTCATGTGCACTGGCTGGCAGGGAGTGAATAGAAACTGAGTTAATATTTCCAGTTAGATGCGAGCTTTGAATTTAAGGGCAGGGATTCTTGCCCTCAGAGGAGGAGGAAGCCATGGCCATTTCTGTGTGAACCCTGTGCCCCCCTTGCTTTCAAAGCTTAGGATCGGTGGCACGCTCCCCGCTTCTGTGGCCAAGGAGGGCCGGGACAGAGTCCCTGAGGGGAGGGCATGTAGTTTGGGGACATCTGACTCTCTTACATCACATACTGAGGCACTAATATCAAAACAGACTGCTTGTCGACGCACGGTGGGGCAGTGCTTTTTTTGGCTGCCGCGGTCGAAATGAAATGGGCAGGCTGGAGTCCGCTTGGCATCAGCATGGGCTAAGGGAAGCTGGGAAATCAGAGTCAGACTGTGAATGCAAGTCACAGCCAATGGTTAACTTCCTTTTTGTGTGTCACTTGGCAGCGATGAGACTGATGGCGATTCTTTTTTTTTTTTTTTTTATAAACGTGGGTGAGAGTTCAGTGTCCCGGGAAGAGCAGTGGACGCTGTTATTGTGCTTCCTCATACAGTTGACTCGTGTTGGTTCCTTGAGACCAATACAGCTGTTCCAAGGGCCAGCTGCAGGAGCTGCATGCGTGGCTATCGGACTGCTGATGAAAAAGCTCATCAGAGCAGAGGTGATACACACAAACTCTTGCTGCTGAGCGCTGAGCGGTCAGAGGGAAATCAGATTCTTGCAGGACGCAGTAACGCCAAAGGGGAATGCATTGCATTTGAACGGTGGGTCCTCTCCGTACACAGACACCCAAACATATTTTTAAATGATCCCCGTTGCACGCCCCTCCTCTCACAGAAAGGGTTCAGATCAGTTTTGGACTGTCTGGAAAATGCAGGGCTAAAAGCCGACTTGAATTCAGCTGAAATGACCTCCTGCTTTTGGGGAGATTGTTGTTCTTTGGTTAGCCACATTATTTGCTTTGAAGACTTACTTGGAAGAGAGTTTGGGAGGATTTCTAGCCTTTCTTAAGATTTTCCTCTTATGCCTCTTTTTGCAAAGAACTGTTCTCCAAAGGCGAAAAGAGCGAGTTGCCATCTTGAGGAGTGAATTGCATGGTTAGTGAACACCACATGGTCTCAAAGTTATCCTAGAAATTTCAATATATCCGATTGCTTTCGAACACTATTTATTCCCTGTAGAACTCCTAACCATTTGTGCAGGATATCAGTAAGATGACCAACTTCTGACAACCCCAAAAGCTGGGAAGGAAGCTTGGAAATAGAATACCATTTGTCTGGTAATTAGAGTGTATCTCTTAAGAGTTCAAGAGAATTCTGATTAACCTTTCAGTTCCCACATTCTCAAATAAAATTAGCACACCTTTTAAATTATTATCTAGTATTTAAACACATATTTTTGAGTGTTCTTAATGCAACAGGTTCTGGAGACACTAAAAGTGTGTTGTAGGTTTCTAAAAAACTTCATTTTTCTTACATTTTAAATGTTCTGTTTGTGCAAAATTTCGAGAATCACCATAAGGGCTTCTTTGCATTTTTAATTTAGTAACTAACATATGAATAAATTTGCATATTAATTAGTTGCAGATTAAATCATGCATACATAATTGCCTCCTTACTGTGTTTAATGTTTGTCAAAATCTCCAGCCTGGTTTGATGGATGTCGTATGAAAGATTACAATTTGATGTACCCTTGGAAGTATTTATACCAATAATGCAAGATTCTTAATAGCAGAATTCTCTGGTTATATACAGTCACTAATAAACATGTAAGATAGGTACATGTCCCTTTGACTAAAATTTTTTTCTTTGCACCAAATCATTTACTATTCATAATCATTAATGCATCTCCTAATTATACAGCATATGTCTGTTAACCCTTTTGTTGCTGGTATTCAAGTGGTAGCTTCTTTCTTTTCTTGCCCCCTGAAGAAAGCAAATTATTTGATAATATTCTGAACATACTTTAATACCTTTCACTTGTTTCTCTACTAGGATATGGCTATACCTCCCTTGCCGTGCATTTTAACATACAATTGAGAATTATGTGATTACTTTGTATTTTTCGGTTAAACTCCAAAAATGACCCTTGTGCACACACTTTGTAGCTGATGGGATTTTGCCTGTCTTTTACCAGGGCTGAAAAGAATTCAGACATTCTAGATATTTCAGATTAAATGGCAAAAAAGTATATATGCACATATGCACACATACACACATTGACTATTAGGGAAGATAATTCTGTGTTAAGTAAAATCATTTAAGTGCTATTTTATGATGTTTTTAATATTATATTGAATGTAGTATCATCAAAGATAAGATGCAAGTGATTTTTTTCTTCTTTGTTAGTATTAGGACTGAGATCTCTGGAATAGAAATTGAATAGAGAATGGATGCTCTTTATTAGACAAAGTTAAAAAATGGCCATAAATGTTCTTTCCCATTAATTACTCAGATATTTAATTTTTTAAGTTTTATTTTACTCATGTAGAAAGTACACCCAACTGATTTTTTGCTTTTTGCTATTTTGATGTCTAAGCTGCTTATCACACTGTATTACCCTGCATTAATGAGTATTCCTACTGTGCAAAATTCTATCAAAAATGATGGTGTGAATGTCATTTTTAATTGGAAGTTTATACAGTCAAATTTATAGTACACAACAAAAAATATGTACATAGTTCTGCTCCAAGCCTTTTTTAGGCTATTGATCTTTTTGGTTAAGTAGACATTTTTATCAGTCTAAGTTTAAAATTTAGTTGCAAATCTGGACATATGCTACTAAATTTATATAACCATCATTGGGAGGAGTGGGAAACTAAGGCACAGAGAAAGAATTGCCAAGTAGATTTTCAGGGTATTCTTTTATAACATGAAAACTTGTTGACCAATTCTGTACGTTCCACAGAAGTCCTACCTCATATTGTTAGGTGTCTTGCATTTATATACCTAGTACAAAGACAAAGGTTAAAGCATGTTGAAAGTGTCAACAGCTGATTTCCTTTATCTGAGCCCTACATAAGAGAAGTAATATCTCCTGGTTGCCTACCCAGTCGCAAGGCACAATGAACTAGTTATTGATTTAGCAAAACATTCTTTTGCAGCGTGCAATATTGCATTAAATGATTTAGCAGTGTGAAAAATGAAAGCTGCAAAACTTATAAAAGGAAGCAAACAGTCAGACCCGAAACATATTTATCCACAGCCATTGTGCCTAGGTAATTCAGGGCATATGGTATGTAAATGATGTTTGGAGATCCTTGCCAAATCTACACACGCCGGGATAAATTAAGGACAGGTTTCCCTGGGTGTGAGTCCCCTGACTGTGGCCGGCACTCTGTCTGCTCCGATGTGTGTGTTCTGTTGTCTTTCAGCAAGACAGTCACACAGCGCAGTCAGTGGCCGAATCTGGTCCTCCGCTGACTGCGAAGACCTTAACTGTAATTCTCACGAATTGATTTGATGATTAAATTTAAAATATACTACCTATTTGCCAAAGCTTCCCTGCATCCCACATTTGAAAAGTAAGATCTGAATAATTCATCAGTATATTTTTGGATATTAAGCCATTTAAATGAGTGTCTCTGACAGTAGAAGTTGAGTGCCTCTTAGCCAGTGAAGAAAGGTGTTACTAAGTAGTGACGTTTTGGTAGGTTAGGATTAAGATATTTTCTAGAACACACAGTGAGTTATTTTGGGCAGTTAATAATTTTAGTTCCAAGTTAGCCCAGTGATAATTTAGAAATTCAAACTGATAACTCAAGTGCCTGCCATCCCTTGATTTTATTTGCTTTGATATATGTGTTTTCCTTTCTACAATGGTGAAGACACTGTCCCCTTCTTGCTTTTAAAGGGTATTTTATATAGCTCACAGGTTATACTGTTTCCTTTTTCCTGAAAGGAATTTCTTCCCTAAGTTAGGAGTCTTCACCTGGAGGTTTCTGTGTGTGTGTGTGTGTGTGTCTGTGTTGGTGCTCTACATGAAGATTCATGTTGATTTATGTAATTGGAAATTTTGTTGAGAGAATGGCAGGCTTTTTTTCATATGATCATTTATTGGAATGAAACTACATAGTACATTTACTGTGAAGACTCAACTATGCAAACAAGACTTCTGTGGTATTTACAGAAGTCATTTTAGGATGTTTTAAGGTATCTAAGGTATGGGTCACAATCTTTTATTGTTTTGTTCTTAAGAATACTTGTCCCAAATTAAGCCTTTTTTAAAGGATAATACTTTAATATTATGGTTTTATTTGAGTTAGCAGTTTAGTCTGTGTTCCTACTATTGCCATTTCATTTGTGGAACACTAAAAACATGCTAGCTTACCATGCAGAGAATGAAATTAAGCTCGGGCCTTGCCCATTGCTGTGTAAATTGGATAGAAGCAGAGAAAAAAAATACCCTTGAGATCAACATAAATCAATGCTACTTGACGCAGACCCAGCTTAAAATTCACACAAGTGGTTGTGGTTTTGGAGGAGTGTGTATAATTATCAGCTAGCTGGTGGTTTGTGAACTCAGGGCGGAGTTCTGAGTGGGCTATTCTGTGACCATCCCTTGCTTCATTGAAGTTACTTTGCACAGCTGTGCTTCAGATTCAACAACAGAGAGCAAAAACAACACTCAGTGCCTTTCAACTTGACTGGGAACTTGCAGCCCTGAAAATAACAAAGAGTAGTCACAGTTGAGATTACCGTACAGTCCAGATTAAATGTGTTGCACAGTACAGTGGGATGGCTGGGGTTGACTTACTTGGTAGTAGCACTGTGCATGCCAGCATGTTGAGCATCATAGCCACTTACCAAGATTTTGGTTTTAAATGTCAGTCATTGAAGCACCTGCATTTATTCAAAGAAATTAAGGTATATTGAGATGCTGAGGTGAGTTGAAGGTTTTTTTTTTTTTTTTTTTTTTTTTGCTGGTTTTCTAGCAAGAAATAATAAAGATAATACATAATAAAGATAAAACATCTTGAGTATTAAAAGTCTATTTTCATGCACTGTATGACACAAAATGACTTAGCACTTTTGAAATTTTTTAGAAAGAAAGAACATAAAGAGAGAGATAAGTGAAATTTGCATCTCTACAGACAACTCTGCATAGCAGATTTAAGATTCTGGCAATTTTCTTACAAACATCTGAAAATTAGGAATTACACAGGAAATCCGGACAGATCTTTAACTATTGCATTGCTCCCAGGTGTCTCTAGGATGATAGCATTAAGAATTTTTTTTTTAAAAGGTAAAACAACTGGAATAACAACTTATTTTATAGTATATGCTTGCAGACAAAATATTTCTTAGTACAGGATGTTGAAAGTGTGTTTACTGTTTGTGTATACTTAGTGAATGTTAGCCAGACTGACCCATTAAGCTTGTTTCATAAAAGATACGGTTCTGTGTATCCAAATCTTAAGTCTATTTCAAACTTGTCTTTATAAGATGTTAGTGCCTTTCTCTTAAAAAAAGAGAAAATTGTATTCATCAGGAGTGGTATTTGGCTCCAGCTCCTGACTCTAGCTTCCTATCCCTCAGACCCTGAGCAGTGATGATGGCTCATTTATCTGGGCTCTGGCTGCCATCCTGGGAGACCTGGATTGTATTCCTGACTTTCTGCTCCAGCCCTGGCACTGTGGGTGGAACCTCGCTCTCTCTCTTTTTCTCTCAAATAAAAATAATTTTAAAATTAAGAAAAACAAAATTGTATTTATCGAACAAGAATATTACTTAGGTATCTGGGGATCATAATTTGTCCAAAGGTTCCCAAACCCTTGGTATGGCAACCAGAAGTTGTCGATAGCAACTGATCCTATACCATCATACACTCACTTAGCCCCAAATCAGCTTAAGGGTCAAATATCAAATTTAAAAAAATCCAACAAATTATTTATTGTGCATCTACTAACTGGCTGACTTCCTGGAGAGTGAAGAGAGTGGAGTCTTTGCTGTTCTAAGGGTTTGTGCAGAGATGAATTATGGCCACAGTAGTTCAAACAGGAGTTCAATTTGCATTTTATTTATTTATTTTAATTTTATTTGAAAAGAAGAGAGATAGAAAGGGAGAGATCTGCTGGTTCCCCAAATGCCCACAACAGATGAGACTGGGCAAGGCCCAAGCCAGGAGCCAGAAACTCCATTAGGATCTCTCACATGGGCAGTAGGGACTCAAGTGTCTGAACCAACACCTGCTGTTTCAAAGGGCATACATTAGTAGGAAGGTGGATCTGAAGTGGAGCAGCCAGGGCTCAAACCACACACTTGAATATGAGATGCAGGCTTCCCAGGGGGAAACTAAACTACTCCACCAAATGACTGCCCCAAGAATTCATTGTATAATGATTTGTGGGAGCCTGCCACTACTGATCCTCTTTGTAGTCTGCTACAAGGACTGTGTGACCTAAAATTCCAATGACTATAAGTATTCTAAATAATGTAGTCACATAGTCCATCGAAATATTATAATATATAAATGAAATCAGCTGCCTGGTATAATGCAATTGTTGATGAGGTTTTTTGTTATCCTCATATTTCTGTTAACAATGAAACAAAAGATTTTTTTTGAGTATTTTTTTTCCTGTAGCACCTAAAAGCTAGTTAAATGGGATGTTTTGGAAAGAACAACAACAACAAAAATGTTCAATACATGGAAATGACATGGAAAGCACCTGTTTCTTTGTTGTTTCCCTCCACGTCATTAGGAAATAATGTCTAGCCATAGGAGACTCTAGTGTCCCTATATGAAAATGTTAATAAAACCAAATGTTTAAAATAGAATATAGGTTAAATAAGTAGGGGGTGACCTGACAAGAAAAAGAAGATGTGCAGCAAACAGGAGTGTGGCATTAGAGTAGCACCTTGTAAAAGTGACAATGCATGTATTCATGATTATATCTTTGGCAGATTGTTGGCACAATCAACTATCCCACTGCGGGAATAACCCCACTCCACAAGGGCCCTTGTGGGTGAAGTGTGTGTGTGAATGAGCATGGTCTCAGCCTACCCAGCAGATAAAACTTGTCCATTCCTACTCTTCAGCAGTTCGTAACCCAGATGAGGCTCAGACAAAGATCATGAAATAAAATATAATGATTAGGACATTGAAAACTAGAGAGGAACAACGCATCATTCTTGAGTGTTATGTATATGTATGTATTTTATCAGTGTAAAATAGATATAAATGTACTGAAATTTTTTTCCTAATAATGTGCTCATTTTTCTGTTTCATGAAGAGATTCTCATATTGAAGTTACAGCTGATTTCTGTATTTTTTTGGACAAACTGTCTTCTTGCTGGACTTGATAATTATGTCATCATGGAAAGGAAGGAACTAAATCTTTTTGTTCCTCAATCATTCAGTGATTGAGCTTTTATTATACACACATTACGTTTATGGAGCGTAGAGCAAAGAAACTCAGTCATACTCTTTTCTCCTCTTATAAGATTTGAGGGCTGTTGGCCGGCGCCGCAGCTCACTAGGCTAATCCTCTGCCTGCGGCACAGGCACCCCGGGTTCTACTCCCGGTTGGGGCGCTGGATTCTGGCCCAGTTGCTCCTCTTCCAGTCCAGCTCTCTGCTGTGGCCCGGGAAGGCAGTGGAGGATGGCCCAAGTACTTGGGCCTTGCACCGGTATGGGAGACCAGGAGGAAGCACCTGGCTCCTGGCTTCAGATTGGCACAGTGTACCTGCCATAGCGGCCATTTGGGGGGTGAACCAACGGAAGGAAGACCTTTCTCTCTCTCTCTCTCACTGTCTGACTCTGCCTGTCAAAAAAAAAAAAAAAAGATTTGAGGGCTATAAGATAGATGCATTATTGCATTATTTATTTATTTATTTTTGGACAGGCAGAGTGGATAGTGAGAGAGAGAGACAGAAAGGTCTTCCTTTTTGCCATCAGTTCACCCTCCAATGGCTGCTGCGGCCGGCGCACCGTGCCGATCCAATGGCAGGAGCCAGGTGCTTCTCCTGGTCTCCCATGGGGTGCAGGGCCCAAGCACTTGGGCCATCCTCCACTGCACTCCCTGGCCACAGCAGAGAGCTGGCCTGGAAGAGGAGCAACCGGGACAGAATTCGGCACCCCAACCAGGACTAGAACCCGGTGTGCCGGCGCCGCAAGGCGAAGGATTAGCCTGTTAAGCCACGGCGCCGGCCGGCATTATTTATTGTTAACAGCAGCTTATTTCATTGAACTTTGCTGCAGAATCCTATATTCCAACCTGGTCCTTGTCTAGAAGTGATTCTAGAACTTGAATGTGGATCCTAGAACATTGCAGGTCTGGTATGAGAGAAGCCAGTGGCCATAGACATCAGTTGTACCCCTGTTGAGCAGTTGTGTCTATTTTCTCAATCACATGGACTATATTTGAGTTTTTGCTTGGTCAGCTGCAGAAACAACTTTTGATTGTTTTTGTATTTTCAAAAAGTGACCTTCTG
This sequence comes from Lepus europaeus, assembly GCF_033115175.1. Taxonomy (NCBI): domain Eukaryota; kingdom Metazoa; phylum Chordata; class Mammalia; order Lagomorpha; family Leporidae; genus Lepus; species Lepus europaeus. The sequence goes on along the minus strand of NC_084835.1, from coordinate 103,017,407 downwards.
GCCGGCGCCGTGGCTTAACAGGCTAATCCTCCGCCTTGCGGCGCCGGCACACCGGGTTCTAGTCCCGGTCGGGGCGCCGGATTCTGTCCCGGTTGCCCCTCTTCCAGGCCAGCTCTCTGCTATGGCCTGGGAACGCAAGTGGAGGATGGCCCAAGTGCTTGGGCCCTGCACCCGCATGGGAGACCAGGAGAAGCACCTGGCTCCTGGCTTCGGATCAGCGAGATGCGCCGGCCGCAGCGGCCATTGGAGGGTGAACCAATGGCAAAAAGGAAGACCTTTCTCTCTGTCTCTCTCTCTCACTATCCACTCTGCCTGTCAAAAAAAAAAAAAAAGAAAAAAGAAAAACGTGACCTTCTAAAGACATTTCATTACAATGCCTGCATAAATCACAAAATTTCAGAGTTGGGGGTAAAAAAACTCTTTTTGATCAGAACTTAGTACCATCTATTTAAGAGGAAATCAGAGATTTAGATAAAGCTAAAAAACTTGCTCAGGTTGAAAGCCCTAGTTTGAAATGAGGTCAGAATTTACTCAGACCAACGTCTTGGTTCCTGATATCCACATTACATTGCCTCTGTGAGAAGGCCCTGAGAACACACAGTGAGGATGGAGGATTTTTTTTTTTTTTTTTAGTGTAATTTGTTAAGGTGAACAAATTCCATGTATTTCATATATACAGGTTTGGAAACAGTGATACTTCCCACCCTACCCTCCCTCCTCCTTCCTCTCTTATTCCCTCTCTTAATTTTTACAGTGTTCTACTTTCAGTTTACTTTCTACTCATAAGATTAACCCTCCACTAAGTAAAGAGTTCAACAAATAGTTAAGAGGAAAAACACAGTGTTCCTCAATCAGTACAGACTGTAAACAGTCACGGAATCTCAGTATCAGTAGCACTCCGATACATTACATTTGTTGGCACTCTATTAGTTACCACACATCAGGGAAAACATACAGTATTCATCTTTTTGGGACTGGATTATTTTGCTAAGTATAATGGTTTCCAGTTGCATCCATTTCATTGCAAAGACAGAATTTCATTCTTTTTTATGTCTGAGTAGTATTCCATATTTTATATATGTAATATATATTATATATTCCATATTTTATTCTATATAGTATTTCATATTATATATATATTGATATATATAAATTTCTTTGAGGTTGGAGGTCTTGTGTTTTAAAGATTTATTTTTTTAAAGATTTATTATTTATTTATTTGACAGGTAGAGTTAGAGACAGTGAGAGGGAGAGACAGAGAGAAAGGTTTTCCTTCCGTTGGTTCACTCCCCAAATGGCCGCAATGGCTGGAGCTGCGCCAATCCAAAGCCAGAGGCCCAGCTTCTTCCCAGACTCCCATGTGGGTACAGGAGCCCAAGGACCTAGGCCATCTTCCACTACTTTCCCAGGACATAGCAGGGAGCTGGATTGGAAGAGGAACAGCCAGGACTAGAACCGGCGTCCATATGGGATGCTGGTGCTACAGGCGGAGGATTAACCTACTGAGCCATGGTGCCTGCTCCTAAAGATTTATTTATTTGAGAGTTACAGTTACAGATAGAGGGAGAGAGGTCTTCCACCCATTGGTTCACTCCCCAAATAGCCGTTATGGCAGGAGTTGGGCCAATTGGAAACCTGGAGCCGGAGCTTCTGGTCTCCCACATGGGTGCAGGGACCCAAGCACTAGGGCCACCTTCCACTACTTTCCCAGGGCATTAGCAGGGAGCTGGCTTAGATGTGGAGCAGCCACTTAAACCGGTGTTCATTTGGGATGCTGGCACTGCAGGTGGAGGCTTAACTTCCTATGCCACAGTGCCAGCCCCATGGATGGAGATCTAATGTGCTACGTTGGAGAACTAGAAACTGTATTATCAGTCTTTAAAGAACAAAAAGACAATTGATTTCTTTTAACTTTTTCATGTTCAATGATTACTTATCATAGAATTATAAGCATTTATTTTTTTTTATTTTTTATTTTATTTTATTTTTTATTTTTGACAGGCAGAGTGGACAGTGAGAGAGAGAGAGAGACAGAGAGAAAGGTTTCCTTTTGCCGTTGGTTCACCCTCCAATGGCCACCGTAGCCGGCGCGCTGCGGCTGGCGTACCACACTGATCCCAAGGCAGGAGTCAGGTGCTTCTCCTGGTCTCCCATGCGGGTGCAGGGCCCAAGCACTTGGGCCATCCTCCACTGCCTTCCTGGGCCACAGCAGAGAGCTGGCCTGGAAGAGGAGCAACCGGGACAGAATCTGGTGCCCCGACCGGGACTAAAACCCAGTGTGCCAGCGCCGCAAGGCAGAGGATTAGCCTGTTGAACCACAGCGCCGGCCCAGAATTATAAGCATTTAATAATCTTACTACTACTTATGTCTCTACCCAGAATTATTAACTTGATACGTTAAAAGTCCTTATATGAGCATTGCAGCTGAGTTTGGAGGACGTGGTCCAAGTACAAAATGGATGTGGCTTGAAGGAATTGTTGTGTTGTATTTTCTGTATCTCTCCTTGCACACAACACATTTTCTGTATGGTGGCACTGGGTTTGAAGGTGCTCAGATGTCAGAAAGACATAGCATGTAGGCTCCAAACACACGTCAAAGGACATGTCACAGTCTGGGGTAAGGTAAACCTTCCCTTGATGGAAAGGGTGGGAGAGTTGACCTGTTTGAGAACTTTTTTACCTTGTCTTATGTTCAAAACGCATCTGATAATCATGTTTAAAGAATGCAAAATGCTGATCTTTTGAAAAACAGATAAACTATCAGAATAAATAGAGACAACTTTCCTGGCTGTGGATTGGTAAGCACTGTAATTGGGCAGTTTGGCCATGAAGATAACTGTGAAGCTATCTGTTTGAATCAGATTTGCTCACCTATAAATGAATGAAATTAAGACTAGAACTGCCATTTGACTTTTTGGCATTCATTACCTGACTCAGTTGGCCTAATGTTGAGTCTGAATTTAAATTGTTGCCATACTGTTCTTCTTTTCATACTGTTCATAGTCAGTAAAACTTAACTTTCACTTTTATTTAGTGGAATCCCAGAATTTTTCTTTCTTTTTTTTTTTTTTTTTCTTGACAGGCAGAGTTAGTGAGAGAGAGACAGAGAGAAAGGTCTTCCTTTTTCCATTGGTTCACACCCCAAATGTCTGCCACGGCAGTGCGCTGCACTGATCCAAAGCCAGGAGCCAGGTGCTTCTTCCTGGTCTTCCATGCGGGTGCAGGGCCCAAGCACTTGGGTCATCCCCCACTGCCTTCTCCGGCCACAGCAGAGAGCTACACTGGAAGAGGAGCAACTGGGACAGAATCTGGTGCCCCAACCGGGACTAGAACCCGGAGTGCCGGCACCACAGGTGAAGGATTAGCCAAGTGGGTCGCGGCGCCGGCCCAGAATTTTTCTTAATTGTACCATATCTCATCTAACTCCCCATCTCTTTTTTTCTATTGGGTCACTGATGTGATTTGCCTCAAGCTCTTGTCTCTTAATGGAAGATGATGCAACACTTGTCTCACCTGTCCCTTCATGACCTTGTCTGTGTTTGTGTGTAGGTGCAAATTTTCGGGCTTCTGAGTAACAAAACAAAAAGATTATTTATTTTTTTAAACTGAATTGTTAAAATTCAAGGTCATTTTGAGTTCAAGGCCACAACATTTTGATTAGGAATGGACCAAAGACCAGCGTTAAGCTTCAGGCCATTTGTAGACCTTGAGGGAACTTGATTCTACTACTCATTCCTCCTCAAAATACCATCAGGCTTTGCTCAATGTTTTGGGTTTCCGGTTACAAAAAAGCAGTATTTTAGGCAGAATTCTTATAAAACAGGAACTTGAAATAGGCACTCCTATAGCAGATGTACATATGATGGTATCCTTGTATTATCTTCACTTCAATTTAAAATTTTTAAAAATTCCTTTTTACCTACTCTTCTTATTCTGAGTGTTTATCAAAAGTAGTCACTGAATATTTGAAATTTTTTGTTCTCTCTCTAGTAGCTCCTCACTTACTCAACAGTGTCCAACAAGTAAATGTGACCAATACAAACCTCAAAAAATTGCTAGAATTCCTACTGTAAAGGAGACCAATAAACCCTAGACAATTAGTCTATTTAGAATAAAAATTTTTTTCATTATGATATCACCTTTCCCTCTTGATTATTGAGCAGTGCATTGGGGAGCCCAGTATTTATTCATAAATTTTAAAAAAATCATCTACATCCTGTGCCCAGATTCCAGTCCACTTCATCAATTCATTTTTTTACCAAAAGTTTCTCAAGTGTAATCCTTCATCCAGACAAACAAATGTCCCCAGGATGTCCCCTTTAACTTTTTGGGAATTTCTTCTGCACGTGTACCGATTAGACAGAAAAAACAATGGCCTTCTCATGTCACTGGACTCAGGTGACGGTGGCCAGCCTGCTAGCGTCTTCATCTAGGAAGTGCCGCAATCTGAGTCAGCTTCCTCCCTCGCTGTTTTCATATTGTCCAGGGCGCTGCTTCCTCATTGTACCAAAATAGAAATGGTTTGTTTTCATATCATACTTGGAGACTGTCTGTGGATTATACTGGGTTAGGATAAAGGATCTCTTTTTAAGGAATTCCACTTCTCTCAGGGGAAACAGATTGATGGCCTGGAGGAAAAAAAAAAAAAAAAGACATAATGAATGAAGTCTTTTCTCCTTAAATAAAACGTTAATTCTTCACCTGGTCAGTCTTCAAAAGTGTCCATTGCACTGGCTTTGCCTGATTTCACTTAGTGCTTAAGAGTGGGTAGTAGAACAGATTTATGAGTTTTGTAACCACACATCATCACGTGAAATTAGGAAAGGCAAAAATGAACTTCAGTTCGAATCAAGCCTACAATTTCCAGTAGAAATAACCATAAAAATCTGTATATCCTGACCTTGCACATGGTACTTGGTTTTACCGTGTTACATAATGCCGTTAGCTACATGTTCCCCTGTGTGCAGAGGCATACTGTTTATATCTCTGGCTTGTTGAATATCATAGCTTTTATATCCATATGGGTAATGGGTCTAGTCATTGTATTCTTTACCACAGAAATGTGAAAATAGGTAGAACAGTGTAAAAACGAATCTAATCAGATCTAACTAGACACAAGAGTTTGGGAACCAGGATTTTGCTTTTGTTTTGCATGCTGCCACATCTCCTAAGCAATATACATCTGTAGGAGTTTGTATGATAGCACATAACTGCAAAATGAGGAGACCACCTCTTTCTTCTGAAGTAAAACAATGCCACAGAAAGGTAGGTGTTCAATGTTTGTGAAAAAAAAGTCTAGTTAAAAAAAGCAAACATAGCCTTGGAGGTGGCCATTTAGCCTAGTGATTAAGACAGCAGGCCGGCACCGTGGCTCACTTGGCTAATCCTCCGCCTGCAGCGCCGGCACACTGGGTTCTAGTCCCGGTCAGGGCACTGGATTCTGTCCCGGTTGCTCCTCTTCCAGTCCAGCTCTCTGCTGTGGCCCAGGAGGGCAGTGGAGGATGGCCCAAGTGCTTGGGTCTCTGCACCCGCGTAGGAGGTAGTACCTAGGAGGTAGCCGGGAGGAAGTACCCGGCTCCTGGCTTCGGATCGGCGCAGCGCCGGCCATAGCGGCCATTAGGGGAGTGAGGCTGTTGTAGGCATCTGGGGAGTGAACCAGCAGAATGGAGCACACATTCTCCATTCTTTCTCTCTCTCTCTCTCTCTCTCTCTCTCTCTCTCCCCCAACAAGAAAAAAAAAAAATCCTCATTGCTTACTTTAGCAATCAATGTGTCAATTTGAATTTCATTGTAATCCACTATAAAAGCTATCTGAACCGCCATGAGGAAAGTAAATATTTGATCATGTGATAAACCACTTAAATGTCTACATGGGACCTCAGGCCATACAAAAACAGTTCAAGATAACATAGAAAGCCTCTGATGAAACCACACATAGAAATGGTATTTCACAGTTTATGCCAGTATTTTGATGCTGTTGATAAAAGCATCGTCCAAACTAAACTTGTCTGTATTTGAACCATACAGATACTTAAAACGATTATACCTGATGCTCCATAAGTAGTGCCAGGAGAATACACTCATGCCAATGACATGATGTCTGCATTATCTGAATTTGTCATGTAATATGGATTTGCTTCAGATAAATATTTTTTTGGGATTTATCTGGGAAGTATATTTATCTGAGCCAAATATTTTCTCCAGGTAATTGTGCATTATGAAGAAGGTTTAAGATAATTAGAGTTCTGGTTGGGGATAATAACTTTTTTAGAGTAAAAATCTGAATTGCTTATTAAGAGAACATAGTTATTTGACATTCTAAAGATCTCAATTACAAAGACAGAAGCATACAAAGGTACGTGCAGGAGGTTTGTTAGTGTTCACCACTCGATTGCAAGGCTGTCTTGAGTTATGATCTTAAGAACAGTCTCTTCTTGCAGTTGTATGTGTCTGTGTTGTGTGTCTGCCTGCATTCTCCTTTTGATAGAAGTTTATGAAATTATAAATACCTAATAGAGATTTTTTTTTAAGGTTTATTTGAAAGGCAGAAAGATGGGGGGCGAGGAGAGAGAGAGAGAGAGAAAGAGAGAAAGAGAATCTTCCTCCCCACTGGTTCACTTTGAAATAGCTACAGCAGCTAGGTCTGGGCCAGGTCAAAGCCAGGAACCAGGAACTTCATACTGGTCTCCCGCATGGGTGGCAGGGGCTCAAATCCTTGGGCCATCATCTGCCGCTTTCCCAGGTGCCTTCAAAACATCCTGGACTGGAACCTGCACTCCGCTGTGGGATATTGGTGTCATATGATGCAGCTTTACCCACTGGCCACACCAGCTCCAGCTAGTAGAAATTCTTATACTTGAAGTTAGATATTAAACATTAACCCTTCCTTGCTGTAAGCTATCACCATTTTGTAGATAGTACTACAATCCATGCATATACATTTACTGATGAAACATTAACATTAATTTAGTTTATGAATTAAATTTCTTGTTCATAGTGACTCCTACTGGAGAGCAAAAAAAATACCAGCTAGCCTCTGAATAAACTATACTTGTTGATATCTCCTCTTTTCCAAGTTTCGAAAGTCTAACTTAGATCACCTTTCTCTGGAGTGGCAAAATTTACTACTCACCAAGGTTAAGGCTGAGAAGGTAGATTTAGATGCTAATGCAACCTCAGAAATTGAATTTTGAAGAAGATTTGTTTACTTATTTATTTGAAAAACAGTATGAGAAAGGGAGGGAGGGGAAGGGAACCGTCAAGGGTGTGGGGTGCAGAGAGATTTTTCCATCTGCTGCTTCACTCTCCAAATGGCTGCAACAGCCAGGGCTGGGCCACACCAAAGCAGGAGCCTGGAACTTATCTGTGTCTCCCACCTGGGTTTCAGGGGCCCAGAAACTTGGCGCATCATCTGCTGCCTTCCATACATGTCTACAGGAAGCTGGATGAGAAGCGGGGTAGCTGAACTGGAGCTGGCACTCTGGTGTGGTTTCTGGATGTTCCAAGCAGCACCTTAGTCGGCACCACAGTGCCTGCCCCAGAAATGGTATTCTTCAATGTCTAATTATACATACAATAATCATGGCTGCTATAAAAAGATTTGTAGATAGATACCTTTGCTTGGTGAAGAGTTTAGCATGGTGCTGTTCTTATAATTCAAGTAATATTATTAGACTTCTCTTACTTAAATTGGTTTTGGGTAGGTACTGTTTTCCCATTGTTTCTTTAAGGCATTCTTACATATAGGAAACGGCGAGAGAGAGAGAGAGAGAGAGAGGGAGAGAGAGAGAGAGAGATGAGGGAATGCACCATCATTTACAACATAGTGCCAATGTGCTGAACGAGGAATCCTCTCACTTAAGTCTCAAAAGAAGCACTTGTGTTAAGTAGATGAAGGAACTAAACCTCAAACTAGGGCCAGAAGCACAGTGCTGGGGAGTGATATTCTTATACAGATGTGTCAGACTGTCAAGTTTAAGCTCTGTTATTTCATAACTCCTCACCTACCTGTCCCATTGTCTTAGTAGCTTCATGGTTTATGAAATGCATGTGCGCCTTAATTCTGTCCTTAAAGTAAGAATGATAGTACCTATCTTAGAGTACTGGTTATAAAAACTGAACAAGTGAAGGCAATTGTTCGTTCTTTAAATTGTATATCACCGCCAGCGCCGCAGCTCACTAGGCTAATCCTCTGCCTGCGGCACCAACACTCCGGGTTCTAGTCCCGGTTGGGGTGCCGGTTCTGTCCCGGTTGCTCCTCTTCCAGTCCAACTCTCTGCTGTGGCCCTGGAAGGCAGTGAAGTATGGCCTGAGTGCTTGGGCCCTGCACCCACATGGAAGACCAGGAGGAAGCACCTGGCTCCTGGCTTCGGATCAGTGCAGCGCACCAGACATGACAGCCATTTGAGGGGTGAACCAACAGAAGGAAGACCTTTCTCTCTGTCTCTCTCTCTCACTAACTCTGCCTATCAAAAAAATTTAAAAATTAAAAAAAATTGTATATCACCATACATGTATTAAGTTCTGTCTTCTTTTAATTTTTTTCCTGGTGGGGTGGATACTTACCTACAGTGGTTATTTAATTTGTAGGCTTGCTTGTTTATATTATATTGTACAATATTGTATAGTGATGAATATAACTGTTTTCCTTAGGGTATGATATTTAGCTACTACAGCTGTGTCAGGCAAAAGAGATCATAACTGTTGAAGTAAGGAAATATATTCAGAACAAAAACCCACAAATTGTTAAGTGTTCAGAAGCTTAAGTAAAAACTTGGAGTTGTTGAAGTTCTACCAAGTTGTGTGCTGGAGAAGAAATGGACCCTGAATACTATGGGCATTTGGGGAGTGAACCACTAGATGAAAAATCTCTGCCCCCCCTTCTGTCTCTGTTAACTCTGCCTTTAAATAAATAAAGTCTAAAAAGTATAAATGCTGTCATTCTATAGAAAAATATTGCTTCCTTCTGACCATCATTCATTCAACATGTTCATTGAGACACCTAGCTTATTCTGAGCGATGTATGTGCAGGGCAGAGAGAGAAAGAGTGTGTTTTATTAGATTTGTTTGGACTTTGCAATAACCACATAAATTGCAAAATATTTTTCAGAAAAAAAAATGTACAGTCTGCTTTAATGAGGACTGTTTGGAAGTGCATAGTTCAGTTCTTTACCCGGTAAAAATGTTGTGTTTAATTATTTAACGTCCATTCAGTTGCCTCTGTTGACAGCTAAAGCAGTATTCTTTCGTCATAGTTTTTTCCCAACTTATTAAAGAGCACAGGTCCTACCTCTTCAGCCAGGTGCTCCGGCCTCTGAGGGCAGGGAGATGGCTGGCCTGTGCTCGCCCCAGGATGGAGTTTAACCCAGAGTTGGGCATCGTCGATTAACTCCCTGAAATGGTTGCAGGAACGTGGGAATCCCGGGTTCTTCACTCAAGTGGTGTAGAATGTGAGCTGCTGACTCACTCTGCAATGCAGTCACTCATTCATTCAGCAAGGTTTCACTGTCTACCTTGAAGTGGGACTCTAAAGCATACCAGTGTGTGTGGGGTTTCTGGGCACCTGCCCCAAATTTCTTGTGACAACTGTGGATGTGTGTTGCTAATTCTCCTTCACTTCAGATGTATCCCTTAAGGAGCTTTTTGAAAATCACAAAAGAATTATCAACTTTAGATCCTGGAAGAAAGTGAGAATAATATGGATGCTTTTTTAAGTGCTCTTCTGAAATCTGACTGGTCAGAATGTCTTTCTCCAAAAGTGGCAGAGAGAACAGCCAGCTCCACTGCCTGTGCGTCAGGTGCTCGTTGGTGCTGTGTCGCTAAGAACCAGAGACTGGTGGCTGAGCATCCTTCCCTGTCCCGCCAGTGACCTACCCATCATCACCTACCACTGCTGCTTAGCTAACTGATGCCTGTCATTACTAAGGTGAAGATGGTGTGTGAAGCCAGCAAGAAGCTGGTCCAGGGTCCCTTTAAAGATTGGCTGCTTAGGATGAAGACTTCTTCTAAAATTATCACAAAACACGGGGATTTATGCATGTAGCTTCAGTTGTTTTTGTACTTCAGTGGAACCCCCCCACACACACACACATACACACATCACACTAAAAATTTATCATAGATGGTATTTCTGTCACAAAGAAAACTTCAAAGTCTGGGATTGCAGCAGTGTCTCAGCTGACAAACCACTGACTTGAGTTCTGTGATTGAAATGTACTTCAAGGTCAGCAAACCAGAACCCAGACATCACTGTGTGATAATACATTCAGTGTCTCACTGGTTATAATTCATACATCACCTTTCAGAGTACTGTATCTTTATTAGTCGCTGTAGATTTTTACTTTTGAAATTTTAGACTCTTTCGTTAGTCTGTGAAGCCCCAAAGTTTAATGTTCTAGTCCCACTTGAATTTTTTCTGTCCCATGTGCTTAAATTGTTAAGAGTTCAAAAATCTGCTCCCC